>NC_140588.1:1127194941-1127810326 GCF_964204655.1 Triturus cristatus | reverse complement strand
CAAGCAATGGTAGGGTGATACTTAAGTAGAAAAAAAAGAGAAAGGTTGGGTCCATCAAGGAAAGAAAAAAACACTTACAGATTGTCTTCGCCGTCCTCCGCTCGGGTGCTGCCAAACAGCCCACCTGATAATTGCAGAGTTGGTGCTTGAGGGTATGCATGGGCTATAGGAGGAACCTTGTGATCTAGTACAATAGAAGTGCATGTCCTGCACAACCGCCAATTAGAAAAAGTGCCTCTGTGCGTCGGTATAGCAGCGTCGGTGCGCAGCTGGTGCTGCCGTTCCCTCTGCGGCATGTGGTCTGCCACAACCAGTCTCCATATCACACCGGTGGCACTTGATATGAGTGAGCAATATATAGACAAATATTGGGCACTCAGATAAAAGGATCATTACATCGAATGCAACAGAAAAGCCCCTCAATATACTAAAAATCAAGAAATAATAAGGAGTAATTAACAACTGGGCACTTAGCCTGGGGTGCGTAAATAAAACCATTCCCATCCATATTGCTTGAACAGCACAAATTTGAAATGTTAAGATTTAAAGTCCCAGAGGTCAATATGCGATAGACACGTGGACAAGATATACTAAATACACATGTGAGCCAACACCCACTTGCTAGAATAACATTGTCCATAAGGAAAAGTGCAAATGTTGCCAACTGTTTTTTGTAAACATTTATATTTTGAGGTATATCATGATCTATGTAAATATATTCAATACCAATACGAGAATGCCTCCTAATAACCAGGACGGTGGAACAAATGTACGTGTAACATGGACGAAAGACTCATTGACTGTGAACAAGACTCGCAGGAGTTGAAACGTGTTGGTGTTTGTACCATTCTATATACTTGTGGAATTATACGAATACTGGTGTGCAGCGGGAACTGGTTCATCCCCACCGCTGAGACCAGTACTGAGAGTGCGCCGTCAAGTAGACCGATTCGCAGTAGAGAAGCAAAATAGGCATTTAGAATATAATGTTTCTAGGATGTGAATTGTCCCAGGATGGGAGAGAACTTTCACGCAGGTTCTTGGAAAGATGCAGGCTTCTCTTGTCCTCCTGTATCAAGCATCAATGGGATTTCTTAGGTTTGGTAAAGCCTCACTCCCAAACATAGCAGGGACCTTTACATCAAATTGTCCCTCTCGCATTCACAGAGGATTGGAAAGAAAAGCAAACTCCAATCCTTGATAGCAGTGAATGATCGCAACCACACTCTGTCAAGCGTAAGACAATATACAATCCGGTCATTAGGATAGTTCCTAGTCAACCAGGATTTAAAGACAACATCAGTTTCATATTACATTTATATTACATATAACTGCTGTGCAAACAGCTTTGTTTAGAAAATGGCCCAGAGCAGAGAGGAAACCATGTACTGTGGTAACACCAACACCTTCATTAAAAGCCGCTACTGAAGCCAGCACTGGCCTCAATGAACAGTGAGTCAAGCCAGTGCAGATGTGCACTCTGAGCCTGACCCTGCTGTGAAACCCTGGGATTCCTCCAATACCAACAGGTAACACCGGAGACTCCGCTGGTTACGTAACTACATGTCTAGCAAAATGTTTTCTATATATGAGCCAGGTATAGTGATAATACACATACCCATCTGCATCCCTTCATCACTCACCTGCTCAAATAGCCACATTTAATGCACTCCTCTTATACTAAGACTTCTTACATTATATGTGTCTGATTCATCCCTATGTGTGCAAAGATTCAAATCAATGGACAACCACTGATTACAAAGACTCACATGGGAAACCTAAATAGCGCAAACGTTTCGGGCTCGGATAGCTGCCGTCTGAGGACTGCTTCCCTCAGTGGATCATCAGCACACGCCTCAGGTAACTCTGCCCTGATGAAGCCGCAAAGTCTGCCCGGCCCCGCTGTAGCAGTGATGACACAGTCGCAAACTAAAATTGGGTGGGATATTTATTCAGCATCCAATCAGAAGACAATAAAAAGCTCCACCTCTTGATAAGTACTTCCTGGAACAGGATGAGCAGCCTGCAGGCAACATTCCAGAAATCTGAGACTGCTTCATGCCAATGGGATCTAGCCACTTAAATGTAATGAAAGCCACTGATGAGGGACTCGGATCTGCAAGTCGTGGGGTGCTTGCAATCTTACACATTTTACAGGAGCGTCATCGGTGGCCATTAACACTGGTTTGCCGTGTCCTTGATTTTTAAATCACTGCTTATTTTAACTTTTGTGGGACTCTGTTTGGGTGGGAGGGAACTTAATGTAGCTTTTCTTGCGCTGCATACCCGCTGTCCATCCTTTGGTCTGCCGCAGCTACGCTAAGTGTGTGGAAAGGGGTCTCTTGTGCTGCCACACTTCATGGCTGATTGTTCTTACACACCACACTGACATTTTTGGAGGTTGGCTGTCTACTTTGAGGACTTGCAGCGCCTACTTTAGGCAAATGTCAGTGCAGACATGCCGCTTGTGCGGTACTACATCTGGACAGCCCAGGCATCCGAACCCCTAGACTTTTCTACCCAGAAATGTATACAAAGGAACAACTCCTTAGGCTGAACACATCTGATAAGAATGTATCCTGCAATATATTTATTTTGGAGAGTGCCGCCCTATGCTTAGTCTGCAAACACTGCCTTTTTGAATGCAAAATAGACTTAGCAGCCATGTCATTCATGCCTAGCAAACCTATCTGTTCCTCCCCTTGAGCTAGAACAATAGGAAGTGTTAACGGTGCAGACAAACTGGTCCGTGTCCGGATAAATGCCCCTCGCTCATTAAAGATAGGTATCATTCAATGAATTCCTGAACAGTTACTCATCTGATATAGTGTCCGTTATTGAAAATGAGAGGATCAGACCAGTGGCCCTGATTTGATAGTCACACTATCAGAGGGATTTACCTCATTCAGATCAGATCCCAGAGAAAAATGTGGTCATTTTCTTCGACGACTTAAAAATCTCTTGTGAGGAATTAGACTGCGAGGCTCTTATTCTTAAATGCAAAATGAGCAATAAGGAAGAGTTCAATAGACTACTTACTTATCGACCCCCAGGCCCTAAAACCAAATTACAACTCACACTTAATGAATGTGTTGAGTCGTGCATGCATTACCCTACTTTCACGATCCGAGGTGATTTAAATTTTTATCTGGAGGATCTAAACAATTCAGAAACCGATCAATTGATTGACAATGTACGTTTCTTTGATCTCATCAACTGGTTATCATGCCACTCACACAGCAGGCCAAACACTAGAAGCAATACTCTCTAATATCCAGGAGGCAAAGATTCCTTCAATGGTACTATTGACTTGGAACGATCCCGCAGCCACAGTTTTCACAGTAGACATCAATCAATCAATCAATCGATCAATCAATCCTGCCCCACAGAATATTAAACTGATAGCTTAGAAAAAAAATACTTTCAAGCCTCATGGTATTCTGGCCTGCTCTCAGCCTAGCCTAGCAAAGGGCCTCAGCGCAGCTTCGAGGATAACAAGGGATGGATCGAAGCAGCAGAGTCTCTAACAATCCCACTAAAACCTTTTAGAAAACTCAGAAGCAAACCTCCTGCACCTGGGTCTCGGCAGACCTTAAACCTTTAAAGAAAAATACAGACATCAAGATCGAATGTGGAGAGACAACTGTTATGAGGCAGAAAAAGGCAAATTCATCTTAGAATACAAGCGTTTGATTATAGTAGTAAATCAAAATATTTCACTGAGAAAATTAATCTGGCAAAAAAGTCGGCAAAGGAACTGGTTAAAACATTTCATATACTTTCCTATCCTTAAACTCCAAACACTCAGGTACCCGAACAAGCGACGTGTAACAAAATAGCAACTTTTTTCTAGGGAAAGGTAAGGAGAATATACTGCAAATTCAACCCCCGCCAGAACACAAAAATGATGGGTGATAGTTTGCGCAGCACACAGAGTTCACATGCGGCCCTCACGAGTTCCCTCGCATTAGTGAGGAGAGAGTTAGGACGCTTATTGGTTCCACCAATCTATGGTTCCCCTTTAGGTCTCTGTGAGTCCAATCTCGGCTCATCTGACTAAACTCCCAAATGTGACCGTTCAAGCTGGAATCTTCTCAACTGATTGGAAGAAAGCCCTCATTCTTCCCATGAGGGAGACTGACTCCCGGGTTCCATTACAGTCAGTTAAGAGATTGGAATAACCCCTCACCTCTGAACTGAGTGTCATTTTAAACCATACGCATGACGGTCTTCGGAAAAACCATGCTACAGCAGTTTAGGAAAACCACAGTCAGCTTTAGAAATGAGAATTATCATGGACAGGTGAGGGAAGTGTTCGGATCATTCGATACCGTTTGACACTCAGTGCTTTTCAACAGCTTGAAGGCGAGGGTGTGGGAGGGATGGCTCTTGAGCTCTTGACACCACTTCCCTCAAAGAGAGAACAGAGCGTAGCCTCTGGAGACTTCACATCTCTATCATTCACTCACCTCACCATGCGGTGCCTCAGGGACCCTCTCGAGCCCGACCCTCTTTAATATGGTGGCACCAAACATAGAACAGAGTGTACCCTCTGGAGACTTTACATCTCTATCATTCACCTCACCATGCGGTGCCTCAGGGATCCTCTCGAGCCCGACCCTCTTTAATATGGTGGCACCAAACATAGAACAGAGTGTAGCCTCTGGAGACTTCACATCTGTATCATTCACTCACCTCACCATGCGGTGCCTCGGGGACCCTCTCGAGCCCGACCCTCTTTAATATGGTGTCACCAAACATAGAACAGACTGTAGCCTCTGGAGACTTCACATCTCTATCATTCACTCACCTCACCATGCGGTGCCTCAGGGACCCTCTCGAGCCCGACCCTCTTTAATATGGTGGCACCAAACATAGAACAGAGTGTACCCTCTGGAGACTTTACATCTCTATCATTCACCTCACCATGCGGTGCCTCAGGGACCCTCTCGAGCCCGACCCTCTTTAATATGGTGGCACCAAACATAGAGCAGACTGTAGCCTCTGGAGACTTTACATCTCTATCATTCACCTCACCATGCGGTGCCTCAGGGACCCTCTCGAGCCCGACCCTCTTTAATATGGTGGCACCAAACATAGAACAGAGTGTACCCTCTGGAGACTTTACATCTCTATCATTCACCTCACCATGCGGTGCCTCAGGGATCCTCTCGAGCCCGACCCTCTTTAATATGGTGGCACCAAACATAGAACAGAGTGTACCCTCAGGAGACTTTACATCTCTATCATTCACCTCACCATGCGGCACCTCAGGGATCCTCTCGAGCCCGACCCTCTTTAATATGGTGGCACCAAACATAGAACAGAGTGTACCCTCAGGAGACTTTACATCTCTATCATTCACCTCACCATGCGGTGCCTCAGGGATCCTCTCGATCTCGACCCTCTTTAATATGGTGGCACCAAACATAGAACAGAGTGTACCCTCTGGAGACTTCACATCACTATCATCCACCTTACCATGCGGTGCCTCAGGGACCCTCTCGAGCCCGACCCTCTTTAATATATATCTGTGGCGCCCTGGGCCACATTCATCAGATCCTCTGGTTTCTCGACCCTCTCTCACGCGGATGACGCCCACATTGTAGTTTCAATTTCCAGTGACCCCCTGAGGGTGACAAACGTTTCAGCAAGTGTATGTGGGGAGCAGTCGGCTGCGTGGGGACAAGTGTCTCAAATTAATCTCTGAAATGACAGAGGTCCTCCTTTTTGGAAAGGAAACAACTTTTTGCAATCCTACATGGTGGCGTCAAGAGCTGTCCTCCCCCTTCCAGCCTCTAAAGTTAGAGACCTGAGGTCGATTTTCGATAGAGACCTCCCGGTCTCAGAGCAGATCAATCAATTTAGATCACACTGATTTTACCTTTTGGGCACTCTTTAATAATAATAATATAATCCATACTTGCAAAGCTTGTACTTATCACCCCTCAGGTTTTCAAGGCGCTGGGGGTTATTGGGGAGAAGTGAGCTGTTGCCCAGGGTCACATGCTGTTGAGCTGAGCTGCTGCCAGCGCTGGGGAGTCAGAGTCAGCCGGTCTGGCCGCTGCGCCACAGCTCTCTCATGAACACAGAAGACAGTATTCACAGTATGAGTTCTCTGGAGGATCAAACACTGTCCTTCCCTGTATATGTAAATACTTCAGACGCGGCAGCTCGCCTCTCCTTGACATTCCAAAACACACGTCAGCATCTCAAGCCGGCGAGGTGCCACCGTGGCTGCCAATCAGAAGGAGAGTAGCCTTGGGGGCGCGTTGCCTGGCACACTGAGCCCTTCATGATTTTGGCCCATAGTATTGGAGAAACAAAGTCCGCTGGTAACCCCCAGAAGCCCCCCTCTTTTGCCTCCATGGCACTGCCATCAGGAGAGCATCCTGGGAAGAAGGCGCCCTTCAGCTGCCAGCATCACTTTGGAGTAAGTTGCCTTTGCCCCTCCAAGCTCAATCCACTCTTCCGCAGTTCAGGAATCAACTCACATCCTTAACACCTGGCTCTTCTCTCAGGCCCCGCCCCTGTGGCACCGCCTCTGTTTTATCTACACAAGCGATGGACTCTAGCGCCAAGACACCCTTGCGCAATCAAGCGCCTTATAAACCATCAACATCAGTAAAAATCCCAATGAATGCCCAAGAAAACAAAACAACAGGTATTGTAATGTACAAATGTGTCACAAATAAACCATTATTCCATTGTGAGGGCACTAAACTGTATTAGAACTTCTAAATTGTCTACTTGTACCATGTGGGTTCATCACAGCGACTACCTAAATACAAATGTGCACTGATAGCAGACACACATGTCATGTAGGCATGGCCATAGTACCATTTCACAGCTCGCGTAGTCGTAAAATACTTCCTACGCCCAGTATATAGGTGGAGTTCATACATTTCGCTCACCTCTGAGTTTTTATCAGAGGCGCCTTCTGAGGTGGGAGCAGGTCTCCAATCCACAATCCCTTCAGGCCCAATCCAAATAACCCTGGTTACACACCCTGAATGGAAACTCTACACAATATTACACAGCTTTTATTGAAGTGCCCCACCTATCACACTAGTGCTGGCAACAAAGGGATTAAAAGAGGGATTCTATCACCACTGTGAACAGGAAGCCCCTTTGACCCACCCTCTACAGGAGACAGGTGCAGCGTCCCAGGCCACCACTGACTGTGCAGCTCCCAGGTTGTAGTTTTAATATCGAGTATGGAATATCGGTATGCCTTGATATCGTAGTCAAAAACTTTAGGACAAAAAACTGAAGTCAAGAGCACTGGAACCAGCTCCCTCTTAAAGTATCAACCCTGCGGCTGAGACTGCGTTTAGAGCATTACTTATTCAGTGGCCAACGCTTCTGCCCCTGAGATGCCGTGCAGAGCGCCGGGGCACTCTTGAGTGGCCACAGGCTTTGAAATGCATTCATTCATATATGGAACTCCTCTTTGTAACTATAAATCTACAGATCCATATCTTCAAAGTACTTACATACATTGTCCTGAGGGTTTAGGGGTGCCAGCGGACGTTCCTAAGTGAGCATTAGTCCGTGCTTTGCATCACCGCCATCTTGCCGCGTATGCACACGACACTACATGCTTTGGTTCCCGTAAACACTCTTGCTCGTGCTGCTTCACATGGGAACTGTCTGCCTTTCACTATTTCTATTGTGCTCTGAGTTCTCGTCTGTACATCGTGTTCAAGTATTTCAAAAAAGAAGAGAGGGACCCCTATGACAAAGGAAAGGGGCACCAAATAAGACCTTAGTCAAGAGAATAAAGCCTCCTTGTCACCAGAACACCTTTCACACTGAGGGGATGAGGATGGACAGCATGAGCAGAACAGATAAGAGAAGAAATAAATCAAAGCAATTTATTTAACAATTCATAAAAGGAAGTACAAATTCAACAGTGAATATTGTCAAGTAGCTATTTATGAAGCAGAAACAATGTCAATACATCAATGCACAAACGATCATAAAATGTAACTTAAAAACTGTCACTATCTTTTTAAGTAAAAAAACATACACAATAATATACACCATGGAACATAGGATTGGGAACACAATAAAAAAGGAAAAAGTAATCCTATTAACACGAGGGAATCACCAAAATCAAAGATTTATCATTTGCGACCCTAAGAGATATCACTATTGAATGTATGTCACAAAAACCCGTAATCATAGATTTTAGGTGGTTTCCTCTTATAAGAGCATCGATGCGTTTCGGTGGGCTATGGTTCACAGCCAACACCTTCTTCAGGAAATGTACAATAAAAGTCCCATATTGGAGGAAGAGCTGTGCTTGTCCGGAGATGTAAATCCTATCATCTAAGCCTTGAGGTAGGGGGTTCCGCTGTCCAAGCCCAGAGGTCTTCCTCTGATATAATAAACATAGCTTGCAGCACGGGGAGGGTGATAAAGCGCTATAAGGCTTAATCCACTGTCATTATAATATGCTATCCCTGTTCGTATTATATGGAATTGTAACCATGCTGATTATATTGTTTTTATGCATTTCTTTGCTAGTTTTAGCACGTGTACTGCATTACAGAGCATGTTAGTTGAAATAAACATTTCAAACTATACAGGGTCTCTGGTTACTCACATTGTGAACAGGTATGAGTATCTCACAAATTCTGAGAGGCCCTGAGTCACATGTTCTAGGACATCCAATCATTGGTAGCTCCGCTGTAGTACGGAGAACGAATGGGATACTATAGCTAGCCGGATAGGGGTTCTGGGCACTGAGGCATGTTTTTGGTACAACACAATACACCGAAGTCCTGGGTTCCTGTGCATAGTTCTGTGTATGTGCAGAATCCCTGCAACAGCATAAGTGATATAGTGTGGGCGTGTTCTTCTCAAGGAGAACTTGGCACCTTTGAGTTTGGGTCAGTTTATGGTTATGAGCAATTCTTCTGATGCCAGAGGTTAGGGAAAACATCCCGAGCCCTCCAAAATAGACCCTTGGGTCACCCAAAACTAAAAGTGTCCCACTCCTCTCTGCTGGTTTTTCTTTCGATTCAAGAAAGTTGAAGAATTCACTGAGCTGTTCCTCTAAAACTGTCCCTTCTGTTCTTATAAAACGTATCGTCGTGTTTAGTTGGGTAGATTATCCCAAACGCCCTCACAACCGGTTCACGACTCTGGACGCAGAACACGAGATTCAGCAGACAGTGTACTCGCTCAGGAACTCGGATATGTGGTCTGACTTGTGAGGACGTTTGGGATAAGCTGCTTGACTAAACATGACAATACGTTTTATAAGAACAGAAGGGACCGTTTTAGAGGCGGAGCTCAGTGAATTCTTCAACCGTCTTGAATTCACGCTATGCCACAGGACCAGCCGGGTCGGAAGTAGAACCGGTAGAGAGGGATTGGACACTAGAAGTTTTGAAGCCTGACAGCCTGAAGAAGTCATGGGGTACACCCCTAACAACGAAACACGTGTTGGCTGGGCATTGCGGATTAAAGAACAAAAAGATTTATTGTTTTATGTATACTGTTTTAGGGACTAGTACATTACATATGCCAATTGATTGTAAGCCAATGCCACCATGTTTTAAGGAGTGAGCACACGCACTTTAGCACTGGTTAGCAGTGGTAAAGGGGGTAAAGACCTAAACGCCAACACAAACAGGTTCACAAAACTGGAGGGTGAAGACAAAATGTTGGCTGGTGATTTTGGAGAAAGGGCCAAGTCCAACAACTACAATGAGCATGAATTTGTGAATCAGAAAATGAATTTGCCGAAAATAGCTCATGGGATTCAGATTCAGAATGTGAGATTTTTCTTGTAAATGAAGTATAAATCCAAAAATGGGATGAAATATTTATTAATAACTGTGCCTTGAAATGATAATTCCAGAAACACCATTGTGAAAAAATGGATGACATTGAAATGAAATCCGCTATTGTATGTGAAGTCACCATGACTTATGTTTGGATAATATTAATACTAACAACGCTTGTGATCGGGCATCACAGCAATACCTCTAGTAAAGGTGTTGCACTGTGAACCTGTTCCAGGGATGGATGATCTAGTATCTAGAAAACTACACAAGCAAGCAGGGTAGTTGGAAGTGTTCCACTCTGCCACAAGATGATGTCTGTTGTCAAGATACGGGATATCAGATTCTAAGAGCTCCAGACACTGTTCAAAGGCCACATCTTGCTTCCAGTTCCCCTCAAGAGTGACTGGGATAGGGAAATAATGCAAATTTACAATCAAATTCCCTCATGTATAACGCTGATTATAACTTTAGAGAACATTAAATGTTCCTTTATAATTAATATGCTGCTCGATCCTTGCATTTATTAAATGCTTCCAGAACAGTATTCCAATATTAGTAGTTGTCATGTAGTTCCTATAAACCTATATATGATCTGCACGTTTAGACAACATACACTGCAGGACTGGTGTCCAGACGGATTCTAGACACCCCCACCGGGTGTGTTAGCCTGTATACCAGCTCGCTCACAGTGCCACTAGAAGCCCCTCTTACCAAGGAGAGAGGAGTTCTTGGCAACTATGAAACATGACGACCCCTGATCGCTCAGGATCGTGGAAACAGTGCTACACATTTCGCTCCGTCACTCGTGCTCACCTAGTCTCAGAGAGATACTCAGCATAAACGGTGGGGACGTTTTTCAATAAGAATTTATTGAACCAGCGTCATTCTAGTGTAAAATAGGTGTGCTGAAACAACCACTAGACAGTAACAGATATAAATGATTATAAGCAATAACAAAGTACAAGGATGGTAGATTTATACGATCGTGATAAAACAATGAATACTGGCAAGTATGTAAAATACATGACAGTAATAAATGCGTACTTCTACGATGCAACCCTAAGTATATGTACCTAAGTGTACCTAGCATGTATGTAGGTGTAAATCCCTCTAGGATAAAATCAACCCCATTAACTGAAGTGAAAAACTGTGGAACCCCATCTTGGTCCCGAGATGGACACCCCACAAGGGATTTCAGACCACTGCGAGCTGGAGTGTCTGCGTGCAGGAACATCAGCGTCTTGTGTCAGTGTGTCAGCATGGAATTCCTTTTCTCCTCTGGCTACCTCAGCAAGATATGGTGTTTATATACCCAAAGTGGTACCCTCAAGGGTTCTAGCTTGCTGTGTTATGTCAGACCTGGGATGGTAGAAGGAATGACCCTTGTACATAGTTATTATGCAGTAGATGGTAGTCCTGCTGAGTTTCCAGTAATCCTCGTGCATAATGGATGAGGCTAGTTTTCAGGGAAAATCCTGCATCCTGTAAGCAGTACCATAACTAGAAAAAATGTCAGTCCCAGGGACCGTTATGTAGCGTAATGGTTGGGGAGAATATAGGTGAAAGGTTAGGTGACTACCTGAGCCTATATTGGGTGCCGATAGGGAACATAACACAATAAGGACTATGGCCTCTTCCAGTGCAGCAAAGCAAACCTGAATGTATTGTAAATCTTCCTCATTTTAAAACTCTTCTGAAATGATAGAATGTCCCGGAATGTATTTCTTCAATCTGATTGTGGCAAACCTCACTAGTGTGCCCAAAATAATATTTTGATTAGATTTTTAAGGGAATACACTGACCACATGGTGTATGAATTAGAATAAAAGGATACTAATAACGTTGGTAGGTGGTACTGAGTGTTGGAAAATCCAGGGATGGGAAACATTCTTTCCTACTAGTTATTTTCTTAAATATTCTATAGTTCTGAAGAATACCATTGAACAAACCATAAGCTTTGGTTTCTGTGACACTGAAGTATTGTCAACTCCATCAGCCCCCAAGCACAATTCTTCTCACTTCCCAAGCTGGAAGAAGGGAAAGCAACTGCGTAGTGAAGAAATGCAAAGGGCCATTTCTAAACGCGCATTAAATGGTTTTTCTGCATTGAAAGGATCTTGTATTTCAAATGTTCAAAGAAACAAATGCCATCAAATCATCCTAGCAAACACAATGGACTCTAAGTACAATAAAGTACATGTTAACACTGAAATGACAGGTCATTTTTGTCAGGAATGGGTCAGTGATTATCCATTAGACACTATAGTATAACATATAGATATATTACAGGGAGATATGGATTGTTTCTTAAACGTCTAACGCAAAAGAAGTAGACAACATTAGAATTGAAATCACTAACTGTGATGGGTATAATGTAAAGCTTCACTTGAGTTGCAGTCTGTGTTGTAGAGAAAAACATGGAACTCTAGTGATGATTTTGTATATACTGAGCAATGTTGAGAAAAATGACTGTACATATGGTTTGGAGGCAGTTCCGGAATTATTTATTGGAATACCAATCAATGTGAGGAAGTTGACTCTGGCTTTAAAGGAACATGGCCCAGGAGAGGAGCCAGAGCAAGATGGACTTGAAGTCCCGCAGGCTCTAAGGTTAAACAAAGCCCTGGCGCCCAGTTTTGTGGTGGGAGATGGCATAGATGAATGGCTTGCGGCCTCTGAGGTGACTCTGCATAGATCACGTTTAAAGGGAGAGCACAGGCACTGTACTACTAGTTAGCAAGGGTGCAGTGCACAGAGCTCCTCAGCCAGCACATCTGTATGTGTACTGCACAAAGGATGGTCATTTCCTACACTGTCGTACACCCGAATACAGCACGGGGTCAAAGATGAGTCAATAAGTGTTGACTCTCATTCATTTAAGGGGGACAGACTGAACATGGGGCATTTACCCATAAACCATCAGTTAGTGCTGTTTTAACATCCCCCTGCCTAGCCATATTTGGGGTTGGGCGACATGTATTTTCTTCCATCCAGAGCAGAATTTCCCCAACTGTGAGTCATGACTCACTAGTGGATCACCGAGAAAGAGAAAGAAATAAGTGCCGAGCTGGGTCTTCTGCTTCTTATTTTAGGGACTGGTGTTTTATTTTCTTCCTCTGACTGCAAAGTGAGAGGAGCTTTAAAGTGAATGATCTGACACCTTTGCTGGCGCACAGGAGTCCAGGACCTGTGAAAGAAAGAGTTATAAGACGCTCTTGTTTATAGCACACAACGCAATTTAAATACTTGTTAATGGGCTGTATGCATATTGCACTGGAGCCCACATCCTTACAATGTAGGGTAAGTGACTACACCGATTGGAGCCTGAACCTCTAGAATGCAGGGTAAGTGACTACACCACTTAAAGCCCAAACCTCTAGAATGTAGGGTAAGTGACTACATCGATTGGAGCCTGAACCTCTAGAATGCAGGGTAAGTGACTACACCACTTAAAGCCCAAACCTCTAGAATGTAGGGTAAGTGACTACACTGAATGGAGCCTGAACCTCTAGATTTTAGGGGAAGTGACTACACCACTTGGAGCCTGAACTTCTAGATTGTAGGGTAAGTGAGTACACCACTTGAAGCCCAAACCACTAGAATGTAAGGTAAGTGTCTACACCACTTAGATGTACTAAAAATCCAAACATGTATTGCATACTTTTGATGTCCTGTGTGACTCACTAAAAAT
Organism: Triturus cristatus; assembly: GCF_964204655.1. Taxonomy (NCBI): domain Eukaryota; kingdom Metazoa; phylum Chordata; class Amphibia; order Caudata; family Salamandridae; genus Triturus; species Triturus cristatus. Next base: position 1,127,796,835 of record NC_140588.1, on the reverse strand, counting down.
GCATTGGGATATAGGTTAACAGTCAGAACATAAAAGGACATTCTCTATTAATTTGTAGTGCTATTGTGGTTTGTATACCTACCTCTGTTTTTCTACACAAACAGCTTCTATTGGACAGAATTAGGAGTTAACACCTTCTCACATTTAGCACAGGTCTAGTTAGGAACGTGATATACATGGGCTCCTGGTTACCCTGATGAAGGCCCATGGATAGGGAGCAAAACATGTTGGAAGAAAGGATGACAGAGACATGATATATCTGTTTCATTAAGTAGGTGCTTTTAATCCTGCCTGACATACTCATAAATAAACCAAGGCAGTTTTAACATATTTCTGGATCCCAGTTCTATCCAGTACAGATTTCTTTTATGTCTTTCACCTTGAGGAAGAGACCATCTTGGTGTTGTTATCTAACCAAGATGTGATTGGATCATCTATGGTGAAGCATGCCATAAAGATGTGGGTGAGGCCTACCTGTCTATTCTTCTCATATGATCTTGTCAGGGTAGTGACACTCCTGTAGTTGGACCAACTTCCTGTTGGCCCTGGTCATCTCTGCATGGTTACCCCCAAACCTTTTGCCTTCAACCCCCCATGTTTTGCTGGATTCGTTTTTTTTGGCCTTAGGACTCTGTGCACTTCACCACTGCTACCCAGTGCTAAAGTGCTTGTGAGCTTTCCACTAAACAGAGTAGTATTGGTTATACCCATTTGGCACATCAAATTTACGTGTAAGTCCCTAGGAAAGTATATCCTCAAGTTCCCAGGGCCTGTAAATTATATGCTACTAGTGGGCCTGCAGCACTGACTGTCCCACCCACTTAAGTAGCACTGTAAAAATAACCCAGGCCTGCCATTGGAGTCTGTCTATGCATTTCTAACCTGCCATTTCAACCTGACAGAAACCTTCCTTTTTAACATGTACAAGTCAGCTTAGTGGGCAGAGTGCAGTATTTAAGATGCTGGGCATGTACTTTTGAGTTGTACATGTCCTGTAACAAAACAACTCTTGAATTTGTTTTTCACTACTGCGAGGCCTAAATTGCCCGTAGGCTAATATTGGTTTCCCATACTACATTTAATAGGTGTTAATTTTCAATTGGGAGCAGATCATCAGGTTGTGTTTGTTATCTAAAGAGTGGCGATTAAAAGCCCTCTTTAATGGTAAAGTCAGATTCAGTCACAATCCTGAACTTTTAGAAAGTTGCCATTTTTCTGCAACAGCCATTTGGTGTCTGCAGCCTGTTACTGGGTGACATGACGAGGTGTAGCTGGTAGTTGGACACTTGCACATCACAAAGGTTCTGCCTGGGCACTCTCAGTCAGGGATGTAAACGTCTAGAAGCCCCTCAAACTTCAAAGTGTGCACATTTAAAAATATTAAACCTTAGACCACAACTCTTCAATACACATCTGGACCTCAGAAGAAGAACTGCTGTGCTGCTCTGCTGCTCCGCTGACTTCCTACCTAAGTGGGAAGACTCGATCTGAATTCTGTACCCAGGACCACCAGGGTGACCCCAAAGGCTAGTTGGCAGGAGTCCCAATCAGAAGCCTCAGGGACAGAACAGGCTCCCTCCATCTTGAACCCAGAATCTGGACTCTGCCAGCTGTAAGTCCTGTCCTCCCAGGTGGTGCCACAAGAGTCCTGGACCTGTGGAAGTGGGCCTGAAGGTGCACTACCAGCCCAATTGTGGTGCAAGCAAAACTGTTCTGTCACAAACCAAACTCCATATTGGAACCACTGTGTAACAAAACTCTGATGCAGGACTTTGCATTGCTGACAGCAACCTCCTGGGAACCCTGGCTGCACAATGCATCCTCCTTGCAGGTTTTGCATCACAAATCATCGTCTATGGCATCTTCCATGACAATGCTGGACTCTGCATTGCAAGCCCCGCAGCTTCCTCTGAACCAGCCAATGCATGGCGCATCTCCAACGAAGGTCTTTGAATCGTTAGGTCCTTGTCAATGACATCCTTGATGACAACACAGAACCTTGCATTGCAGACACACAGTTCTCAAGAACCACTGCTGCGCAACGCACCCTTGACGTAGGACTCCGCATCATTGGTCTCTATAGCTGACCTGTGCTCCAATACGGTCAGGCTGAACTTATGACTTTGTCCAAGTGCAACCAGATAACTACAGTTAGGTCTTTGTGCTTGGATTTTGGTCATTTTGGTCTTACATTATATATTACATTTTACTCTATTTTTATAAATTGGTGTGGGGTTTTTCCTTGTTGTAACCGTTTGAAGTGGAGCATAAATACTTCACACATTGCATCCAGGTTAAACCTTTAAAGCTTTTGTGCCAAGCTATGAGAGGGTTAAGCACAGGTTAATTTGGGATATTCTCATGACTTCACCCTGACAAGGATTGCGGATTTTGCTTGGGTAGCATTCTACCTCCTCAACCAGTAACCCAATTTTCAACACTTTCCAAACATGAAAAAACTTTGTTTACCAACCTTTGAAAGGTGGTGGGTGCATTTGTCAACACAAAGGACATCACTCACTCTGAACTGAAAGTGGACTACAGGAGATGAAAAGGCTGACCTCTCCTTAGCTCCTTGGGTGAGGGCTTGCTGCCAGTAACCTAAAGTGAAGTCAAATGCACTTGGATACCTGGCAGTGCCCAATTTGTCTATGAGCTTATAAGCCCGGGCATGTGGAGAGCACAAGTACTGGTGACTTCATTTAGACCCGTGTAGTCCACACAGAAAATCATATCTGGTTTACCCCCCTTGGGTTTGGCTTGGGTACCAAAACTACTGGACCTGCCCTATGCACTACTAGAGGGCTTGAAAACCCCCAACTCTAGCACCGTAACAACCTCAGATTTGATGCCAGCTTTGTCCTGATCTGAGGACCTATAAATCTTACTTTTGACAGGCAAGCTGTCACTTGTGTCCACATCATGAGTTTACCAAGCTGTCTGTCTTGTGCTCCATGCAAACAGACCAGCAAACATGCCCACAGTCCGATAAAGGAATATCAAAGGACATGATTAAGTCCATGACACTTACAAACAATTAATATTAGAGGGGAATGCAAAAAAAAATTAAAGACTATGGGCCATATGTAGGAAGCCTAATACCGGTCGGTAACGGCCAATTTTCGGTAAATATCCCGTTACCGACCGGTATTTAGGCTTTTGCTATGTAGGGGGCACATTTCAGGATTCGGTAATTTACTGAATCGGTAAAATTACCGAATCGGTAATTTTACCCATTCGGTAAATACCGAATCCTGAATTTAGATGTAGGTGACACTCAAATGAGTGATGTGTAGGGAAAATAATTCGGTATTTAGCACCAAATATATGTTGGTGCTAAATACCGAATTCATTGCAAAAAGTAATATTTTGCTGGACTAACAGTGCCATGTGGCAGACATACATGCCCTTAGGGCATGTATGTGCGCCACATGTGCACACATGCAGGAATCAGGGGTGCAACAGGGTGTCAATGTGACACCCTGCCACCCTTGAATGTGCTCCCCCCATTATCGAATCGGTATTTACCGATTCGGTAATGAGGCATACCTTCCCATTGATTCCTATGGGCCTCCAGGCCCATAGGAATCAATGGGAAGGTATGCCTCATTACCGAATCGGTAAATACCGATTCGGTAATTACCGAATTTCTCCGATTCGGTAATATTTACCGAATGATTACCTACATACGAGTTACCACTTCTTAAATACCGAATCGGTAAAGTACGGTATTTAAGAAGTGGTAAATTGTATGCTACCTACATATGGCCCTATGTAATTGTTTTCATTCACATCATTTTGAAAGCATATTTACTATTACATCAGAAAAATACCCCACCTCATGTCTGTTAAAGCTAGGTGCTTTAAGTGGGCTGTGGTTCTAAAATGTTTGGGAAGCACTGCTCAAGAGACATTCACAAGGGCCAAGAGAGGTGGGCCATTCATCCCCTAACTGCCTTGCCTTGCAAAAAAGCTATTAGGGTCCTAAAAGAAAGTCCCAGACTTGCCCAAGGATAAGGTACAGGCTTTGCCACCAAAACACTCTTGCCATGCCTACTTGCAAAGGGTAGAGTGCTTGAAAAATGCCCGAGCTGTGGTGTACCATATCTCCCTTTCTGCATTGCCCAACTGAAGAGGGATGCTTTACACATCTCAGTGCACTTGGTTTACCAACATGCAGGGCAGAGTTTCATGGCTTACCTGAGCTCCATGTCCCACACTCTCCAAGCACTCGAGATTTCACATTGTGATCTTAGTGCTGCCAGCTCCTCAGAAGTGATCCTAATACTAAGATACCAATGTGTCTTGTGAGCCCTGTGAGAGCTGTGACCCACTGACAGCACACACCTTTCAAACTGCTGAGATCCCACTCTGTGATGTAAGTTCTGGGAGAATTGTGACAAGATGACAGCTCACAACCCTACAGCACTCTAATCACAGTCTGTGATCTGAGTGTTCAGAGAGACCAGATCCCTTCTCAGAATCAGTGTGTCACTACAGCACAATGTAAAGAGCTGCCATAGAGGTGAGTATGGGCGGACATGATAAGCCCTCCTCGCCATCTCACCTGCCTATCAAAATGCAGTTCATAGCTGACAGTGCCTCAGACATTTCTGACCCTGCTGCACATGCCTGAACCTGAGGGAAATTACAGGGCGACACACTTTTTATGATTCGATAATTGTCTACTGACACAAATTGCACAGCTTCTTCGCTTAGATGTGTGCCTTTTACAAATGCCATTTATTTAAACCTATGCAAAAATGCATAAAATATCCCATGCATAGGGGTCCATTTGCATGTCTGTGTCATAGTATTTGTATAGATCTTAAATCCCAGATGTGCAACTAGGATGTGTATAAGTGTGTGTGTGTGTGTGTGTGTGTGTCTTTATGAGTGTGTGCATGTGTTTGTTTACTCTCCCTGTTTCTGAGTTGGGGATTATGTTTCTGACCTTTCCTCTGCTTTGACACCAGGTTCCCAGCTCCTTCTGCAGCGAGAGCTGCCCTCCTGGGTTCAGACAGGCTGCGAGGAAAGGGAAGCCCATCTGCTGCTTCGACTGTGTCCCCTGTCCTGCTGGAGAGATTTCTAATGAGACAGGTGAGAATAAGGTCTTACTAGTAGTATATGTCTAAAACACAGTTAGGCCAGCATTGACATCTTGATAAGCTGATAACCTGGCTGCATGAGGCTGAGTCCATGCAAGCAACATAGTGCCCCTGCCTTGTCTAGGCTTGGAGCAGCCAACTCAGCAGAAGGAGAATGACAGGTCTGGGAGCATCAGATAAACTGGACTGGAGATGTTTCTTGTGCTCTTTACACATACCACTTGTCTGGAAGCAGCTCCATTTCATGGACACCTGAAGTAGAAAACCCCTGACTCCTTTCTTTACTCTTCCCCGGGTTTCATTTACTGCCAATATTACTATTTTATCAGACCCTTGCATTTTAAGCAGAGCTCCACTGATTGCCAGGTCAGTTCACACTCTATAAGTCAATACACAGATCTAAAACCTGCAATAACAGAGGGCGAGTCACCGGCTCCGCAGAACGACCATACATCAACATGTAATGTTAATGAAGATGTACTGCTTGGAGTGCTGGAAGGAACAATGGAAGCAACCTCCCATGAGAATAATGTGAGAAGTCTGTCGGAGTGGGGTGTGTACAGATATTACCAGTGGCACAGCAAGGGTGTCATGGGCCTCAGTGCAAGCAAGGATAATGCCCACTCCCAACTCTTGAGAAGGTAATGAAACACAACATTATTCAGGGGGTCAATGTGCCCCTCAGGACTCTGGGCCCCATCGCAGTTGCACCTGCTCCACCACTGGTAGCTCCACCCTGGACATCACATGGAGGATTCAGGCCAGTGGGTCACATTTATTTATTGATGGATTGTTTGTAAAGCAGAGTTTCACTTATGTAAGCACCTCTTGGTGCTAAAGGTTACATAGTACTTGATGCTGCTGCAGAACATCAGTTCACACCTCATAGGGCGTACAGACAAGTTGCGTTTGGAGTGAATGTACTGTGATAGTGAGTTCTGCAGGGAGGGTCCTAGCACCACCAAGGATCTTCCTCTCTAGCTGAAGGATTTTGAATTTTAGAACATGGAAAGGACAATAAAAGAAAGTTGATAGAAATGGCAGCAAGGTGTTTCACCTTTCACTGGGAAACAGATTTGTAAGAAATAGATAAAAGAAAATATGTGAATGGGACATTGCCATGAGCACAAAGGAGCAGGTTGCACTGCAAGGGTGCTCTGGCTTGGCCAGCCCCAAAGTGTAGCTAACCACCTTCCCGTGACCCCACAGTGAACACAGAGGGACTCAGGAGGGTCCTGCAATGACTGAGTTTGTGAAGGCTGCCCTGGGGACCTAACAGGCCCCCCACAACAGGCAGTCATATACACAGTGGGAGGAGAAGCAAAGAGGCCATGGGCCGCTGCGACGAGCTCTGGTCTTGGTATACCGGGAGTGACAATGGACCTATGAAGTACTTGAAAATGATCAAGTGAGTGCCCCCTGGACTCCTCTCTTTCCCCCAGTCTTTTCCAAAATGGAGCTGAGAACAAAGGAGAAAGGCTGCATGCCAAGATGGCAGCTACCACGTAGAGCAATAGGCGGCCATGCTGTGATGAGCATGTGCAACAGAGCCCATGGGGCACAGCATTAGTGTGAAATATCAGAAATGGACAAGAGCCTGATGTCACCCTAACTGCCTGGAGAGCTGGAGGTCCCAAGCATTAACAGAATTACCTCCAGATTCAGAAGAGCTAGAGGAGGCTGCCCTGTAGAGAAGAGTTGCAGCCCTGATTACGACCACACAATAATGTTTGGACACAGAGGTATGGTTACTCGGGTGCTCCCTACAGGGGCAACAATAGGAAATTATTTCCTCAAGAAAAGGCACTCCATTTGTGATAAATTGAGTTGTGATACGTTGAGTAATAAGTTGAGTGGAGTTTTTTTTCTCGGGGGGCTGATCAAGTGTGATGCATTGGTTGATTTAGACAGAGTAAACACACATATGGAGGTACCCCCTGCAAAGACATGTGAACGGAGCAGCAGCTTAAGCAGGTACTGGCTGAACAGAGAAGCCCAACTGATGCAAGCAGAGAATGTAGAGTACTCATTGGCCAATGGGCACGGAATTCCAGCCACAGAGCAGGAAGCGATGTCCCCTATTTTTTGGCAATATTAAGAACAGGTAAAAGACACACACCAAGTGGACCTCAAGACAGAGATGAGTGGTGAAAAATAAGGTACGGAAACACCCAAATTGGCAACAAAGACGCTAAGGTGCAGCAAAGTAATGAAGCTTTGACGGATAGGGCCCTGAAGTCCAGGGAAGCTGTGTTGAAAGGACACAATTGCAAATTTGAGGTCATACTACAAGCAATCCTTGATACCAAAACATAATTAGAGGCCAAGCTATATGCAGTACCTGCTGAATGAAAGGACCACAATCAATACATTTGCACTGTTGGCACTTCGATCTATGGTATGTGAGCTACATAGACAAATGAAAAGTCTCATTGGGTAAATTGATTGGAGGTGACTGAGGCTTGTTAGCAGTGCAATAATCTGTATCTTGTGGGCTTCTTAGAACTTGTAGAAGGCTGAGATGCAGAGTTGGATTTAGAGAACTTGGACACACAAAATATTTTCAACAGTACACCACCTCTGCATTTTAACAGGCAAGCATCCATTACTGGGGGCCCACAGAGACCTTTATTTGCAGGTCCCTGAATTATTGAGTTTGCAACGAAAGATTATAAGCAGCCAGACAACATTGCCCGTAAATGATTGAAAACACCTTAAAACATATATTTAGAGATTTCCCAGCATTAGTGCAGTGGAGGTCCTAAGATATCAAAGCTCATTGGATGCAGTTTCAGAGAATGGAGATACAGTCTTAGAAGACAACAGGGATGGTCAAGGTGAACTGGAGGCTCTGAGCCAGTGCCTGGACTTTACACCCGTGACTGCTGAACGTCTCCCATGAAATGGTTTGATTGGAAAGGTGGAAGCTAATGGAGAATCACAGGCAAAGTGGGAGCTTACTCTGAGAACCTAGTAATGGGTCTGGATGATGCATCACGTATAAAGAGCATGTTAGAGCTACATGATCAATGGATTGCAGAACATTTGTTGAATGGATAGTGAGTCAACCTGGAATGTGCATGCTATGTGTATAGTTGTTCCTGAGGAACACGCTTTATCTGAATGTCCAGGAGAAAAGTTTGCATGATGGGTTGAAGGAGCAGTTCCATAAACTGCAGCCGGGGGAAGGGAAATAACAACTGAAGGCTTTATTTGAAAAGTTGTTATGCTAATCTTTGAGGTAGTAGCTACTAATACACTTATCAGAATCAATGCTGTCAGCTGAGGCTGGTGAATTGGGGCAAGGGTGACCAACAGATTACTAATATAGGAGCATGTCCAGGGGTAATGGTTGATTGAGGCAAAATAGATGGCATAATTAGGAGGATATAATTGTCTCAGGTGGAATGTCAGAGGGCTGGATCCGCCTGCAAAGAGACTTAAAATCTTGTTGTACCTAAAACGCAGAAAACCTCAAGTGGCGTATGTACAGGAAACCCTTCTTACAGCGGCTGAGCTCAGAAAGCTGCAAAGGAAATGGCAGAGGCACTAAGGCAGAACCACATTCTCAACCTTTTTCATATGTGGTGGGCTTGACATAAATAGACACTGAGGGCCGCTATGTGATATGAAATCGCCTTATGGAAGGTACTCAGTGAGCGCTAATTTTCTTATACAGGCATAATGTCAATCAGATACAATAGCTAACAAGATGGCCACCGGAGAGTAGCTCCCCTAGGATGCCCCAGGCTGGGGATATTCATCGCTTTTAAATCCCTGCTTTAGCCTTGCCATCCACCGCCCTCTCCCTCTAATCGCCAATACTCTTTCATCTAACTTGAATCTGGGCAGCCTGATCGAAAAACAAAATAAATGAGAACTTGTAATATCATAGTCTTCCTCAATCTTACCTATTCAACGGTTCTATAAGGACGGACTCCTTTATGACTGCTGCTCTACTGGAGACAGACCAGATCGCCCACGCTGCGCTGTTCCCTTGGACTTCTCGAAAGGTGCTGCTTGTTTTGGCAGGGACTGGCAATGTTTGAAGGACGAATTGCCACTACTGCGACATCCCCCTGGGCTGTGCTTGCCATGGCCGCTGCTATAGGGGTGGGCTGTTGGCTTCCACCACAGCTCCAACTTTTGCAGGACTTATTGCCACTACTGTGACAACCCCCTGGGCTGTGCTTGCCATGGCTGCTGCTTAGGGTTGGGCTGTTGGGTTCCTCCGCAGCTCCATGGGGATTGTGGTAGTCGTGATTGCTGGTGCTGCTGCGGGCCTGTGAGGTCTGCTGCACCCCCCAGGCCAGTATTCTCCTTATCACCTTTCTGCTGTCAAAGCCCATGCTGCCTCTGGTGTCTTGGGGGTTAAATGCGGGTCTGACCTGCCTCAACAATTCCTGGCTCCCTCTCGTGTTTTGGACCTGGCTACTGAGACAGATGTTAGTGTTTTTTCCTGCGGTCACAACAAACTGACCCCTGGGCTTTGTGCCTTCCCTAGGCCCTCTGTTGAGTCTATCCTGGTTCAAGTGGATGCTCTTGGCTGCCAGGTTTCTGAGTTTGCCTCGTCTTGAGCCCTTCTCCACGTTGTTCGTCAGCTTCTGAGGTTGGTGCACCCCCCTGGGGTTTGTTCTCGCCTCGGCCTCTGGTTCGGGTGACTGCTGGTGGTCTGCTCGCTTGATGGTGGGACCACACCAACCCTGACTCTTCTGCTGCTCTTGGGTCTCTTGCAGTCGCTGGCGCCCTGCTCCCAAATTCTAATCTTGAGCCTCATTCCTTTTTTTTTCTCATACACCTTTAATTGATTTAAATAATGATTCCATACTCAGCCATTTGGGAGCAAACCACTTTGTTCCAACTTCTCCATAGAGCCCACAAATCACAGACTCTACTCTAGTGGTATACATTTAATCAGAGCAGTGAACATTTGGCATCCCTGACCTGCTTGATGCAATGATAATCAATCCCTGCCTATGACTCATAAGAGGAATCCACACCTCTTCTGTTCTCCACTTTTGTCTGGTATTAAACATGTTTAAGGAGGAGGATAATGGAGAACTCTTCCAGACTGTAGAACCCAGGACTGAAGGCTACAGAGTAGCAATGAGAAGAAAGGAAAAACAAGGTTGATACCTTAGAAATGAATGTTTCTACCCAAAACACTCCTCCAACTCACAAGTAAGTGCTATCTCATGAAGCAAGACGGTGTTGCAGGATTCTACCATTCTGGAAGGCACACCAGTTGGTAGTCACGAGGACCCTCTAGGTTCCTGCCTTCAACATAGTGTACAATAGAACACTATTTGACACACTGCACATCTTGCATCATTCCATTCTTCAGTCCTGGTATTTACATTGTCATTGTGATGCATTCTGGCTCATGTAGTACTTTCCTTTGTCAAACTCTGCCAAGATCGCATCCTAGAGGAGGAGTTATATTCACCATCATGGTTAAAGGTCCTTACGATTCACTGACACTTGCATAAGTGTTCCAGATTTTCCTCTGTCCCAGCTCAAATCCACACCAAAATGGTTTACAGTCTCCTTTCTTTTTTTTTTTAAATCATTTTTTTTATTTTTTTCAAACCAACACAGTATCCCCCCCCCCCCCACCCGGACCCTCACTCGGGGAACAAGTAACTCATATATTTAACCAACAGAGAGCAGATTTGTACATAAAAGAGAAAAAAAAAAACAAGACATGGAAGGCAAACAGAATTTTGCGATATACGACATATCAATATCCATTTTTCGCAATCAGTTTTCTTGCGTCCAGGCAATCAATGGTGCCCAGATCTTCATACCCCTCTTCCTCTTGTCCCTCCCTTTGTTCTTATAAATGGCAACCTCTAGACTGCAGGTCGCCAATAGTCGAGCTCTCCATTCGAAGAATGATGGGGGTATTGGATCTATCCAGGCAGAGGCGATACACATCCTGAAGATGGCCATACCAACAAATATCAGCCCCTGTTGCTCGCTTGGACGGCCGTTGTTGGAAACCCCCAACAATACTTCTGTATTTGCAATGTTAATCTTACAATGTAGAATCCTTGATAGAAAGTCGGAGATTTCAGATCAAAACGTTCCATTCCCCGTCCCCCATTTTGCGAGTCTTTCAGGAGTGTAATAAAGTGAGAAAAATGTTTTGAAAAATTGTGCCTGAAGTTTCATAGACATTAAATGAGTTAATGACATATCATAGGCCTCGCAAGGGATTTGAGATATAACCCCCAGTCTGGTTTGCCATGTCGTCAGATGTTTGTTCATATCATCGGGTAATAGAGCATTTAATCCTGCATATAACTCTCCAATTCTAGGTGTCTTAACTAGTCTCATGTTTTCTATAATATCACACCGATGAAATTTGATAGGGCAACCCGTTTTCCTACTTAAAAAATCTCTCACCTGGAGAAATTTTAAAAAATCCTGATTTGTCAGATGGAACTCAATTTTTAATTCATTGAATGATTTTATTCCCCTATCAGAAAAAAAACAACCTAGTCGTTTAACACCTAGTTCAGCCCATCTTTGTATATATATATCATGAAATATTTCTGGAAGATCCACGTTCTGAAGTACGGGGGTATAATATGAATATCGACCTAGACCGATTAGTTTTTTTATATTACGCCATACTTTGAAAATGCTGGAAATAGTTTTAAATTTTACTTTTTTGAAGTAGTCATCGTTCATATGGCGCAACAGACAACCAATACTGTCTTCACCCAAGATTAATTCTTGCGGGGTGGGTGTAATGTGACCCATTGGGTTCTCCATTAAGAGACTATTGCAGTATTTTAGTACAGTGGCCCCATAGTATAGTTTAAAGTTTGGTAGTGAGCCTCATTCCTTGTGAAGTCTCGGCACACCTGCACGTTCGCAGTGCTGCTCCGTTCCTGCTGGTGGTCACATTTTGTGCCCTCTCTTGCGGGACAGGAGTTGACCTGGTGTCTGTTATCCCTCGCCTCCCCTAGGTGCTAGCCTGCATCCTGGCCCGGTCCCTGGGTCCTTTGCTTGGCACCGACTCTGAATGGGTCCTGTCCCCCCCTGGGTGCTTGCCTGCTACCTGGCCCTGTCCCTGGGTCGTTTGCTTGGAGCCGACTCTGAGTGGGTCCTTCTGTTTTGTACCCCCCTCCAGCCTGCCTTTGTCCTTCGCCCATTGTCCTGCACAGGGAGTGTGACTTGCTCTTTTGCTGTCACCTCGGCCCCCGGTGTGCTGCTGGGTTCACTCTGTTCCAGCACGTGGTTGGGTCCGACCTCCTCGTTTCTGCGGTTCATTTTCTGTTTGACCATGGGCTCCCCTCCATTTTGTGTGCCTCTCTCTCTCCACTTTTCCCTGGTGGTTCCACAAGATGGCCTCTTAGATCCCACTGTTGTCCTGTACACAAGACACTCCTAATACTACCCTCCAAGGAAACGGAGGTTGGACTGCTACTGTGATAAAGGACTACTATTTGGGACAATAAAAAAAAATATATATATCCCTTCTCAAATTGGTCATGGTGTTGATGTTTTTATGTTAATTGTTTTTTGAGTACTATCCCATTACCTGTTGTTCCTTTACTCTATGTTGATGACCCCCTTTTTGATGTTTTTTATGCTAATGTTTTTGAATACTATTTAATTACCTGTTTTTCCTTTACTCAGTGTTGATGACCCCCATTTTTGATTATTTCCCCTAATCCTAATTTCTCCCTTTACAGCGCCCTTCTAAAATCGATATATTAGAATGTTTATTGTCTCCAGTTCTCAATACCTATTTTCCTACATTGGAAGTTTTTAATACTCTGACTTTACCTTTCTCCCATTACCCAGCATGGTCACTCCCCACCTCAAATATTTCCTTATTCCAGATCCTCGCCCTATATTGCGCTTTTCTTCTGCATCCATCCCTGACCTTGCCTCTCTTCTTATTGTGCTTCTTACCATTTCTTCTCCCAAGCCCCCCTTCTTATCCCCGGGTCCTACCTCTCTAGACATGTCCCTACCTCGTGGAGCATTTCATATCCATCTAACCTTTCTAAAAATGCCAAGAAAACTTTCAAACACAAATTATTGAAACTTCACCCTGAAAAGCTTATAGCTGATACCTTCTACAGCCTGTCTGGTCCAATGAAAACTGATTTTATTTTCCACTCCAAACCCACTAAATCGAAAAAAACGTTCCTTCTCCACCTTCCTATCACCAAATCTAGCAAAATCTCATACGGAATCAAATTTAGACTATCCCATCCCTCGCCTTCAAACGGGGAAATCGATATTTCCGTATTCAGAAATGGTAACATCCTCATTTAAGCATCAGATATCCACCTCAACATTTTTGACAGACATTTCAGCATTTTGGCCTATCAAATCCCCCAACTGATTCATTATCCCTCAATAATTCAACTGCCTTGCGCCCATATATCCTATCCCTCTACCTCCATTCAGGCCCTACTTCCCCCACCCCTCCTGACCTCACAATGAGTCTTGAACGGGCCCCTCTCCTCCTTAGTGGACCCCCATGGCCCACTATCCCTAGTACGTTTGATCTCTCTCCTACTCTTTCCTTCGATCTCACCCCTCCTGCCCCTACCATCTTCCCTGACTCTCCCCCTATCTCTTCTACTACTCACTTGCCTCTGCTTGGGACTCCTTCTGCATTTGCCTCTATATCTAATTCTCCGACTCCTACTCTTATCATCGACTGAACCACACCTGTCCCCTCCATTATCCCACATTCTCCCTCACACTCTTTTCTTACTCAATTGCCTCCTCTTGGGACTCATACTACTCTCTCCTCTAGGTCTAATTCTCCGACACCTATTTTTATCAATGATCGATCCCCAACTCTCCCTCCCTTCTTCCCAGATGCTCCCTCCTACTCTTTTCCTACACACTTGACACCCTGGGGTGTCCTTCTGCACTCTCCTCTATGTAAAATTCTGTTACTCCTAATGACATCCTTCCTAAACAATTTGATGTGGTTTACACGTACATCTCTCCCACCCTCTCATGCTCTCCCTTTGCTACCCCTGATTTTGTGACTGAGCCGAAACATAACCTGAAGCACTCCACGCAGAATCCGCATAATACCTGTCCTAACACTGTTCTGACTCCCTTGTCCTTTCTCACGCTCCAATCATTGAATTGCCTTCCCCTGGCAACATTGACCCCATTTCATCCCCGTCCTCCTTCGCTGCGGATCTCCCCTCTTACTTTTTTGCACAGACACTTATCAGCATTGAACGCAAACTCACTGCTATGGCCACTGAATTAACACAGCTCATAAGGGATTTCTCCATTATTACCTCCAGGGCTAGCCCCACTTTCTATGATACCTCTCGCTCGGATTCTCCTATCTTCTCCCTACATTACAGTTGGCCGAACAAAACCCTTAGCAGTCGAGCACACAGGCCTCACCGCACTGCTTGCTACCTCTCCACTGCTGACATTAATGACCTGTACAACACCTACCTACCTAAGCCTCCAATGACAAATCACCTCCCTCACTCCAGCATCCCAGTGATTGTCTAGAGTCCCTTCTACTCCCATCTCACCTAGACCTCCTGCCCAACTCACCACCATCCACTCTCTTAAACCTGCTAAGGATTACCCAAATCCCCTTTCTGTCATGCTTGTTAACTGCAGATCAGCAGTTCTTCATGCTACTGAAATGGCAGAAACCATCCTTAGTGAGGCTATAGACATTGCCTCTCTCACCGACACCAGGCTCAAAGACCACTCGACAGCCATTCTTGACTTTCTCACCCCACCAGGTTACTCCATCATTAGGAAGGACAAACCCGGCATAACAGGAGGTGGACTAGCCATACACTATAAAACGAAATTTCAACTCACCCTTATTAAGAACATTGACCATATGACATTTGAATACCTTGGCCTTGACCTCACTGTCAAAAGCTCTCCCTCGATTAGACTACATAATTTCTACCACCCTCCGGGTGAACCTCTCCTCTTTGCTTAGGATTTATCCGACCTCCTCACCCACTTCTCCCTTTCTGCCTCCAAAAATCTGTTTTTAGGAGATTTCAACATCCACTGGAATAACTCAGTTGATCCTGCTGTTAGATGCCTCACTAACCTTTTGGAGATGAATGACCTTAAGCAACTATGCCACAATACCACTCATATCAAAGGGGCCACACTTGACACTATCATCTCTATCAGTGACTTTGTCTTCCTGACCAACATTGTCCCCATCGACTGGTCCGACCACCATCTCATTCTGTTCAAAACCTCTACCAGCGCCCCACTCCTCCAACAGTTAACACCAAACCCAAGATAAAGTATTCAAGAAAGCCATCAACAGCCAACTCGCCACATTCATCGAAGAGCACAACATCCTCGACTCCTCACAGTCTGGCTTCAGAAAAAAACACAGTACGGAAACCGCCCTACTCGCCGCAACAGACAACATCTGTACCTTACTGGACAAAGGAGAAAAAGCAGCCCTCATCCTCCTCGACCTCTCAGCAGCATTCGACACAGTCTCTCACCACAACCTAGTATGCAGACTCCATGATGCAGGGATCCAAACCAAGGTCCTCGATTGGAACCTCTCTGGCAGAACGCAGCGAGTCAGACTCCCCCTTTCCTCTCGGACCCTACACCTACCACATGCGTAGTCCCCGTGGGGTCCTCCCTCAGCCCTACGCTCTTCGATGTCTACATGGCGCTGCTCACCCCCATCGTCAGAACCTATGGACTCAAAAATGTATCATTCAAAGACGACACCCAATTCATCCTCTCCCTATCCAACGAACCCAACACCGCCAGGCACAACTTTCAAGAAGGCATGGAAGCCGTCACCAAATGGATGAAAAACAGCTGCCTACAACTAAACACCAACAAAACAGAAGTAATCATTATGGGCCCAAACCCCGATGCCTGGAACGACACCAGGTGGCCCCCCGCCCTCGGGAAGCCCGCCCACCCCCACGGATCATGCACGCAACCTGGGAATCATCTGGGACTCAGAGCTCAAAATGGACCACCACATCAACTCCGTCT
This sequence comes from Triturus cristatus, assembly GCF_964204655.1. Taxonomy (NCBI): domain Eukaryota; kingdom Metazoa; phylum Chordata; class Amphibia; order Caudata; family Salamandridae; genus Triturus; species Triturus cristatus. The sequence goes on along the minus strand of NC_140588.1, from coordinate 1,127,780,711 downwards.
CGTCCTCCTGCTTCCACACCCTCCGCCTCCTACGTAAGACCTTCAAATGGATCCCCCTCGAACACAGAAAGACCGTCACTCATGCCCTGGTTACCAGCAGGTCCGACTACTGAAACACACTCTATGCCAGAATAAACAAAAACCTCACCCGCAAGCTAGATAACATCCAAAACGCTGCCGCAAGACTAGTCCTCAACCTGCCAAGAAACAGCCACATCTCCCAGCACCTGCGCATACTCCACTGGCTCCCCATCAAAGCTAGAGTCACCTTCAAGATGCTAACCCACGCTCACAAGGCCCTACACAATACAGGACCAGCATACCTGAAGAGCAGACTCAAATTCCACGCACCCCAAAGGACCCTATGCTCAAGGGGTGTCCTTCTGCACTCTCCTCTATGTATAATTCTCTGACTCCTAATGACATCCTTCCTAAGCAATCTGATGTGGTTTACCCGTACATCTCTCCCACCCTCTCATGCTCTCCCTTTGCTACCCCTGATTTTGTGACTGAGCCGAAACATAACCTGAAGCACTCCACGCAGAATCAGCATAATACCTGTCCTAACACTGTTCTGACTCCCTTGTCCTTTCTCACGCTCCAATCATTGAATTGCCTTCCCCTGGCAACATTGACCCCACTTCATCCCCGTCATCCTTCGCTGCGGATCTCCCCCCTTACTTTTTTGCACAGACACTTATCAGCATTGAACGCAAACTCACTGCTATGGCCACTGAATTAACACAGCTCATAAGGGATTTCTCCATTATTAACTCCAGGGCTAGCCCCACTTTCTATGATACCTCTCGCTCGGATTCTCCTATCTTCTCCCTACATTACAGTTGGCCAACCAAACCCCTTAGCAGTCGAGCACACAGGCCTCACCGCACTGCTTGCTACCTCTCCACTGCTGACATTAATGACCTGTACAACACCTACCTACCTAAGCCTCCAATGACAAATCACCTCCCTCACTCCAGCATCCCAGTGATTGTCTAGAGTCCCTTCTACTCCCATCTCACCTAGACCTCCTGCCCAACTCACCACCATCCACTCTCTTAAACCTGCTAAGGATTACCCAAATCCCCTTTCTGCCATGCTTGTTAACTGCAGATCAGCAGTTCTTCATGCTACTGAAATGGCAGAAACCATCCTTAGTGAGGCTATAGACATTGCCTCTCTCACCGACACCAGGCTCAAAGACCACTCGACAGCCATTCTTGACTTTCTCACCCCACCAGGTTACTCCATCATTAGGAAGGACAAACCCGGCATAATAGGAGGTGGACTAGCCATAAACTATAAAACGAAATTTCAACTCACCCTTATTAAGAACATTGACCATATGACATTTGAATACCTTGGCCTTGACCTCACTGTCAAAAGTTCTCCCTCGATTAGACTACATAATTTCTACCACCCTCCGGGTGAACCTCTCCTCTTTGCTTAGGATTTATCCGACCTCCTCACCCACTTCTCCCTTTCTGCCTCCAAAAATCTGGTTTTAGGAGATTTCAACATCCACTGGAATAACTCAGTTGATCTTGCTGTTAGATGCCTCACTAACCTTTTGGAGATGAATGACCTTAAGCAACTATGCCACAATACCACTCATATCAAAGGGGCCACACTTGACACTATCATCTCTATCAGTGACTTTGTCTTCCTGACCAACATTGTCCCCATCGACTGGTCCGACCACCATCTCATTCTGTTCAAAACCTCTACCAGCGCCCCACTCCTCCAACAGTTAACACCAAACCCAAGATAAAGTATTCAAGAAAGCCATCAACAGCCAACTCGCCACATTCATCGAAGAGCACAACATCCTCGACTCCTCCCTGTCTGGCTTCAGAAAAAAACACAGTACGGAAACCGCCCTACTCGCCGCAACAGACAACATCTGTACCTTAGTGGACAAAGGAGAAAAAGCAGCCCTCATCCTCCTCGACCTCTCAGCAGCATTCGACACAGTCTCTCACCGCAACCTAGTATGCAGACTCCATGATGCAGGGATCCAAACCAAGGTCCTCGATTGGATCCTCTCTGGCAGAACGCAGCGAGTCAGACTCCCCCTTTCCTCTCGGACCCTACACCTACCACATGCGTAGTCCCCCTGGGGTCCTCCCTCAGCCCTACGCTCTTCAATGTCTACATGGCTCTGCTCACCCCCATCGTCAGAACCTATGGACTCAAAAATGTATCATACAGAGACGACACCCAATTCATCCTCTCCCTATCCAACGAACCCAACACCGCAAGACACAACTTTCAAGAAGGCATGGAAGCCGTCGCCAAATGGATGAAAAACAGCTGCCTACAACTAAACACCAACAAAACAGAAGTAATCATCATGGGCCCAAACCCCGATGCCTGGAACGACACCAGGTGGCCCCCCGCCCTCGGGAAGCCCGCCCACCCCCACGGATCACGCACGCAACCTGGGAATCATCTGGGACTCAGTGCTCAAAATGGACCACCACATCAACTCCGTCTCGTCCTCCTGCTTCCACACCCTCCGCCTCCTACGTAAGACCTTCAAATGGATCCCCCTCGAACACAGAAAGACCGTCACTCATGCCCTGGTTACCAGCAGGTCCGACTACTGCAACACACTCTATGCCAGAATAAACAAAAACCTCACCCGCAAGCTAGATAACATCCAAAACGCTGCCGCAAGACTAGTCCTCAACCTGCCAAGAAACAGCCACATCTCCCAGCACCTGCGCATACTCTACTGGCTCCCCATCAAAGCTAGAGTCACCTTCAAGATGCTAACCCACGCTCACAAGGCCCTACACAACACAGGACCAGCATACCTGAAGAGCAGACTCAAATTCCACGCACCCCAAAGGACCCTACGCTCATCCCAGCTCTCCTACGCCGTGGTCCCACGCACCAGGAAGACCAGAATCGGGAGGCCGCTCCTTTTCCTTCCACGCAGCCAGAGCCTGGAACGATCTTCCGCTCCACCTCAGACAGATAACATTGCTCCCCATCTTCACAAGAAACCTCAAAACCTGGCTCTTCAACAGACCCCCTCCTTGATGGACTGGAACCTGCGACCGCCTCACCCCCCAGCGCCTTGAGACCCTTACAGGTGAGTAGTCATGCTTAACAAACACCTGATTTGATTTGATTTAGATATGGTCCAGAAACCTTAAGCAAGTCCCTCAAAGTGAACTCGAAGGTAAAATTCAAGCTCAACTTCAACTCATCCCTCTCTCCCAAAACGCTAATGAGCTCACTGAACATTTCAATAAGGCCATTTGCAATGCCCTGGATCAAGTCGCCCCACTTATACCGAAACAACAAAGAAAAATCCAATCTAAATCTTGGTTCAATCCTGAACTTAATAATGAAAGAGGACAACTCCGACTATCTGAAAGAACATGGAGGCAACACCTCTCACCCTCTCATCTTGCCCTCCTCAGATTGGTGAGAGCAACTTAGAAGAAACGCATTGTCAATGAAAAGGCTTCTTTCTTTTGCGCACAACTTGATTGTGCCAAAAACAGGCCCAGACAACTCTTGTCAGAAAACAAATGTCATCTGCCCCTCCAGAGCTGACAACCTGAATTGAAAGATATGAGGAAATTGCCAATTTCTTTTGGGAAAAATGATCAAAATTGATCAATCCTTCCTTTCAACTCTGGCCCTGCCCAGCCCCCAAATAAACATAGAAGTTCTTCCGTTGTCTACACCATCCCTCCTGCCTAGTCCTCCCACTCAACTACCCACTCCTTCTATTTCTAGCGACATCCTTTCCAACTTACAACCAAAAAATAACGTCTTCTGGTCTAATTTTCATCCAATGACTGAGCTCGAAGTCTTTAATATCATTTTGAAATTAAAGCCGGCCTCGCACACCAAGGATCCACTCCCATCTAACCTAGTTCATAACCTTAACCACGTTATTGTCCCATGTTGCACTAAAATCATTAACATCATCATTAGCTTTTGCATTTATAGGAGGGGATTATGGTAACAAATATTGCATGCCCCACTTTTTATTATTTAGTTCAGTCAATGGAATCTGATTGATAGATGGAGGGAGGCACACCCAGAACACATTGAGTTTTCCTTATAATCACTGGTTCATGAATTATACACTACACTAGACATGTTATTTGACATGTGGGGATAAGGACGCACATACACCGTCAAACCATAATTCACTGTTATTGTCTATTACAGTTGCTAAACTCAGATCATAGAGACCTATATGAGGGCTGGAACGTGCTAGATGTAGCTGTTAGGGTGGAGGAGGAGGTCCCACATTGGCAATATTTAAATGAAGATGAGGGGTCCGTATTGGTGCATTATTACTCTGTGATACATTTAAAGTGGGTATACAGAGGGTGCATTATAGGGAATGTTTAGCCAGGCAACGCTCAGAAGGACACAGCTTGGGACAGCTGCTAGCATGGTTTGTACACACTGAAGCAAACAGAATCTCAAAAAGTGCCCTTCATGTTACTTCTGGACACGTAGCGCACAGGCAGCACTAAATAAATGACATGTTTGTTACCTGTTATGAAACCCTATACGGTGAGGTAGCTGGTACCAGTGGACAAGGGTTTATATATCATATTTGAGATTGATCTCGCAAACCACAATGTCAGTGACCCAACTATAAGAACTAGAGACACCAATACCAGAACAAGAGATCAAAGTGCCTATGGGTGAACCAGAAAAAGGGAAAACACTGGGGCAAAGTATGTTACTGGTGGATTTCTATGCAACATATACATGGATGATTGCTCCCAAACGTTTAGCTATGCCACTGCTCTCCATGCCACTACAGTCAAGCTATCCTGGCTGATGAGGGGTGAAACCAAAAAAACAGTCCTAGGATGCTTGTTTCCAGTCCAGGGAGGACCTGTCCTGGCAGTTCGGGCTGGACTGTTCCATTGGGCACAGGGTGCAGACTGATTTGCATATGGCTATGTTCAAACTGGAAAGGCATGGTGAGCAAAAAAAGATGGATTTAGGCCCAGTTCTCTGTATTGGGATGAATGTATGACATTGTTCTGCATTCTGTCCATTTTTGCATTTGTCACCCTGAGTGGGATGGGTATACTCAGACGTGGGTCCTGTGCTCTCCATGCCACTGGAGTCAAGCTATCCTGGCTGATGAGGGGTGAGCATTCTAGAGTTGCATGCCGATAATAGGCTACTCCTCCATCAGCTAATGTCATATTTTTCACTAGATTACTCCTTTACTGGTCATTACCAGCTCTACTTGATAACCTCCACCAGAAGCAGATATATATATATATATATTCACTGAAAAAACCATAGGTTTAAGGAACGTTATAGTTAGTTGGACATTTCACTCATACAAAACCAGAGAAATTCGAATGTTATGATGTAATATGTGACGTCATCAGCAGTGCATTGCGGGGGAGCGAGTTATAGTTAGTTCTTCTAACTATAACGTTTAAATTTGTCTGGTTTTGTACGAGTGAAATGCCCAACTAACTATAACGTCCCTGAAACCTATGGTTTTATCAGTGAATTTCAAAGGTTTTTTAATTGCTAATTTCTAACTATAACGTCCCTGAAACCTATGGTTATTTCAGTGAATATCAAAGGTTTTTTAAATGCTAATTCCTAATTATAATGTTTATTAAACCTATAGTTTTTTTTCAGTGATTTTAAATTATCATTCCAAACTCAACCTGGTGAAAACAGCCAATATTGCCAGTTTTCCAGCAATAGCTTCCGCAAAAAAAATCGCCACAAATGAGAGCAACAACTAACGCTAATGATATGCAGAATAGGCGTTCCTGTGCAAAAATAACACAAAAACACCACTTCCTGATATTTTCAATGAACAGCCAAATCTGTGGTGCGATCCAAAAATAGGCGACAAGCTGTATTAGCAGTAGGAATGTAACATCTGCCTTTTACTGGTGTAAAGTAGGACGACTACCTACAGTGTGAAAGGGAGCCCAGCCCAGAATCACATCTGAAGACCAACACATGTCATAGAGCTACTGATCATGCACCTCTGACACCCATGAAGGCCACAAAACCCACTGCCACCACCCTCAGGACCTATTCCCTGGACCACCCCCCCTACTACCACTGAGGCAGCGCACAACAGGACAGCGGACCTTCCAAAAACGGCATGGCCCCTCAGCCACACAATAGCTGAATGTTGCGAGATGTGGCAACCAAACATTTGTGAAGTCACCCACCAATAATAATGCACACAATACCAAGTGTAGCGGTGATGTGCTGGACAGACCTTTTGTGTATTATTTCACATCTGGTGATCCTAACTTAGTGCAGCACAAGTCATGGACCATTTATGATTGAATCTCTGTGTGTGATCCGATGATTACTGTTGTCCCTATTGCCAGCACCAACCATTCCTTGAGGGTTGGCTTACACTCACTCCACAGGCATCCAGCACAGACGTCACTGGACATGTGACCCTGGTAATAAAAAGGGGCCGAGGGCAAGTGCTCGTACCCAGTCCCACTATCTATCTAACTGTGTCCATGTGTTAATTATGTATGCATGATGCTGCCCCTGGGCCCTACCAAATTACATTCTGCTGTAGACAGCCCTCACAACCATGTTACCTCTGGCAGAGGGGGAAACTTCAGTTATGTAACTTTGTCTCGGTCAATGTATAAGTACATAGGTAGAGACTGGATCATTAGAGAACTGCAAGGAGAGTGTATAGTGAATTCATAAGTGCTTCGGAATTGGCGGAGTGATTGGATAAGTACATATGTTGCGGAGCCTAACCCCCCAGCACAAGCTTGGCTCTAATTGGTTGCCCTCCATGTGCCAAAAATAGAAATGTGTGCTTTGCATGGCCCTGTCTTGCTACAGCGGCAACACTCAACTAAATGTGCAATAAACATTCATATCTACAAAGATATGTCATGTGCACAATCTTTCATGTGTGGAAGCATGGATGAATGTAGGGTCAGTGATTCCCCCTACCTTCCATGCTGGCCATGTTTTAGGGCTTGGGTCACAGGGTAACACATTGGCGCTTGCAGTCTGGGTGGCGGCAGCAATACAACAGGGACACCCGCATCAGTTGATTCCTCATACAGCCCAGCATAGAACCATGCATAGAGCTCCGGAGTCATTGTTCACAGCCTCACGCAGGACTGGCATACGCCAGGCCAGCCCAATCCACTTACGCATACAGGGAGGGACAACAGCACTACATGGCCCAGATTTTCATTCTAGTGATCTTCTGCTCATAGGTCTAGTTGTCAGTATGCCACAGCCACTCCCTGATAGGTGGTTTACACCCACACCACACCCATCAAGCACAGGCATCACAGGACACATGACCCTGCCAATAAAAAGGACCGGGCGCATGTTCTCCACACCATTTCCATTTCAGACTTGATGCACCGGATGCACTGCGGCCGGCACAGGCACACCGCCACGGGACGGTGACTTTCGGTGCACCTAGGTAGGGGCACTGTAAGTGCTGAGTGGGTGTGCAGCCTGCGATGATGCCCTGTCCTGGTGGTCTGGACAGGTCATGTTTTGTGTGCCCTGCTTGCCCGCAGTGTAGGCCTGAGCCATCAAACAGTGGGAGTCTACCGCCACGTGGCGTGGCCTTACTGGTCACAGAGTTAGTGGCACAGCAAGGGCTGAGAGGGTGTGCAAACTGCGATGATGGCAGGTGCAGTGGTATGTCCTCTGCCATGGTAAAATCAATACACAGCACCATATGTGAGACCTGGTGGCCAGCGGATCGGAGCTGCATGCTGTAGAGGGTACCCTGTCCGCGATAAGGTGAGCAGTGAGACCTGGGTGCACAGCGGCGGGCAGACTCCTCTGGGCAGTGGAAGTGGATGGGGTGCAGCAGCCTGGATGCAGAAAGGCGGGACAGCGATTTAGGCATGTGCAGTCGTATGTACTCTGTCATTACTGATTCTGTACTATGTTTCAGATGAGTGAGCTTGAGGGCTCCACTATGTTCCGGCACGTAGTTGGAGACACACCGGTGGGGGAAGGTGAGCTGTGAGGGTTTTGTCCACAGTGTGGGCACTCACTGTCCCTCTCCATCTCTTCCTTTCTCTCCCTCTTACTCTTTCTCTCTTCCTCTCTCTCATGCTGTTTCTCTCTTTCTCTCTCTCTCTTCCTCTCTCTCACTATTTCTCTCTCTCTTCCTCTGTCTCTCACTCTTTCTCTCTTTCTCTCTGTCCTCTCACTCTTTCTTCCTTTCTCTCTCTCTCTTCCTCTCTCTCACTCTTTCTCTCTCTCCTTTGATGGACGCATGACGCACAATCTGATCTTGCTTTTTGTCTAGCAGGCAGTGATTCACTGATTGCTGACCCCCCACACTGAGTTAGTGTTACCAGAGCTGAAAGTGCGTGCAGCCTGCGATGATGCGTGGCCAACCTGGCAATTAACACCCACTCTGAATTGTGAGCTTGGCTTGACCGCATGTATGCAATGCCTGAGGAGGTTGCTTCTGCATGTGGTTGACTGTCTTACACACACGCCTGTGGTGGAAGGTGAGCAGAGATGCTTTCGTCCACAGCAGCAGGCAGTCACCTCTGGGCGGTGGGAGTGGATAGTGTGCAGCAGCCTGGGTGCACAAGAGCGGGCAGACAACTCTGAGCAGTGGGAGTGGATGGGTTACAGCAGTCTGGGTGCACAGGAGCAGGCAGACACCTCTAGGCAGTGGGAGTGGATGCGGTGCAGCCATCTGGGGTGCAGGAACGGGCAGTCACCTCCAGATACTGGGAGTGGATGGGTTGAAGCAGCCTGGGTGCACAGCAGCGGGCAGACACCTCTGGGCAGTAGGAGTGGATGGGGTACAGCAGCCTGGGTGCGCAGAGGCGGGCAGACACCTCTGGGTGGCAGGAGTTGATGGGGTGCAGCAGCCTGAGTGCACAGGGTGGACAACACCTCTGGGCAACGGGAGTCAATGGGGTGCAGCAGCCGGGATGCACTAAGGCGGGACAGCGATTTAGGCATGCGCAGTCGCACGTGGTTGGACACACACCGGTGGCAGAAAGGTGACCTGTGAGGATTTTCTCAACAGTGTCAACACTCACTCTCCCTCACCATCTCTTTCTTTCTGTGACTCACACTCTTTCTCTCTCTCACTCTCTCTCTTCCTCTCGCTCACACTGTTTCTCTCTTTTTCTCTCTCTTCCTTGTATCTCACTCTTTCTCTCTCTCTTCCTCTCTCTCTCACTCTTTCTCTCTTTCTCTGTCTTCCTCTCTCTCTTACTCTTTCTTTCTTTCGCTCTCTCTTCCTCTCTCTCTCCTTTGATGGACGCACTTCGCACAATCTAATCTTTCTTTTTGTCTTGCAGGCTGTGATTCACAAATTGTCAAGAGATGACACGCCATGCCTGTACCTACTTTTATTTTGTTGTTTTGTTTAATTAAAATGTTTTATATGTAAGTCCATAGATGACTGAGATTCTTATTTGTCCAACCTCACATGCATCTTCTTAATTATAATTGTGCGACATCAGCCAATTTGTTACGTTCCAGATTTCCTAAAGTTGCTGTCACATTTGTTTATGGGGGAGTGGGAGTGAGGGGGGATGGCGGACAAGGGGCTGCTGGCGGTGGGTGTCAGTGCAGTGTTGGGTGCCCGGGCTGCATGATCGTTGGCTCCATTGCATCTGTTGTCTTTCAGGTGTGGCTCTGGGCTGGGCTCCCTTTCATGTTACAGGTTGTAGTCTGACTTTATACCAGCTCAGAGCAGGTGTAAACTTCCTGCTACTAACACACCTTGTCGCCCGTTTTGTACTCTCTTCGATGATCTTGCTGGTGGTTGAGAAACTTGCGAAGTGATGTGTTCGCTGCTTTTTGCACGGGTATGCCTACTCTACATCTGATTTGCAATATTTGCCGGGGTCATCCGTGATGATGCTTTTTGAGGCTGCTATCGCTGGTAAACTGGTGATATGCGCTGTTTGCTCCAGCTTGTGAATGGTGTGTTAAATTTATAACCATTTTGGTTGTGATAAAGTGCAGTTAACTCGGCGATGTGTCCTTCAGAATATACCCCTCGGTGTTTGAAAGACTTAAAAAGTACTCGAGTGCTACGCAGAGAGCCGCACTAGAGTCGCGACTCAATTTTTTTTTTTTAATGTTCACTTTCACTAATTTACATTCTCCAAGCATGCCAACATGTTCATTATATAAAAAAAAAAACGAGAAGAGGGACGCGTCAGCCCCCCTCCCATGGCTAATTCCGGCCTCGAGGACCCCATTCCCCGGGGCCTGGCCTCAACATTGGGGACTGTGGGGGGAGCCCCAATGCCCCCACGGTCCCACCGGCTCCCCGCGTCCTGCGGGAGCCAGCATTGCTTTTCCACACGGGAGCTGCTGACATGCAGCTCACTGTGTGGATAAGCAATCAGCTTTGGATTTTGGAAGCGAGCGCAGGTTTCCCTCCTCTCGCTTCCAAAATCCCAAACAAGTTTGCTATGACAGGGCGGGAGCCGCGTGGCTCCTGCCCTGTCATAGCAAAGAGCAGTGTCCTGGCAGTGGGCACCCCGGGACACTGCAGGAGCCGGCCCTGGTAGTTGGCAATCCCCAGGGCCATCACAGGCTCCAGGAGGAGGGCCGTGTGCTCTCCCTCCCAACATGAGTGAAACCTCGGAGAGGCGGTGGTCCCTGGGGCTGCAGGGGCACCAGCGGGCCCCCACTATTTTTTTTAAAAAATGACCCCGGGACCTAGCCCATCCGCCCGTGGGCCTCATTAAAATAACATTGTTTTTAAACAATTTTGGCAGAATTCATGACCCCAGCGCGTATTGCACCAAAATTATAACAAAAAATGCTTTTTTTGGCCCTGGGGTTCCTTCTAGGGGGTCAGGGTGTTTCTACCATGCCCCCTTCTCTTGTTTTATATCTTTGTTTCTGTTTTCTGGTGACTCACTTCTACCGAGTCACAAGATGACTGCCAACACTTCCTGGTTTGGAGTGTTGACAGCCAATTAGAAAGAAGCTCTTGGTCATGGCAGCCAATTAGAATGAAACTCGTGGTCAGGAGGGGTCGCGACTCCACCGCATCCCTAGATATTGAATCTCAGCAACTACTGTACGGATTTACACCATTTAAAAAAAAGGTTGCTTTCTGATCCAAGCACTACCTTTTTGCCAAGTTTGGGGTAATTCCGTTCAGCAGTTTGGGCTTAATCAATCAGTCAATCAATCAATCATTTGTAGAGTGCACTACATACCCGTGAGGGTCTCAAGGCGCTGAGGGGGCCGCTACTGATCGAACAGCCAGGTCTTGACTATCCTCCTGAAAGTCAGCAGGTCTTGGGTCTGTCGTAGGCTCAGTGGGAGGGTGTTCCATGTCTTGGCGGCGAGGTGGGAGAAGGATCTCCCGCCGGTGGTTGTTCTTCGGATGCGTGGGATGGTGGCGAGTGAGAGGTCGGCAGAACATAGCTGGCGGTTGGGGTAGGCTGGGCCGGTCTTGTGGAGTGCTTTGTGTGCGTGGATGAGGAGCTTGAAGGATATCCTCTTGTTGACGGGGAGCCAGTGCAGGTTTTTCAAGTGGGGGGTGATGTGGACGTGTTGTGGTACTTTGAGGATCAGTCGTGCCGAGGCGTATTGGATGGATTGTAGTCGTTTGATGAGCTTGGTCGGGGCCCCCGCGTAGAGGGCGTTTCCGTAGTCGAGTCTGCTTCTGGCGAGGGCCTGGGTGACTGTCTTTCTTGTATCTGTAGGGATCCATCTGTAGATCTTGCGGAGCATGCGGGGGTGTTGAAGCAGGAGGAGGAGATTGCGTTGACTTGCTTGGTCATTGAGAGCGTTGAGTCGAGGATGATTCCCAGGTTGCGTACGTGGTCGGTGGGTGTCGAGGCTGCCCCCAGTGCCGTCGGCCACCAGGAGTCATCCCAGACTGAGGGGTTGGAGCCGAGGATGAGGACCTCTGTCTTTTACAAGTTCAGCTTCAGCTGGCTGATCTTCATGCAGTCAGCGACGGCCTTCATTTCTTTGTGGAGGTTGGCTTTGTTGGTGATGGGGTCCTTGGTGAGGGACAGGATCAGCTGAGTATTGTCTGCGTAGGAGATTATGTTGAGGTCATGCTGTCGGGCGACATGTGCGAGCGGGGCCATGTAAATGTTGAACAGTGTGGGGCTGAGGGAGGATCCCTGGGGTACGCCGCAGATGATCTCGGAGGCTTTGGAAGGGAATGGGAGAGGAGGACGCTCTGGGTTCTGCCGGACAGGAAGGAGGTGGTCCATTCAAGAGCCTTTTCTTGGATACCTGCGATGTGGAGGCATGCGTGTAGTGTGCGGTGGCAGACCGTGTCGAAGGCAGCATAGAGGTCTAGGAGGATGAGTGCTGCGGTCTCACCGTTGTCCAGCAGGGTCCTGATGTCGTCGGTGGCAGCGATGAGGGCAGTCTCGGTGCTGTGGTTGCTGCGGAACCCTGACTGGAAAAGGTCCAGGATTCTGATTTCTTCGAGGTATCGGGTATCGGTTTAGCTGTCTGTTGACGATTTGCTCGATGACCTTGGCCGAGAAGGGGAGCAGAGAGATGGGCCGTAAGTTCTTGAGGTCTCTTGGGTCTGCCTTAGGTTTTTTGAGTAGGGCGTTTATCTCGACGTGTTTCCAGCTCTCTGGGAAGGTCGCGGTCTCGAGTGAGAGGTGGATGACGTTGCGCAGGTGGGGTGCGATGGAGCTGCTTGCTTTGTTGAAGACGTGGTGTGGAAATGGGTCTGACGGAGAGCCGGAGTGGATTGGGCTCATGGTCTTGATGGTGTCATCGACGCTCACACTGGCCCAGGCTAGCAGGGGGTCGTGGTCAATGGTGTGCAGATGGTCTGTTGTGTTGCTGTCTGTTGGAGCTGTCTGGGTGTTGAAGCTGTCATGGATGTCTACTATCTTGCGGTGGAAGAAGGTGGCGAGAGAGTCGCACAGGGCTTGTGACGGCGGGATATCGTTGGTATTGGAGCTGAGGTTGGAGAGTTCCTTCACGATGTTGAAGAGCTCCTTGCTATTGAGTGCGTTGTTGTCGAGGCGGTCTTTGAAGGAGGTCCTCTTGGCTGCCCTGATGAGGTGGTGGTGGTTGCGGATGGCATCCTTGTGTGCTGCGTGGCTGTCCGGAGTTAGTTCACTGTGCCATTCCTTCTCTAGTTTCCGGCAGGCTTGCTTGGAGGCAAGGAGTTCTGGGATGAACCAGCTGGCCTTCTTGCTGGTGTCTCTGTGGGGGGGTTTCTTCAGCAGGGCGAGGGTGTTGTCGCAGTCCTCGATCCAGAGTCTAAGGCTATGGGCAGCGTCGTCGGCGTTGGAGGTTTCGATGGGTGGGCTGAGAGCGAGGTTTGCATGTAGTTGGTCTTCGGTGATTTTACTCCAGCAGCAGTGGGGGATCGGTTGGGTGCGGTGGTGTGTGGTGAGTTTCTAGAAGGCGAAGTGGTTGCAGCGGTGGTTGGTCCAGAGGAGTTCGGTGGTGTGGCTGACCGAGATGTACGGGCTTGAGGAGAAGACGGGATCGAGGGTGTGGCCGGCGGAGTGGGTGGGCATTGTGACGAGTTGCTTCAGTCCAAGGTTGGCAAGGTTATGGATCAGGGTTGTGGAGTTGTAGCCCATGTAAATATTTCCTATGGAAATTAAAATAGAGAAAACGTGTTTTGGGACCCCCCTTTTTCTCAGTCCCCGCTTGACGAATCATCCCCAAACTTTCAGGATAGGAGATGACCTGAATAGACTTTCTTTTTGGAGAATTTTGCGAAGATTCATCAAACGATGCCAAAGTTATTAGCAAATCATAAAATGTTTTTCCTATGGAAACCAGGTTCTAACTATAACTACCTACTGGTGACCGCCAGTAGGTTATATATATATTACCTACTGGCGGTCGCCAGTAGGTAGTTATAGTTAGGACCACGTTTCCATAGGAAATCCGCAACATTCTATTTTGAATAACTTTGGCGCCGGTCGACGAATCCTCGCAAATTTTTCAAAATAGGTGGGGCGCTACGCTCCGCTCCTTCTCTGAAAGTCTCGGGGGGATTCGTCAAGCGGGGGCTGAGATAAAAGGGGGGTCCCAAAACGCGTTTTTCCCATGCATTTTTCCATAGGACCTTTAGACAGGGCTACAGCCCGAACGGCTGAACAGAATTACTAGAAATTTGGCAGAGAGGTAGTCCTCAGGTCAAGGAAGTGCCTTTTGTAGGTTTGGTGTAAATCTGTTCAGTAGATTCTGAGAAAATAGCCTTTAAATCAATGTATATATCTGAGCCAGCTTACGGTGCGCTTACGGTACGCTTACCGTACGCGTACGGTGGCGTGCGCGAGCACGATTCTGATTGGCTCTTAGATCTTAGTAAACATTCGAATCGGTCGAAACAAGGAAGCGGCGGCCGCCATTTCGTGTGTTTCACTCAGAAAAAAAAGAGTGATAACAAGAAAAGGGGGCAAGGAGGAGAGTTACAGACCCCCTAACATTTGTAAGGGGGTCAAAGAAGGACAGAAAAGTACAAAGAAAACATTTATTGATTTTAAAAAAAATCGCGGGGTACGCGTACGGTAAGCGTACGGTAAAAAAAAAATAAAAAAAAAAATGAAATGCAGATTTAAGTGTTTAGATATTAGGGGGCTCTAAAAAGAGCCGTTGTGTTTATGAAGTGATTTTTTAGTGGTACCTACAAGTAAGTACCGATGCAGAGTCTAAGGTTCAAGAGGAAGACTCTGTTCCCTTCATCATTGAAGTGCACACCATCTCCTCTATAAATGTCTTGCATGTCGTAACGCAAGTTGTTGTGGTAAATGGAACCCATACCATAGTCACGGAGGAAAGCAGAAACAGATTTGTTGACGTGCTTTCTTGCTTTGTCAATCTGCGGACAGAAATGATCGGACCAGTTCCATTTTTGCCTTTGGCATATGTTAGAAAACACAAAGGCAGTTTTAGGGAAAAGTGAAAACAGTTGTGCAAAGGTGTCCTTCATAAGCATTTCCAGACCTACCCCAGTCAAAGTGCCTAGGTCATTGCCACCACAGTGCACTATTATGAGGTCAGGGTGTTGGTTTTGCATGAAGGATTTTACCAATGGCATCAATTGGTGCCACTTTAACCCTCTCTGACCAATCCATTTAATGTCTACATTTGGCAAAGCAAGGTCTCTCACCATACCTGTTTTCTCTGCAAACTTTTCACTCCAGAAGACATAGCTGTGTCCTACAATCCACACTGTGAACATCTTCCAAGGAGATCTGGATGCACTCAGGAGGTGTATTTCAGTAGAATGGTAAAAAGAAATGAAAGACAGTTTGGAAATGGAGGCATACATATTTTTTTTTTTAAAAAGAACTGATTGGCTGTTTCATACCATTCTACACTAAAAACTAGGCTGTATGTGTAAATTTATAGAAGCATGTTTTGTATTGGTACAGAAAAATGTGTTACCAAAGAACAGTACTATGGATTTGCTGTTAGGTTTGAAAAGTCAAGCACTCCTGCTCTTTGGAAATGAAACATTGTTTGGTGAACTTCTGACCTAACTCCACACAGCAGTGTTCCATGAGCTGTTGCTATGGTAGCAGGCAGAAGTCAAGTTGGGGGAAGGGTACTAGGCAGAAGTCAAGTTGGGGGAAGGGTACTTTTGGAAAAGGGTTGGTTTTCAACCAATAGAAATGTGTGATTACATTTGAAAAAAAGGGGGAAGCACTGAGATTTGAAATTAACATGTATATGTGTGGAAAAAGAGAGGGAAAGTTTGCCATTATCTGGTTCTGCTGAGAGGAGAGAGGTGTAAATAACAGAGATCCTGGCTCTGATAATCTGCTGTTTGAGTGCCACATTTCTTTCACAACTAACTAATTTTAAAGGTGAGTTTAGAGTTTGAGAGGGGATGTATATGGTAAATTAAGAAATGAATAATAGAAATGCAATTCTTTTTGTTGAAGTTGTGTTTATTATTTTCTGTTTTGGGAGAAATTTAAATGTGAGGAACATGTAAAATAATATGGACTATGTTTTCACGATAAATTAAGGTGTACTGGTATAAAAAAAGAATAGTTTAAGTGTTTGAGGTTGGACTCAGTAATGCAAATACATACAGCATCACTAAGGCTGGTTGCCCTTGCTGGAGTGTAGGCAGTCACCCAGGTTACAAATGGTGCTGGTCTGAAAAAGCAGTTTGGACATGTGCTTTTTAAAGAATCTGAAAAGTGGATTCATAATGTGTCAGTCTGTAAAAATGATTATCACTTGCCAAAAAAAAGAGTAGTAAGTGTGCTTTCAAATTGGCAAAGAAATTTCGTTTTGTGACTAATGTGAAAACATGACTGTGTGCAAAGAGGAATTATAGACAGAGATTTATTGCGTATTGCTCTGGTGATTTCACAGTTGCATTAGATGGAAAGGGGGAGTCATTTTTTGGTGCAGAAGCAGACTCTTAGCACACACCCAACTGCTTACCATGTGGAATCATGCACAGTATTCACAAGCGAGTGGGGTTTGAGGTTTCAGTCAGTAATGCAAATACATTCAGCATCACTAAGGCTGGTTGCCCTTGCTGGAGTGTAGGCAGTCACCCAGGTTACAAATGGTGCTGGTCTGAAAAAGCAGTTTGGACATATGCTTTTATCAGAATCTGAAAAGTGGATTCATAATGTGTAAGTCTGTAAAAGTGATTATCACTTGCCAAAAAAAAGAGTAGTAAGTGTGCTTTCAAATTGGCAAAGAAATTTCGTTTTGTGACTAATGTGAAAACATGACTCTGTGTGCAAAGAGGAATTATAGACAGAGATTTATTGCGTATTGCTCTGGTGATTTCACAGTTGCATTAGATGGAAAGGGGGAGCCATTTTTTGGTGCAGAAGCAGACTCTTAGCACACACCTAGCTGCTTACCATGTGGAATCATGCACAGTATTCACAAGCGAGTGGGGTTTGAGGTTTCAGTCAGTAATGCAAATACATTCAGCATCACTAAGGCTGGTTGCCCTTGCTGGAGTGTAGGCAGTCACCCAGGTTACAAATGGTGCTGGTCTGAAAAAGCAGTTTGGACATGTGCTTTTTAAAAAATCTGAAAAGTGGATTCATAATGTGTCAGTCTGTAAAAGTGTTTATCACTTGCCCAAAAAAAGAGTAGTAAGTGTGCTTTCAAATTGGCAAAGAAATTTCGTTTTCTGCCTAATTTCAAAGCATGACTCTGTGTGCACACAGGAATTGTTTTTAGATATTTAATTGGTGAAGGTGTTATTGTGATTTTCATTTATAGGAAAGGGGTTTATAGTATTTTAAGATTTCTAAAGAACATAAAAAATGTAGTAATATATTTAAATAAAATAAAGGAATTTTTTTTTAGGTTTTTTCAGGTATTGCTGAAGAGCAGTGAACAAAATTTAAGATGCCTACAAAATCCAGAGTAAAGAAAGACCACAAAAAAACCTATATTTGATGACAACTGGAGGACCTAAGTTAGTTGGAGATGCTCATGTTGGGAAAAAGAAAAAATCTTTTGGTAAGCAGACAAAAAATTTTCTAAAGAACATATTCAAAAAAAGGAAAAATGTACAAAATGTCTGTACTGGAAAGAATGTTTTCAATAGAAAAGGACAGGAAAAAATTGAGAATTTATTTAATGCAAATATACCTTCTGCAACTAAAAGATTAACTTAAACAGAAACACAGCGTTTAAAGAGATACGTAGAAAAATGTTTCAGAGAAGAGTTATGTCCACTTTGATAAAGGATGTGAAGAAATATAAGCAAAAGGCTAAGTTTTATAAGAGAAAAAAAGAAATTGAAGCCATTGCAGCAAAGGCATTAGAATTAAAAAGGAAACTATTCATTTTAATTTTGAATAGGATGCGTACATTAGACAAAATGGTTAATGTCCTGAAATCACAAAGCAAAAGGAAAAGAGTAGTGAACAGAACAAACTTTTCTAAAGTGTTTTTAGGAAAATGGATGCATAGTTCAAGTAGTGAACCTTTTTTTAATGAAGAGAGTTATTTTCAAAGTAATAGTTTGCTGCATGCAGTTGACACCAGAGGTCGTGCTTATGAAGTGAAAAATGGTTGCATAATGGAGAAGGAGATAATGGTTCCAAGAGATGAGGTACAAGTGATGGCGGATGAGGCTATGGGGAGACGTCCTAAAGCCCCAGTGTACACTTGGAATTGTAGTAGTATTTGCACTGTGCGTCAGGAATCTATTGATAAATTTCGTGAGTTTCTAAGAGAATATAGTAAAAAAAGTGTAAAACAGAAGATTAAGGTGCTTCAAAGTCTGGATCCATGCAGAGTGAGAGAGAATACTGGTTTGCAGGGTCATTCTCTGGCTTGTCTATCTAGAAAAGTGTGTAATAGTGTTTTCCATCATTTTAGGATGCTGGCTGTTCATCATACTGAAATGAGAAAGTTTGTGAGACGGTTGTATTTTGCTAAAAGTCCAGCAATAAAGTTAGATGAATTGAATAGGGCTCTGTTCCATGGAACGGTATCAGATGTAGAGAAGGTTGTTGATGAAATTCAGTTTTGTTACTTTGGTCCTGAACAAAACAGTGCAGAGAAGGACACAGTAAATGAGGAAGAAGTGGAAGAGAATGTAGAACCCTCTGTAAGTAAGACATTTAATGATCACATAACAACATTTGCAATAATCTCTAACGAAAGACCAAATATTACTTGTATTTGTTGCCGCAGAACTCATTATAGAAAACAAACTAGGAATGTTGATCTCTACAGAAAGAGTGAAAATGAAGATAATTATAAGTGGAAGGATTTTGCCACATATATATTTCTTGAAAATTGTTTTGAATTGGGTGAAGATCAGCGTATTTGTAAATACTGTTACAACAAGTTAGAGGAAAATAGAATGCCGACCAGAGCTGTACATAATAATTTAGAATTGGATGCTATTCCTGCTGAACTTTCTGAATTGAATACATATGAGTCTATACTCATTCAATGCGTTCATCCGTTCCAGACCATAGTACGTATGGAGCCCAAAACTGGTAAATTACCTCCTTCAGATTTACTGAGAGGTTTAAAAGGTAGAGTGGTGTATTTGCCCTTGGATTTGAAAAAAAATATGGAAACTATTGATGTGGATACTTTGGAAACTGAACCATTAATTATTCTGGTTAATGGTGTACCTACAAAGAATAAGAAGATTTGGCAGGAGCTGGTAGATGTACGGAAAGTACAAAGAGCAAATTTGTATTTGAAAAGGAATAACAAATGGTATGAATCAATTTATATAGAAGAAGAAGAAGAAGAAGATTTACAAGAAGACACAGAAACACCAACTGGACAAATTGAAAAAGTGGACAAGTCAAAGGAAGAAGAAATTTATGAACATTTTAGCATACATCATCTTCATTCAAAAGAAGTTATGGGAGACAATATTGATCTATTTCAGATGAAGAAAGCAAAAGGAACTCCCGTGAGTGTATGGGAGGAGAGCTTGGAAGCTCGATGTTTTCCCCAGCTGTTTCCTAAAGGAAAAGGAGGACGATACGATGAACGTCCGGAACAGATTCCAGCTTCTGAGTATCGGACTACAAGACTATATGCTGAAGATCCCAGATTTCGACAAAGTACTCCTTATTTGTTCCATCTTTTATTTGAAAGCGACTTGTCTGCATTGTCTTATGCAGTAAATCACATTTTAAAAAGTGGAGTACATTTACAAAATGTGTCTGCTAAGGATTTTATGGAGAAAGTGCAGCACCGAGATGATCATTTGGAAACACAACTGATCAATCTGATGGCTTGTCAGCGTGGGACAAATGAATATTGGTACCGACGCCATGGTGAATTAAAATGCATGTTACGGAATTTAGGAACACCAACATGGTTCGTTACCCTAAGCTGTGCGGAGTACGCTTGGGATGATTTACTGGATTTTCTACGAGAGGCAAATTCAAACATTAAAAACATCGAATACAAGACAGCAGGAGAACTGTGCTCATTGGATCCGGTTAATGTTTGCAGATATTTCAATCATAGATTTGAGGCTATGATGTCGTTCATCTGCCATAAAAAAAAATCCACCTCTAGGAGAAGTAGTGGATTTCTTTTGGAGAAAAGAGTACCAGGCAAGAGGTGCTCCTCATATTCATATGCTGTTGTGGATCAAGGATGCCCCAAAGTTTGGAACAGATACTGATGAAGCAGTGTTATCTTACATTGAAGAATATGCAACATGTGCTATACCAAAAAGCACAGAAGAGAAAAAGTTAAAGGAGCAAGTTTTACGTTTCCAAAGTCATCGGTGTGGAAAATTCTGTCGACGGAAATACAAGAGCAAAGATAAATACTACACTAAATGTCGATTTGGATTTCCTAGACCTGTTCTTTCAAATGGAAGAGTAAACAGTTTTATGTCATCTGTGAGACATACTATCACAAGAAAATCACCTAAGAATACCTACAACCTTAAAAGAAAAGAAGAATCAAAAAATATAAATGACTACAACCCAGTGATTTTATCCATGTGGAACGCTAACATGGATATACAGTATGTAGCTGACAATTCCATTGCTGTTGCTCGATATGTAACGTCTTACATTACGAAATCAGAAAAAACAGAATTGAAGGAAATGTGGGAAGAGATTTCTCACGAGAAAACTGTCAGGAAGAAGCTGTACAGTTTCAGTTTGAAGATGTTATCGCATCGAGAAATTGGATCCTACGAATGTTCAGATAGGCTATCTTCTGCAAGTCTCTACTCGAAATCAAGAAGAATAATTTGGGCAAGTTTAGGCCTTGCAGCAATGAGAAATCGGGTACTGAAATCTGTTGGAGAAATTGAATATTTGGCCGAGAATGACCCAGAAAGTACAGATATTTTGAAATCAAACATGTTGGACACATATTATCCCAAGAGAAGTCATCATCTGGAGAACATGTGTCTCTATGAAGTGCTGCAGAACTACATTTATTCACGGAAAGCCACAGAAGACATCAACAATGGAAAATATAAAGTCATTGGTGAGGAAGGATGTTTGGTGAAGCAAACAAAAGGAAGTTTGATAAATCACAGGAAGCTGAGTTGCGACACTACTGACAAAAAGGAATTTTACTACTTGGCTCTTTTACAGCTGTTTAAACCATGGCGTACAGAGGATGAACTACTGGGAGAATTTCAAAGCTATGAAGATTCTTTTAATGCTTGCAAAGACAGCATACAATGCAGTACATTCTCAACTTATCTGCAAATGTTAAATGAAGAAATTGAACAGGAAACTACAATTGCAGCAGAAATAGCTAGAGACAGTTCTCAGGACAGCCAAAGTTCAGGAACACTCAGTCAAGATCCCCTAGGACAACCAATCGTTGAAAATGAAGCATCAATAGCCATGAATGAAGTGGAAACGGCTATGAATCAAGCTCAAGAAGAATTTATAGACTTACAAAATTTGGAAAGACAACTGAACGAAGAACAGCAACAAATTTATGAAGAGATCATAAACAAAATTGATCACGGATTTCTACATGAAAAAAAGAGTGCTCATGCACATCATTTCATCCAATCAGGATGTATGTAAGCGGATAAGCTGGAACTGGAAAAAGTTTCCTAATAAAAGTCATCAGAAGCTACATACAGCAAAAAACGGATTCTACTTTGTCTTGTGTGGTTACTGCTCCAACTGGGTTAGCAGCATATAACATAAAAGGAATCACTTTACATCGTTTGCTAATGTTACCAGTGGAGCATGAGAACAAAATACAATACAACAAGCTAACTGGAGAAGCATGCTTGGAAGTTTCAAGAGTATTGAAGAAGATGCAAGTTCTCATTATTGATGAGGTGAGCATGGTATCAAACTTAATGCTTGCCTTTGTGCATTTAAGAATGCAGCAAATTCTGAAGACAGACTATGACGTGTTATTTGGAGGAAAACACGTCATAGTTTTTGGAGATCTTTTGCAACTTACTCCAGTTAAAGGACAACCAGTGTTTAATACTGTGACACATGAAGACACGAAGAAGTCATTGGGAAGCATCGGTAATACAAATATTTGGTCCTTCTTTGAGTACAAGGAACTTACTACTAATATGAGGCAAGCAAACGATGAAGAATATGGAAGTATTCTGAAAGATATCAGAATTGGACTACTCACTGAAGCTGGCAAAAAAGCATTACAGAGTTGGCTGCTACATAATTTATTTCCAAAGGAAGAAATAGTTGCAGAGAAGATATACAAGAACATTGCAGAAAACAAAAGTGTCATCTGCTTAATGCCAACTCTACGTGAATGCTCAATATTCAATGAGGAGCTTTTGAAATTGGAAAAGGAAGATATCAGGAAATTGGAAGCAGTGGACAAAATTGAGGATGGAAGAATTACTGTCACATTAACAGGCACACTGAAAAATAAATTGGATTCACTAGAGAAGAACATTTCCAAAACAGCTGGATTAGAAAAAAATCTATATGTTTGCATGAACTGTAGAGTATTTTTAAGGAGACATTTGGATGTTGAAAAAGGTTTAGTTAATGGAGCTATGGGAAGAGTTGTGGGTTTTATTAATTATCAGAAAAAAGATGGAATTGAATGTTTAAAAATAAAATTTGATCAGATAGAAGAAGTTAAAGACATTTGTCGTTTTTCAGTTCGTTTCATGCTTGTGAAAGACTTATATGTACGTAGGAAGCAGTTTCCGTTTTCTCTAGCATATGCTGTAACTATTCACAAGTCTCAAGGATTGACTGTAGATTGTGCATTTGTGAACATTGGTTCAACTGTGTTCAAAGAAGGTATGGCATATGTTGCTTTGTCACGAGTGAAAACATTATCAGGTTTATTCATGATAGACTTTGATGATTTAAAAGTTAGTGCTGATACAAATTGTGTAAAGGAGTATAATAGATTAAGAAGAAGCTATGCTCCTCATTTAGGTCAGTATCCTGTGTTGGAGAAACGTGTAGTTTCTCGTAAAAGGAGAAATGAGAATATCTGTAATGAAGATGTAGAGAGGAGGAAAAAAAAGAGGAGTGATGTAATTGCAAGCAAAAAGAATAAGGAAAATGAAGAACAGGTTGTAGGATGTCATTTTGAAAATAGCTCTGGTGTCAACTGCTACGCAAATGTAGTGCTGAATGTTGCATTTTATCTGGAAAGTTTGCAAGAGCAGATAATAGTAAATCAGGGAAAAAGATTCTGTTCTGTGCTGAGTCTCCTTTTTGAAAAGCTGAGTAATGATAAAAGTTAAACTCAAATAGAAAGTGCTACTGAAATTAGAAAACTTTTAGATGTATGTTCAGGACGAACACAGTTTTCTCAAAATGTACAGCAAGACGCACAGGAATTCTTGATGTATTTTCTTCAGGTACTGGAAGAAGAAGGGGTTCCCATTGAAAATTTATTTGGTCTCTCTTATAAATGGGAACATAGTTGTGATAATTGTTATAATATATGTGGCTCTAATGTTGATAATGAAAGGTTTATTTATTTAACATTGCCAGAGAGTAAAACAGTCACTTTTGCTAAATTAGTTAAAGATGCTAATCATAGCATGCAATGCGGTGAGTGTAAATCTGACATGTTTTCAACGTTAATTTTAAAGGAATACGGACAGTATGTAATTTTAATGATGCAACGATGTAGAGCTGATGGTTCAAAATTGGATACTTTAATAAAGAAGTTTACAGGACAGCAATTATCAATTTCAGGAAAACTTTTGTAACAGTTGCAATAATTTTCCATGATGGACCTACTGTAACTTCTGGTCATTACACAGTTTATCTTAAATGTGAAAAAGGCTGGACACTGTGTAATGATTCCCAATTGATTTTTAAGCAACGTTTGCCTTTTGATTTAGCAAATTCCTATCTAATCTTCCTGAAACCTAAATTTTAGAGAGATTTGGCAACATCTGGACAAAACAATTTTAACATTTTATTGGATTACCATTGGAATTTACAAAAAAAAAGATTTAACAAATTATCATTTGGCCTAATGGAAAGGTAACCAATTGTAATGTGGAATTTTTCCATTTTTTAATGAAACTTTGGAAAACCAAAAATTTAGAAAAAATCGGTAACATCTGAACAATTTAAATTTTGGAATGTTATTGGATTGCCATTGGAAATTTTTTCAAAAAAGATTTTTAAAATTACTATTTGGCCATGCGGAAAGGTAAACAATTCTATTGTGGACTTATTTAATTATTAATAAATCTTTCGGAAACCAAAATGTTACAGAGAATCGGTGAGATCTGTACAATTTAAACTTTAGATTTTTATTGGATTACCATTGGAAATTTAATCAAAAAAGAATTTTAAAATTACTATTTGGCCTAAAGGAAATGGAACCAGATGTATTGTGGAGTTATTTGAGATATATTATTGTGATTATACTTCTGAAACAAAAATATCAGACGGTATTTTAAAGAAATAAGTATTGATATTAGATGATATTTTTTAAAAATATTATGCATTTCTATAAAGTTATGTTTATGCAAAAAGAGATTGTGGGCTTTTTTAAAACAATCTTTGAGATTGTTAATTTTTTTTTTGCCCGCTGTTAAATGATGAATGCAATTGCTTTCACAATTTATAGTGAAATGCAATATATTCTGAAAACAGCAAAAAAAAGGCAAAAATATTTTTTGAAAAATATGTAAATATGTGTACTGTATTATAAAATGTTTTATTAAATATTAATACTTTTTTCTTTTTTTTCAGATTGAGATAGAAAATTTTCGAAAACTAGAACCATTTTTAAAGCAATTTAATAAAAATTTAAATGAATAAATATTTTTTTGAGTGGGTATGGTAAGTCAATAATATCATGGTCCCTTTTTTCCACTTCTCTACAATCACATTTTCAGTTTTTCATTGTAGTCTCTCAAGGACCTTGTAATGTGATAATTGATTTTTAGTGTTTTTCAAAAAAAAAAAAAAAAAATTACGCGTACCGTACGCGTACGGTAAAAAAAAAATTTAAAAAAGTTTTTAAAAACATATATAAAAAATAGATGAAAGGTAAGGTTGGCTCTTAAAAGAGCCGTTGTGTTCATGCAGGGACAGAGGAAAGAAAGAATGGGAATATTAGACGGTACGACAAGTGTGCTGATCTATTTTATTATTCACTAGGGAAATACTGGTCTCCCTATAACAAATTAGATCATGACAAGTGGCGCACCGTATTTCAACCCTCAGAAACCGAGGGTTAGTTTCCAGAGGACCAGAAAAAGGAGATGCTCCCCCCACAGATGAAGGGCTCACCTGACCTGCAGAAGAAGGACTCGGCACTGCAGATGATGGTCCAGGCTGAGCTGCTGTGGATGTGCTTGGTTGATTTACTGAAGGGTTACCTTCAGTAAGTCGAGCATGTGTCCTTCTGTGTACATCCTTAAGGTGTCTCATCATGGTGTGATTCCCAAAAGAATACTTCCTGTCGAGATTCCCTCTTGAAAGTACACGCTTACACAGCTTACAAGTCACTAAGGGTGCATTTACCTTTTGCTGGCCTTCTGGAAAAGAAAAATACTCCCATATGTAAGAGGTCTTTTGTTTCCTCGCTCTCTGCCTCAAGGTAGTGCTGCTAGCCTCACTCTCAGAAGGGCTCTGCTGTTCTGCCATCGTATCACAAAGACAACCCAGCTCCTTCTCCTAAGGGATCACAAGCAGAAATGTGGGGAATGGGTGTGGTGTAGGAGAGTTCTAGAACTGAAAGTAGTTTCAACCAATCAAAAGTTGTGTTTCATGATCACATGACCTACCGTACGCTTACGGTACGCTTACGGTGCGCTTACGGCAAAAGTACGCATGCGCGTAAAAAAGACACGCGCGCATGCGCAAAACAGGCACGCCCCTTCATTTCCGCGTAACGTGCGCGTGCAGCGTACGCGTTACGCGCTATGCGCGCGTGACGTGCGTCTACGCAAATTGCGTAAATGAACGCAAACAGCGTAGAAATCTGACGTAATTACAGCAAGACGTGCGCTTACCGTACGCGCACGGTAAAAAAAAAAAAAAAAAAAAAGTATTGCTAATAAATTTTACCTGTTTATTTTAAAAACATTGTAAAATAAAAACATATTGTAGAATTTTTAAAATTTAACCATAGTCTTTAAAAAACGATAGACTATTAAAATAAAAATATGTAAAAAAAAAAAGAAGAAAAAGAAAAAAATTAGCATTTAAAAAACCTTGCAAATTCACTGAAAAAACCATGGGTTTCACTCACGTTATAGTTAGGAATTAGCATTTAAAAAACCTTGCAAATTTACTGAAAAAACCATGGGTTTCACACACGTTATAGTTAGGAATTAGCATTTAAAAAACCTTAGAAATTCAATGAAAAAACCAAAGGTTTCACACATGTTATAGTTAGCTGGACATTTCACTCGTAAAAAACCATTGAAATTCCCCCGTTATAGTTAGTTCAGCTAACTATAACTCGCGCGCCCGCAATGCACTACTGATGACGTCACATATTACATCACTCATGACATGGTCAGTGACATCACTCATGACATCACTGATGACATCTCAAATGACATCACTGATGACATTATCCTTGTGACAGAGTGGTAGACCTCCTCTCACCCTAATATAACCTTTGATACAAACATTCAAAAATAGAGACTGAAATTTTCAAAAAAATGGACATACCAATAACAGTTACAACAACCTATTCAGTAATTCTAAGATCCACATACACATCCACTCATCCACCAACAGTCCTATACAGTCACTCATACATGTACTCACACATCATATGTACTCATACACCTAAACATCCTGTAACACAATGCCACTCATCCATAGAGTTACTCACACATAGTCGCTCATGCTAATAAAGAATCAAACATCCATTTACTTGCATATACAGTTATACACACACCACCAAACTTACTTTTACAGAAACTTACACACACTTAGTCTTTTAAACAATCACTTATAGAAACACATACTTATTCATACAGGAAGTCTACCAATCTCTCACTCTCACATATACTCACTTATAAACACCAATAGTCACATATACTAGTTTAAAACATATGTAGTTACTCATGAAGACACTATTGAGACAGTCATTCACTCACTAACACACCCATGCACACACTCATCCACCCATACAATCCTGCACACATGCTGTCTTCAACACATACAAACAGTGAGTCACTCATTCATGCATCTATGCACTACGTAATACCCCCCACCGCACCATGAAGACACTCAGACACTCATACTGATACTCAAAAAAACAACTAATAACCTAAATAGACACTCATGTAGCTACTCACCAACCCATGCAGCCACTTATATACAAAGTGAGAGACTGATACAGGTATTTACACATTTAAACATTACTCACTTAGCCATGTATTCAAAAAGATACACTTAATCAGTCAGTAATACAATCAATTTTTCAAAAACAAATCATCAATTTAGACACTTATATACTCATTTATTCTTCCATCGACCTTGAGATATACATATATTAAACATATTTAATTTTCCAAAAACACACATTCACTGGATGATGTCATCAGTGATGTCATCAGTGATGTCATGAGTGATGTCACTGACCATGTCATGAGTGATGTAATATGTGACGTCATCAGTAGTGCATTGCGGGTGCGCGAGTTATAGTTAGCTGAACTAACTATAACGGGGGAATTTCAATGGTTTTTTACGAGTGAAATGTCCAGCTAACTATAACATGTGTGAAACCTTTGGTTTTTTCATTGAATATATATATATATATTACCTACTGGCGGTCGCCAGTAGGTAGTTACATTTAGGACCTATTTTCCATAGGAAATCCGCAACATTCTACTTGGAATAACGTTGGCGTCGATTGATGAATCTCCGCGAACTTTTCCAAACTTTTGGCCAGCTCCGGTCCGCTCCTATCCTGAAAATTTCACGGTGATTTGTCAAGCGGGGGCTGAGAAAAAAAGGAGGGGTCCCAAAACGCATTTTCCCCATGCATTTTCCCATAGGACCTGTTGACGCAGCTACAGCCCGAAGTGCTGAACGGAATTACACCAAATTTGGCAAAGAGGTAGTCCTCAGTTCAGACTCCTGCCTTTTGCTGAAATGGTGTAAATCCGTTCAGTAGTTCCTGAGATAATCAAAAGTAAAATCACATATATATATGGGGGGAGCCTAACCACACATCTCATCGTGAGATCTGATTGGCTGTCAGCACTTCATCCAAGAAGTGTTGGCAGCCATCTTGGGACCAATATACATGATAGCACCTCATTAAAAAGCATTGCATTTAATAGAAGGTTTTAAGACTTTAGTTACATTATAAATTGTAGTGAGTTCTCCCTGAATACGTACATACATTGTTCAGTTAGCATAACCACGTTAGAGGTTAGAAAGCCATCTTTCTGCTTTTGCACACGACACTGCGTTTATATGTTATTTCTTAAACAAACTGCTGACTCGAGACTTGCTTCACACGAGAGCAATCTGTTGTTACCATCCCAAGCTCTGCGCAGCGACCTTGGTCTGTACATGGTGTGACAAACAGTCTGGATTATTACACAATGCATGTTTTCCACTCTAGGTTGATCGACCCACTATTTAGCCATAACACACGCGCAGCTGCAAATACCTGAAAGTTGGTGCTTTTAATATCACAGACATCATGTTTATTATTCAGACCGAAGACGAGCCTTCCTGCGAGAAGACTCCTGATGCTCCTGTGATGTGATTTCACTAAGCTGATCTTTGAGGTATGGGGTCCCCTATTCAAGCCTAAGAGACCTTCTATTAGCATAATAATAATATTAGCTTCTTAGTAAAGGGAAGGTGGTAGTATCCACTGTCATTATAATATGATCACCCCTTTTATATTCTATGGTATTGTAACTATGTTGATGGTTTTGATATTAATCATTTGTCTGCTTGTATTAGCCAAAGTACTGCATCTTAGGACACGTGGTCTATAAAAATAAACTCTTTTTATTTACACCGGGTCTCTGTTGATTCTTGGTGTGGACTGATGTGAGAATAATATACGAACAGGTATTTCCGATTCCCACCATTCCTGAGAGTATACTGAGTCGCTTGTTCTGGGTTGTCTTTTCATTGGGATCGCCGAGCTAAATCTCGGATAACGAATGGGACACTTATGCTAGCCGGATACTGGGTTCTGGGTTCTGAGGTGAGTTTCTGGTACACCACAATTCACTGAGGTCCCGGGGTTCTACGCATAGTTCTGTGTATAAGCAGAATCCCTGCAACATGGCGCACCTAACGTTTGGTCTATGAGTTGAAACGCCTTAGTAGTGCTTACATTTAGTCCACAGCACCCTCATTCTTGTTTCCGGATAACAAGTCTGACGGATTTAAACCTACCTAGTTCTATTGATATAGGTTCCTTCAAGCTTGATCATTAAAAAGGTTATTGAACCCTTGTGCTACTGAATACTTCGAGTGTAGCTTGTCCTTATGGCAGTAGACATTGCGGCGCATAGCCGTGCGGCACTGAAACGTCATTTGACGCAGTATGGGGTGCCGGACGCGGGCATGGACGTCATCTTTGTGGTGGGAGCCGATGCGGCTCATCCTTTTGAGTTATTCTACTCTTGGGTGACGATTCCGGCAGTCAGTGGGGACGACGATACCTTTCATTCTTACACTGCCACTGCCGTGCCTGCTAACTATGCGCCGTATAGGACACAGGAAATACCAATATCTGCTTGGCAACATCAGATTTGGTTTAATGGCGCCCTCCCCCATGTGGTTATACCGCCGAGAATGGGCCCTTTATCAATTGCGGGGGCCACTTGGCCGGTACTAGCCGGATTTACGCCTCGTCCCCGTTACCTCACGGTGACGGTGGCTGAATTGCGTGTACTACACACTGCCCTTATAACAGTATATAGGGCGTTAGTGCAGTATGTGTCGCGCACTGTACAGGCGGGGGCGCCTGTTAGTGCGGGACAACCTAATGATCGTCACGCGGTGGTCATTAGCCCTGTTATGGTTAATTCTGTTATGGGCAAGCGCCCCCTCACGAGGGATGATTATCCCTTTTGGCTTGCTGAAAAATTTGACCAAATAGAGGCGGTTTATCCGCATACAACTCCTGTGGAGAAACACAGGATCCTCACCATTAGTTTGCCTAAAGACTTAGTTCCCCATATGGACGATTGTGTTTCCTGGGGTAAGGTTTTTGCTGCAACGTACGCGCAGTGCTTTGGCACTCCGTCTATGTTGCAGCTGCCCTCCGTTATTAAACGTGTTCAAGAGAACCATGGAGCGGAGTCTGCGATAGAATTAGGGATGCGGCTCCTCGGAGATTTTGGCCTGGTGGCTACCATGATAATGGGAAACCTTAAGGGTGATGCGTTGCACTTTCAGGTTCGTAATGAACTGAAGAAAGTTGCTGAAGAGGACAGACCGCAGGAATTTGCGAAAATAATCTCTGGTGCATACCGAGATTTAGGTCGTAGCTCTTTAGGAGTTAAGCCTGTGATCAAAAATCCAGATTTTAAGCAGCAGGGTAAGACAGAAACTTCTGGTAAGGATGACCGGCCAAATTTTCCGAAACAAAATTGGCGGTCTAAACAACAGGGAAAGCAGCAGCAGAAACAGGGCTCTCGGCCTGCCTCTCCCGTACAGTCAAGTAGTGAACGCACTTATGATCTGCGAGATCGTGCTACTATTAAGTCTCCTGATAGATTTCAGGTTTCTGAACAGCGTTCTCCTCGTTCTTCACAGGAAACATCGGCTACACAGTCCGGTGGCGGAGGCGGTGGCAAAGGTCGGGGTGCTCCACAACAGCGTGACCAACCCCGACAGACTGAGGGTAAGGGCAAGCAGGACGAATTTGCTCGACAAAGACCCCCGTTTCAGAAGAAGAAAGTGGCGGCTCTGACGGCAAGGTATGCCTCAGATAGTGCGGACACAGCTTCGGAACCGGACATGGGCGCTGACGCTACTGGACAGCGCGGCGGAAATTACCATAGTCCATCAAGCTCTGCGTCCATTTCTGGCGGTGACAGCAACTGATATATTGGTTACTGTTGAAACAGCTGACACCAGAGTGGCTCCCCCTGACAGACTTTATGAGATAGTCTTATTGATTGAGGGTGACATACAACGTACTATAAAAGGGATCTTTTGGGATAATCTGACCACCACCTATGATATCCTCCTAGCGGAGGCAGATTGGCCCCCAGCCTTCATTTTGGAAGCTCCTAGAGGGGAGGAGGTAATCCTCCCGTCCTTTGCGCACACGGTGCCTAAGGACCAGGCTGAAGTGTACGCTGGGGAGTGGGCGCTGGCGCTTGCGCCAGCGGTGTATCGTACTCAGGTGGGTTGGGACCGATTGTCCCCCTGCCATGAGATTCCATTGCGGTCTATGCCCCAGCCTCAGCCCCAATATCCCATGCGTCGTGAAGCTAGACCTCACGTCGCGGCGATCCTTGAACAATTGGAATATCAGGGTGTTATTGAAACTTGTGTGTCCCCTATGAATAACCCTTTATTCACTGTAACGAAGCCTGACGGCTCGTACCGTTTAGTTTTGGATTACCGGCACCTAAACTCCCATTGCCGGACCTGCGCGGTACAAAATACACATAGCTCGGCTCTTGTCGACAGTCTCGTGCGTAAAAGGTTTAAAACGACACTTGACATTTCCAATGGCTTTTTTAGCCATAACCTGTCCACACTGAGTAGCCAGTGGACAGCGTTTACATCGGGCGGCAAACAAAAACAGTTTACGAGATTAGCCATGGGCTACAAAAATAGCCCTGGCGTCTTTTCCGCTCGCGTGGTTTCTCTCTTAGAAAGAATAGACCCCGAGGCGTACTCCTATGTTGACGATATCTATCTCACGGATGATGAGCTGATGCCGCATCTGTCTCGAGTCGACAATATTGTAGTGAGTTTTGCTGACTATGGCTACAAATTCAATTTTGCGAAGTCTCACATCGCGGAATATACGGTGTTGTTTTTGGGCTACGAGCTCAATAATGAAGGGAAGGGGTTAGCTCCCCACTTTCTGGAGAAGTGCGCATGCTTGAGTGCACCAACGACACTGAAGAAATTACAATCTCTGCTGGGCTTTCTGAATTTCGGCCGTACATACATTCCTGGTTATGCCCAGCGTATCAAGCCGCTTTACGCCTTGGTACAACCCACATTTTCGAAGTCTAGCTGGCAGCTGGAACATTCTAAAATTTTGCAGTCTTTACAGGCTGACCTTCTTGCTTCACAATATTTGCTGACACGTGATAACCGCACTAACCTGGTAATAAGAATAGTGCCAGGCGCCGTGGGTTTCACGTATTTGACGTTTAATGAGGGCGATACAGTCCCCATTGCGTACAAATCCCACTTGTACACCTCTGCTGAATTACGTTTTTCAGCGGTCGAAAAAGTTCTGACTGCTGTACAGATGGCGATCCTTAAAGAACGCGCACTGTCACATGGGAAACAGATTCTGGTTGTAACACCCTATCCTGCCTTAGAAGCAGTGACAAAGGCAAGTGTACCAAATTCTAAAGCTTTGCATCCACGGTGGATACAATGGGCCACAACACTGACGTCGCCAGATGTCACTTACATCTTTGATGCCTCATTACAGACTCAAGAGTTCTTGCAGTATGAATTCGTTCATCCGGCACCTCTGTCTTTGCGCCCGCTCGAAGAATACCATTGTGTCACATACACTGACGGGTCTGCGCAGCCCGCGATTGGATCGAAGCACGCTTATTCAGCGGCTTGCGCAATTGTCGTAGGTACATTCGTAAATGGTGAATTCCAATCTGATGCAGTGCATACGCAGTCATTGGGTGATTGTACCGCGCAATTGGCGGAGCTTCGGGCTCTAGTGCTTGCACTGGAGTTTGCTGATCCCCGAGTCACTACTCTTATAGTGAGTGACTCCTTCTACTGTGTCCAGTCCTACAATGACAATTTACATTTCTGGTCTCAGAATGATTATCGAGACACGAGAGGTAGCACAATTAAGCATAAAACGCTTTGGGTTCGAGTGGCAGACTTTAAAGAACGTCTCCCTCTCGTGAATGTTATTCACACTCTTGGTCACCAGCGACTTGGTGTCCATGCTGTCGGCAACAGCTTGGCTGATGAGGCAGCAAAAACAGCAGTGGCTACATACTTAGTGGCAGCAGTTACAAGATCCAAAAGTAAGATTGATGATGACATCTTGGCAGCTATTGCTGCTACAGAGAAGGGAAGTGATTACCCGAAGGGTTTTCCTTCTCGTTACGTTTATCATTTAAGTCCTGATAACGTCCCATTAGTGAGGATTAACGACGTTGGTGACAGAATTATTCCCAACGCGGACTGCAGACCAGCACTGATCTTGGCTGCGCACGAGGGGTTGGCGTCAGCCCACGCCGGTGTGTCAGCTACAATATCTCTGCTACAACAACGTTACTGGTGGTTTGGTTTATATAAACAAGCGCGCGCTTATGTTCTTGATTGTGACATTTGCCAACAGATTAAACCTTCTACTGTTGCGCGCCCACCACAAACACAGTTGTACATATCTAATAAACCATTTGGTTGTGTTTATTTGGATCACTGCGGTCCTTTTTCTTCTGATACTGCGTACAAGTACATCTTGGTTGCAGTGGATTCGTGCACACGTTTTCTATGGGTATGGCCACAAAGGAGTGCTGACTCGCGGACTGTCATCAGGGATTTGCGTGTCTTTGTGGGAACTTTTGCGTGTGGTACCTTCCATTCTGATCAGGGCCCTGCGTTCGCCTCTAAGGCTTACAAGGAGGCTATGAGAAATTTGGGGGTCCTAGTCAAATTTTCGTCCCCCTACCGACCTGAGGGTAATAGTGTGGTGGAACGAATGAACCGTGACTTAAAGCAATCATTGACAGCACGTGTTTTAGGCACAGGCCGGAACTGGCTAGCCCATTTGTATAACGTCCAACGTGCACTTAATAATCTCCCTAGAAGGTCTCTGGGTGGGCGGACCCCGTACATAATGCTCTTCGGAATCAGAATGTTTGTCCCAGACCTTGATGGTCTAGACATGGCGGCGTCGACAGCACCCTTTGACGTACATGATCACTGTGCTGTTTTGCAGACTCTACAAGAAGCCAGAGACACTCTATCGAAGGAACACTTGCCCTCCACATCTGAAGCTGAAGTTCAGATTCCGGTAGTCGGCTGGCTACCCCGAGTTGGAGACCTGGTCCGTGAGAAGGTGGAGAACAAGAAGGAGTTCGGCCCCTCTTATCGTGCACCAGTTCCAGTGCTTGGAGTGCAGGGTACAAGAACAGTCATTTTACCTCCACTTCCTGGTCGCAAAGAGAACAGGTACATCTCTATTGACAATGTCAAACTTCAGCGAGTGGCCGATACTTCTTAGTATGACTCCAGCAGTTTCATGCCAGACGATGCAAAGGAATTCAATGTTGGCTCTTGCTTCTACCACCTTGCCTGATGTTGCCATCGAGATGCAGTCAGTTACTGATCCCTTGTTAATATCACCGGCTGGTGGTTTGCCCGAAGAGACTGAGTATGCTTATCCTACACGTGGTCCATCGCCTGTTTTACAATCTACAGCGCTTGGCCAGTCCCGTTTCTCCTTTGACACTAACTCATTGCCCTCAACTCCCCCATCGAAACTTGCTGTTTTTTTCAGCTGGTTTAAGAGACATTTTTTGATTGCCCCTTGGACATACATCTGGTTGATGCTTTTTACTGTTTTTTTGTTTATGTCAATTGGATTTGTGATAGTTTTTTTCCGTTTGGTGGATGGCCACTATCTCAAAGAGAGATCGACAATTAGACTTATCAATGGAACCTTGGCCCCCCACTCCTCATCCCACATCATGAAAAGGGAACAGACTTTTGTGAATATTACTGCCTGGCCCGTCTTGGATGGAATCGCATGGGATGCTGTTAAATTCCAAATTCATGGGCCTACAGAGGTCATTAATGTACCTAATGTATTTCGTGTTTCGATGGGTGATGTGGTTAGGCAGAACATACGTTCTGATGATTGGGATGTACACGCCATTGAATCATTGTTTTCAGATTTGAAATATTATGCCGCTTTTGATGCTGAGGATTTATATGAAAATGCGGCTAATTATGCGGAACAGTATTGTTTTCAACATTATGGCAATCACTTCCTGCATAAAGCAAATACATTTAGAAATTTTGTAAATTTTACCCAATGGGAACACTGTCCTACTCCCTCTTTCGGAAGTTCACAAACCCTAGTTAATAAGTATTCTTATTTTACCGATTTCAGTGTTTCCAACCCGGCAGCATTTTATTTTAAGGTGCTGCCTGAGTCTGCCGCAAAGGTTCGACTGACACACACAAAGTTACTTTATTCCAAGTCCTTTATGGACGAGTTGTCAATCAAAGGTTATGATCTATGGAAGGCTACTATTGATCTTAAGTCGGTTTGGGGTTCCAAACCGTGGCAGGTTCAGGGTACAGAGGCTTTACATCGTGCCTGTCTTATACCAAATCATATTCTATTTTTAAATTCATCCATCTTCCAAACCACCTGTTTCGGATTGGCTACTTCTAAACAATTAAAGTCACCTTCTGTGCCGGATCTGGGCGCTTACCCCAATTGGGATAACCACACAGATCTGTCCCTTGCTGCTTTGCAATCGTTAGTTTCAAATACATCTTTCAATATTTCGAAATTTAATAGTGAGGGTTGGTTGGTTTGGCAAAGCAGTTCAGACACCTGTCAACGTCGTTTTCTGGGGCTGAAACTGGGGTATACTCAGGAACGCGTAGACCCTCGGTTTGAGTCGTCACATACTGTAACTACATACTCTGTGGGAAAGTTATGTCAATCCTGGCTGCGACATTCCACCTTGGCATCTGTCAAAGTTCATTTATCGAAGTTACATGACAAAATAGATTTGAATGATTTTGTTAAAGGTCCTGTGGGTGGCAGAACCAAAAGGTGGGCGTATGCTATTTACAACGAAGTGTGGAAATTGTCGCAAGTTGAGGCGGCTTCCAGATTGAGAGCTATTGACCAAGCAAACATGGAAAAGGTTTTAGCCGTTATAGATAATAGCATTAGCACTCTCTCTTCTAGAATTTATACATTAGATAATATTGTTTCGTCAGTTGTTGATATTGTGCATGATGATATGTCTGTGTTATATCATGGTCAAAACCAGTTGCGTTCTGTTATGCAATTTGCATGGACGTTGCAGACGTTAAAGGCAGGGAGGGTCCCTTGGGACTATCTGAACACTACATCGTTATTCCTTCCCTTTAACCTTACTGATAAGCAGCGATTTATGTCCATGAAAGATGCTACATACTCATTATTACATATTGAAAAATTAGAACCGTTGCCTTTCTCTGTGGCGGAGATCAATTCGGCCACGTGGCTAGTACACGGATTGATAACTCTGCCGTTCGCACTTTTTAAGTTTACGTCTTGTATGAAACATTATGCTCTGGGTAGATATGAACAGCTAGGCACCGCTTTCATACATGAAGTTTGGTCCCTCCCCTTTACGTATCGATGTACTAGGGACGGAACTGAGGTTTATCTGAAGGGTGAGGAATGTACCACGACACCAGATCATTCCTTGGTATGTAGGCACATTCAATTACACGGTGCATGCAATGTACAAGCCCCGAATTTGGCCTGCGTTCTACGTGGTGTCCCAGTGCCTGTGATTACGCCTTCTTTCACGCTGCTTGCAAACGGTAGTTATTTAATTTTGAATAATGAAGCTTGCTGCGGGATGTTAGTGGGAATCCCGTACATAGTAACTGTATCGCAGAAAGTTGTCTGCTGCAATAATGTTCTCTTTCCACCCCCGCACGGGCGGCTGGATGTTTCCATCTGGCCTTCAATTCCAACCTTGAAAGCAGAGTTCAACAAGTTGAGCAGAATAAGAGCTCTATTGTCCCAAAAAGAGGTGCCATTGACTTCCTCTCGTGAAACATTTGTCCTTCACGTTGCTAATACGCGCACTGAGGTACAGGCGCTTTTGAATACTGACCTCCCCCTCCATTTCGGAGCTTTGATCCGAACTATTTTCAATGCCTCGTCCACAACGGGCCTGGCTCATTTTTTTAAACTTGTGGGCTCAGGCCTCGTGACCTCTTTTCAAACTGTTTTTGGTGTGATTCCGGCATTTTTTCATTCGATTTTCTCGAGCATCTTTGGTGGTGTTCCGCTGCTTCTGGCGCTGGTGGCAGGTGTGCTGCTTATACTTTTCGTGCTGCGGAATGGCTGCTCTTTCTGTGCCACACGTGCACCTGTCCCGTCTGCATCTTCTTCGTGATAGGATGCTTGACTTTTATGGAACTCTGCCATTGGCGACTTTGAGCCTGGCATATGGATTATCCTTCAGGTATTCCTACTTCACCTGCGTGCAGCCTGTATTTCACTGCTTGGATTGTCCCTTTGAATGGCCTCTGGATTTGTGCTTGACCAACACGGTGTCTCCTGTGCCGGATTTCGATCGACTGATGAGGCCCTTAGTGTCTCACGAGTTGCCCTGTTCTGGTGTCCGGATTATGGCCTGTGGTGCGGCGCATGGTATCCTGGGTAATTGGGACATCTCAGCGGCTGCCTACGACTTCTTGGCTATGAGCTATTTGGAGGAACATTCCGGTTGCCCTCTGATTGTGCTAGAGGCTCCGATGGTTGAAGAACACGTATGTTCCTTTTCTTTACTTGATTGGATGGCTGAGACTTTTAGTGGCCCTGCAAACGATTTTTTGTTGGAAGCAGTTGCCACGTATGCTGCCTATACATTCATGGATTAACTGGCCTGTCGTCCTTTGCGCCTGTGCTACTGGGCAGCAACATAGTGCAGCACTGATTTTTTTCTTCCTCTTTTTTCTCTTCCTGATGGTCGTTTTGAGTTTTTTTTTACTTACATTTTTTACCCCTGGTTATTTTTTCGTCGTTTCAGTCTTTAGCGCATTCTGAAACTTTGGATTGGTTACGCCTTGTTCTGCTCTGTCGAAACTGAACTCTGCGTTCTCTATTTTCTCGCCTATTAAATAGTGCTTTGATCAAGGGGGCATGTAGTGAGTTCTCCCTGAATACGTACATACATTGTTAAGTTAGCATAACCACGTTAGAGGTTAGAAAGCCATCTTTCTGCTTTTGCACACGACACTGCGTTTATATGTTATTTCTTAAACAAACTGCTGACTCGAGACTTGCTTCACACGAGAGCAATCTGTTGTTACCATCCCAAGCTCTGCGCAGCGACCTTGGTCTGTACATGGTGTGACAAACAGTCTGGATTATTACACAATGCATGTTTTCCACTCTAGGTTGATCGACCCACTATTTAGCCATAACACACGCGCAGCTGCAAATACCTGAAAGTTGGTGCTTTTAATATCACAGACATCATGTTTATTATTCAGACCGAAGACGAGCCTTCCTGCGAGAAGACTCCTGATGCTCCTGTGATGTGATTTCACTAAGCTGATCTTTGAGGTATGGGGTCCCCTATTCAAGCCTAAGAGACCTTCTATTAGCATAATAATAATATTAGCTTCTTAGTAAAGGGAAGGTGGTAGTATCCACTGTCATTATAATATGATCACCCCTTTTATATTCTATGGTATTGTAACTATGTTGATGGTTTTGATATTAATCATTTGTCTGCTTGTATTAGCCAAAGTACTGCATCTTAGGACACGTGGTCTATAAAAAAAAACTCTTTTTATTTACACCGGGTCTCTGTTGATTCTTGTTGTGGACTGATGTGAGAATAATATACGAACAGGTATTTCCGATTCCCACCATTCCTGAGAGTATACTGAGTCGCTTGTTCTGGGTTGTCTTTTCATTGGGATCGCCGAGCTAAATCTCGGATAACGAATGGGACACTTATGCTAGCCGGATACTGGGTTCTGGGTTCTGAGGTGAGTTTCTGGTACACCACAATTCACTGAGGTCCCGGGGTTCTACGAATAGTTCTGTGTATAAGCAGAATCCCTGCAACAAAATCATTTGTTGATGGTACCATACTCATTTTAGGAATTGTGGTGTGTTCTAAGGTGATTTTACCATGTGAAAAATCCTTCTGCTGTGATATCATGAATCATGTATGAGAGAAAACTATTTTCTCATGATTTTCCCACAGAGGTTTTGAAGGTGATCTATAAGCTAAACTGAGAGCATATTTTCTGTATATTCACATTATCTTTCTCAGTCCTGTGAGAATGAAGTCTGAAATTCTCAGTAAAACATGTACATCCAACAAGAGCAGAGACTGTCAGTTGATTCCCTTGTGTTCTACTGCAGCTTCCCAGAGTGTTCTAAAGAACAACTAGAGCGCTAACAGTCCTACTTATGACAAACGTATGGCACACCTGAAGCCATCTTGGTTGGAATAAAGTGGTAACTCTTAAAACATTTAATTTAAAAAGGAACAAAATGAGGGGGTTCATTTTGCCATAGAAAGTATGATTAGTGCTGCAGAAAGAAAAATTAGGGCACATTTTGAGTGACTTCTCAAATCCTCTGATATTTCATTCAAAAATTCTGACATGCAGACTGAAACATGCACTTTCAATACCAGCAGCAGACTTCCCTGGTGAGCAGTAGCTTTACTACAGTGATCTAATAAGCAACTAGAGTGCTAACATTCTGAATTTATGGCAAATGTGTGACACATCTGAATGCCTTCTTGATGGAATCAAATTAACCCCTTCCCTGCTCATGACGGAACCGTTCCGTCATGAGCCACGGTTGTCGTGTGCTCATGACGGAACGGTTCCGTCATGACAATCCTGCCGGCGGCCGCTCCGCCTGCGCGGCGCTGTTTCCCCGCCTGTGCGGGGCGACAACGCAAATGGGCGGAGTCATGACGGAACCGTTCCGTCATGAGCACAGCTCAACTGTGGCTCATGACGGAGCGGCTCCGTCATGAGCACAGGCCCGCCGCGCTGCCCCCCTGCCCCCCCCAGCGCTGCAGCGGAATGTCCGCAGCAGCGAAGGGGTTAAAAAACTGAAAGTATTTCCTACTGAGGAGACTGTAGTAAATGAGGAAATTAGGAAACATCATAACAAATAAGTCTTCCAAAATGGCCAACAGAGACAAAAGAGCCCAAATGTAGCCCAAATATCACCCAGATGTAGCCCAAGTATAGCCCAATGACAGAATGTCCCAGAGTTTTCTAACGAACAACTAGAGCGCTAACAGTCTCTTACTTATGACAAAAGTATGGCACACCTGAAGCCATCTTGATTGGAATAAAGTGGTAACACTTAAAACATTTATTTTACAAAGGAACAAAATTAGGGGGTTCATTTTGCCATAGAAATTATGATTAGTGCTGCAGAAAGAAAAATTAGGGCACATTTTGACTTCTCAAATCCTCTTCTATTTCATAAAAAAAATCCTGACATGCAGACTGAAACATGCACTTTGAATACCAGCAGCAGACTTCCCTGGTGAGCAGTAGCTTTAATACAGTGATCTAATGAGCAACTAGAGTGCTAACATTCAGAATTTATGGAAAATGTGTGACACATCTGAATGCCTTCTTGATGAAACCAAAGTAAAAAAATGAAAGTATTTCCCACAGAGGAGACTGCAGTAAATGAGGAAATTAGGAAACTTCATTACAAATAAATCTCCCAAGATGGCCACCAGAGACAAAAGAGCCCAAATGTAGCCAAACTTTCACCAAGATGTAGCCCAAGTATAGCCCAATGACAGAATGTCCCAGAGTGTTCTAACGAAGAACTAGAGCGCTAACAGTCTTACTTATGACAAAAGTATGGCACACCTGAAGCCATCTTGGTTGGAATAAAGTGGTAACTCTTAAAACATTTAATTTAAAAAGGAACAAAATGAGGGGGTTCATTTTGCCATAGAAAGTATGATTAGTGCCTCAGAAAGAAAAATTAGGGCACATTTTGAGTGACTTCTCAAATCCTCTTCTATTTCATTAAAAAATTCTGACATGCAGACTGAAACATGCACTTTCAATACCAGTAGCAGACTTCCCTGGTGAGCAGTAGCTTTACTACAGTGATCTAATAAGCAACTAGAGTGCTAACATTCTGAATTTATGGCAAATGTGTGACACATCTGAATGCCTTCTTGATGGAATCAAATTAAAAAACTGAAAGTATTTCCTACTGAGGAGACTGTAGTAAATGAGGAAATTAGGAAACATCATAACAAATAAGTCTTCCAAAATGGCCACCAGAGACAAAAGAGCCCAAATGTAGCCCAAATATCACCCAGATGTAGCCCAAGTATAGCCCAATGACAGAATGTCCCAGAGTGTTCTAACGAACAACTAGAGTGCTAACAGTCTCTTACTTATGACAAAAGTATGGAACACCTGAAGCAATCTTGATTGGAATAAAGTGGTAACACTTAAAACATTTATTTTACAAAGGAACAACATGAGGGGGTTCATTTTGCCATAGAGATTATGATTAGTGCTGCAGAAAGAAAAATTAGGGCACATTTTGACTTCTCAAATCCTCTTCTATTTCATAAAAAAATCCTGACATGCAGACTGAAACATGCACTTCGAATACTAGCAGCAGACTTCCCTGGTGAGCAGTAGCTTTACTACAGTGATCTAATGAGCAACTAGAGTGCTAACATTCAGAATTTATGGAAAATGTGTGACACATCTGAATGCCTTCTTGATGGAACCAAAATAAAAAACTGAAAGTATTCCCACTGAGGAGGCTGCAGTAAATGAGGAAATTAGGAAACTTCATAACAAATAAATCTCCCAAGATGGCCACCAGAGACAAAAGAGCCCAAATGTAGCCCAAATATCACCCAGATGTAGCCCAAGTATAGCCCAATGACAGAATGTCCCAGAGTGTTCTTAAGAACAACTAGAGCGCTTACTGTCTTACTTATGACAAAAGAATGGCACACCTGAAGCCATCTTGATTGGAATAAACTGGTAACACTTAAAACATTTAATTTAAAAAGGAACACAATGACAGGGTTCATTTTGCCATAGACATTATGATTAGTGCTGAAGAAAGAAAAAGTAGGTCACATTTTGAGTGACTTCTCAAATCCTCTTCTATTTCATTAAAAAATTCTGATATGCAGACTGAAACATGCACTTTTAATACCAGCAGCACACTTCTGTGGTGAGCAGTAGCTTTAATACAGTGATCTAATGAGCAACTAGAGTGCTAACATTCAGAATTTATGGAAAATGTGTGACACATCTGAATGCCTTCTTGATGGAACCAAAATAAAAAAACTGAAAGTATTCCCACTGAGGAGGCTGCAGTAAATGAGGAAATTAGGAAACTTCATAGCAAATAAATCTCCCAAGATGGCCACCAGAGACAAAAGAGCCCAAATGTAGCCCAAATATCACCCAGATGTAGCCCAAGTATAGCCCAATGACAGAATGTCCCAGAGTGTTCTTAAGAACAACTAGAGCGCTTACTGTCTTACTTATGACAAAAGTATGGCTCACCTGAAGCCATCTTGATTGGAATAAATTGGTAACACTTAAAACATTTAATTTAAAAAGGAACACAATGAGGGGGTTCATTTGCCATAGAAATTATGATTAGGGCTGAAGAAAGAAAAATTAGGGCACAATTTGAGTGACTTCTCAAATCCTCTTCTATTTCATTAAAAAATTCTGATATGCAGACTGAAACATGCACTGTTAATACCAGCAGCAGACTTCTGTGGTGAGCAGTAGCTTTACTACAGTGATCTAATGAGCAACTAGAGTGCTAACTTTCAGAATTTATGGCAAATGTGTGACATATCTGAATACCTTCCTGATGGAATCAAAGTAAAAAACTGAAAGCATTTCCTACTGAGGAGACTGCAGTAAATGATGAAATTAGGAAACTTCATAACAAATAAATCTCCCAAGATGGCCACCAGAGACAAAACAGCCTAAATGCAGCACAAATTTTACCCAGATGTAGCCCATATGTAGCCCAATGACAGAAGTGTGCAAAACACTTATTTTTTGTGTATTTGCAGTTTTATATAGTGCAGACTTGTCAGGTATTGGAGTGCTTTACATGAGCATTGGTTACATCACACAAGATCACATTTTTGGATGTAGACATGGGGAGATTACGTGATTTGACCAGAATCACAGAATGTTGAGCTGAAGCAGAAACTTCAACCTGGTTCCCCAGTTGCAAAGTCTGCAGCTCTGGAAGTAACACCACATCCTCTCCCCTAGGTGCAACATTTAATCAAGTGGTCAACTGGATATAAAAACATAAAGATTACAAATAATTTAAAAGTTCTTTGTCGATATTTGAAAACTCAGAAAATATGTCCTCATTTTAGTTTTTTAGAGCACTAACTATAATTTTGATGCAAATAAGAACCTCTCATATATGTAATTTCTAAAGGAAATACTCTAGGTATTACAGTTGTGATTACATCAAGATGACGTCAGGCGTTCCACACTTTTGTAATACATATAGAATGTTAGCAATCTAGTTGTTCATTGAGATACTGTTGAGAGGCAGAGACCAGGGGCACGGACTCTGAAAATTGAAGGCAGGTAGGAGAGTGCAGATGCAACAATTTGACCACACTGGGCAGGCAGGAAGGGCAGTGGCAGCACAACAGACTATGGAGGGCAGTGGAAATGGGGCAGGGGCAACAAACCAACAATCCAGGACTGGCTAGAGAGGCTGTGGCAATATATTAGTCCATTGTGGGCAGAAGGAAGAGGCAGTGGTAGTACAACCATACATGCCAACAGACCCGTTTCAGCCAGGAAACGTCCAACGTTTTTAAGCTCAAATGGGCTTTATTTGATCTGTCTCCTGTCTACAATCTCCTCTTTTTCAATGTACCTCAAAGGGGAAAATCAATTCCCCAGTTTTTTTCAAAATCTCCCTCTTACCAAGTTCAAAATGTTCGCAAGTATGGTACAATGGATCATGATAGGCAGGATTAATTGGGGTAGGGACATGGACTCGGATAACAGAGGACAGGAGGGACATGGAGAGGTGCACCAAACTGACCCTACAGGGCAGGCATCAGGGTTTGCAGCAGCACAATACACCACACAGCGCATGCGGGACGGGAGTGCAGCACAACAATCCATAGAAAGCAATAGGGAGTGGACAGGACCATGCACATGGACAACAGAGAACAGAGGGGAAAGAGACAATGGTAGCTAGCTGACCATAATGGACAGACAGGAGAGAAATCTGCAGCATAACACACCATAAAGGGCAGGAGGGGCGGAATAGGGGTCTGCACATGGAAACAGAGGGCTGGGGGCAAGGGGGCAGGGCAGGAGCAGCAAGATGACCATGG
The DNA here is from genome assembly GCF_964204655.1 of Triturus cristatus. NCBI lineage: Eukaryota > Metazoa > Chordata > Amphibia > Caudata > Salamandridae > Triturus > Triturus cristatus. Next base: position 1,127,736,526 of record NC_140588.1, on the reverse strand, counting down.
AGGTCAGGCAGGATGGGCACTAGAAACAAGACACACCATGGAGAGCAACAATGACACTGTGATGGCATACACACAGACCATGGAGGGAAGGTGGGAGGGGCTCAGGGGCAGCTAGCTGACCACACAGGGAAGGTGGGAGGGGCCATGGCAGCACAGAAGACCATGCATGGCAAGCGGGAGGGTTAGTGGCAGCACAATGGCTATGATGGGCAAGAAGGAGGGTGCAGGGGCATGCACAAAGGGCCATGGAGGATAGAAGGGAGGGTCAGGACCTGGGCACAGACAAGAGAGTTCAGGGGAAGGGGCCTCACAACAGACCGCACGAGGCAGGCGGGAGGAGCAGTCACAGCACAACAGACCAGGGAGGGCAGAAGTGTGTGGCAGTAAAATGGACCATGGAGGACAGGAGGAAGGGGATAGGGGCATGGCATGTGGACAGGCAGGGTGGAGGTGGCAGGGACAGGTTACAGTCATCTTACAATGCTAGGCAGGTGGGAGGGGAGTGGCAGTTCAACAGAACACTCAGAGTAAATACGAGTGGCAGGTCCATGGAACATGGTGGGCAAAAAGGATGGAGCAGGGGCATGCACAAAGACATCGGAGGGCAGGGGGAAGGAGAATAGGGGCAGCAAGCTAAACACAGAGGCTAAGCAGGAGGTCAATGATGGGCCATAGAATTGGGCAATGGAAGGGCAGGAGGAGTGGACTAGTACATCATGCTAAATGGAGGGCAGTGGCAGCACATCAGACCATGCATGGCAGGAGGGAGGAGGCTAGTCCATGGATTCACACAACAGAGGATAGGGAGGAGGGGGATGGGGCAGCAAGCTAACTGTTCAGAGAAGGCGGGTATTAGGAACTTTATTGTTTTTAAAACGTGTGTCTGTGCGAACTACTTAAAATACGAACAAGTATGCAGCATAATCTCACTTTTATTCAGGAAGAAGAGGACGTTTGTGACTGTGACTCCGGGCTCACTTGGCAGAAACAGCCCCTGACCCTCCACCCCCTATCGCAAAATGTAATGCCCGTGAAAAGGGTAGGTGAACACAGTGTTATATAGAACATAGTCCTGAGAGCACGATTGAAAATGAAAACTAGATATAGTATATGGTATAAACTATGCACCAAAAAGTGTGATATAAGATGAACCGGGGCGTGAAATATAATATGCAATACATTGTGCGCAATGACAGATTCATTGGAGAGCGCGAGATAGCACAGGCACTAGCGCGTGCTATGCGATATGCGCCTTGGAGTGTAATATGCACAGGGCAGTGTTGTGTAACCTAACTAGTCTCTAAAGTTGTAATATAAAATATGTGCTGGGGAGTGTAACGTTGCATATGCACTGTGACAAAGATATGGATCCCAGATTGTAATATGTATGGCATAGCGCTGTGCGTTATAACATAGGCATCGAGGAAGGCACGTTAGATGGGGCAATATAACCCGTGCGAAGGCAAGTGTGGCATGACATATTCACGGGGTGGTGTTACAGTGCACATGGGCTAGAGAGTGTCATAGCATAGGCACTAACTGGTGGAATACAACACAGAGGTGTGAGGCACTCGGCGGGCACTGGTGGGTGTAACACAGCATTGGGCTCAGCCAGGAGCAAGCTGTGACTCTCAAGTGAGGTTCATCTCCTTTCCAGAGAGAAAATTAAAAAGTATTACACATCTGGCGGTGGATGTGTGTTTTATTAACCGTGAGGGGGGTTTCTTGCATAGTTTGCTTGAATTTTTGTCGAAGCCCCTTTGAATGGATTGGTGTGCGTGTATATTATATGTGCCCGTCAATAGCTACCCATGTTTGTATAAATAAACGATAAGGGTTTCTACTTGGAGAGTACTCACCGGCGGGGGTGCCGGGATTAGGCACGGTAGGGCGTCAGACACGTCAGAGCTTCACTAGCGGTGTAAATACATTTCATGTGGATTCATTCTATGCATAGTCGCCTTTTAATGAATATCACGCAAATCGTCATGGTGATAGGTACATACGGTTTGTCCAGCATGTCCTAGGTGTTTCTATAAATAGATATTTTTTTAAAATAATAAAAAACAAAGGCCGGCCCCGGGGGATGGGGTCCCCGGGGCTATAAGTGGCCTGAGGAGGGGGGCAACGCAGTCCCCTCCTAAAGAATAAAAAAAAAAGGCCATGACCCGGGAGTTGGGGTCCCCAGGGCCGATTAAGGCCTTGGGAGGGCCACATTTATTTTTTTCAACAAAAAAAAATTAGGGTGCAGGCCCTGGGGGATGGGGTCCCCAGGGCCAGTAAATTAGAAAAAGAAGGGGGGCCACACAGCCCTCCTTCTTAAAAAAATTAAATAAATAAAAGACCGGCATTGTGTCAGAGGCCACGCCCCCTCCTTGAAGCACTCTGCAAACACGCCCCCTGGCCAGTTGTAAGTTGGGGAATTGATTCCCCTTCAATACTGAGGGTCCCTGAGGGCCAACTAGCCCAACAGGTATCTCCAGTATGTGCAAGGGAGCTGCGCTGCAGACACGTGTTCTGAGGCCATGCCCCTTTTTACACCTCTATGCAACGCAGCTCTGTGGCGCTTACTGGAGGTACCTAGTGGGCTAGTTGGACCCTAGGGACCCTCAGGATTCAAATGAACTTAATCTCCCAACTAAAAACGGCCGTGGGGTGTGTTTACACAGTGGTGAAGGGAGGGGACGGGGCTTGAGTTAACGTGTGCAAACAAACCCTGTGGCGCGTTTTAAGTTGGGGAATTAATTCCCCTTCAATCCTGAGGGACCCTGGGGGCCAACTAGCCCACCAGGTGCTTCCAGTAAGCGCCACTGCGCTGCGTTGCAGAGAGGTGCTCTAGGCCGTGCCCCTTTTTACATCTCTCTGCAACACAGCTCTGTGGCGCTTACTGGAGGTACCTAGTGGTCTAGTTGGACCCTAGGGACCCTCAGGATTCAAGGGGACTTAATCTCTCAACTTAAAACGGCCACAGGGCGTGTTTACACAGTGGGGAAGTGAGGGGACGGGGCCTGAGGTGACGTGTGCAAACACGCCCTGTGGCGCGTTTTAGGATGTAGTTTTAATCCCCTGCCATATTATATACTAGGGGCTTACAGAGGAGGTCATGCTGATCACAGGGGGACCCCTTCGCATAGTGTTCCCTAGTGTATGTAGGTGTTTTCACTGTATTCTGAGTGTCTTTTAACATAGCACTGGTTAGTCAGACTCAGTTACCACCAGTATCCGTCTGAAAAAGTTGAGGGTACAGGATGATTTTGCAACAAGGCTTCTTTCTGCTCTTCTGTTTGTTCTTTCTGCACTTTATCCTTCTTCCTGCACTTTTCTTCGTCTTTGAGGACTTCTGTTGCTTCTTTTTTCATTTCTTTTTTTTCTTTGTGTGCGTTTTTCCTTCTTTCTTCACATGTCCTATCTCTGTAGGCATAGTTAGAAACTGGCATTTAAAAAACCTATGAAATTCACTGAAAAAAACATAGGTTTCAGGCACGTTATAGTTAGGGATTAACATTTAAAAAACCTTAGAAATTCACTGAAAAAACCATAGGTTTCAGGGGCGTTATAGTTAGCTGGACTTTTCACTCGTACAAAACCATTGAAATTCCCCCGTTGAAGTTAGTTCAGCTAACTATAACTCGCGTGCCCGCAATGCACTGCTGATGACGTCACATATTACATCACTCATAACATGGTCAGTGACATCACTCATGACATCACTGATGACATCATCCTTGTGATAGAGTGGTATACCTCCTCTCCCCCTAATATAACCTTTGATACACACATTAAAAAATAGAAACTAACATTTTCAAAACAATGAACATACCAATACCAGTTACAACAACCTATTCAGTAATTCTAAGATCCACATACACATCCACTCATTCACCAACAGTCCTATACAGTCACTCATACATGTACTCACTCATCATATGTACTCATACACCTATACATCCTGTTACGCAACACCACTCATCCATAGAGTTACTCACACACATATCACTCATGCTAATAAAGAATCAAACATCCATTTACTTGCATATACAGTTATACACACACCACCACCACACTTACTTCTACAGAAACTTACACATTCTTAGTCTTTTAAACAATCACTTATAGAAACACATACTTATTCATACAGGAACTCTTCCAATCTCTCACTCTCACATATACTCACCTATATACACGAATAGTCACATATACTAGTTTAAAACATATGTAGTTACTCATAAAGATACTATTGAGACAGTCATTCACTCACTAACACACCCATGCACACACTCATCCACCCATACAGTCCTGCACACATGCTGTCTTCAACACATACAAACAGTGAGTCACTCATTCATGCACCTATGCACTACGTAATACCCCCCACCGAACCATACAGACACTCAGACACTCATACTGATACTCAAAAAAACAACTAATAACCTATATAGACACTCATGTAGCTACTCACCAACCCATGCAGCCACTTATACACAAAGTGAGAGACTGATACAGATATTTACATATTTAAACATTACTCACTAAGCCATGTATTCACTAAGATACACTTAATCAGTCAGTTATACAATCAATTTTTCAAAAACAAATCATCCATTTAGACACCTATATACCCATTTATTCTTCCATCGACCTTGAGATATACATGTATAAAACATATTTAATTTTCAGAAAAACACACATTCACTGGATGATGTCATCAGTGATGTCATTTGAGATGTCATGAGTGATGTCATGAGTGATGTCACTGACCATGTCATAAGTGACGCAATATGTGACGTCATCAGCAGTGCATTGCGGGTGCGCGGGTTATAGTTAGCTGAACTAACTATAACAGGGGAATTTCAATGTTTTTGTACAAGTGAAAAATCCAGCTAACTATAACGCCCCTGAAACCTATGGTTTTTTCAGTGGATTTCTAAGGTTTTTTAAATGATAATTCCTAACTATAACGTGCCTGAAACCTATGTTTTGTTCAGTGAATATGATTGATTGATTGATGATATACTTATAGAGCGCAACTATCACCCTACGGGCATCTTGGCGCTTTAGACTGAGGAGACCATACCAGAAAGGCAGAAGACGAGACAGGAAGAGTGGATCCGGCTAAACTTTAGGGTAGAGCCAGGTTTTGAGTCCCTTGCGGAATTCGAGTAAAGAGTTACACTGTCTCAAATTCAGAGGGAGCTTATTCCACAACCCGGGGGCTACTATGCTGAAGGCCCTGCCGCCTACCCGAGAGCGTTTGAATCTCGGGACTACCAGTAGGCCAGCTGTGGAGGAGCGCAGCTGCCTAGTTGGTATGTGGCGAGCAATTTTACTCTGCAAAGGGGCTGGGCCCAGACCATGCACTGCTCTGAATGTCATACACAGAGACTTGAAGGAGACCCTTTCCCTGACCAGGAGCCAGTGCAGGTCCCTCAGTGCACCGGTGGACAACGAGCTGCGTCGTCGGTCAAGAACTAGTTTAGCTGCTGCTGATTGTATCCTCTGCAGGCCCTGGAAGATATACTGCGGGGCCCCTAGATAAAGGGAGTTGCAGTAGTTGAGCCTGCTTAATACTGTGCAGCGCACTACCATGGCACGTAATTCACTAGGAAGTAAAGGTAGAATACTTCGAAGTAGTCGTAGCAGGGCAAAGCAGACCGAGGCGGTCTTGCTGGCCTGGGAGACCATCTGGAGGTCATCGTCGAAAAGCACCCCGAGGTTACTCACCTTGCTGACCGGTATCAAGGGATCCTCCTCTGGAAGAAGTCTAAATTCTGGAGGTAGTTGTTTTGGGATCCTAGTAAGAGAGCAGAAGACCACCTCGGTTTTACCGCTATTGAACTGGAGGGAGTTTCTTCTAAGCCAGTCCGTGGTCTGCCTCATGCATTGCTGGAACCGGTCCAGAGGTATCGCATCTTCTCCCTCTAGAGAGAAAGCCAGCTGCGTATCGTCAGCGTAGTTCACTAGGCTGACTCCAAAGGATTTAATTAGAGGAAACAGGGGCCGCAGGTAGATGTTAAAAAGGATGGGACTAATTGCCGATCCCTGCGGCACCCCGTACGCAACTGGCGACCTGCTAGAGGAGAAAGGGGTCATGGTGACTACTTGCTGTCTGCCCTCCAGATGGGATTGAAACCATTGCAGCGCACTGCCCTTGACACCTATCTGCTCCAGTCTTTTCAACAGGACCGGATGGCTCACCGTGTCGAAAGCTGCCGACATATCGAGAAGCACTAAAATCATGGCATTCCCGTTGTCGGCACGCATTCGAAGATTGTCCAGCATGGTGGCCAGAGCCGTTTCAGTCCCATGGCCGGGGCGAAAGCCGAACTGATCCCTGTCGAGCAGAAGGTTCTCCTCCAGGAAGCAAGACAACGTCTTGCTAACTGATTTTTCGAGAATTTTCACCGGGTAAGGCAGGAGTGAGATGGGCCTGAAAGTAGCAGGAACCAAAGGATCCAGATTTGGTTTCTTGATCAATGGAGTTACTACTGCTAATTTCCAACACTCCGGGACTGATCCTGCCATCAGAGACTGATTGCAGATCAGCCTCAGGCCGGGAAAGGTGTTACGCCTGTACAGTTTCCAGATTTTATGAGGGAGGGGGTCAAGAGGAGAGCCAGAGGACACGCTTTCTATTAGACTGTCAAAAGCTGCCTGAGAGAATGGTTGAAAGCTGTCTAAAGCCGCGGTCAGTGGAAGAACTCCGTCGGCCAGGCTAGTTGTTTCCTCAGAATCCTCCTGAGTCTTGTCGTAGAGTGTGTTAATAATATTAGCGATTTTCTCCTGAAAGAAGGAGGCAATTTCATTGCACAAGGTCTGTGAGGGAGCTACTTTGTTGTTCATGCAGTCCGGGTTGGAGAGATCGCGGACAATCTTAAAGAGGGTTTTAGTCCCATTAGAGGCCTGGGCAATGGAGCACGCATAGAAATCAGCCTTGGACCTCAGGATCAGAGCTTTATATTTTAGTTGGATTAGTCTCAGATCTCGCTTGTCGTCCTCGGCATAGTTTCTTCTCCATTTCCTCTGGGCTTGCCTACGGGATAGTCTAAGCTGATGCAGCTCTTCATTGTACCAGGGCGCTGATCCTTTCCGCACCTTCTTTAAGGATTTTATGGGAATGGTGCAATCAAGAGTCTTAATTATCTGATCGGTGAATGATTTATAGTTTTCATCCATGGACTTATCAGGGGAGAAGTGGCTGACGTCCCAAGATCAGGGGAGAAGTGGCTGACGTCCCAAAATATGGTTAAAGGGCCGGCTTTGGCCAATTTGGCCCATTCTCTGTCCTTCCTATAAAGGCTCTGCTGGCTGGACTTGTTCTTTTGACAGGGCAGCATCGTGCTCAAGAGTATAAGGTAGTGAACTGTCCAGGTCAAAGGCAGTATACTTGATATCCCAGTAGTGTCTGGGCAGGCAAATACCAGGTCCAAAGTATGCCCCTTCTGGTGGGTAGGACTGACCACCAATTGAGGAAGATTTAAGTTAGAGCACGTATGCTGGAGGTCCCTCAGATGACTGCCGAGACCTCCATCTTCCGTAAGGTTGAAGTCACCTATTACAATCAGATTGGTATGAGCAAGCTTTAGATTGGTGATGGTGTCAGCTAGGAGTTGGAAAAGTGTGGTCGCACCCGGGGGCCTGTAGCAAAGCATCCCCGTAAGTAAATTCCCGCCAGGAGACTGTAGGGAAAAACCCATGATTTCTATCCCCCCTACCTCATCAATCAGAAGAGGTTTGAAATCTAGGGTGTCCTTGTACAACATACCCACTCCGCCACCTCTACCTGTACAGCGGGGTTTGTGGAGAATTTTATAGCCACTGGGACAGGCGGCACCCAGGCTTACTATGGATGTGGCCGTAGCCCAGGTTTCCGTTATAAAAAGAGCGTCGAGCTCCAAGTCCTCCAAGAGGCCATAGACTTCAGCGGAGTGTTTGACTAATGACCGGCTGTTGATTAGTCCGCAGGAAAGGCTAACGGCGGAAGGATTGTGATCTTTAGGTGGGTTCAGCTGCTGTAGTTGGTCTCTGCTATAGGTCACACGACCAGGGAGGCCATTTGGCGGGGCAGCATTCCTGGCGCTGGGAGCGGCCGGGGCGCGGACGGGCGCAGACGGGCTTGCCTCTGGCGCACCTCTGGTGCCCCACCGGCGCGCCCGCTTGTATTAAGCGCCTTAAGTAGGTGGCGAGGGAGTTCCCTTGATGACTAGAGCGCTGCCCAAGATGTCCGCCAAAAATGGCAAGAGATATGTATATATATATATTATCTACTGGCTGTCGCCAGTAGATAGTTATAGTTAGGACCTATTTTCCATAGGAAATCCGCAACATTCTATTGGGAATATCTTTGGCGCCGGTTGATGAATCTTCGCGAAAATTTCCAAACCTTTGGCCAACTCTGCTACCCTCCTACCCTGAAAGTTTCGTGGTGATTCGTTAAGCGGGCGTTGATAAAAAAGGGGGGTCCCAAAACGCGTTTTCCCCATGCAATTTCCCATAGGACCTGTTGTCGCAGCTGCAGCCCGAACTGCTGAACTGAATTACACCAGATTTGGCAAGGAGTTAGTCCTCAGTTCAGACTTATGCCTTTTGCTTAAATGGTGTAAATCCGTTCAGTAGTTCCTGAGAACCCTCCCGAGCACGAGCTGAATGCTAATTGGCTGCCAACACTCTGAATCAGGAAGTGTTGGCAGCCATCTTGTGCCTCGGTAGAACCGAGGCACAAGAAAGCACAAAAACAAAGGCGCAAAACGCAACAAGGGGGCAGAGTAGAAACACCCTGACACCCTAGGCCTGCTCAGGGGGTCCCACAAGGACCCCCAGGGCCAAAAAAAGTATTTTTTTTAAAAAAATCGGCGAGATTCGCGCACCCATTTCGGCCGAAAAAAAAAAAAAAGAAGCGCGGGACTCCTGCACTTCTTTGGAAATTGGCCCCCGGGGACCGCCACCCCCGGGGCTCAGAGATACTATTTGGGGGGGGCTCACGGCCCCTCCCAGCCCTGGGTGGGGACCACCACCCCACGGGGCTTATAGAAAATGGGTGGGGGGGCTCGCAGCCCCCCCAGCCCCGGGGACCGCCACCCCCCGGGGCTTGAAAGTATTTGTGAAGGAGGGGCTCTCAGGCCCCCCCAGCCCCGGGCCTACTTGTCCGTGTGGGAGGGGCCCCACGCGGCCCCCCTCCTGGAGGCCAATGATGGCCCTGGGGACCGCCACCCCACAGGGCCGGATCATACACCAACAGACAGACAGATACAGATATTCACACAGTTTAGTCACTAGTCTGGAGTAAGATACGTTTAATGACTCACTTATAGAGTCAGTCACGCACCTGCTAAATCATCCATTCACACACTTATACACCCACTCATTCTTCCATAGGTTTTTCCCTATATATATATTAAACATATTTTAAAATTACAGAAACACACACTCAATGGATGACATCATCAGTGACGTCATCAGTGATGTCATCAGTGATGTCATTTCAGATGTCATCAGTGATGTCATCAGTGATGTCACTGACCATGTCATGAGTGATGTAATATGTGACGTCATCAGCAGTGCATTGCGGGGGCGCGAGTTATAGTTAGCTGAACTAACTATAACGGGGAATTTCTAGGGTTTTGTACGAGGGAAATGTCCAGCTAATTATAACGCCCCTGAAACATATATACATACATACATACATATATACATTACCTACTGGTGGTCGTTAGTAGGTAGTTATAATTAAAAGTTATAGGAAAAGCATTTTTTTCTTTTCCCAATAACTTTGGTGCCGGTTGACGAATCTTCGGAAATTTTCAAAACTAGTGATCAGCTCTGGTCAGCTCCTGCCTTGAAGGTTTTGGGGGTGATTTGCCAAGTGGCGGCCAAGAAAAAATGGGGTCCCAACACACGTTAGGAAACTTTAGACAAAGCTACAGCCCGAACTGCTAAACGGAATTACAACAAATTTGGCAAAAAGGTAGCCTTTGGTTCAGAAAGAGTCCTTTTTGTTAAATGGTGAAAATCCATTCAGTAGTTCCTGAGATATTAAAAAAAATAAAAGTTTCAAAATCAATTTTCCATAGGAAACTTTAGCCAAGGCTACAGCCCAAACTGCTAAACCGACTTACACCAAATTTGGCAAAAAGGTAGTGCTTGGTTCAGAAAGCCCCCTTTTTTTAAGTGGTGTAAATCCGTTCAGTAGATGCTGAGAAATTCAAAAAACAAAGGTCTCGATATCTATGAGCTTGGTGGGTTTGGGAACCCTCCCGACCACGAGCTTCACGGTGATTGGCTGCCAACACTCCAAACCAGGAAGTGTTGACAGCCATCTTGTGACTCGGTAGAACCGAGTCACAAGAAAACAGTGAAACAAATGTGAAAAACAAGACAAGGGGGCAGGGTAGAAACACTCTGAACCCTTAGGCCTGTTCAGGGGGTCCCACAAGGACCCCAAGGACCAGAAAAAGCATTCTTTTTTATATCATTTTGGCAGAATTTGCGCTGGGGTCGCGAATCCTGTCAAAAATATTTTTAAAAATGAAGCGCGGGCTCCCAAGGAACTAACAAATTCACCACGCACTCTCCTTGTTTTACTCTAATTATTCACTGAGCACCCATGTACTCATGCAATGACCAGTCACAAACACATGCACTGCTGCAATCCCCTATGCACTACTCATGGAGTCCTCTAAGCACTTACACACTTCTCATTCGCTCCTTCAATTCCCCTGGTAGTACCCATACAGTCCAGCAATCACCTTCTCACTTCCCATGCACTCTTCCAGTCACCCAGCCACTACCATGTACTAATCCAAACACTCTGCCAATACCCAAGGAACTAACAAATTCACCACGCACTCTCCTTGCGGTACTCTAATCATACACTGAGTACCCATGTACTCATGCAATGACCAGTTACAAACACATGCACTGCTGCAATTCCCTATGCACTACTCATGCAGTCCTCTAACCACTTACACACTTCTCATTCGTTCCTTATATTCCCCTGGTAGTATCCATACAGCCCAGCAATCCCCCTTTCACTTCCCATGCACTCCTTAAATCACCCAGCCTCTACCATGTACTAATCCAAACACTCCGCCAATACCCACACACTTATACATTTACCACGCAGTCTCCTTGTAGTACTCTAATCATTCACTCAGTACCCAAGTACTCATGCAAAGACCCAGTCACAAACACATGTACTGCTGCAATCCCTTATGCACTACTCATGCAGTCCTCTAACCACTTACACACTTCTCATTCGCTCCTTCATTTTCCCTGGTGGCACCCATACAGTCGAGCAATCACCCTCTCACTTTCCATGCACTCCTCCGGTCACCCAGCCACTACCATGTACTAATCCAAACACTCCGCCAATACCCAAGCACTTATAAGTTTACCACGCATTCTCCTTGCAGTTCTCAAATCATTTATTTATTTATTTTTTAGATTTATAAAGCGCGAACAAATGCCCATAGGCGTCTCGGCGCTGGGAAAACGGTGTGAAGTACCCACAGAGCTAAGAAAGAGTAGTTATTGACCAAAGAGCCAGGTCTTCAATTTTCTGCGAAATAACATCAAGGATGAGCTTTCTCTGATGGCAATTGGTACCGAGTTCCAGAGCCTGGGTGCGGCCACCAGAAAGCACCTGTCGCCCCAGGAGACTGTTTTAGTTCGAGGTACCTGCAGAAGATTGAGGTTGTTAGATCGGAGAGATCTAGTAGATAGACAAGGCCGAAGATGGGCCTTCAGGAAGTCGGGGCCTTGGTTGTGCAGTGCTTTGTATGTGATACAGAGTGTTTTAAATTTAATCCTGTTGTGGATTTTGAGCCAATGCAAATTTTTTATTGCATCTGAGATTGGTTTAAATTTCGGTGTTCCCGACAGAAGACGGGCTGCAGCATTTTGAATTGTTTGTAATTTATTGATCACTCTGGCCTGGGCATTAACAAACAGGCCATTACAGTAATCGAGGGAGGACAGCACTAAGGCACTTATCAGGGTGTTTCCGGCTGTGGGTGGTAGGAATGGCAGTATTTTCTTAATCAGCCTCAATTTATAGTGGGCAGAAGCTGCTGTTTTATTTGCGTGGGCCATAAATCATCCACTCAGTACCCATGTACTCATGCAAAGACCCAGTCACAAACACATGTACTGCTACAATCACCTATGTATTGCTCAAGCAGGGCTCTAACTACTTACACACTTCTCATTTGGTCCTTCAATTCACCTGTTAGTACTCATACAGTCCAGCAATCACCCTCTCACTTTCTGTGCACTCCTCCAGTCACCCAGCCAATACCATGTACTAATACAAACACTCCTCAATACACAATCACTTATACATTCACCACACAGTCTCCTTGCAGCACTCTAATCATCCATTCAGTACCCATGTACTCATGCAAAGACCCAGTCACAAACACATGCACAGCTCCAATCCTTTATGCACTACTCATGCAGTCCTCTAACCACTTACACACTTCTCATTCGCTCCTTCAATTTCCCTGGTGGCACCCATACAGTCCAGCAATCACCCTCTCACTTCCCATGCACTCCTCCAGTCACCCAGCTCCTACCATGTACTAATCTAAACACACCGCCAATACCCACGCACTTATAAATTTAGCACGCAGTCTCCTTGCAGTTCTCTAATCATCCACTCAGTACCCATGTATTCATGGAAAAACCCAGTCACAAACACATGCACAGCTGCAATCCCCTATGCACTACTTATGCAGTCCTCTAACCACTTACACACTTCTCATTCGCACCTTCAATTCCCCTGGTAACACCCATACAGTCCAGCAATCACCCTCTCACTTCCCATGCACTCTTCCAGTCACCAAGCTACTACCATGTACTAATCCAAACACACCGCCAATGCCTAAGCACTTATAAATTTAGCACTCAGTCTCCTTGCAGTTCTCTAATCATCCACTCAGTACCCATGTACTCATGCAAAGACCCAGTCACAAACACATATACGGCTACAATCACCTATATATTGCTCAAGCAGGGCTCTAACTACTTACACACTTCTCATTTGGTCCTTCAATTCACCTGGTAGTACTCATACAGTCCAGCAATCACCCTCTCACTTTCTGTGCACTCCTCCAGTCACTCAGCCACTACCATGTACTAATACAAACACACCGTCAATACCCAAGCACTTATAAATTTAGCACGCGGTCTCCTTGCAGTACTCGAATCATCCACTCAGTACCCATGTACTCATGCAAAGACCCAGTCAGAAACACATGCACAGCTGCAAACCCTTATGCACTACTCCTGCAGTCCTCTAACCACTTACACACTTCTCATTCGCACCTTCAATTCCCCTGGTAACACCCATACAGTCCAGCAATCACCCTCCCACTTCCCATGCACTACTCCAGTCACCCAGCCACTACCATGTACTAATACAAACACACCGTCAATACCCAAGCACTTATAAATTTAGCACACACTCTCCTTGCAGTACTCTAATCATCCACTCAGTACCCATGTACTCATGCAAAGACCCAGTCACAAACACATGTACTGCTGCAATCGTCTATGTACTACTCATACAGTCCTCTAACCACTTACACACTTCTCATTCGCTCCTTCAATCCCCCTAGTAGTACCCATACAGTCCAGCAATCACTCTGTCACTCCCTGTGCACTCCTCCAGTCACCCAGCCACTACCATGTGCTAATCCAAACACTCCGCCAATACCCAAGCACTTACAAATTCACCAGGCACTCTCCTTGCTGTACTCATCAGTCACTTAAGTATTTTTTCTTTTTTAAACCAGTAGAGGTTACTTTTTAACTTTTTAAACTTTTTTGTGTGTTTTTTATTTTAAAAGCTACAGACAAAAATGAAGATTAGGAAATGATCTCTCACAAAAACAAAAGCACATTCTAAAAAGAAAAATTAACATTTATGTGCTTATAGAGCAGCAGAGAGAACGTCCACACACTGCTCTCCAAAACAGAGTATGGTGTCACACTTAATGCAACCAACTGGTGCAATTAAAAATACGGGAAGAATGTGGAGCCTAGGAGCAGGTGGAACCTGTGCTGATGTTGATGGAGCATTGCAATCACGCTCGGCAGCAGCATTTAACTCTCTTCTCCTCTCCTCTCTTGCCAGGTGTACCGGGTGTATAGTCTCTAGATGTTTCTTCATGCTGCTAGTACCGCACGAATACTTCTTATTGGACCCTCTAGACAGCACTCTCTTGCAAATAATTAATGCAAGTAACTTTTCTTGCGTTCACCTTTTTTTCACCTTGAGGAACGGTGAAAAAAGCCCATACAATGCTCTCTTTTTTATTCTTGCCCTGTTCCACCATCTGTTCTTCCTCCTCAACAGCCAAAGAATCAACCTCAGCAAGAATGGAAGCCATAGTTTTAAAAAAAAATAAACAAACACACAAAAAAGGTAAAGATAAGAAGACAAGTAGGAAACAGGTCTTGTCTCTGTGAAAGACAAAAAATAAGGGGAAAATCAAGAGGATGGATCCTCTCTCTTCCACAATGAAATTGATGTAAACCAATCAGATTCTTTTTTTCTTCTGCTGACATGAAGTTGCGTAGGGTGTGCGCACCCAATATGCACCCTTCGCGCACCCGCAAAATATTGAATACATGATTATACACCATATATAGAAATTTCTATCAACTTTTAATAAGGCTATTAGCACAACTGTGCATTCTAATATCATATTCAACGTTTCAATAGTCATTTTTCAAGTATAAAAATACGCCGAAGTCGCAACTCCGGCGCGATTACGGCGCGATCATGGCGCGACCCCGGAAATACGTGCGGGGACGGGTCGCGCACACTAAGCGCATCTGTCACTTTCAAACAGATCATATTGAAAATAATAGTTTAAATATACTTTTGTTAATTAATTTAGACAAACACTTCAAAACTTTTATTCATGATTAATTTAAAGATATTTCATACTTACAAATCATGCCAAAATCGTGACCCCTGCATGACTTTTAAAATGGCTATGAACTCACCCTTCATGTGGGATGCTCGAAGGGTGCGCAACTTCTACATAATATTTTTTTTTTTAAAGAATTGATATAGTTTTCCTAACTATAAATTATTTTAAACTTGTTTTAAATATTTATATGTATATATGTAGTCAATAAAAATACCATAGGATTGAGGCACATTAAACTTAGAAATTATTATTTAAAAAACCTTTGAAATTCACTGAAAAAAACATAGGTTTCAGGAATGTTCTAGTTAGAAATTAGCATTTAAAAAACCTTTCATATTCACTGAAAAAACCATAGGTTTCAGGGACGTTATAGTTAGTTGGACCATGTCATGAATGATGTAATATGTGACGTCATCAGCAGTGCATTGCGGGGGCATGAGTTATAGTTATCTGAACTAACTATAACGGTGGAATTTCTCTGGTTTTGTTCGAGTAAAATGTCCAACTAACCATAATGTCCCTGAAACCTATGTTTTTTTCAGTGAATTAGAAAAGTTTTTTAAATGATAATTCTGTGGCCCAATGTGTGTCCCCTCAAAATTCTCTTCTACAGACACCATTGCCTAGTGGTTTTGCCAGACTTGTGTCAGTTGCACCCACCACCACAATAATTTGCTATCTGTGTGGCAGTTGTCCCACATGCTGTGTTCTGGTTTGTTTCATCTTATGCAAAAAGAACAAGCACAGCAACATATACACCCTAAATGGCAGGGAACTTATAAGGCGATACTGGGAGCAGGCATAGTTCCAAGGAGTTGTTTGATGTTTTACTACCAGCTGAGAGTTTGGCATAACTGGTGCATCCATCATAGCAAAGCTCATAGATATTGGGGTTGTGCTAGTATTGTTTTGATATTCCTGGTTGCCTAAACAGTATATGTGAAGGAAAACGTAAAACCCCACTGTGGTGACTTTCTTATGAGTTATTATGGGTCAAACTGAAAAGTAGAAAACCTGTTTATCTATTTGTGATTTTCTCTAGCAAAAATATGGCTCAAATTGTTTAGAGTGCTTTACAATTACTGGGCCAGGTTACAAGAGAAAAATGAAATACCAAATGAAAAACAATAACAAATATTTATAGAAATATGAGAAAAGAAAATGAGAAAAGAAAAGTATCATGGGAACCAATAAGTAGTCACGGTATACAAAGGTGAGATCGATGTGGGACACTATAGCTACCAAGCTTATTTAGTAGAGGAAATTAGAAGCATATTACAAGTAGGTAAAGACTTGGCACATAATTGTGGCAGAAGTAATAGCTACAAGTGTGTTGTAGGGATCACAAAGGGATGAAAACAAAGAAACTGTATCATTGGATTGGGTAGCAAAACAAAGAGGAGCTATTGTCAAGATGGGGGACATAGCGTATATAGCAAAATGAGATGGGAGAGAATGAATGAGAGTCTGAGCAGTTTGAAGATAACAAAAGCTGGTGGACTTACATGCCTAGTTTTAGTGAGTCAAGAAAGAGGAATAGAAGTAGGGCATAAACTGAAGGCATGAGATAGAGAGCCAAGAATATGATATTTCTTAGTGTCTTGCTCTGGCTGCTGCCCTCCTCATACCTTTTAGCTAGAGAATGATGGTATAAAAAGTGGCTTTCTAGAAGGGTTTCCTCCTGGAATGCCGAGAGTTTGTCTCAGAGGCTGGCTAGAGTGTCAGTGCCTTTAGAGTAGAATTACTGTTGTTCCAGAGACTGAATATCTCTTTTAAGTTTAGCTAGGGTACCCCTGATGGCCTTCAGGGACTTGGATTGCAATACAGGCAACCCCTATTACCACCTTGAAATATTCCAATATGTCATCACGGAACTGCTCCCAAGATGTTGTGTCTAGCAGTGCTCCCTCTGGCAAGCACCAAGTAAAGGCACAAGGAGGCACCTGCAGAATCTGTAACATTAGCATGACTGGGCATTGTCAGAAAGGGCACGTGGTAGGTGAGATAGCGAGGAGATCTAAGTTTGGAAATCCCTGGACACCAGCCAGAAGTCAAGTCGGAACCAAGTCAGAGGGTGTGCTTGTCCCCAGGCATCTAGCAGGCAATTCTCATGGATTATCTTGTTCAGGGCTATAGGGTCATATGGTTGTAGACTTTTTGAGGCCCCAGAGAGATCCAATTAATTATCCATGATGACATTGAAGTCACGGCCCCATATGAGTGCCCAGGTGCCAAAGCTGGAGATTTTTGCCTAAATCCCAGAAAAGAATTCGAGGTCATAGAAGTTGGGTTCATACACTGTGGCCACCATCACTGGCCACCTATGTAAGGAACCTGCTGGTATAATATTTCGCCCTTCAGGGTCTATGAGAGTGAGATAACTGTCATGGGAGATCTTTATACAAAAGCACAGCGATGCCCCTAGTGTAGCTTGTGTGTGTTGGAAAATAAATCAACTCATGGGCCAATGGGCCTCTCAAATGTGTCTCTCATGAGAAGCAAGCAGCTATTTTGTGTCTGTTTGAATAAGCATGAACAAGGCACTTTTTATGATCATTAAGCCCGCAAATGTAATCCGAGAGATATTGGCTATAATATTTACAGGAGAGTGTCATATGAAGAGACTGTTGGTGGCTAGTGTCATGGTTCCAGCAGTTGACAATTGTGGATTTAGAAATTGTGGCAGCATGGTGTGGAAAAGGGTGTTAATACAGTCAGAAAACTGAACAACAGCTCAACAATACTATCCACAAACCCTCCTCCCACACCAACTACCCAATCAGGCTGCTTTGCATTAGCCTCCCACCCACTAGTTTGGCAGTCAAAACACCAGGCGAACACCCCTGCATAGGTGGCTGGGTGATCAGACTGAGGATCAAGAGGGCAAGCTGTGCCTTGGAGGTATATTGCTAATAGCACAGCGTGGTCAAATTTATAGGAGGTTAAAGAGATGGAGACCACAACTGAAACCACCCAGGGAGGCAAACAGACGAAGATATCTTTCAAGGTAGTCAATCAGTCATTATCACTAAGCTGGGCACCCGCTGATTAGTGAATAGAGGACTGCGGGGACTGCAGTGTCTTGGTTAAATTTTTGGCAAATTTTACAGTAGATTTAACATCAGTAAAAGAGGTGCATTTGTAGTATAATGAAACCTGCAATTTGTCAGGGTAAAAGAGCTCATAGGGTGCATCCACTGTTGAAAGAGTTTATTGGCGGGTAGGCCGCTTGCACTATTAGGGTGGAATCTGGGTAAAATTAGATGTTATTACCCTGGTTCTGCATTGATTCACGTTCACGTGCCAGTCACGTGACGGCATCACGGTCTCGGTTGCTCAATAAGCGTTCCACTATGAGGCAAACCAGTACACCCGCAGGCAGCCTTGGGTCAAGAGAGATGCGGGCACGTTCCACAATGAAGAACACCAACAGGCCTGCTCCAAAAAGTTCACTCAGCACGTTCTCAACATATTCCTCCATCTAGGTGATAGCTGTAGATTCTGGAATACTAGTGAAACGGAGATTGTTTTGTCTGGACTGTGCTTCCAGATCTTCGTTTTTAGCTTTTATAATGTTGAGACCCTTGTCCATTTGTAGCAAATGTTCTTTAGAGTCAGCCTGGAGATCATCTAGACCCAGTTTTCTAGCAGGTCAAGTCAAGTTCTGTGTTTGTCAATGCATTGTTTGATTTGATCTAGTATGTTAGTAAGAAGGTAAAGTTTGGAATCATGGTTTTCAGTCTCGTTTTATCATCCATAAATAATGCACAATGGTCTATATCCTGAAAATCACTGTCCCCCAGGCTAGCTGCAGTATTCAGCTTGGAGAGCAGAGGTTCGCAGAGACCCACCTCACCCCGGGTTCCTACCAAAACAGGGGGCATGAGCAGACTCAGGAGTGGTACTAGTACAAAGCCTCTTTAGTTAGTGTAGTCAGCAACAGGACACCTGGAAGTGATGTAGCAGGTGTGGTGGGTGAGTCCGAATTTAATTGGCTGCCCAATTTGAGGTGGCATAGTGCGTCAGCGGTATAGTCCAGCAGGTTGGCAGCTGTGTAGTGAAGGGTGACACTATGATATGTGGACTGGAGCCCTAAGGGAAGAGTCTGGGAGAGATGTAGACCACGCGGAACCCGTGGCAGAGTACAGAGGTCCAATTCTTCATGGATGTGTGGACAGCCAGAGGAGTAGGGCTGTATGCTACATGCCCGCTACAATCCACCCCGGTCACCAGTCCACAAGCCGATTCCAGGCTCCACAGCAGGGCCTGCCAGGTCAGATGAACCAGCTCACCACTCGGCCCACTGATGCACCGGCCCTGACTCCTGGGACAGGCAAAGCTCAGGGTGCTGTAGACAAGTGGGAGGCATTACCAGCTGAGGAATGAGCAGAAACCCCATGGGTGACTGAGGGCCAGTGACCGCCGAGCCCTGCACACTCATTCATCTAAGCTGTTGGGCGTGGGCACACCTATGGTGCCATTGTCCTTGCTGTGGCCGTGCCCAAGCCTCCTGCTCCAGGGATGTCGGGTAGATAGTGTGCCCAAACGTAATAGGGGAGAAACACGGACTGCCCTCCCTGCAAAGCATTTTCAAGGCAGCATCAGGTGGGTCCTGCTTATAGCCCAGGGGACACATCTAGCCACGACCTAGGAGCGGCAATAATTAGCCATTGTGGGCACAGCGCTAGGTGAAGCGAGATGAAGCAGCCCAAGTAGTAAGTTTTAGCCAACAACAACATCCCAGCCAGGCCACAAACATGTCCTAGCAGGACCAATTTCACATGCCTCACTATGAGCCCTGGGAGGAAACACACAGTTACTGCCTGCAGCAGGTAGGTCATGGGTGCAGTGCAAAGACATGCCTGTGGTTTTACAGTATCAGGCACCCCTGAAATATCAGATGGATGAACAGATTTGGAGCCTGGCCGGCAGAGCCCTCTAAGGAGCGGACATTTTGCTGCTCAGCAAAGAAGTGTCTTGACTCTCCCAAAGTGTTAATCTGTGATTGGAGATGAGATCTCTTGTCAAGAATCACAACTAAAGATTTCGATCTATAAATAATCAAAGGAATTCAATCTAGGATTTTGAAAAAGCCTACTACCACCCATCTGGACATGCCTTCTTAGACCACTCTGCATTCACTAGATCATTCCTGCATTATA
Organism: Triturus cristatus; assembly: GCF_964204655.1. Taxonomy (NCBI): domain Eukaryota; kingdom Metazoa; phylum Chordata; class Amphibia; order Caudata; family Salamandridae; genus Triturus; species Triturus cristatus. The sequence goes on along the minus strand of NC_140588.1, from coordinate 1,127,716,428 downwards.
GCCAATAGTTTCTACATTGATCAGACAATCAAATTATGCAAATTGTTATTGTAAACAGGATTGTTGTAATTGTTGTAGCTTATAATTTGGGCTAAACTCAACTTGATAGCCAGTCCATACACTATTTCATTTGCCATAAAATTCTTATTCACAACCTCAATCTTTCCTTTCAGATTCAGTTGACTGTTGGCCGTGTCCTGAAGACCAGTGGCCAAATGAAAGACAGACGCAATGTTTCTCCACGACTCTGCAGTTCCTCTCCTTTGAAGAGCCTTTGGGGACAGCTCTTTCATTTATGACCAGCCTTCTTTTCCTAACCACCCTGTTTGTTCTCTGTGCCTTCAGAAGGTACCAAGACACACCAATCGTCAAAGCAAATAACCGAGTCCTCAGCTATGTGCTTCTTTTCGCCATCATGCTCTGTTTCCTCTCCTCCTTTGCCTTCATTGGCTATCCATCGATGGTGACCTGCATGCTCCGACAAAACTCTTTTGGTATTAGCTTTGCCATCAGTATCTCTACCGTCCTTGCAAAGACCATCACTGTAATTATAGCGTTTAATACTCGTGATCCCACAAGCAGGTCTTCAAGGTGGCTTGGGACAAGAATGCCCAGTGGGGTGGTCCTTCTCTGTTCATTTACTCCAGTCCTGATTTGCACAGTTTGGCTGCTCCTTGATCCTCCATTCCCCGTTAAGATACAGATGGGGGACACCACCATCATCCAGTGTGATGAGGGCTCTGTTCTCTTCTTCTATCTGATGTTGGGATATCTGGGCTTGTTGGCCAGTGTCAGCTTTGTAGTTGCATTTTATGCTCGTAATTTGCCGCAGAGTTTTAATGAAGCCAAGTTCCTCACCTTCAGTATGCTTGTGTTTTTGGCCGTCTGGATCTCTTTCATACCTGCATATCTCAGCACACAGGGGAAGTATATGGTGGCCGTGGAGATCTTCGCTATCTTGTCTTCAGCTGCTGGGTTATTGGGCTGTATCTTCATTCCCAAGTGTTATATCATCCTCTGGAAGCCGGACTTGAATACCAAGCAATACTTAATGCAAAAGACCAGCTCTAGCAACAAACAATAAAATGCACATCTGATTGATCAATTTATGCACACGTGTATTTTGTGGTTTGAGAACACAGAACAGCTATTCACGACCTCTGCATTGGATCATCATGTATATCACAATGACCAGCAGAGAGACTACAAACCCAGGATTTATAGATTTGTTTGTATGTCCTATCTAGGGTTCTAAATGTAACATCCCTTATTTATTACTGAATAATGCATTCTTTTTGATTGTTATATTGACTGAGAATACAAAGGGACAACACAGGTGCAACATGCAAATTGGGGGAAAGATATAAATCTACTGATCTGATGCATGGGGTTGAATCTTTACTAAAACAGTTGTGGGGTAGACATACCGATATATTCACAGGGTATTTAATATCCGCCCTTTTAGTGGGGATTATAAGAAAAGGGTCAATACATTTCTAAACTGCACCTTCCTGTTGGTGATTCCTTGGGGCACATGGTAAATATTTGCCGCAGGGAAAGGAACAGAAGGGAAATGACTTCAATGGATTGTACGACAAGCAAATCTCCCTCTATTTCTTTGCTGGGTATTTTATTTTGACCACTCATGTTCTATAGAGACCCACATATGGATCAGTGAGGAAGAAATAAAGTCATCATCCTTCTTGCTGTGCAGTGTGTAGGGATACAATGAGGGGCCTGTTTTGGGACAACTATGATGGCATCACCAGGCCGGACAACAGGTAATGTTGGTGTGTGAACAGCAGTAGGACTAGCTCTTGGGGGGAACTGTAAGAGTGCGTTTAGCTTTTTGGTAACATATTTGGATACATTTAACTATCCACCTGGCTATACCTGATTTTGAAATGGGGTTGCCTTTATGTGGTGGAGAGAAAGCAGCAAACAGTAGTTTGGTTTTGCGAAAAGGTTTGGTTCTGTCGATGTAATAAAGCAAGGCTCTTTTAGCATCTAAGGTACGAAGGGCTGTCTCAGCTACTGAGTCTGGATTAGGGAAGAAGACTGGCAGCTCGACTTATTGGTTAAGATGGAAAGGGGAAATGACTTTTGGTAGGAATTTTGGATTTGTCCTAAGAACCACTTTGTTACGATGTAGTTGTATGAATGGTTCTTCAATAGTTAAGGCCTGTATCTCACTTGCCCTTCGCAGGGATGTGATTGCGATAAGGAAAACCACTTTCCATGTAAGGAATTGCAGTTCGCATTTATGCATAGGTTCAAATGGAGGGCCCATGAGCCTTGTTAGAACAATATTTAGATTCCACACTGGAGAAGGTGGTAATCTGGGAGGAATGATTCTTTTGAGACCTTCCATGAAGGCTTTGATGGCTGGTACCTTAAATAGTGACAAGTGTTGTCGATTTTGTAAGAAGGCTGCTTACGCTGCTAGGTGTAGACATATGGAGGAATACGCTAAATTGCATCTTTGCAAGTGTAGTAAATAGCAAATAATGTTTTGGATGGAAGCATCCAGTGGACGTATATTATTGTTGGTGCAGTAAATGGCAAATCTTTTCCATTTTGCAGCATAACATGCCCTAGTAGTAGGTCTTCTAGCTTCTTTTATGATATTCATACAGTCTGGTGGGAGATTGAGGTAACCGAACTCTAAGACTTCAGGAGCCAGATCGCCAAGTTCAGTTGCTATGGATCTGGGTGTCTGATTTCTCCATGGCTCTGGGTTAATAAGGCTGGGGAAAGGCGCCGTTTTTGATGTGGAACTAGCGAGAGTTCCAGAAGTGTCGTGAACCAGGGTTGACGTGCCCAAGTGGGAGCTACTAGAATTAGTTTTAGAGACTGTTGTTTGAGCTTGCGTACCACAAATGGAATGAGTGGGAGAGGCGGAAAAGCGTACGCAAATCTACCTGACCAGTTCATCCATATTGCATTGCCCTTCGACTGTGGGTGTAGAAACCTGGCGGCGAAGGTTGGGCATTTTGCGTTTTCGTGTGTGGCAAACAGGTCTATGTCTGGTTGGCCCCATTTTTGGAAGAATGGGAGAAGGACTTTGGGGTGTAATTCCCATTCGTGGATTTGTTGTGTCTGTCGACTTAGGAGATCGGCAATCTGGTTGTGAACCCCTGGAAGGTGTTCCGCTAGCAGGTAGATGTTTTGGGGAATTGCCCATCTCCAAATGTTCTGTGCGAGTTGGGACAGTTGGAGAGAATGTGTCCCCCCCTGTTTTTGTATGTAATACATGGTCGTCATTTTGTCTGTGCGGATGAGGACAGTTTTGTTCCTTAGATGTACTTGAAAAGATTTCAGTGCTAGGAACACCGCTAGAAGTTCTAGGTGATTGATATGGAGCAGTTTTTGTTGAGTGGTCCATTTGCCCTGAGTGGTGTGTTGTAGGAGATGGGCTCCCCACCCTGTGAGAGATGCGTCGGTTGTCAGCACTACTTGTGGAAGAGGCTCTAAGAACGGTCGCCCTTTGGACAGGTTGATGGTGTTCCACCATTTCAGTGAGCGAAGTGAGCGACTGTCCACCAACACCAGATCGGTAAGTTGTCCGTGAGCCTGGTTCCACTGTTGTGCTAGACATTCTTGCAAGGGACGCATTTGAAGTCGTGCGTGAGGCACAATGGAGATGCATGACGCCATCATGCCTAACAGTTGCTGGAAGAGAGTGTTGAGTTTGAAATTTTAAGATGAAGTTTTGTATGTTGGCTATCCTGGCTGTGCTGGGATAAGCTATGGCCTTGGAAGTATTTATGGTGGCTCCCAGATATTGATGTATGTGGGAGGGTTGCAGTTGAGATTTGGGATAGTTGATGGTAAATCCCAAGTTGTGTAAGGTTTGAATAGTGTGGTGAGTGTGGCGAACGCATTTGTCAAAAGTATTTGCTTTTATGATCCAATCATCAAGATACGGGAAGACATGGATTTGTTGTCTCCTGAGGTGTGCTGCCACCACTGCTAGGCATTTGGTGAATACCCTGGGTGCAGTTGTTACTCCGAAATGGGAGGACCGTAACTGATAGTGCTGTCCGTCTACCACAAATCTTAGGTACTTCTTGTGAGCAGGATGCATGGGGATGTGAAAGTATGCGTCCTTGAGGTCCAGTGTGGCAAGGAAGTCATCTTGTTGAAGTAGTGGGAGGACTTGTTGAAGAGTGATCATATGGAAGTGATCTGAGTGTATGTACTGATTTAGTAGTCTGAGGTCGAGTATGGGTCTTAACGTCTCGTCCTTTTTGGGGATTAGGAAGTATAGAGAATATACTCCTGTACCCTGATGTTGGAGTGGAACTGGTTCTATTGCGTGTTTTTGAAGCAAGGACCGGATTTCCTGTTTGAGGAGTGTAAGATGGTGTGGTGACATTAGACGGTGTTTGGGTGGTATGTGTGGGGGGGTGTTTGTGAGTTCGAGGCAGTAACCAAACTGGATAATTTGTCTTACCCACTTGTCTGTTGTAATGGAATTCCAGACAGGTAGGAACTGTTGGAGTCTTCCCCCGACCAGAGTGGAATGGTCTGGGGGGAGTGGAGGCAAGTCACTGTTTAGTGGCTGGAGAGGTGCGGGTGTTGGTATTGCCCCGACCTCGGCCCTTGGTGTTGTTTCCCCTATATCCTCCTCTAAAATATACTCTGTTAGGGGATGTTTGCGAGGAGGTTTTGAAAGTGGAAGAGGTGTCTGTCCCAACATTTTTGGAGGCTCCCCTATAGAAGGAGCGTCGAAAGGAGCCTTGTGGTTGTGGAGACTGTAATGCTCCCATTGATTTAGCAGTCTCGTTATCTTTTTTCATCTTCTCAAGTGCAGTATCTACTGCGGGCCCAAATAGTTGCTCTTGATTGAATGGTTGACCAAGTATTGTTGTTTGTACTTCCGGCTTAAAGCCTGAAATACGTAGCTATGCATGGCGTCTAAGTAGTATGCTTGTGTTGACCGCCCTAGAAGCAGTGTCCGCGGCGTCTAGTGCACATTTGATTGATGCGTTAGATATGAGTTTACCCTCTTGGATGAGGTCATTGGCCTGGGATTTGTACTGATCTGGTAGGCGTTGTAAAAGATCTTCTAACTGATCATAATGAGCCCTATCATATCGGGCTAATAGGGCTTGTGTGTTGGCAATACGCCAATGGTTAGCAGCTTGTGCTGCAACTCTTTTGCCCGAGGCCTCTAATAGCTTGGACTCTTTGTCTGGGAGCGGTGTGTCTCCTGTTTGGGAGTTAGCCCGCTTTCTTGCGTTTGAAACTACTACAGAGTCTAGAGGGAGCTGTGCTTTAATGTAAGCGGGATCTTGTGGGGCAGGTCTATATTTTTTTTCAATTCGGGGGTTAAGAACCCTAGCTCTGACAGGGTCTTTAAAAACCTCTGTGGCGTGTTTTATGACTCCCTTAATCATGGGCAAGATTTGAACTGATTTTTGAGACTGTTCGAATGTGTCTAGAAGAAAGTCTTCTGAATGCATGGTGACGCCATGGAAAAGTGCCACCCTGTTTATCCGCTGCCCAAACCCTAGGTGGTCATCTGGAGGGGAGGGTTTGGAGGGGTATGTAGTGGGATCAGGAATATCAGGTAAAGGGTAAGCCCAGTCATCTAAGGGTGCCGTATCCGGGAGTGTGAAAGGATCATTAGGATCGTTAAGGTCATTCGGATCACCCCCTCCCCCTAAGCCATCATCATCATCCTGTGGAGGTGGTGTATGTGAAGGAGATGGTAGAGGAGAAGGAGGTGGGGGCAGGGGGGTGGGGTGAGAGGTGATAAAAGAGAGGAAGGACGAATGGGTGAGGTGGCGGAGTCCTTCTTCTTTATGGGAGCTGGAGAAGGTGTTGTGTCCAGCTTCCTTTTTTTGTATGGCACAGCGGTGACATGTCCAGTTTTTGGATTGATATAAATCCTTTTTTGCGTGGGATCAGGTCGAAAAAGTTCTTAATTGTCCGAAAGTGGCTTTGGTGCCGATTTTTTCGGTTCCGATCGATGTTTTGGATGATCGGTGGAGTCTTTTTGGACTTTAGATAGTTGTTTCGGTACCGATGATGGTTTCGGTGCAGATGATGATTTCGGTGCCGAAGAACTTTTCGGTGCCGGCGGGGATTTCGGTGCCGAAGAACGTTTCGGTGCCGGTGGAGATTTCGGTCTTGATGGTTTCGGAGCCTGCTTCGGTGCCGAGAGGTCTTGAGTCTTCGGTGCCGAAGGTATTGTGGGTACTATAACATGTGGTTTGCTCGAGCCCGAGCCACCTGTAGGCTTATATTTCTTCGGAGCCGAGCCCGAGGGCGGGGCTTCTGAAGACGATTTTCGGTTGCGACTGGGGCCAGCTGGCGGAGTCTTGACCAATGCCTTTTTTGGGGGGGGTTGGGGTAGGGGCACTGGTACTCACTCATTGCCCCGGAGTGATGTCATCGGAATCGTCTGCTTCGGATATGATTTGGAGGTCTTCGGAATCTTCTTCCGGGACATCCTGGGCAAAGATGTCCTCTGGATCTGGAGCTGGTCTGGCCATGATATGGCGTAGAGCTCTTCGGTCCCGGATGGTTTTCTTGGATCGGAATGCGGCGCAGGCTGGACAGCTGGATTCGTGATGTTCCGGCGAGAGGCACAGGTTGCAGCACTCGTGGTGGTCACTGTGGGGGAACTTTGCTCCACATTGGGGGCATTTTTTAAAAGGTGTCCTTTCCATGAGCCGTGTCCGGAACCGGTCCGATTGAATTTCGACGTCGAGTTGTAAAGGTTTTTCGCTTCGAAAGCTGGATTTTCAGAAGTTTTCAGCCGGAGTGGAAAAGTTCATCCGAACCCAATGGCGGAAAAAAACAATCTGAGGATGGAGTGGATGCCTATGCGCATTGTTGTCCAGAGGAGGTGTCACCTATCTCGTGACCAAAAGGTTTCTTCCGAAGACAACAACAACCTGCAATCATCCGAGCCCAACACCAGATGGCGATCTTATCCTAAGTGTGTGATCTGCAGCTCATATGCCTCTAACACATTTTTTTTGTAATAGCTAGGCTCAAGTTATTGGAGAAGAGCACCCTGTACTGCTCTTCCAATCGCCAGATCATAAATGGTAGGGGGGGGGGGTGGAGCCATATTCGTGAACCCCGCTAGTCATATTTACTACTGAGGGCAAAACTCCTATCTATTGTAAATGGGCTGATCAGTAATAAAATACCAGATTGGGGACAGCCCACCCACCCAATTCCTGTGGAAAAGTCACAATTTTAAAGATCACTGTGTTTTCTTAAATTGTCAAATAAAGTCTATAAAAATTGAATCCAGTTTTTTAAATATGGGACCTTCAATTTCAAGGGGAATAGAATGGAACAGATAAGTAGATTACGGAGTACTACCATTTTGAGGATATTACATCTACCTATTATCGATAAGTGCAGCATTTCCCAAAAACTTAGGGCTACTAAATTGAGAAAAATCCTAATTTTAGGACTTTCGGTATTCACAGAAGGCATTTAGGAGTCCTAAAGTTAGGAGTCCTAACTATACTACTACTAAACTGAGAAAAATCCTAATTTTAAGGCTTTCGGTATTCACAGAAGGCATTTAGCAGTCCTAAAGTTAGGAGTTCTAAACTTAGGACTACTAAATTGAGAAAAATCCTAATTTTAAGACTTTCGGTATTCACAGAAGGCATTTAGGAGTCCTAAAGTTAGGAGTCCTAACTATACTACTACTAAACTGAGAAAAATCCTAATTTTAAGACTTTCGGTATTCACAGAAGGCATTTCGGAGTCCTAAAGTTAGGACTCCTAACTTCTGTGAATACCGAAATGAGTAAGTGCCTTCTGTGAATACCAAAATGAGTAAGTGCCTTCTGTGAATACCAAAATGGTAGTAAGTTTAGGATTTTGTCTTAAGTTAGTTCTGTGAATCGGGCTCTTAGGTCGGTACTGATATTACTTAATAGAGGGTCAAAATTAATCAACCAAATAGTATCCACCCTACAGTTTATCCTAACCCCGAGATACATGCCCATATCCATCATCCTGGTATCCAAGAATGCAATATTCTTCCTACAGACAATCTGTGTTTTCTTCTCGTTTAATAGATACCCGGACTTACTCCCACATTCCCCTGCCAATATTTCAACCTCTGTCATCGCACTCTCCGGGTCCGAGGTCACTGTTGTGATATCATCTGCATATGCCAGTACCTTTGTGTCCTAACCATTCAGATAAATTGAATTCATTGCTTTAATTCTCAAGATTTGTTTAATGAATGGATCAATGTATAATCAAACAGAATTGGAGAGCAGGGAGAGCCCTGCCTTGTCCCTCTAGCCACCTCTATTCATCCTGAATCTTGAGCCGTCATTTGAAGCCTGGCATACAGGTTGAAGTGCATTTCCCTAATAGCTGTAATAAAATGTGGCCCAAATCCATTTTGCTCCAGAATTCCCATAAATACTTTCATGACACTTGGCCAAGGGCTTTTCTGCATCAAGGAGGATCATAGGCATCCTGCCTCATGTTCCTTCTGCAATATCATAGGCATATGGCATGTCTAATATGATCAGTAGTTCCCTTACCTGGTATAAATCCATGCTGCCATGGAGTGTCTGGATGAGCTTTGATCCTCCCAAAACTAACTGCCAAGCTTTTAGAATAAAGTTTGGCATCCGAATTTATAAGGGAAATTCATCTGTATGAGGCTGGGCGATCCAAAGGCGTACCTTTCTTTGGGAAATATGAGAATAAAAGCCATTCTGTTGAGAGGATTTGCTGGCCTTTGAAAATGAGAATGTAATGCCCATATGTTGATCATCCAGGCTATCTATTGATCATACAAAGTCTTTTGGGTCTTTATTTACTCTGGATTGTCCATCCATCATCACCTCTATCATCGATGAATCCCAAAGGCCATGCTAGGTGTCCCATGTCCGAAGTTTGGGTCGTAAGGACAGAAAGGTGCTCTTTTTAGCTAGCGTTGGTTTCTAACACAAGATCTGCAGCAACCTGTACTTTATGTCCTAAGACATATTGGCCAATCGTTTTGAGCTACTGTTAGGACCTGTTACGCCTGCTCATGCCTGAGTAAGCAAACTATGATTGGTTTGTGTCTGTCTGCATTTAAGGTGGTGGAGTTCATGTTTGAAACCAGTGGGCTCTAGTGGAGTGTGAAGGTCATATCTAAAAAGTGAGAAAGAAATCGTCCTGTAGTTCCTATAGAAAATAGACAGGATCTGCGCGTTTAGATAACGTACACTGTAGGATTGGTGTCAGACAAACTCTGATCATCCCCACCGGTTACATTTGCCCTTTTGTACCAACTTGCTCACAGTGCCTCTAGAATCTCCTCTTACCAGGGAGAGAATAGTTCTTGGCAACCTCAGAACATGACATCCCTGATCCCTCAGGACCATGAAAACAATGTACTACCTTTTGTTTAGTCACTCGTGGTTACTTATTTTCTCTCAGGGAGATACACCGTATAAAACAAGCTGGGCGTTTTCAATAATCATTTATTGAACAGTTACATTCAAGTATATAAAACACATGATAAAAGGTGAGTACCCCTACGATGTCTCCGTATCTAGATGTACTTAAGTGTACCTAGCAGGGGTGTAGGTGTTAAGCCAAGAATTCCACTAGAATCTAGTCAACCCCATTACCTTAAGTGAGACTGTGGGACCCCATCCTGGTCTCGAGCTGGACACCCCGCGATGGATGTTAGACCACTGCGAGCTAGAGTGTCTGCATGTAGGAACCTCAGCTTCTCTGGTCAGTGTGTCGGCCAGGAAGTCGCAATCTCCTCTAGCTATCTTAGCAAGATGAGATGTATATATACCCATAGGTCTACCCAGGGGTCCTGCCTTGCTGTATTACTGTGTCGACCTAAGGATGATTTTGGGCATGAACTTTGTACATAGATTTTATACAGGAGATGGCAGCCCTGCTGTGATTCCAAGAATTCTCGTGCATAATGTATTAGATTTTGAACTAGGGAAAACCTGCGTTCTAAATCCAGGGTAATATCTAGGTAAAAGGTCAGTCTCTGTAAACCGTGAAAAGTGTAATGTAGGAAGAGAATATAGATGAAGGGTAACAAGTTTACCGAGGCCTATATTATACTGCCTATATGGAAAATAACAAAGTTGTATCCGGAAGCCACTTAAGTTATTTCTTTCTTTTTTGTCCAGAATCCCATAAAATCTAACATTGTCACATCTCGCCCTGTATTTCAGATCAGTCGCATTCTTTTTTGCATACTAGTTGACATCATCAAGCAAAGTCATCTGTTTCTCTAAGGCATTCAATTTGTTATGGAAATACCCGATATCAGTTAGCAGTATTGTCATTTTTGTCATAAGGTCTGAGATTGTGGCAGCCATGGAGGCCTCCTGGGCCCCACTGCTGATAGTTCTTTAAAAAGGATTTCCATGGAAGCCATTTGGGTGGATGGGCCTCCCGGACTTCAGTAAAGGGCAGCAGCCACTGGGCATTGAGCAGGAAAAGGTGTAGATGGGATGGGTGACATATTGTGTACAGCTAGATATATATAGGATGGGTGACACAATGTGTACAGCTGTATGTAGACAGAATGGCAAGGGTGACACAATGTGTACAGCTGAATGGAGATGGGATGGGATGGGTGACACAATGCGTACAGCTGGATGTAGATGGGATGAGTGACAAAATGTGAGCAGCTGGATGGAGAAGGGATGGGATGGAAGGCACAATGTGTAGAGCTGGATGTAGATGGGATGGGTGACACAATGTGTACAGCTGCATGTAGAAGGGATGGGATGGAAGGCACAATGTGTACAGCTGGATGTAGATGGGATGAAATGGGTGACACAATGTGTACAGATGGATGTAGAAGGGATGGGATGGAAGACACAATGTGTAGAGCTGGATGTAGATGGGATGTGATGGGTGACACAATGTGTACAGCTGGATGTGGATACTATGGGATGGGTGACACATTGTGTACAGCTGGGCATAGATGGGATGGGATCTGTGACACAATGTGTACGGCTGGAAGCAAAAGAGGTGGGGTGGATGACACAATGTGTACAGCTGGATATAGACAGAATGGGATGGGTGACACAATGTGTACAGCTGGATGTAGATGGGATGGGATGGGTGACACAATGTGTACAACTGGATGATTGTAGATGGTATGGGATGGGTGACACAATGTGTACAGCTGGATGTAGATGGGATGGGTGACACAATGTGTACAGCTGGATATCGATGGAATGTGATGGGTGAAACAATGTGTACAGCTGGATGTAGATGAGGTGGTTGACACAATATGTATAGCTTGATGTAAAAGTGATGGTACACAATGTGTGCAGCTGGATGTAGATGGGATGTGAAGGGTGACACAATGTGTACAGCTGGGTGTAGATGGGATGGGGTAGGTGACAAAATGTGTACAGCTGGAAGTAAAAGGGGTGGGGTGGGTGACACAATGTGTACAAAAGGGATGGGAGGAGTCACAAAATGTGTACAGCTGGATGTAGATGGAATGGGGTGGGTGACACAATGTGTACAGCTGGGTATAGATAGGATGAGTGACAAAATGTGTACAGCAAGATGTAGAAGGGATGGGATTGGTGACACAATGTGTACAGCTGGATGTAGATGGGATGGTTGACACAATGTGTACAGCTGGATGTAGATGGGATGGATGGGTGACACAATGTGTATAGCTGGATGTAAAATGGATGGTACACAATGTGTGCAGCTGGATGTAGATGGGATGTGAAGGGTGACACAATGTGTACAGCTGGATGTAGAAGGGATGGGTTGGATGACACAATATGTCCAGCAAGATGTAGATGGGATGGATGACACAATATGTACAGCTGTATGTAGAAAGGGTGGGATGGGTAACACGGTGTGTATATCTGGATATAGATGAAATGTGATGTGTGACACAATGTGTACAGCTGTATATAGAAGGAATGGGATGTGTGACACAATGGTTACAGCTGGGTGTAGATGGGATGGGATGAGTGACAAAATGTGTACAGCTGGATGTATCTGGGATGGGGAAGGTGAAGAAATGTTTACAGCTGTAAAAGGGGTGGGGTGGGTGACACAATGTGTACAAAAGGGATGGGATGAGTGACACAATGTGTACAGATGGGTATAGACGGGATGGGATCTGTGACACAATGTGTACGGCTGGAAGTAAAAGAGGTGGGGTGGGTGACACAATGTGCACAGCTGGATATAGATGGAATGGGATGGGTGACACAATGTGTACTACTGAATGTAGAAGGGACGGGTGACACAATGTGTACAGCTGGATATAGATGGGATGGGATGGGTGACACAATGTGTACAGCTGGATGTAGATCGGATGGAATGGGAGACACAATATAAATAGCTGGATGTTGATGGGATGGGTGACACAAAGTGTACAGCTGGATGTAAATGGGATGGGTGACACAATGGGTACAGCTGGATGTAGATGGGATGGGATGTGTGACACCCTGTGTACAGCTGGATGTAGAAGGGTTGGGATGGATGACACAATGTAAACAGCTGGATGTAGAAGGGTTGGGATGGATGACACAATGTGAACAGCTGGATGTAGAAGGGATGGGATGGGTGACACAATGTGTACAGCTGGATGTAGATGGGATGGGATGTGTGACACCCTGTGTACAGCTGGATGTAGAAGGGTTGGGATGGATGACACAATGTAAACAGCTGGATGTAGAAGGGTTGGGATGGATGACACAATGTGAACAGCTGGATGTAGAAGGGATGGGATGTGTGACACCCTGTGTACAGCTGGATGTAGAAGGGTTGGGATGGATGACACAATGTAAACAGCTGGATGTAGACGGGTTGGGATGGATGACACAATGTGTACAGCTGGATGTAGAAGGGATGGTATGGGTGATGCAATCTAAGTGCGACTTTCTCCATATAAGCTAACAGGAGCTTGTGGCTGTGTTCTCACACTGCACATGGCCACCGTAGGTCCCCTGTGTCACTACCTTGGGTGGTTCCTTGGGGTCCCAGCAATTCTACAGACTCTAGGCCTTGTGTCTAATTAAGTTGTGGTTCTTATACCACAATTTTAGTATATGGTTTGGCTCGCCCCTAGGGCCTGACGTGCATTTGTGCTATTTTACTGTACTATGTGAAGTGTAACTTCTGTATTTGGACCTCTAGCCTCATAAGGAGACTAGGAGGGTGTGTTTAGAAATAAATGCACATATTTTATATATATACCTGGTGTGATTGTCTTTCATTTAGCCATTCAAGAGATTATAGACTGGTAAAACAACCTGCTTTACATTCCTTCAAGACTTAGCCTGAAGGCTTCTCTCCATAGCTACAACTAGGATAGCTTTCAATAAAGGTTGTCTTTATCAATAAGGGGTTGATTGGACTGGTACACAGTGCCCACTATAATTAGTGGACAGCATATGCCAGGGCAACTTCTGAGAAAAGTGTTGGGATGGTTGACACAATGTGTACAGCTGGATGTAGAAGGGATGGTATGGGTGACACAATGTGTACAGCTGGATGTGGAAGGGATGGGATAGGTGACACAATGAGTACAGCTGGATGTAGATGGGAGGGGATGGGTGACAGAATCTGTACAGCTAGAAGTGGAAGGGATGATATGGTGACACAATGTGTACAACTGGATGTAGATGGGATGGGTGACACAATCTGTACAGCTGGAGGTAGAAGGGATGGGATGGGTGACACAATGTGTGCAGCTGGATGTACATGGGATGGGATGGGTGAAACAAAGTGAACAGCTGGATGTAGATGGATGGCATTGGGTGAAACAATGTGTACAGCTGGAAGCAGAAGGGATGGGATGGCTGACACAATGTGTACAGCCGGATGTAGATGAAATGAGTGACACAATGAGTACAGATGGATGTAGATTGGTTGGGTGACACAATCTGTGCAGCTGGATGTTGAAGGTATGGGGTGGGTGACAAAATGTGTACAGCTGGATGTAGATGGGATGGCTGACACAATGTGTTGAGCTGGATGCAAAAGGGATGGGATGAGTGACACTGTGTGTACACTTGGATGTAGATGTGATGAGAATGGTGACAAAATGTGTACAGCTGGAAGTAAAAGGTATTGAATGGGTGACACAATGTGTACAGCTGAATGTAGATAGGATGGGATGGGTGACACAATATGTATAGCTGGATGTTGATGGTATGGGATGGGTGACACAGTGGTTACAGCTGGATGTAGATGGGATGGGATGGGTGACACACTGTGTACAGCTGGATGTAGAAGGGTTGGGATGGATGACACAATGTGAACAGCTGGATGTAGAAGGGATGGGATGGGTGACACAATGTGTACAGCTGGATGTAGATGGGATGGTATGGGTGATGCAATCTAAGTGTGACTTTCTCCATATAAGCTAACGGGAGCTTGTGGCTGTGTTCTCACACTGCACATGGCCACTGTGGGTCCCCTGTGTCACTACCTTGGGTGGTTCCTTGGGGTCCCAGTGATTCTACAGGCTCTAGGCCTTGTGTATAATTAAGTTGTGTTTCTTATACCACTATTTTAGTGTATGGTTTGGCTCGCCCCTAGGGCCTGACGTGTATTTGTGCTATTTTACTGTACTATGTGAAGTGTAACTTCTGTATTTGGACCTCTAGCCTCAGAAGGAGACTAGGAGGGTATGTTTAGAAATAAATACATATATTTTATATATGTACCTGATGTGATTGTTTTTCATTTAGCCATTCAAGAGATTATGCACTGGTTAAACAAGCTGCTTTACATTCCTTCAAGACTTACCCTGAAGGCTGCTCTCCATTGCTACCACTAGGATAGCTTTCAATAAAGGTTGTCTTTAACCTATCATCAATAAGGGGTTGTTTGGACTGGTACACGGGGCACAAAATAGTTAATGGACAGCATATACCAGGCCAAATTCTCACAGAAGGGATGGGATGGGTGACACAATGTGTAGAGCTGGATGTAGAAGGCATGGGACGGGTGACACAATGTGTACTGCAGGATGTAGATTGGATGGGATGGGTGACAAAATGTGTACAACTGGATGTGTAAGGGATGGGATGGGTGACACAATGGGTACAGCTGGGAATAGATGGGATGGGATGGGTAACAAAATCTGTACAACTCGATGTAGATGGGATGGGATGGGTGACACAATGTGTACAGCTGGATGTATCTAGGATGGGGTAGGTGGCAAAATGTGTACAGCTGGAAGTAAAAGGGGTGGGGTGGGTGACACAATGTGTACAAATGGGATGGGTGACACAATGTGTACAGCTGGATGTAGAATGGATGGGATGGGTGACACAATGTGTACAGCTGGATGTAGATGGGGTTGGAAGGGTGACAAAATATGTACAGCTGGATGCAAATGGCATTTGTGACACAATGTGTACAGCTGGATGTAGATGGGATGGGGACACAGTGTGCACAGCTGGATGTAGATGTGATGGGATTGGGTGAGATAATGAGTACAGCTGGATGTAGAAGGGATGGGATGGGTGACACAATGTGTACAGCTGGAGGTAGATGGGATGAAATGGGTGATACAATGTGTACAGCTCTATGTAGATGGGATGGGGACACAATGTGTACAGCTGGATGTGGAAGGGATGAGATGATCACACAATGTGTACAGCTGGAAGTAGATGGGGTGGGATGGGTGACAATTTGCACAGCTGGATACAGATGGAATGAGATGGGTGACACAATGTGTACAACTGGATGTAGATGAAATGGGTGACAGAAAGTGAGCAGCTGGATGTAGATGGGATGGGATGGGTGAAACAATGTGTACAGCTGGAAGAAGAAGGGATGAGATGGGTGACACAATGTGTACAGCTTGATGTAGATGGGATGGGATGGGTGACACAATGTGTACAGCTTTATGTAGAAGGGATGGGTGAACGAATGTGTACAGCTGGATGTGGAAGTGAAGAGATGGTGACACAAAGTGTACAGCTAGATGTAGATGTGATGGGATGGGTGACACATTGTGTACAGCTGAAAGTAGAAGGGATTTGATGGGTGACACAAGATGTACAACTGGATGTAGACGAAATTGTGTGGTTGACACTTTGTACAGCTGGATGTAAATGGAATGGGTGACACAATGTGTACAGCTGGATGTGGATGGGATGGGTGACACAATGTGCACAGCTGGAAGTAGAAGGGATGGGATGGGTGACAAGGTGTACAACTGGATGTAGAAGAATAGGTATGGGTGACACTATTTGTACAACTGGATGTAGATGGAATGGGTGACACAATGTGTACAGCTGGATGTGGAAGGGATGAGATGATTACACAATGTGTACAGCTGGATGTAGAAGGGATGGGAAGGGTGACACAATGTGTACAGCTGGATGTGGAAGGGATGGGATGGGTGACACAATGTGTACAACTGGAAGTAAAAGGGATGGGATTGGTGACACAATGAGTACACCTTAATGTAGATGGGATGGTTGACACAATCTGTGCAGCTGGAAGTAGAAGGGATGCGATGTGTGACACAATGAGTAAAGCTTAATGTAGATGGGATGGTTGACAAAATCTGTGCAGCTGGATGCAGATGGTATGGGATGGGTGACACACTGTGTACAGCTGGATGTAGATGTGATGGGATTGAGAGAGATAATGAGTACAGCTGGATGTAGAAGGGATGGGATGGGTGACACAATGTGTACAGCTGGATGTAGATGTGATGGGATTGGGTGAGATAATGAGTACAGCTGGATGTAGAAGGGATGGGATGGGTGACAGAATGTGTACAGCTGGATGTAGATGGAATGGATGACACAATGTGTGCAGCTGGATGTCGATGGGATGGGATGTGTGACAAAATGTGTGCAGCTGGATGTAGAAGGGATGGGATGGGTGACACAATGTGTACAGCTTGATGTAGAAGGGATAGGATAGTTGACACAATGTGTACAGCTGAATATAGATGGAATGGGATGGGTGACACAATGTGCACAGCTGGAAGAAGAAGGGATGGGATGGGTGACACAATGTGTACAGCTTTATGTAGATGGGATGGGTGAAAGAATGTGTACAGCTGGATGTGGATTTGAAGAGATGGTGACACAACGTGTACAGCTAGATGTAGATGGGATGGGATGGGTGACACATTGTGTTCATCTGAAAGTAGAAGGAATGGGATAGGTGACACAAGGTGTACAACTGGATGTGGAAGAAATGGCATGGGTGACACTACTTGTCCAGCTGGATGTAAATGGAATGGGTGACACAATGTGTACAGCTGAATGGGGATGGGATGGGATCTGTGACACAATGTGTACAGCTGGAAGAGGAAGGGATGGAATGGGTGACAAAAAGGTGTACAATTGGATGTAGAAGAAACGGTATGGGTGACACTATTTGTACAGCTGGATGTAGATGGAATGGGTGACACAATGTGTACAGCTCGATGAAGATGGAATGGCGTGGGTGATACAATGTGTAAAGCTGTACGTAGAAGGGATGGGATGGGTGACACAATGTGTACAGCTTGATGTAGATGGGATGGGTGACACAATGTGTACAGCTGGATGCGGAAGGGATGAGATGATGACACAATGTGTACAGCTGAATATAGATTCGTTAGGATGGTTGACTCAATGTGTGTACAGCTGGAATTAGAAGGGATGGGATGGGATGGGTGATACAATGTGTACAGCTGGAAGCAAAAGGGGTGGGTTGGGTGACACAATGTGTACAGCTGGATGTAGAAGGGTTTGGATGGGTTACAAAATGTGTACAGCTGGATGTTGATGGAATGGGTGACACAATGTGTACAGCTGGATGTAGAAGAAATGGTATGGGTGACACTATTTGTACAGCTGGATGTAGATGGGATGGGATGGGATGGGTGACACAATTTGAACAGCGGGATGGGAGACACAATGCGTACAGCTCGATGAAGATGGGATGGGTGGGTGATACAATGTGTAGAGCTGGAAGTAGAAGGGATGGGTGACACAATTTGAACAGCTGGATGTAGATGGGTTTGGATTGGTGACAAAATGAGTACAGCTGGATGTAGATGGCATGGGTGACACAATGTGTACAGGTGGATGCGGATGGGATGGGTGACAGAATGTGTACAGCTTGATGTAGGTGGGATGGGGACACAGTGTGCACAGCTGGATGTGGAAGGGTTGAGACAATGACACAATGTGTACAGCTGTAGGTAGATGGGATGGAATGGGTGATACAATGTGTACAGCTGTAAGTAGAACAATGGGGTGGGTGACACAATGTGTACAGCTGTATGTAGATGGGATGGGGGCACAATGTGTACAGCTGGATGTGGATGGAATGAGATGGGTGATACAATATGCACAGCTGGAAGTATAAAGGATGGGATGGGTGCCAGAATGTGTACAGCTGATGTAGAAGCAATGGGATAGGTGACACAATGCGTACAGCTGAAAGTGGAAGGGATTGGATGGGTGACACAATGTGTACAGCTGGATGTAGAAGGGATGAGATGGGTGACACAATTTGTATAGCTGGATACAGATGGAATGAGATGGGTGACACAATGTGTACAGCTTGATGTAGATGAGATGGGTGACACAATGTGTACAGCGGTATATAGATGAAATGAGATGGGTGACACAATGTGTACAACTGGATGTAGAAGGGATGGGATGGGTGACAGAATGTATACAGCTGGATGTAAATGGGATGGGTGACAGAAAGTGTACAGCTGGATGTAGATGGGATGGGTGACAGAAAGTGTACAGCTGGATGTAGATGGACTGGGTGACACAATGTGTGCAGCTAGATGTAGATGGGATGGGATGGGTGACACAATGTGTACAGCTGGATTTAGAAGGGTTGGGATGGGTGACAAAATGTGTGCAGCTGGATGTAGAACGGTTGGGATGGGTGACACAATTTGTGCAGCTTGATGTAGATAGGATAAGTGACACAATGTGTACAGCTGGATGTAGAAGGGATGGGATGATTGACACAATGTGTACAGCTAGAAGAAGAAGGGATGAGATGGGTGACACAAGATGTACAACTGGATGTAAAAGAAATAGTATGGGTGACACTATTTGTACAGCAGGATGTAAATGGAATGGGTGACACAATGTGTACATCTGGATGTGGACGTGGATGGGATGGGACGGGTGACACAATGTGTACAGCTGGAAGGAGAAGGGATAGGATGGGTGACACAAGGTGTACAACTGGATGTAGAAGAAATGGTATGGGTGACACTATTTGTACAACTGGATGTAGATGGAATGGGTGACACAATGTGTACAGCTGGATGTGGATGGGATGGGTGACACAATGTGTACAGCTGGATGTAGATGAGATTGGATGGATGACACAATGTGTACAGCTGGATGTAGATGGGATGTGATTTGTGACACAATGTGTACAGCTGGATGTGGAAGTGATGGGATGGGTGACTCAATGTGTACAGCGGGAAGTAGAAGTGATGAGATGGGTGACACAATGTGTACAGCTGAATACAAATGGGATGGGTGACACAATGTGTATATCTGGATGTAGACAGGATTGGTGACACAATGTGTGCACCTGGATGTAGAAGGGATGGGATGGGTGACACAAGGTGTACAGCTGAATGTAGAAAGGGTGAGATGGTGACACAATTTGAACAGCTGTAGGTAGATGGGATGGAATGGGTGAAACAATGTGTACAGCTGTAAGTAGAACAATGGGGTGGGTGACACAATGTGTACAGCTGTATGTAGATGGGATGGGGGCACAATGTGTACAGCTGGATGTGGAAGGAATGAGATGGGTGATACAATATGCACAGCTGGAAGTATAAAGGATGGGATGGGTGCCAGAATGTGTACAGCTGATGTAGAAGCAATGGGATGGGTGACACAATGCGTACAGCTGAAAGTGGAAGGGATTGGATGGGTGACACAATGTGTACAGCTGGATGTAGAAGGGATGAGATGGGTGACACAATTTGAATAGCTGGATAAAGATGGAATGAGATGGGTGACACAATGTGTACAGATTGATGTAGATGAGATGGGTGACACAATGTGTACAGCTGTATATAGATGGAATGAGATGGGTGACACAATGTGTACAACTGGATGTAGAAGGGATGGGATGGGTGACAGAATGTATACAGCTGGATGTAAATGGGATGGGTGACAGAAAGTGTACAGCTGGATGTAGATGGGATGGGTGACACAATGTGTACAGCTGGATGTAAATGGGATGGGTGACAGAAAGTGTACAGCTGGATGTAGATGGAATGGGTGACACAATGTGTGCAGCTAGATGTAGATGGGATGGGATGGGTGACACAATGTGTACAGCTGGATGTAGAAGGGTTGGGATGGGTGACAAAATGTGTGCAGCTGGATGTAGAAGGGTTGGGATGGGTGACACAATTTGTGCAGCTTGATGTAGATAGGATAAGTGACACAATGTGTACAGCTGGATGTAGAAGGGATGGGATGATTGACACAATGTGTACAGCTAGAAGAAGAAGGGATGAGATGGGTGACACAAGATGTACAACTGGATGTAAAAGAAATAGTATGGGTGACACTATTTGTACTGCAGGATGTAAATGGAATGGGTGACACAATGTGTACAGCTGGATGTGGATGGGATGGTACGGGTGACACAATGTGTACAGCTGGAAGGAGAAGGGATAGGATGGGTGACACAAGGTGTACAACTGGATGTAGAAGAAATGGTATGGGTGACACTATTTGTACAACTGGATGTAGATGGAATGGGTGACACAATGTGTACAGCTGGATGTGGATGGGATGGGATGGGTGACACAATGTGTACAGCTGGATGTAGATGAGATTGGATGGATGACACAATGTGTACAGCTGGATGTAGATGGGATGTGATTGGTGACACAATGTGTACAGCTGGATGTGGAAGTGATGGGATGGGTGACTCAATGTGTACAGCGGGAAGTAGAAGTGATGAGATGGGTGACACAATGTGTACAGCTGGATAACAATGGGATGGGTGACACAATGTGTATATCTGGATGTAGACAGGATTGGTGACACAATGTGTGCACCTGGATGTAGAAGGGATGGGATGGGTGACAAAAGGTGTACAGCTGAATGTAGAAAGGGTGAGATGGTGACAAAATTTGTACAGCTGGATGTTGAAGGGATGGGATGGGTGACCCAAAGTGTATAGCTGAACGTAGATGGGATTGGATGGGTGACACAATGTGTACAGCTTGATGTACATTGGATGGGTGACACAATGTGTGCAGCTGGATGTAGAAGGTAAGGGATGAGTGACACAGTGTGTACAGATGGATATAGATGGAATGGGATCGGTGACACAATGTGTGCAGATTGATGTACATGGGATGGGTGAAACAATGTACAGTTGCGTATAGAAGCATTGGGATGGGGACACAAAGTGTACAGCTGGATATACATGGAATGGGATGGGTGACACAATGTGCACAGCTGGATGTTGAAGACATGGGATGGGTGACACAATGTGCACAGCTGGCTGTAGATGGAATGGGCGGCACAATGTGTACAGCTGGATGTAGATGGGATGGAATGGGTGACAATGTGTACAGCTGGATGTAGAAAGGATGGGATGGGTTACACAATGTGTACAGCTGGATGTAGGTGGGATGGCATGGGTGGCACAATGTACACAGCTGGATGTAGAAGGGATGGGATGGATGACAATGTCTACAGCTTGAAGTAGATGGGATGGTTGACACAATTTATACAGCTGGATGTGGAAATGATGAGATGGTAACTCAATATGTACAGCTGGATGTAGATGGGATGGGAGACACAATGTGTACAGCTGGAAGTAGAAGGGATGGGATGGATGACACAATGTGTACAGCTGGATGTAGATGAGATGGGATGGGTGGCACAATGTGTACAGCTGGATTTAGATGGGATGGGATGGTTGACACAATGTCTTCTGCTTGATGTAGAAGGGGTCGGATGGGTGATACAATGTGTACAGCTGGATGTAGGTGGAATGAGATGGGTAACACAACGTGTATAGCTGTATGTAGAAGGGATGGGATGGGTGACAATGTGTACAGTTTGATGTAGATGGGATGGGTGACACAATTTATGCAGCTGGATGTGGAAGAGATGGGATGGGTGACAAATGTGTACAATTGGATGTAGCTGGGATGGGTGACACAATGTGTACAGCTGGAAGTAGAAGGGGTTGGATGGTGACACAATATGTACAGCTGGATGTAGCTGGGATGGGATGGGTGACACAATGTGTACAGCTGGAAGTAGAAGGGATGGGATGGGTGACACAATGTGTACAGCTGGATGTAAATGGGATTGGATGGGTGACACAATGTGTACAGCTGGAAGTAGAAGGGATGGGGTGGATGACACATTATGTACAGCTGGATGTAGATGGAATGGTATGGGTGACACAATGTGCACAGCTGGATGTAGAAGGGATGGTATGGGTGACACAATGTGTTTAGCTTGAAGTAGATGGGATAATTGACACAATGTGTATGGCTGAATGTAGAAGGGATGGGATGGGTGACAGTGTGTACTGCTAGATACAGAGTGGAATTGGATCGGTGACACAATGTGTACAGCTCTATGTAGATGGGATGGGTGACACAATCCAGCTGGCTATAGAAGGGTTGGGATGGGTGACACAAAGTTTACCACTGGATATAAATGGAATGGGATGGGTGACACAATGTGTACAGCTTGATTTTTAAGGGATGGGATCGGTGACACAATGTGTACAGCTGGATATAGATGGAATGGGTGGCACAATGTGTACGGCTGGATGTAGATGGGATGGGGTGGGTGAAACAATGTGTACAGTTAGATGTAGAAGGGATGGGATGGGTGACACAATGTGTACAGCTGGATATAGATGGGATGGCGTGGGTGACACAATGTACACAGCTGGATGTAGAGGGTATGGGATGGGTGACACTATGTTTACAGCTTGAACTAGATGGGATGGTTGACACAATGTGTACAGCTGGATGTGGACATGATAAGATGGCAACACAATATGTACAGCTGGATGTAGATGGGATGGGTGACACAATGTGTACAGCTGGAAGTAGATGGGATGGGTGACACAATGTGTACAGCTGGATGTAGATGGGATGGGATGGGTGACACAATGTGTACAGCTGGATGTAAATGGGATGGGATGGGTGACACAATGTTTACAGCTGGATTTAGAAGGGAAGGGATGGATGACACAATGTGTACAGCTTGATGTAGATGGGATGGGTGACACAATGTGTACAGCTGGATGTGAAAGGGATGAGATGGTGACACAATGTGTACAGCTGGATGTAAATGGGATGGGATGGGTGACACAATGTGTACACCTGGCAGTAGATGGGATGCGATGGGTGACACAATGTGTACAGCTAGAAGTAGAAGGGATGGGATGGGTGACACAATGTGTGCAGCTGGATGTTAATGGGATTGGATGGCTGAAACAATGTGCACAGCTGGAAGTAGAAGGGATGGGTTGTATGACACATTATGTACAGCTGGATGTAGATGGAATGGTATGGGTGACATAATGAGTAAATCTGGATGTAGATGGAATGTGATCGGTGACTCAATGTGGACAGCTTGATGTAGATGGGATGGGTGACACAATGTACAGCTGGGTATAGGAGGGATGAGATAGGTGACACAATGTACACAGCTGGATGTAGAAGGGATGAGATGGGTGACACAATGTGTACAGCTTGAAGTAGATGGGATGGTTGACCTAATGTGTACAGGTGGAGGTGGAAATGATGAGATGGTAACACAATATGTACAGCTGGATGTAGATGGGATTGGTGACACAATGTGTACAGCTGGAAGTTGAAGGGATGGGATGGGTGACACAATGTGTACAGCTGGATGTAGAAGGGATGGGATGGGTGGCACAGTGTGTACTGCTGGATATAGATGGAATGGGATTGGTGACACAATGTGTACAGCTTGATGTAGATGGGATGGGTGACACAATGTACAGCTGGGTATAGAAGGGTTGGGATGGGTGACACAAAGTGTACAGCTGGATATACATGGAATGGGATGGGTGACACAATGTGTACAGCTGGATGTTGAAGGGATGGGATGGGTGACACAATGTGTATAGCTGGATGTAAAAGGGATGGTACACAATGTGTGCAGCTGGATGTAGATAGGATGGGGTGGGTGACACAATGTGTACAGTTAGATGTAGAAGGGATGGGATGGGTGACACAATGTGTACAGCTGGATATAGATGGGATGGCATGGGTGACACAATGTATACACCTGGATGTAGAGGGTATGGGATGGGTGACACTATGTTTACAGCTTGAACTAGATGGGATGGTTGACACAATGTGTACAGCTGGATGTGGACATGATGAGATGGCAACACAATATGTACAGCTGGATGTAGATGGGATGGGTGACACAATGTGTGCAGCTGGATGTGGATGGGATGGTACGGGTGACACAATGTGTACAGCTGGAAGGAGAAGGGATAGGATGGGTGACACAAGGTGTACAACTGGATGTAGAAGAAATGGTATGGGTGACACTATTTGTACAACTGGATGTAGATGGAATGGGTGACACAATGTGTACAGCTGGATGTGGATGGGATGGGATGGGTGACACAATGTGTACAGCTGGATGTAGATGAGATTGGATGGATGACACAATGTGTACAGCTGGATGTAGATGGGATGTGATTGGTGACACAATGTGTACAGCTGGATGTGGAAGTGATGGGATGGGTGACTCAATGTGTACAGCGGGAAGTAGAAGTGATGGGATGGGTGACACAATGTGTACAGCTGGATAAAAATGGGATGGGTGACACAATGTGTATATCTGGATGTAGACAGGATTGGTGACACAATGTGTGCACCTGGATGTACAAGGGATGGGATGGGTGACACAAGGTGTACAGCTGAATGTAGAATGGGTGAGATGGTGACACAATTTGTACATCTGGATGTTGAAGGGATGGGATGGGTGACACAAAGTGTATAGCTGAACGTAGATGGGATTGGATGGGTGACACAATGTGTACAGCTTGATGTACATTGGATGGGTGACACAATGTGTGCAGCTGGATGTAGAAGGTAAGGGATGAGTGACACAGTGTGTACAGATGGATATAGATGGAATGGGATCGGTGACACAATGTGTGCAGATTGATGTACATGGGATGGGTGAAACAATGTACAGTTGCGTATAGAAGCATTGGGATGGGGACACAAAGTGTACAGCTGGATATACATGGAATGGGATGGGTGACACAATGTGCACAGCTGGATGTTGAAGACATGGGATGGGTGACACAATGTGCACAGCTGGCTGTAGATGGAATGGGCGGCACAATGTGTACAGCTGGATGTAGATGGGATGGAATGGGTGACAATGTGTACAGCTGGATGTAGAAAGGATGGGATGGGTTACACAATGTGTACAGCTGGATGTAGGTGGGATGGCATGGGTGGCACAATGTACACAGCTGGATGTAGAAGGGATGGGATGGATGACAATGTCTACAGCTTGAAGTAGATGGGATGGTTGACACAATTTACACAGCTGGATGTGGAAATGATGAGATGGTAACTCAATATGTACAGCTGGATGTAGATGGGATGGGAGACACAATGTGTACAGCTGGAAGTAGAAGGGATGGGATGGATGACACAATGTGTACAGCTGGATGTAGATGAGATGGGATGGGTGGCACAATGTGTACAGCTGGATTTAGATGGGATGGGATGGTTGACACAATGTCTTCTGCTTGATGTAGAAGGGGTCGGATGGGTGATACAATGTGTACAGCTGGATGTAGGTGGAATGAGATGGGTAACACAACGTGTATAGCTGTATGTAGAAGGGATGGGATGGGTGACAATGTGTACAGTTTGATGTAGATGGGATGGGTGACACAATTTATGCAGCTGGATGTGGAAGAGATGGGATGGGTGACAAATGTGTACAATTGGATGTAGCTGGGATGGGTGACACAATGTGTACAGCTGGAAGTAGAAGGGGTTGGATGGTGACACAATATGTACAGCTGGATGTAGCTGGGATGGGATGGGTGACACAATGTGTACAGCTGGAAGTAGAAGGGATGGGATGGGTGACACAATGTGTACAGCTGGATGTAAATGGGATTGGATGGGTGACACAATGTGTACAGCTGGAAGTAGAAGGGATGGGGTGGATGACACATTATGTACAGCTGGATGTAGATGGAATGGTATGGGTGACACAGTGTGTAAAGCTGAATGTAGATGGATGGGATGGGTGACACAATGTACACAGCTGGATGTAGAAGGGATGGTATGGGTGACACAATGTGTTTAGCTTGAAGTAGATGGGATAATTGACACAATGCGTATGGCTGAATGTAGAAGGGATGGGATGGGTGACAGTGTGTACTGCTGGATATAGATGGAATTGGATCGGTTACACAATGTGTACAGCTCTATGTAGATGGGATGGGTGACACAATTCAGCTGGCTATAGAAGGGTTGGGATGGGTGACACAAAGTTTACCACTGGATATAAATGGAATGGGATGGGTGACACAATGTGTACAGCTTGATTTTGAAGGGATGGGATGCGTGACACAATGTGTACAGCTGGATGTAGATGGAATGGGTGGCACAATGTGTACGGCTGGATGTAGATGGGATGGGGTGGGTGACACAATGTGTACAGTTAGATGTAGAAGGGATGGGATGGGTGACACAATGTGTACAGCTGGATATAGATGGGATGGCATGGGTGACACAATGTACACAGCTGGATGCAGAGGGTATGGGATGGGTGACACTATGTTTACAGCTTGAACTAGATGGGATGGTTGACACAATGTGTACAGCTGGATGTGGACATGATGAGATGGCAACACAATATGTACAGCTGGATGTAGATGGGATGGGTGACACAATGTGTACAGCTGGAAGTAGATGGGATGGGTGACACAATGTGTACAGCTGGATGTAGATGGGATAGGATGGGTGACACAATGTGTACAGCTGGATGTGGATGGGATGGTACGGGTGACACAATGTGTACAGCTGGAAGGAGAAGGGATAGGATGGGTGACACAAGGTGTACAACTGGATGTAGAAGAAATGGTATGGGTGACACTATTTGTACAACTGGATGTAGATGGAATGGGTGACACAATGTGTACAGCTGGATGTGGATGGGATGGGATGGGTGACACAATGTGTACAGCTGGATGTAGATGAGTTTGGATGGATGACACAATGTGTACAGCTGGATGTAGAAGGGATGTGATTGGTGACACAATGTGTACAGCTGGATGTGGAAGTGATGGGATGGGTGACTCAATGTGTACAGCGGGAAGTAGAAGTGATGGATGGGTGACACAATGTGTACAGCTGGATAAAAATGGGATGGGTGACACAATGTGTATATCTGGATGTAGACAGGATTGGTGACACAATGTGTGCACCTGGATGTAGAAGGGATGGGATGGGTGACACAAGGTGTACAGCTGAATGTAGAAAGGGTGAGATGGTGACACAATTTGTACAGCTGGATGTTGAAGGGATGGGATGGGTGACACAAAGTGTATAGCTGAACGTAGATGGGATTGGATGGGTGACACAATGTGTACAGCTTGATGTACATTGGATGGGTGACACAATGTGTGCAGCTGGATGTAGAAGGTAAGGGATGAGTGACACAGTGTGTACAGATGGATATAGATGGAATGGGATCGGTGACACAATGTGTGCAGATTGATGTACATGGGATGGGTGAAACAATGTACAGTTGCGTATAGAAGCGTTGGGATGGGGACACAAAGTGTACAGCTGGATATACATGGAATGGGATGGGTGACACAATGTGCACAGCTGGATGTTGAAGACATGGGATGGGTGACACAATGTGCACAGCTGGCTGTAGATGGAATGGGCGGCACAATGTGTACAGCTGGATGTAGATGGGATGGAATGGGTGACAATGTGTACAGCTGGATGTAGAAAGGATGGGATGGGTTACACAATGTGTACAGCTGGATGTAGGTGGGATGGCATGGGTGACATAATGTACACAGCTGGATGTAGAAGGGATGGGATGGATGACAATGTCTACAGCTTGAAGTAGATGGGATGGTTGACACAATTTATACAGCTGGATGTGGAAATGATGAGATGGTAACTCAATATGTACAGCTGGATGTAGATGGGATGGGTGACACAATGTGTACAGCTGGAAGTAGAAGGGATGGGATGGATGACACAATGTGTACAGCTGGATGTAGATGAGATGGGATGGGTGGCACAATGTGTACACCTGGATTTAGATGGGATGGGATGGGTGACACAATGTCTTCTGCTTGATGTAGAAGGGGTCGGATGGGTGATACAATGTGTACAGCTGGATGTAGGTGGAATGAGATGGGTAACACAACGTGTATAGCTGTATGTAGAAGGGATGGGATGGGTGACAATGTGTACAGTTTGATGTAGATGGGATGGGTTACACAATTTATGCAGCTGGATGTGGAAGAGATGGGATGGGTGACAAATGTGTACAATTGGATGTAGCTGGGATGGGTGACACAATGTGAACAGCTGGAAGTAGAAGGGGTTGGATGGTGACACAATATGTACAGCTGGATGTAGCTGGGATGGGATGGGTGACACGATGTGTACATCTGGAAGTAGAAGGGATGGGATGGGTGACACAATGTGTACAGCTGGATGTAAATGGGATTGGATGGGTGACACAATGTGTACAGCTGGAAGTAGAACGGATGGGGTGGATGACACATTATGTACAGCTGGATGTAGATGGAATGGTATGGGTGACACAATGTGTAAAGCTGAATGTAGATGGATGGGATGGGTGACACAATGTACACAGCTGGATGTAGAAGGGATGGTATGGGTGATACAATGTGTTTAGCTTGAAGTAGATGGGATAATTGACACAATGTGTATGGCTGAATGTTGAAGGGATGGGATGGGTGACAGTGTGTACTGCTAGATACAGAGTGGAATTGGATCGGTGACACAATGTGTACAGCTCTATGTAGGTGGGATGGGTGACACAATCCAGCTGGCTATAGAAGGGTTGGGATGGGTGACACAAAGTTTACCACTGGATATAAATGGAATGGGATGGGTGACACAATGTGTACAGCTTGATTTTGAAGGGATGGGATGCGTGACACAATGTGTACAGCTGGATGTAGATGGAATGGGTGGCACAATGTGTACGGCTGGATGTAGATGGGATGGGGTGGGTGACACAATGTGTACAGTTAGATGTAGAAGGGATGGGATGGGTGACACAATGTGTGCAGCTGGATGTAGATGGGATGGGGTGGGTGACACAATGTGTACAGTTAGATGTAGAAGGGATGGGATGGGTGACACAATGTGTACAGCTGGATATAGATGGGATGGCATGGGTGCCACAATGTACACAGCTGGATGTAGAGGGTATGGGATGGGTGACACTATGTTTACAGCTTGAACTAGATGGGATGGTTGACACAATGTGTACAGCTGGATGTGGACATGATGAGATGGCAACACAATATGTACAGCTGGATGTAGATGGGATGGGTGACACAATGTGTACAGCTGGAAGTAGATGGGATGGGTGACACAATGTGTACAGCTGGATGTAGATGGGATAGGATGGGTGACACAATGTGTACAGCTGGATGTAAATGGGATGGGATGGGTGACACAATGTTTACAGCTGGATTTAGAGGGAAGGGATGGGTGACACAATGTGTACAGCTTGATGTAGATGGGATGGGTGACACAATGTGTACAGCTGGATGTGAAAGGGATGAGATGGTGACACAATGTGTACAGCTGGATGTAAATGGGATGGGATGGGTGACACAATGTGTACAGCTGGCTGTAGATGGGATGCGATGGGTGACACAATGTGTACAGCTGGAAGTAGAAGGGATGGGGTGGGTGACACAATGTGTGCAGCTGGATGTTAATGGGATTGGATGGGTGAAACAATGTGCACAGCTGGAAGTAGAAGGGATGGGTTGTATGACACATTATGTACAGCTGGATGTAGATGGAATGGTATGGGTGACATAATGAGTAAATCTGGATGTAGATGGAATGTGATCGGTGACTCAATGTGTACAGCTTGATGTAGATGGGATGGGTGACACAATGTACAGCTGGGTATAGGAGGGATGAGATAGGTGACACAATGTACACAGCTGGATGTAGAAGGGATGGGATGGGTGACACAATGTGTACAGCTTGAAGTAGATGGGATGGTTGACCTAATGTGTACAGGTGGAGGTGGAAATGATGAGATGGTAACACAATATGTACAGCTGGATGTAGATGGGATGGGTGACACAATGTGTACAGCTGGAAGTTGAAGGGATGGGATGGGTGACACAATGTGTACAGCTGGATGTATAAGGGATGGGATGGGTGGCACAGTGTGTACTGCTGGATATAGATGGAATGGGATTGGTGACACAATGTGTACAGCTTGATGCAGATGGGATGGGTGACACAATGTACAGCTGGGTATAGAAGGGTTGGGATGGGTGACACAAAGTGTACGGTTGGATATACATGGAATGGGATGGGTGACACAATGTGTACAGCTGGATGTTGAAGGGATGGGATGGGTGACACAATGTGTATAGCTGGTTGTAAAAGGGATGGTACACAATGTGTGCAGCTGGATGTAGATGGGATGGGGTGGGTGACACAATGTGTACAGTTAGATGTAGAAGGGATGGGATGGGTGACACAATGTGTACAGCTGGATATAGATGGGATGGCATGGGTGACACAATGTACACAGCTGGATGTAGAGGGTATGGGATGGGTGACACTATGTTTACAGCTTGAACTAGATGGGATGGTTGACACAATGTGTACAGCTGGATGTGGACATGATGAGATGGCAAGACAATATGTACAGCTGGATGTAGATGGGATGGGTGACACAATGTGTACAGCTGGAAGTAGATGGGATGGGTGACACAATGTGTACAGCTGGATGTAGATGGGATAGGATGGGTGACACAATGTGTACAGCTGGATGTTAATGGGATGGGATGGGTGACACAATGTTTACAGCTGGATTTAGAAGGGAATGGATGGGTGACACAATGTGTACAGCTTGATGTAGATGGGATGGGTGACACAATGTGTACAGCTGGATGTGAAAGGGATGAGATGGTGACACAATGTGTACAGCTGGATGTAAATGGGATGGGATGGGTGACACAATGTGTACAGCTGGCTGTAGATGGGATGCGATGGGTGACACAATGTGTACAGCTGGAAGTAGAAGGGATGGGATGGGTGACACAATGTGTGCAGCTGGATGTTAATGGGATTGGATGGGTGAAACAATGTGCACAGCTGGAAGTAGAAGGGATGGGTTGGATGATACATTATGTACAGCTGGATGTAGATGGAATGGTATGGGTGACATAATGAGTAAATCTGGATGTAGATGGAATGTGATCGGTGACTCAATGTGTACAGCTTGATGTAGATGGGATGGGTGACACAATGTACAGCTGGGTATAGAAGGGATGAGATAGGTGACACAATGTACACAGCTGGATGTAGAAGGGATGGGATGGGTGACACAATGTGTACAGCTTGAAGTAGATGGGATGGTTGACCTAATGTGTACAGGTGGAGGTGGAAATGATGAGATGGTAACACAATATGTACAGCTGGATGTAGATGGGATGGGTGACACAATGTGTACAGCTGGAAGTTGAAGGGATGGGATGGGTGACACAATGTGTACAGCTGGATGTAGAAGGGATGGGATGGGTGGCACAGTGTGTACTGCTGGATATAGATGGAATGGGATTGGTGACACAATGTGTACAGCTTGATGTAGATGGGATGGGTGACACAATGTACAGCTGGGTATAGAAGGGTTGGGATGGGTGACACAAAGTGTACAGCTGGATATACATGGAATGGGATGGGTGACACAATGTGTACAGCTGGATGTTGAAGGGATGGGATGGGTGACAACATGTGTACAGCTGGATGTAGATGGAATGGGTGGCATCAATTTTTACAGCTGGATGTAGATGGGATGGGTGACACAATGTGTACAGCTAGATGGAGAAGGGATGGGATGGGTGACACAATGTGTACAGCTGGATGTAGATGGGATGGCATGGGTGACACAATATACACAGCTGCATGCAAAAGGGATAGGATGGGTGACACAATGTGTACAGCTTGAATTAGATGGGATGGTTGACACAATGTGTACAGCTCGATGTGGAAATGATGAGATGGTAACACAATATGTACAGCTGGATGTAGATGGGATGGGTGACACAATGTGTACAGCTGGAAGTAGAAGGGATGGGATGGGTGACACGTTGTGTACAGCTTGATGTAGATCGGATGGGTGACACAACGTGTATAGCTGGATGTGGAAGGGATGAGATGGTGACACAATGTGTACATCTGGATGTAGATGGGCTGGAAGTAGAAGTGCTGGGATGGGTAACACAATGTGTACAGCTGAATGTAGACGGGATGGGATGGGTGACACAATGTGTACAGCTCTAAGTAGGAGGGATGGGATGGTTGTAACAATGTGTACAGCTGGGTGTAGGTGGGATGGGATGGGTGACAAAATGTGTACACCTAGATGTAGATGGGATGGGTGACACAATGTGTATACCTTGATGTAGATGAGATTGGTGACACAATATGTACAGCTGAATGTAGATGGGATGGAATGGTTGACACAATGTGTACAGCTGGAAGTAGAAGTGATGGGATGGATGACACAATGTGTGCAGCTGAATGTAGATGGGATGTTTGGGTGATACAATGTGTACAGCTGGATGTAGATGGGATGGGATGGGTGACACAATATTTACAGCTGGATGTAGAAGGGATGGGATGGGTGACACAATGTGTACAGCTTGATGTAGATGGGATGGGTGACACAATGTATACAGCTGGATGTGGAAGGGATGAGATAGTGACACAATGTTAACAGCTGGATGTAGATGGGATGGGATGGGTGACACAATGTGTACAGCTGGAAGTTGAAGGGATGGGATGGGTGACAATGTGTACAGCTGAATATAGATGGGATGTGTGACACAATTTGTGCAGCTAGATGTTAATGGGATTGGATGGGTGACACAATGTGTACAGCTGGAAGTAGAAGGAATGGGGTGGGTGACACAATGTGTAAAGCTGGATGTAGATGGGATGGGTGGCACAATGTGTACAGCTTGATGTAGATGGGATGGGTGACACAATGTGTACAACTTGATGTAGATGGGATGGGTGACACAATGTGTACAGCTTGATGCAGAAGGGATTAGATGGTGACAAACTGTGTATAGCTGGATGTAAATGGGATGGCATGGGTGACAGAATGTGTACAGCTGCATGTGGAAAGGATGGGATGGGTGACATAATGTGTACAGCTGGATGTGGATGGAATGGGACGGGTTACACAATGTGTACAGCAGGACGAAGGAGGGCTGGGATAGGGGCACAATTTGTACAGCTGGATGTGAAAGGTCAGGGGTGAAAAGGGTCACGCATTATTTTGTGGGCTCCTATATGGGCAGTCACCATTGTTCAAAAATGCCTTATCTTATTAAATAACAACAACAACTCTCACTTGACAAAAGACAGTAGAGAATCAGGCGGAGATCATTTTGTTCACACTCTAGTCCCCTCATGGCTTTCAATCAGGTGCTTGCTTCTTGTGACAGGATCTGGTGCGTCAGCTAAAACTTTTCCTCAGCTCTCTGGAGCCTGGCGGTATCCACCGGAAAGGGCTCATGTTACATGAGGATACGTTCGAGATCAAAAATAGGGAGGGGGGTTTTGATATCTCCGAGTCTTTCAAGAGGTCAAATAACAGGATCCTGTATTTATTGAACTACTTATTGGGTAATAGGGCAGCAGTGTTAGTGTGGGTAGTAAATGAAGGGGACAGGCAGATGATTGCATCTTTCAATGTTATAGGCGCAAAACAAGGGAAGTCTAGGTTGACCAGACTGGCTGTAATCCTTGTGAATTTACATCATTTTGATCTTATCCACAAGATTGGTTGTCTCTTGGGGTCCTCTTCCATTAGTATCACGGAGGAGACTTCAGCATCTCTACTGGTCATGCCCATTCTCAATTTGAATATATGGTGTTTTGGGGATAGTGAACCTGTGCAGGATTAATAATTAAATATGTGAAGTGAGGGAGGTAAGAATGCCCTCGGTATTTGTATTAATTGGAAATATTCATGCTCAGTGGACACTGAAGTTCACAGAACCCATGCTCTCCACTGGTCCCCAGTCAGAGGGTATATATAGTCTAACATTTGGTGTAGCCGAGGGTTGCAAGGGTCCATGGTCTGTGGCTTGGCAGCGCTACCCTTCAGGAAGTTTCATGTCGGACAACATATCACTTTGACTACTTTCTCTGCCCACCATACCCTTAAAAAGAATAGTAGAAGAGTGGAGACTCTAATGACTGGACTAAAAAAAAGCATTATCATTCTACAGTGATCATACCAGTGAGATCTGGGTGGATGACCAACTCTTCATTGGGTACGTTGGTGCTAGGAAAGGAAAGTTTGTGCAGGAAAGGACCATCTCATGACAGGTAGTGCTCTGCATAAATATTTGCTATGTATTGCCTAAAAAGCAACCCCCAGGGGGCTTACAAGTTCATTGCACCGGAGAAAAGACTGTAATGCAGTGTTAACTTGTAGAGCCCCTGGACATCTGTCAGGCAGTGACGTGGCCATCTCTGCACACATTCACCAAACTCTACTGGCAGCAGAGTCAGGTCCTTTGTGATTTGTACTTTTCCTGTTCGGTCCTCTAGGACTTCCTAGTCTACATCTGCTGACAGACCCACCTCCAGAGAAGTATTGCTTGGGTATCTATACTAAGGGAAGAAATCTTTGGTTAGAGATGAACATGTTACTTACCTCTGCTAACACTATGTCTGGTAGAGACCCTATTTAGCCTCATATTCCTTACCGATCATCCCTGCTCTGCAAATAGATTTATTCACATTTTTCTTTTGAGGTCCTTAATGCTGCACACTAGTACATCAGCATAATTCGTGACTCTGCCCTCCTGGAGTGAAAAGGTACCCTATAAAGGCACCACACATGTCACTTTTGGCATAGATGATGCTATTGATGTGAAGCCGTACGACACCACATACCAACACACACAGGAACTGCTTGAAAAGTTTTAGTATCCAGTCTGATACCTGGGGATAATTTTAATGTTTGGAATCAATAGCTAGATAAATCATAACTGTTACCAAATATACACAAATATTTACAGGATGAGAACCACTAGCCATATAAATATGCACCTCCTGAATAATTTTCAAATTATGCTCTGAGTTGTCATTGAAACATAATGACCATTCATTACCCTTCTGTGATTGCTGCTCTTAAGCAAACATGAAATGCTTGCTAATAACAATGTGTGTCTTATATACACATTTAAAATGCAAGACAAATAAAGTGGGTTTTGATGCTGTAATTCTTTCTGGTCCTTCATAAAATATTTCAAAATTTAAAGAAGGCATTTCCTTGATTCCGAAGTCTTTAACTACTACCACTAACTCTATGTGCAAAAATAGTTTAAAGTTTGTTCTTTAACGCAACCATACCTCTAAACTACACTGGATTCCGTTCATTTCCAGGAAATGTCCTTTATTGATGGGTTGCTGCCGCCGGTTCACTGACAAAATACCGACCATCAAATTATCAATGTCAAAAATATCGAGACCAAAATTTTTATGTCAAACAATATCAATGTGAATAATATTGTTCTATTAAATATTGCTTTTTAAATGTCTACACGATAAAATAATAAATATTACATATATTTAATAGCAATATAAATAAAAATAGATTTAATTTATAGTTTAACAAATATATAAAATAAAATGAATTAAAAAAAGTTAAAAACACTTATATAATAATTAATGTGGGGCAAGGAGATGCAATCTGTGATGACTCTTTCGTAATTTTTGGATAGAGGGATGGATACAGTTGCACTCCTTTTTACGTTAATGTTGAATTTAAATATGTATTGTATGTATTTATGACTAGATTAGTGAATATACTTGAACTTTAAGAGCTTACCTATTTATGTCCTTTAAATGGTGGCTATTTATAACAAGAGTGCATTGTTTACTGAATCATTTGCACTAGTCTATTAAACTTATGGAGGATGCAAGAATTGTGTAGTTGATTCAAAGACATCCTGCTAATGAAATGCATTAGAAAGATGTCAATGCACTTTATGGGATTTGTGCACTATGATATAAAGCCATAGAACTTTATATTTTTGATAATGACAATTGCTTGATCTAGGCTGAGTATCCTTTATTGGTATTTGTAGGTAGATATAAATATTTTGACAAAATGTACAATCTGCGAAGTGTCACTTTTACAAGGAGTTTCCATATAATATGTGTCACAACCCTAATCGTAAATGGGGTTTGACATGCACCTTTTTGGATAGATATGGTATAAATAGATTTTCCAGTACCTCAGGAATTTAATTGAGTGTTTTATGTTCCTTTCAAACCCCTTCTTCCATCCCTCCCATTCACCTTGTTAAGGGATTAAAAATGTGAATTTTGTATCAATGTGACTGTTCTGATATTTCCCTTTAGAATTCCAACATGGCTGAAAATCTGTGACAATAGTACTTACTTTACATTCTAGATGTTGCCATCAGGAAGGGCAGAAGGTGGACGTAGGAGTCCCTTGTCGTTTTTGAAATACTGTTTGTGGGGTAGATGGGATGGCCTTTTCTGAAGGCACAAGCCAAAACGCGTAGGCTTTTTCATGTGGGGTGTTGCTGGGACACTGTAAAATTCAACAATAAAAATTCACTAAGCAGAAAACCTGCTCTTGCTTCAATGAAGCAAAGTAGAATTGCGTTTGGGCAAGGGGAGCTGAATGTTAGCAGCTCCCCTTTCCCAAAAGCAAGGCCGGCTCCCAAAGGAGGTGAGGAGATGGCAGGGACTGTGGGGGCATTGGGGCTCCCCCCAGAGTCCCCAATGATAAAGGCCAGCCTCGGGATGGGGTCTCTGGGACCAGATATGGCCCCACCCTTTATTTAAAAAAAAAGAATGCCCAGTAAATGGGGGCCATGCGGCCCACCTTCCCAATAATTTGTTTTTTTAAAAAGAGGTCATTCCCTGGGGTCTTTTGGGTCCCTGGGGTTGAAAGTGGGCCAGGGAAGGAAGGGGCCACGTGGCCCCTCATCCCTATAAATGTATATTAAAAAAGGAAGCTATGCTATGGGATCCCTAGGGCCAAAATCGTCCCTCCTGTTTTTGTTTGTTTTTTTTAATTAAAAAAAGTGTCAGGACCTGGGGGAGGGGATCTCTAGGGCCCCAAAAGTACTAAAAGAAGGGGGTATCACAGCCCCCCTTCTAAAAATAGATATTTTTAAAAAGCCGGCACACGTCGACTTCATCCCCCTACCAAAAGCATGCCAGGAGGTATATTTGCAAAGTGGTGGAGAAAGGGGGCGTGGCCTGTGTCCACCTCTCAGCAATCCCATTGTGTGGGGCTTACTGGAGGTAAGAGGCAGGCTAGTTGGACCTTACAGGACCCCCAGCAGTGAAGGGTCTTCAATCCCTCTCCAAGAGCATGCGAGGGAGCGATTTTGCAGAGTGGTGGGCAAAGGGGGCATGGCCTGCTATGAGAATTTATCATTCCTGATGTGTGGGACTTACTGGAGGTAGATGACCCCCAAGGATGTCTGTGTGAGTCAACTACCTCTCTTGTTACCTCCAGGAATTCCCACACAGTTGGATTGCTAAAACGTCTTCAGAGGCCATGCCCACATTTCTCCAAAACTCTGCAAACGCGCCTCCTGGCAGACTACTGGATGGGGAATGAAGTCCAATTTACTCCTGAGCGACTTTAGGAGCCAAGAAGCCCTTCTGGTACCTCCTCTAAGTCCTATACAGCGGAATTCCTGAGTGCTGGTCGGAGGCGCAGCACCATTTCTCCACCACTCTGCAAAAGTGACTACTAGTTTAAGAAGTGTTTGCAATGTAATAGGTTTCGCATTTGCGAGAGTTAGATCTATTGGCGTCGTAAATGTAAAAGTTTTTTACTACTGTTTTTTTGAGTGGAGTGGATGAACATTGTGTGTAGAGGAATGATGTGGTATGCTGTGCAGTGAAATTATGTGGATAGAAAGTATGTGGTATTTAGTGTATAGGAATTATGTAGAGTAGTTATGTGGTATGGTAGTCTGTGTTATGGAGTGTTAACCTCAGGTTTAGTCTTCCCTATTCCCATAGAAGCTCAACTATCAACTCAGTGAGACAAAAAAAGAAGGAATCACTAGAGAGCACTTGTGGACCTAATTAGAGGTATGCACAGGGCCACTAGAATTATGTGACTGTTTGGCTGCACCGACTTTCGCACAGTTATACATTTTCTGCATTAGCTGCATAATTCATCATCTTCTCTCTAATCTGCAGATTTAAAAAAAAAAAGCCTTGTTTCTAGCTCAAACGGCTCAAACATTACTAAAAATGAAGAGACAAGTGTTAGAGCGTGGTGGAAGACCCTTTGCAAACCTAGAATGGTCCCCTGTTACTTATTGCTAAATGTGGGTGTTAAATTGGTCCTAATGGTGTGCAACTCTTGCTTCCTTCTGCACCTCTCTTGCCTCTTTCTCATTTCTGTTGCTTCTTTCTGCACATTTCTTTCTTTTTCTGCACTTCTCTTGCCTCTTTCTACAAATCTTTTACTTTCTGCACCTCTCTTCACCTCTATCTGCATGTCTGTTGCCTCTTTCTGCACCTCGTTTGCTTCTTTCTGCACCCCTCTTGCCTCTTTATGCACCCTTCTTCCCTCTTTCTTCACCTCTTTTGCCTTTTTCTGTACCCCTCTTATGTCTTTCTGCACCCTTTTTGCTTCTTTTTGCACCTCTGTTACTTTTTTCTGCACCTCTCTTGCTTCTTACTGCACCCCTCAGGCCTCTTTCTGCACCCATTTTCCCTCTTTCTGCATCCTTCTTGCCTCTTTGTGCAGCTCTGTTGCTTCTTTCTGCACTTCTCTTGCCTCTTTCTGCACCCCTCTTGCCTCTTTCTGCACCTCTGTTGGTTATTTTGTAGTGTTCTTGCTTCACTTTGCACCTCTCTTGCAAATGTCTGCATCCCTAGTGATTCTTTCACACCCCCTTCCCTCTTTCTGCACCCCTCTTGCCTCTTTCTGCACCTCTGTTCCTTCATTCTGCACTTCCTTTGTTTCATTCTGCTCCTCTCTTGCTTCTTTCTGCACCCCTCTTCCTTCTTTCTGCACCCCTCTTCCCTATTTCTGCACCTCTCTTGCCTCTTTCTCCACCCTTGCTCCTTCTTTCTGTACTTCTTTTGTTTCTTTCTGCACCTCTCTTGCTTCTTTTTACACCCTCTTACATGCTTTTGAACCCATCTTCCCTCTTTCTGTGCCCCTCTTGTATCTTTCTGCACCCTTCTTGCCACTTTCTGTTCCTCTGTTGCCTCTTTCTGCAATACTCTTAATCTTTCTGCACCCTTCACACCACTTTCTCCACCTCTGTTAGTTCATTTTGCAATGCTCTTGCTTTTTTCTGCACATCACTTGCCTCTTTCTGCACTTTGATTGCCTTTTTCTGCACCTCTGTTGCTTCCTCTGCACTTCTCTTGCCTCTTTCTGAACTTATCTTCCTCCTTTCTGCACTTATGTTGCTTTTGCTTCTTTCTGTACTTCACTTGCCTCTTTCTGCACCCTTCTTCATTCTTTGTGCACCTCTCTTGCATCTTTCTGTACATCTTGCCTCTTTATTCACCCTCTTGCCTCTTTCTGCAACTCTTGTGCTTGATTATGCACTTCTTTTGCCTCTTACTGTGCTCATCTTACCTCCTTCTGTGCCTCAGTTGTTTCCAACTGCACTGCTCTTGCTTCTTTCTGTACCTCTCTTGCAAATTTCTGCACCCCTCTTCCCTCTAACTGCACCCCTGTTGCCTCTTTCTACATCTCTGTTCCTTCTTTCTGAACTTTTTTTGTTTCTTTCTGCGCCTCTGTTGCTTCTTTCTGCACTTGCTTCTTTTGCACTTCTCTTGCTTCTTTCTGCACCCATCCTGCCTCTATCTGCACCCCTCTTCCTTATTTGTGCAACTCTCTTGCTCCTTTGTATACCTCTCTTTCCTCTTTCTGCACCACTCTTGCCTCTTTCCATAACTCTCTTGCTTCTTTCTGCACTTCTCTTGCCTCTTTCTACACACTTTGTGCCTCTTTCAGCACCTCTGTTGTTCCTTTCTGCACTTATCTGCCTTCTTTCTGCACCCCTCATGCCTCCTTCTGCACCTCTGTTGCTTCTTTCTGCACTTCTCTTGGTTCTCTCTGCACTGCTCTTACCTCTTTCTGCATCCCTCTTGTCTTTTCGAGCAACTCTTTTGCTTCTTTCTGTACTTCTCTCTCCTCTTTCTGCACCCCTCTTGCCTCTTTCTGTACCTCTGTTATCTCTTTCTGCACTTCTCTTGCTCTTTCTGCACCCTTATTTCCTCTTTCAGCACCTCTGATACTTCTTTCTGCACTTTTCCTTCTTTCTGCAACTTTCTTGCTTGTTTCTGCACCTCACTTGCCTCTTTTAAGCACCTCTGTTGCTTTTTTCTACAGATCTCTTGCCTCTTTCTGCACCTCGCTCGCCTCTTTCAGCAACTCTGTTGCTTTTTTCTGCAGATCTCTTGCCTCTTTCTGCACCCTCTTTCAGCATAGCACTGGCTCCAGGCTTGGTTAGTTATCACAAGTACCAGTCAGCAAAACGTTGGGGGCAGAGGATGACTTTGCAACAAGGCCTCTTTCTGCACCTCTGTTGGTTCTTTCTGCATATCTTTTGCTTCTTTCTGCACCCTGCTTTGTCTTTCTGGACTTCTTTTGCCTCTTTCTGCATTTCTCTTGTTTCTTTCTCTGCTTTCTTCTTCTTTCTGCACATATCCTACCTCTGTAGGAATAGTTAGAAATTAGCATTTAAAAAACCTTTGAAATTCACTGAAAAAAACATAGGTTTCAGGGACGTTATAGTTAGGGATTATCATTTAAAAAAACCTTAGAAGTTCCCAGAAAAAACCATAGGTTTCAGGGACGTTAAAGTTAGAAATAATAATTGAAAAAATCTTTGAAATTCACTGAAAAAGCATAGGTTTCAGGGACATTGTAGTTAGAAATTAGCATTTACAAAACAAACAACAAAATTCACTGCAAAAACCACATTTGTGATGTCATCAGTGATGTCATCAGTGATGTCACTGACCATGTCATGAATGATGTAATATGTGACATCATCAGCAGTGCATTGCGGGGGGTGAATTATAGTTAGCTCAAATAACTATGTCGGCTGAATTTCTCTGGTTTTGTATGAGTGAAATGTCCGACTAACTATAACGTCCCTGAAACCTGTGTTTTTTTCAGTGAATTTCTAAGATTTTTTAATGCTAATTTCTAACTATAACATCCCTGAAACCTATGTTTTGCTTCAGTGAAATTATATATATTATCTACTGGCGGTCGCCAGTAGATAGTTATAGTTAGGACCCTGTTTCCATAGGAAATCCGCAACATTCTATTTGGAATAACTTTGGCGCCGGTCGATGAATCCTCGCGAAATTTTCAAAATAGGTGGGGCGCTACGCTCCGCTCCTACCCTGAAAGTCTCGGGGGGATTCGTCAAGCGGGGGCTGAGAAAAAAGGGGGGTCCCAAAACGCGTTTTTCCCATGCATTTTTCCATAGGACCTTTAGACACAGCTACAGCCCGAACGGCTGAACAGAGTTACTTGAAATTTGGCAGAGAGGTAGTCCTCAGGTCAAGGAAGTGCCTTTTGTAGGTCTGGTGTAAATCTGTTCAGTAGTTCCTGAGAAAATAGCATTTAAATCAATATATATATGTGGGCGGAGCCTAACCACACATCTCATCCTGAGATCTGATTGGCTGTCAGCACTTCATCCAAGAAGTGTTGGCAGCCATCTTGGGACCAATATACATGATAGCACCTCATTAAAAAGCATTGCAGTTAATAGAAGGTTTTAAGACTTTAGTTACATTATAAATCATTTGTTGATGGTACCATACTCATTTTAGGAATTGTGATATGTTCTAAGGTGATTTCACCATGTGAAAAAGCCTTCTGCTGGGATATCATGATTGAGAGAAAAATATTTTCTCATGCTTTTACCACAGAGGTTTGGAAGGTGATCTATAAGCTAAACTGAGAGCTTATTTTCTGTAAATTCACATTATCTTTCTCAGTCATGTGAGAATGAAGTCTGACATTCTCAGTAAAACATGTACATCCAACAAGGGCAGAGACTGTCAGTTGATTCCTTTGTGTTCTACTGCAGCTTTCCAGAGTGTTCCAAAGAACTACTAGAGCGCTAACCGTCCTACTTATGATAAATGTATGGCACACCTGAAGCCATCTTGCTTGGATTAAAGTGGTAACTCTTAAAACATTTAATTTAAAAAGGAACAAAATGAGGGGGTTCATTTTTCCATAAAAAGTATGATTAGTGCTGCAGAAAGAAAAATTAGGGCACATTTTGAGTGACTTCTCAAATCCTCTTCTATTTCATTAAAAAATTCTGACATGCAGACTGGAACATGCACTTTCAATACCAGCAGCAGTTTTCCCTGGTGAGCAGTAGCTTTACTACAGTGATCTAATGAGCAAAAAGAGTGCTAACATTCTGATTTTATGGCAAATGTGTGACACATTTGAATGCCTTCTTGATGGAATCAAAGTAAAAAACTGAAAGTATTTCCTACTGAGGAGACTGCAGTAAATGAGGAAATTAGGAAACTTCATAACAAATAAGTCTCCCAAGATGGCCACCAGAGACAAAAGAGCCCAAATGTAGCCCAAATATCACCCAGATGTAGCCCAAGTATAGCCCAATGACAGAATGTCCAAGAATGTTCTTAAAAACAACTAGAGCACTTACTGTCTTCATTATGACAAAAGTATGGCACACCTGAAGCCATCTTGATTGGAATAAACTGGTAACACTTAAAACATTTAATTTAAAAAGGAACACAATGAGGGGGTTCATTTTGCCATAGAAATTATGATTAATGCTGAAGAAAGAAAATGAGGGCACATTTTGAGTGACTTCTCAAATCCTCTTCTATTTCATCAAAAAATTCTGACATGCAGACTGAAACATGCACTTTTAATACCAGGAGCAGACTTCCATGGTGAACAGTAGTTTTACTACAGTGATCTAATGAGCAACTAGAGTGCTAACATTCAGAATTTATGGCAAATGTGTGACATATCTGAATACCTTCATGATGGAATCAAAGTAAAAAACTGAAAGCATTTCCGACTGAGGAGACTGCAGTACATGAGGAAATTAGGAAACTTCATAACAAATAAATCTCCCAAGATGGCCATCGGAGACAAAAGAGCCCAAATGTAGCCCAAAATCACCCAGATATAGCCCAAATATAGCCCAATGACAGAAGTGTGCAAAACACTTATTATTTTGTGTTTTTGCAGTGTTATATAGTGCAGACTTGTCAGGTATTGGAGTGCTTTACATGAGCATTGGTTACATCACACAAGAACAAATTCATTTTGGTTGTAGACATGGGGAGACTAAGTGATTTGACCAGAATCACAGAATGTCGAGCTGAAGCAGAAACTTCAACCTGGTTCCCCAGTTGCAAAGTCTGCAGTTCTGGAAGTAACACCACATCCTCTCCCCTAAGTGCAACATTTAATCAAGTTGTCATCTAGATAAAAAACATAAAGATAACAAATAATTTAAAAGTGCTTTGTCGCTATTTGAAAACTCAGAAAATATGTCCTTATTTTAGTCTTTTAGAGCTCTAACCATAATTTTGAAGCCAATAAGACCCTCTCATATATGTAATTTCTAAAGGAATGCTCTAGGTATTACAGTTTTGATTACATTAAGATGATGTCAGGCGTTCCACACTTTTGTAATACATATAGAATGTTAGCAATCTAGTTGTTCATTAGGATACTGTTGAGAGGCAGAGGCCAGGGGCACGGACTCTGAAAATTGAAGGCAGGTAGGAGGGTGCAAAGGCAACAATTTAACCACACTGAGCAGGCAGGAAGGGCTGTGGAAGCACAACAGACTATGGAGGGCAGTGGAAAGGGGGGCAGGGGCAACAAACCAACAATACAGGACTTGCAAGAGAGGCTGTTGGAGGGAAGATCTATTACGGGTCAAGGAAGCTAGGGGCGGTCC
The DNA here is from genome assembly GCF_964204655.1 of Triturus cristatus. Taxonomy (NCBI): domain Eukaryota; kingdom Metazoa; phylum Chordata; class Amphibia; order Caudata; family Salamandridae; genus Triturus; species Triturus cristatus. The sequence continues at coordinate 1,127,672,142 of NC_140588.1, read as the reverse complement.
CCAGAGCCCCGGGAGCCACCACAGAACTGAGCAGGAGAGTGAGTCAGGGACAAAAGGGGCACCTTAATTTGAGCCGGGGTGCCTAGGAACGCTTGCTCAAAAAATGAAGAAAACAGACATATGAGACATGGAATTGGAGGCAGAATACAATGGCAGTTTAATGAGAAGATGCAACTTCAAAGAAACCGCAGAATAGAGACATAAAGTACAAAATACAGAATCCAGATAATCATACAGCTGTCATGATATTCTCTGTATCTCAATTAATGGACTGACAGAGAGAGAGAGAAAACACATCTATAAATGCATCATGAGAAACAAGTTACACCAAGGAAAATGTTACCTAGGGACACTCACTTTACTCTTAGAGCAAGCATTCCTGCAATTACAATACAACATCTTTTAAATGCAAAAGTAAAGAGAACAATGGTTAAAAAATAACATGACATTTCATATAGGTAAAATAGAATAAGATACTTCAAGCAAAGCAGAGCAAGACATTTTAAGCAAAGGAAGACAAGAGCTCCCAGTTCTTGGGGAAAACCTGCACAGCCTGTTAACCTACATACAGACGGCGAGGTAGTCCGTCGATATCTGTGGGCGCTCCCTTTTTATATCATTTTGTGGGCTCCTTTGCACGCTACATCTACCTACGTATGCTACCCAAAAGCTTCGTCTGCAGATTTTACCAGACATTTCGTCATTTACCCACTTAATGCTGACAATGGACTGGGTGAAAAGGTCAGTCTCTCAGGCCAATCGCTTATCGTAAGTTCCATAGAGCAAGCAGAAAATAATGGGTATTCTACAGGAATTCAATATATTCATGTATAAAATCTCCTCAGTTCTCCTAACTTGACGCTCTGCGGTTGCCACTTCCTTAAAAGCGGGAAACCTGCCCAGGAAGCAAGTACCAGTCCAGGATGCAGCCTACTGTATGTCGACAGCTTCAGGGGGATGTTGAACTTTGATACCGAGCACGGAGCACTCGGGTAGGGTGGGGGCTACTAGTTTGGAGCAGAAGGCCTCGCAGACCTGCCTTCAGACTGCTATACACTAAAATTGCAGAGCTATGGTCAATTTAACAAAGAGGCCTACATATTGAACAGAAGGGCCTACACAGGGGTTTTATGCTGGCTGAGTGGTAAGGATGTCTCAGGATAATTATATAGCAACACAGGACCCGCTGGTCAATTTAATACGGCCTACAAATGCGGCTGGCAGGGCAAGGACAAGGGTCTCATACTTCAGGTGTGGACAGAACGGGCAAGGGGCCCCCTGTGATACAAAATCTACCCTCCTTCAAGGCTGTGGCAATGTAATAGACCATTGTGGGCAGAAGGAAGAGGCAATGGTAGTACAACCATACATGCCAACAGACCCGATACAGCCAGGAAACGTCCAATGTTTTTAAGCTCAAATGGGCTTTATTTGATCTGTCTCCTGTCTACAATATCCTCTTTTTCAATGTAACTCAAAGGGGAAAATCAATACCCCAGTTTTTTTTCAAAATCTCCCTCTTACCAAGTTCAAAATGTTCGCAAGTATGGTACATTGGATCATGAAAGGAAATTGGATAGGGACATGGACTTGGATAACAGAGGACAGGAGAGACATGGAGAGGTGCACCAAACTGACCCTGCAGGGCAGGCATCAGGGTTTGCAGCAGCACAATACACCACACAGGGCATGCAGGACGGGAGTGCAGCACAACAATCCATAGAAAGCAAGAGGGAGGGGACAGGACCATGCACATGGACAACAGAGAACAGAGGGGCAAGAGGCAATGGTAGCTAGCTGACCATAATGGACAGACAGGAGAGAAAGCTGCAGCATAACAGACCATAAAGGGCAGGAGGGACGGATCAGGGGCATTACAATGGAACAGACAAGCCAGGAGGGAGGGAGTAGGGGTCTGCACATGTAAACAGAGGGCTGGGGGCAAGGGGGCAGGACAGGAGCAGCAAGATAGCCATGGAGATCACGCAGGATGGGCACTAGAAGCAAGACACACCATGAAGAGCAACAGTGAGACTGTGATGGCATACACACAGACCATGGAGGGAAGGTGGGAGGGGGTCTGGAGCAGCTAACTGACCACACAGGAAAGGTGGGAGGGGCCATGGCAGCAGAGAAGACCTTGCATGGCAAGTGGGAGGGTTAGTGGCAGCACAATGGCTATGATGGGCAAGAAGGAGGGTGCAGGGGCATGCACAAAGGACGATGGAGGATAGAAGGGAGGGTCAGGACCTGTGCACAGACAAGAAAGTTCAGGGGAAGGGACCTCACAACAGACTGCACGGGGCAGGAAGGAGGAGCAGTTGCAGCACAACAGACCAGGGAGGGCAGAAGGGTGTGGCACTACAATGGACCATGTAGGACAGGAGGAAGAGGATAGGGGCATGGCATGTGGACAGGCAGGGTGGAGGTGGCAGGGACAGGTTAAAGTAATCTCACAATGCTAGGCAGGTGGGAGGGGGTGGCAGCTCAACAGAACACTCAGAGTAGATAGGAGTGGCAGGTCCATGGAACATGGTGGGCAAAAAGGATGGAGCAGGGGCATGCACAAAGACATCGGAGGGCAGGGGGAAGGAGAATAGGGGCAGCAAGCTAAGCACAGAGTTTAAGCAGGAGGTCAATGATGGGGCATAGAATTGGGCAATGGAGGGCAGGAGGAGTGGACTGGTACATCATACTAAATTGAGGGCAGTGGCAGCACATCAGACCATGCATGGCAGGAGGGAGGAGGCTAGTCCATGGATTCACATAACAGAGGATAGGGAGGAGGGGGATGGGGCAGCAAGCTAACTGTTCAGAGAAGGCGGGTATTAGGAACTTTATTGTTTTTTAAAAGTGTGTCTGTGCGAACTACTTAAAATATGAACAAGTATGCAGCATAGTCTCACTTTTATTCAGGAAGAAGAGGACGTTTGTGACTGTGACTCTGGGCTCACTTGGCAGAAACACCCCCTGACCCTCCACCCCCTATCGCAAAATGCCATGAAAAGGGTAGGTGAACACAGTGTTATATAGAACATAGTCCTGAGAGCACGATTGAAAATGAAAACTAGATATAGTGTATGGTATAAACTATGCACCAAAAAGTGTGATATAAGATGAACCGGGCGTGAAATATAATATGCAATACATTGTGCGCAATTACAGATTCATTGCAGAGCGCGAGATAGCACAGGCACTAGCGCGTGCTATGCGATATGCGCCTTGGAGTGTAATATGCACAGGGCAGTGTTGTGTAACCTAACTTGTCTCTAAAGTTGTAATATAAAATATGTGCTGGGGAGTGTAACGTTGCATATGCACTGTGACAAAGATATGGATCCCAGATTGTAATATGTATGGCATAGCACTATGCGTTATAACATAGGCATCGAGGAAGGCGCGTTAGATGGGGCAATATAACCCGTGCGAAGGCAAGTGTGGCATGACATATTCACGGGGTGGTGTTACAGTGCACATGGGCTAGAGAGTGTCATAGCATACGCTCTAGCTGCTGGAATACAACATAGAGGTGTGTGGCACTCGGTGGGCACTGCTGGGTGTAACACAGCATTGGGCTCAGCCAGTTTTACATAAATATTGCCATAATCTAACAAAAGAGTAACACACTGTCAGGACACGCAGAGACGATTTGTTACCACAGTGAAAGCGCTCTGAAAACGAGTTTCAAACATAAACATAGGACTGCTTTCCTATGTTTGGTGTCCTGCATGTTGGCCATCTTAAACAATGTAAGCAGGTGCAAATAATACATCGGTACATTGTGTCTTGTGTCATAAAGTCAAACATAATTATGTGTCATACAAATTCTTTGGAGGAACAACTGAAAATACACTACATACACAAAATGCAATAGAAAGGTGCCTAATATATTCATATATTGTGTCCTATTGTATAACAAAACACAATCTGTATCTAGATAAATGTCGGCCATATTGAAATACCTAATTCTCTGTACGCATAAATATGAAAGTACCAGAAAGCGTTTGAAAAATATTAGAAATACGTATCCATGATCCTCATTTTCCACAGCATGCCAGGAAAGCGCCTATTCTTAAACCATGTACATAACAGGGGTACATATCACATAGTGCTGAATATAATAATCTCACTCCTGACTCTGCACATAGCAAATACCCTTGCTGACTATCATGTCCAATTGTGATCAGGTCACCCTTGTCATATGTACACATCAGTAGCTCATTTATTTATATATACCTAATTGTTAATGTCAGTGATGATGTGGAGAACTAAGACTAGAGAGAATAGGCTACTCTTCAGAAAGGACCTGGTGTCTCATAAAGGGATAAGTGCCCATGCTACCAATGGCTGCTGTCAATTGTCATATATATGAGACAACTAGAATCAGTGCTCCAAAACCAAAAGATTCAAGAAAGTCTTATAATCAAAGTGTAAAGTAATCGTGGGTGTTACAATCACATATAAGATTACTTTACACTTTTATTCAGTTTGATTGCAATGCAGGCGGCCATAACTGAAACTGAGCAGTCATTCTGGGTGGATTCCAACGGGCTCAAGGAAACCATCGACCAGTCAGAGACTGGCACGTAATCCAAATGCAGGGCATGTCCGCCATTGGGATTATGATGTCGGTTTCCGACAGACTTTGCATGTCGGGCTTTTCGATATGGAAAGCCTGTCGTAAGCAACATTTGGGGCCCCTAGCAGGGCCCCCTTGACATTTTGGCCTCCATTTGGCAGGCACCAGGAGGTCCACAAACTCACATTTCTCAATGTGCTGCAGCCAGTTTATGGCTGTAGCACAAGCTCCCATGCGGTTGCATTGTAATTAGGTACGCAGGTGGTTTACAGTTTGAAACAAGTAAGGAAGATTTCAGTCTGGAGGTTTTCTACTATTTGACGTTGTTTAAAACCAATAGCCAGACTCCCTTGTTATGTTAAACTGTAGTTGATGTATTGCATTTACTTTTTCCCATGTTTTGTTGTGCCTTGTCATGTTTTAACTGGTCTGTTATGTTGCCTTGTTTTTGTTGTTCTATGTTCCCTGCAATGTTCAATGATACGCAACCATTTTCCACTCTCAGTGCTTAGCAATGGTAACAGCTGCAGGTGTAGATAACACTCTTTTTTGGGGACCAATACTTCTTTTTAATCTTGAGTTTGACCCAGCACAAGAAAGAGAAAAGCAGCAAAGAGAACAGCGGACAAAGCGTCACAGGTGAGAAAGTAGGAATGAAAAAGAGCCTGCAAGAGTATGATAGAGGGGCAAGGAGAGCATAGTGGACGGAAGAGGCTTGAGGTGAAATAATCATTAGACTGCCCTGGTATTCGGTAGGCCTGGGCCAAAATTCCGTTCCGTTCGCGGAAATTGCGATATTTTGGCATTTTCGCGTTCCGCGGAAAGCGCGAAAATGTCAGCTTAGCGATAATTTGTTTCTTGCTCGCGCTGTAAAAAAATACATTCTCGCGATCGCCTTACCTGAAACCCCGCGTTCGCCGACAAGTTTTCCCGACCTGGTCGCGTTCTCCACGAGATGTTGGATTGTTGGTGGCCATTCTGCGCTGTCTCGCGACAGTTCGCGGCCGCATTAACGTAATTTGTCGCGTGATCACGTCATTTGTCGCGCGATCACGTCTTTCTTCTCGCGATCATGCACCGCGCAAGTATGAGAAGATTGAGATCTCAAACACGTCATTCTACATCGCGAGCCAGAGGATGAGGACGCGGGCACGTCTAATCGAACGCGAACAGGAGAAAGAGACCCCGAACACGTCATATCCAACGCGACAGGGACAAAGAAGAGAATGCGATCATGTCGTTTTCGACACGCCGGCGGAAGTAATGTGAAGCTCGAGAACTCAACAACATAAAATTTTCAATTTGGAGAGGAATATCAGCTCTAGCAGCATGATACCTTCTGCAAATGCTGATTTTGGATGAAAACAACTCCTTACATTGACATTTGGCTGTCCTTTTTTGTGCAAGGAGTAATTTTTTTAAAAGGTGGAGAGAGGGAGGAAGTGAAACAGAATCTCCAACTTCCTGTTCCTGTCCAGCAGGCTCCTCCCAGTGCTTTGTCCATCTCCTGCTCATTCTGCCTTTAGATTTGGAGCTGGAAAGATCACTCTTTTTGTCTGCTGCATCATTGCAATTGGATTTGAGGATTTTTGGAATAGGATATTTTACAAGTAAGTGGTTGTTGTGTTTGTTTGATTGTGGGCATTGCAGTTGTTGTAACTACAATTTTTTTTAGATAATTAATTATCATCATTCCTTTTTTTTATTTTTTATTTTGTGGGTAGTAGTAGTAGTAGGCCAGAGCTAGCCATGGGCATGGCCTCATGGGTGTTTGTGTGCACGATGAAGCAACTGTTCCTTTTGTTGTTTTTTGAATGTATTTCATTTTCAAGCACATTTAGGGAATGGATGGCATTGGATTGAGTTGGGGAAGTGTGCTTTTTGGGGGTGGCCTTTGTGATGTTGTTGGGCCTGACCCATATGGCTGGTGGCCATTTTGAAGCCTAGGCCTGCAAGCTTGCCTGGCCTTGTCTGCCAACAGGCCTGCTTTTTCATCCACTAGGATCAGAGCAGGTAGCCACAGCTTTATTAATCAAGTGTTTTTTGTGTGGTCTGTTGAATTTAGACATCATTTAGGGCATGGATGGCATTGGATTGAGTTGGGGAAGTGTGTTTTTTGGGATGGCCTTTCTGATGTTGGTTGTCTTAAAGACATGCTTTTGTTGTATGTGTCTGGTGTGTTGGTGTGCAATGCATGCACCCTGCAGACCTTTTTGGGGCCTGTGAATGTTCGTATTTCCATTTTGTTGCATTAAAAAGGCAGAGCAGTGTGCTTTAGCATGCATCCATTACCTGGCTTTTATAGGCCTTTTGTCAGCTCCTGCTGTTTCCCAGGCCCCCGGCTTGTTTGTGATTTGTGAGTGTCCATGTGGGTGGTGGCCTTTTTGGGTGTTTTTTTGACTGTGAGTTATTAGTGTCCTGCTTTTGCCATAGGCCTGCATGGTTTTCCTATTGGCTATTTGGCTTACTGCTTCCATCCATCCACCCCCTTTGCCAGCAACAGCTCCATGGATGCTGAGATGCTCAAATAATTTAATGGCAAATAGGGTCCACCCCACTTTCATTACATTTTTATTTTGGTGGTTATTATTAACTTTCCTATCCTTCCTGAGAGTGTAGTGTGTGGCTGTACACAGTAGTATAACATAGCTCCAGTGAAAAAAAGTCATAAATGGCTAGACTATCTTTTGTTTGCACTAGTACAGTACTAAGTAACTGAACCACAACAACAAATGCAACATTTCACTGATGTTCTTCTCCTGTCTTATTTGCTTTTAGGTGCACAAAAGACAGAGTAGGAGGTGTCATCAGCATCACCCGGCTACTCGTTGTACTGCCAGCCAGACAGAAGCCCTGCTGCGCATCATGTCCACGTGTGACCAGAACTTGTTGTGCATCTGAATCCTGCCTGACATCTGAAGAAGATGGCCCCAAAGAAAGGAACCAGGTCCAGTACCAAGAAAGTTGCCGGTGAGAAGAAGGAACAGAAAAAGGAAGTGCCATTAACCACGACTGGTGGTGTGCCGGCCAATGTTTTTTTTGGCACCAAAGCGTTGTCCGGAAACCAAGCTGGGAGCAGCACAGCGGTCCAACCCCACCAACCTAGGCCCAAGAGCTTTAGTGTCGCAGAGGTAGCCAGTCTAATAACGAGCAGCGATGTTGAAGAAATGTCATTACCGCAAAGTAGTACACAATCAAGTTCAACGCAGGCGCAAACTCAGCAGATCAGTGTGCAGCCACCGCAACAAGAACAGCAGCAGCCGCCGCAACAAGAACAGCAGCAGCCGCCGCAACAAGAACAGAAGCAGCCGCCGCAACAAGAACAGCAGCACCCGCCGCAACAAGAACAGCAGCACCCGCCGCAACCAGAACAGCAGCACCGCCGCTACAACAACAGCAGCAGCTGCCGCAACAGCCCTCCATAGTAGTTGTTGCTCCTGATGTAGGGGCATTTCAGGAAATCGAGCTTCCTGCAGACAAAGTGGAGCAAAGTCAAACCACTGTTTCAGAAGATCTATTGTCTTCCAGACCACCAGCAAGGAAAAGGAGGCTTAGTCCATCATCTTCTTCTTCAAGCCCCGCTTCTGATGATCGTGATGACACTTGGGTCCCACCAGCTCAGTCTGAGAGTGATATACGCCACAAGACAATGCTTCTGAAAAGGAAGGTCCCAGAAAAACTTGGAGTTATGGAGGTAGATGTAGAAGAGGGGGGTGATGATGTTGATGAAGACGAGCCAGTCATCACGCATATTACTCCCGCCCCAAAGGGATTGGAGACCAACATTCTCACCCTATCCAGAAAGGCTGCTACTGAGCGGGATGTAGCACGGATCTCACCAACTCAGGTTACACCACCACTACCTCCAGCTGCCATATTTTCCAAGGCCCGGCAGGGACCTACATCCAGCTCAACCATCTCAGTAGGTAGTGGTAGTAAAAGTCACAGTGTAGGTGCACAGGGGCACACATTTTGAAACACCCCCTCTAGTTCATCTGGTGTTGAATGTGGCACATCCAGCAGTGCCAGAAAGTTCTCCTCCCCAGTTTGGGACTTCTTTTCTGTTAGCGCCAAGGAGGAGAACGTTGCTATATGCTCAATTTGTCGGCAAGGTGTTCGGCGTGGTAAGCTTGGTACAAATTATGGTACCGGAGGACAAGCAAGTCATCTCAGAATACACCACACTATCGTGTGGGAGGATCACCTACTTAAGTTAAAAGAAAGTAGAAAAAGTCAACCCATTGAAGTTGATCAGGATGAATCAGAGAGCGATATTATTGTGGTGGCAGGTGAAGAAGAGGGAGGCATTTCTAGCCCTGTCCCCAGTAGTGCAGTGGTGGTAACGCCCACATCCTCCTCAGTAACATCAGAGTGGCACCGCAGTAAGAGCCATACTCAGAGTCTGGGTGAGACACCAAGGCGACCGGCGAGTACCTCAATGAGACAATCTGTGTCGTTGAGCCGTACTGGGTTAATGAAAACAGCACCACTAAGGAAAGTAAGCCAGCCTACCATTGAGAGCATGTTTAGGTTGGAGGGGCAGTTCCAACGCAACCACCCAACGGCACGATTGTACAATGCGAAGCTGGCTAAAATGTTAGCGCTGGACCTTCTTCCTTTTTCATTTGTGGAAGGGGTGGGTTTCCTTGAATTTGTGTCTGCCATCTGCCCGAAATGGAAAGTTCCCAGCCGGTCCTATTTCGCAAGAATTGCTGTTCCGGCACTACATCATGATGTGCTGGAATTGGTTGGACACACTTTGCAGAAGAGTGCTGTGCACAATATCCACCTGACAACAGACATGTGGAGCAGTTGCCAAGCCACAGATTACATGTGCATCACTGCACACTGGATCTCTTTTGTGGGGGTTAAAGATAAACTATCTGCACGAGGTGTTGTTGACACAGCTGCGATTTTTGAAGGTACTCGGAAACATGCAACTGTAGCCATGTTCGCCATGGAGAAATCTCATACGGCTCAAAACATTTTACATGAGTTTCGCACCAAGGTTTTGGAATGGCTGCGGCCCAGAGGGCTTCGTATTGGTTTTGTTGCCACAGACAATGGCAGAAATGTACTTAATGCCAAGGAACTTGATTCCTATTTCAGGGTTCCGTGTTTGGCACACTGCATAAACATTATAGTTCACGATTTTCTGAAAAAAGAACCCATAGTCAGCAATTTACTGGCCATCTGCCGAAGAATATGCACTAATTTCAGCCATTCTTTTAAAGCTCGGAAGCAGCTGAGGATCATCCAACGTGAACTTAGGATGCCAGTCAAGGCACTCATCCAGGAGGTGGCAACACGTTGGAACTCAACGTATTACATGCTTGATCGTCTGTCTGAACAGCATATGTCACTCCATGAATATGTCTGGAAAAGAAGAGGGGGTGCTGCTAGTGCTACTGTTAAAGGCATGATCCTTGACATGGAGCAATGGAGCCTAATTAAATGCCTGACTGAGATGCTTTCTCCTTTTGAGGTCTTCACACGTGAAGTCATCAAGGAGGACTGTACAATGGGCCAAGCTATCCCATTATTGTAAATGCTAGAGTATGAGCTGAATAATGTGTCTGAATCATACAAAGGTGTAGAGTACACAAGGCAAGCCCATGACTTGGTGGAGAGCTTATCCCGGCGCTTAACTGAAAATGTAAGGTTACAAAATAAAATTTTGTCACAAGAACATTACATTTGTGCCACAATTCTGGATTCACGTGCAAAATTGGGACTACTGAAGACATTCCTTGCTTTTTCCGACAATGATGTTGCCCGCTACAAAAGTTGTATAGCTGAAGCAGCCAGTAAGTTGGAAAACGAATGGCTGCTAATTAAAAGCCCGCAAGATCAACCCACAAGATGTACTGATACTGAAGCAGGCCATGCAGAATCAAGTGCAACTTCGTCGGCTGAGGGCAGTGCGGTTGGCTCACAATCACAACACTCACCATCACTATCGACTACAGAAACAATAACTGGATCATTAGGCCGAGTACAATCATTATCATTACAGGATTGGTATGTAAAGATAGGATATTGTAAGCACAGTGCTGATGCACAGAAAAAACAGCACAAAAGCTTACCAGCAGCAACCCTGAACATTGAGCGGATGGTCCAAGTCTATCTGGACGACCCAACAGAGGTGTACGTTTATCAAAACCCATTGCAGTATTGGTATAGGAAAAGGTCTGAATGGCCACAGCTCAGCAGGCTGGCGATAAGCTATCTGGCTTGCCCTGTCGCAAGTGTCTCTTCTGAACGTGTGTTCAGTGCTGCTGGTTCCATTGTAACATTGAGAAGGACCAGTCTATCTCCAAAAAATGTGGAGAGGTTAACAATGATCAAAATGAATCAGCACTTCATACCACCGAATTACACAATACATTAATCCACGGAGGAAGATGAGGACAGCGGCTCAGGTGACGGAAGTATTGTTTCAGATGATTACCTACTTCTGGCTGAACCCCCAGAGTTTGAGGACGAGCTATACTTCCCTGACAATTAGGCTCGCACTTACTGTCTTCCTCCCTTTTTTCCCCCTTTGTTTGTGTCGGTTGTTCCGGTTATAAACTTGTGAATCACAACCAATCCATTACCACCGTCTTCTACTCTTCTAATTTAATATACAAGTTTCAGGTGTCTGCTATTTGACAGTACAGTCCTCCAAATCCAGCTCCTCCGCTCCATCATACTGAATCTCCTGCGTAAATCTATTTCCCTCATGAATGATGATTGGATGATGGTAACAACAAATTCAAACTTTCCTAGTCCTTCCAAAAGAAGTGGACCATGAATCAGAAGACTACTATAGCTATACTCCTTTCAGAGCCGAGAGAGACTGGCCATTAACTGAAAATAAGATGGAACAGGTAATGATTGATGCCATGCATTGGATGCAGAGTCGCAGACTGAATGATTTAGATTATGTTGTGTTTGTTGTGCATGAATTTATGTAATTGTGCACTGCCACTAATCAACTTTCTACAGAACACACTAATTTTTCCCCCTTCTTGCAAATAAGAAATTGGTACTTCTCCTGCAGCTTGGTGACCCATTGCTTTTAATTCAAAACAGGAAGGGGACTCACTCAATCTGCGCAATGAGTATGATTGACACAACAGCACCGTCCATCATGATGATGGCGAAATAGACGGCCCGTTAACTTAAGATGAGAAGGAACAGGTAATGATTGATGCCATGCATTGGACGCAGAGTCGCAGACTGAATGATTTAGATTTTGTTGTGTTTGTTGTGCATGAATTTATGTAATTGTGCACTACCACTAATCAACTTTCTACAGAACACACTAATTTTTCCCCCTTCGTGCAAATAAGAAATTGGTACTTCTCCTGCAGCTTGGTGACCCATTGCTTTTAATTCAATACAGGAAGGGGACTCACTCAATCTGCTCAATGAGTATGATTGACACAACAGCACCGTCCATCATGATGATGGCGAAATAGACGGCCCGTTAACTTAAGATGAGAAGGAACAGGTAATGATGACAATTAATGGCATGCATTGGACACCTGACTCTAAGCTATTGGTCTGTGTTTGCGTTGTTTGTTTGTTGTGCACAAAGTGATGTCAAAGTGTACTAGTAATCTATCTTTCTGTACACAATAAAGAATGACTCAAGTCAATAATATTTATATTTCTACTCTTGTTGTGTCATAAAAATTTTACTTATACTGCAGGCCGATCTTCACAGTGAGTCAGTAAAAGTATCAGAGATGATGATGATTAAGTCAGGACTCAGGAGGACATTTCATGAGTGGCATAAACGGAAAAGCCAAAAGGTAAACACGTCAACAACAACAACCACAGCAGACCCAAATGTCTGTGTAGAAGTTGAATAGAGTGTAGCGGTGGGATGACTGCAGTGCATTGATTTTACTAACTTAAACTGTAAAATGCTATGTTTGGAATGGATAATGTGCTTTGCGTTTGTCCAACTCTTTGAGAGAAAAAAAAAGAATTTTAAGTGTTAATGTAGGATGTGCTAATGCTAAGCACTGTGGTCCTGCTCTCTCCTGTTACTGTTGAAGGTCAATGCTGGAAACAGACTAGAGTAGAGATGATGCATAGATGCCACCTCGGAAAGTGTTTTTGTTGCACTACACCAGCATTTGTTTTAACTTTCTTTCTCAATATCCCCTTTGGTTTTCAATCTACAATTACAGGCCAGGCCTTGCCCGAAACTTTGTAAAACATTACAATGCATATTTATTACCTTACCAATCAATCACCTTTTTTTTTCCAGCCGGGCAGTGGCGAGTGGCGAGGCGACACACCCAAGATTGATGGACGAGAGGAGCAAGAGGAATGCCGAGATGCAAAAATCCAGTCCACATTTTTGACCAGGATAAGACAGTAACAGTATCCACTTTTATCTTCTTTTAAATAATTTGATTAATATCTTGTATACAATCTTTACAACAGTGTGTTCTTGGAGTTGTTATTATCAATCATCATTAGGTTTGCTCTGTGTAATTACGATTCTTCCCTACCAATATTTAAAATTTCTATTTGCTATCTGTTAAAGTATTAAGGCTGGCACAACAGAACAAGAACTAGAAGTGTATGTAATACGGGTCTCTCATCATCATGCATGCATTGACTTTTTCTCCCTTAACATATGGATATGGTAGTCTTCAATGATTGTCGTCTGTTTGTCTATGTATGCATACTGTTTTTCTATGTCAAACCTTTCCCAAAAACCCCCTTCCCATCCATTCAACAAACCCTAACCCTCTTCCCCCGGGCTGTGTGACTTATTGTCGAGGTGTAACTAAATTAAATGTACACCAATACTTAATCACACACTTGCTGGGGCGGATGTGGTGAAAGCAACACTACTTCAATTTCAAGGCAGAGCGATGATTTTCTTCTGCTTGGCCACCCATGAGTAGGATATTTCAGAGGTTATTTTTTTTAACAAAGGAACATATACCTCAGCATGAATTGCTGCCATTGATTGGATTTGTTTCTTGTCATTCCTCATATACAGCACTAACTGTTAGGCTGTAGGCCTAGTCAAGTGACTCGACACAACTATAGTTTGTAACTCTGTCTAGTAGGCTATCCTCCTAACCACCATTCTTTTTTTTTGTCAAATATTTGAGCATATTATTGTTGCTCGGTAAGTTCTGTACTGTACTTCATTCAACTACTCCTAACAGTCTCTCAAAGGCGATTGACTGTCTCCTTCTCTTTTTTTGCAAATGCTGCCGCCCTGCCAGTGTCTACTACTACTACTATACTACCACCACCACCTCAATCATGGCATGTATGAAAAAGGAAACCATCTTCACCATGCAGCCAGTGCTGTGCCACAGTTGGACATAAACATCAAGCACCGGTAAGAGAGAAGTTTGGGGGAGGCAGAATTAATAATGGACATGTTGTCAATGATTTCATTTTCACACACCAGTCCAGAGGACAGACTGAAAGTACTAGAAGGACCAGTCAATGAGTGAGGTGTGTCGCATCTATCTGTTTGTGTCTTATACAGTCAGCCAATTATTGAAATCAAACACAGGCTATGGGCGGCCATGCACCAGCAAGGAAACAGTGTGATGTAAAACAGATACCCCACCTACAAAACATTAACAACATTGCATGTAACATAGAAAAATATATTTAATTTACCCTAACAAAAATAAACTAAACCCACAAAAGCTGACCCACCCCCCGCCCTAACCCCAACCAATGTCCATAGTAGTCCGTAACACCCTAACAAGTTTCCACCCACCCACCCAAACAAGAATTTAAAAAAGGGGCAGAACAGGATGACAGGGACTAAGTGGTGGGGCGGGACTGAAGGAGGACACGCATCTGGCGCAACTCGTCCTCTAAACGGGCGACGCGGCGTCTAAGGCCGTGGCAGTTGCAGCCACTGTGGGGGGGGGGGCACCGGAGATGGCACGGTGGCGGCAGGCAGCCACCAGACGGTGGCGCCGTACCGCTGGAGGGCGGTGGCTGGGGCCCGGGGCACTGGAGGAGGCTTGAACAATTGCTGCCGCAGTCTCCTCCTCCACCTCGGCTAGGACCACCAGCCGCCGGTATTCCCGCTGGATTGCCTCCAGCTTCCGGCGCCGTGCCTTGGCGGCCAACTCCTTCCAGTCGAGTTTCGGAGTAGCTGTGTATCAAAAAGAAAAAAAAAAGACAATTGTAAAATATACTCTTAGAAAAACAGTAGGACAAGGTAATTATTTATACAGATAGTGGCATGGTAGAGTTGAGGAAATATGAATTTTGTGATCAGTTATGTCCCCTATCGTAGACCCCAACGGCTCCATGTACATACTATACGTACATGTATGTTCCCTCCTGCTCCAGTTTTGAAGACGCAAATATATGTGCGTCCACCGTCAACATGTCCTCTTTCAGATCCACTATGAATGGGTCAGATATTCCTTTCCTAAGTATGAAAGGCCACCGACTTTATGTGGTTCACTTTCCACATTTTACAGATTCAGGCGAGTAGGCCCGAATTCTGTCATCAAGCCTTTTCCTGCCTTCTGCCTCTGAAAGCTCCAGTCTGAGCCTGCATCTGTGACCATGAACTTTGTCTCACTCCCTGCGCGGCTAACGGTGCCTGATCCAGCCCGTCGCCTGCCAAAAACTGTATTTCACCTTCAAGATTATCTCCTCCGCCCCTCATCCGATGCATTCCTGTCTAGCAGTTTAGGTAAACATTCCTCCAGCTACCGTGCAAAGGGCCAGGCCTCGTTGTCCTCATGCAAATAATTCATAGCCCGGTTACCATGGAATATTCCTACCCCCTCGCATCTAGTGTAGACACTTAGACGCTTGTACACGCACTAACAGTCAGTATAGTCAGTATAGAATAAGATTCTATCCTAAGAGACCTCTCTTTTTGGATAACACAGTTCTTTAAACATAGGATATTAGATATGATTTGGGATTAGGTTGACATAACCCCAGACTTCTGTCTCCACATGTAGAGCTAAATGTCAAGTCCCTTTCTCCCTCTAGTTGCACGTCAATCACACGTCATGCGGCTGCACACGCATCTCTGCCAAATATTTCTGCTGACATTGCAGGATTCTCTTATGGATCCACCCACTTGTGACATCATGTATAATGACGTTTTCTAGTTACGCCTATTCTAGTTACGCATGCCTATTTTATTTTGTCTTATCAGTTGATACGCCTACTGCATCGTTTCACTGTAATGCCTTTTCTATAAAAATGATTACCTGTCAATAATATATGCCCTTCCTTCCTGAACTTTCGTGGTGATGGAATAGAACGCCTACAATTCGAATTGTATTCCTTTGTATAGGAATAAAGCCTTTTTAAACCCTCTAATACCACGGATTCTACCTCTCATTTTACTGAGTTGTTCTTAATAGACTTTACCGCATAAAAAATAGTACCGGTAACGAAATATTTACCACATAAATTGGCGCCCGAATAGGGACACTTTCTCATCTCACGCGCCGGCGGTGCGTTGCAGGCCCGGTCTCCTGCCACAGCTGAACGGACAAAAACGCGTATCTGCAGGATTTCCTGTATCTCCCTCCGGCCAAGCGGGGACGACTGAGGCTGCGATCAACACCCAGACGAGGCGGTGAGAAGTGCGAAGTATCCCGACCAGAGCCTAGCTGAGTGTCAGAGGTTGCTACCAACTTGCATAAGGAAGCACAGGAGCAGAATGATGCTAAGCCCCCTATGCCCCGCTCGGAACTTCCCGCCGGATATTAGGACTCCTTGCAGGTAAGTTCCAAAGAAGGGAAAAGGGGAATGGGACGAGAAGAGACAGCTCCAAAAACTCTGCCAGGCCTGCTACGTCTTCTATCGGTCTTCTTTCTGGTCTTCTGGCTGAAACATTTTTATGCAATTTAAAACCTGTACTTCTGTTTAACTTACTGTATTTTAATCTATAGATAACTTATCTTACCAGGAAGGCTTTTGGAGCTTGCTACTCTTCTTACTTCTCTTGTGCGATATTTTACACCAAGTGAAGTCTTCACTCTGTTTCTTTTGCAGGCTGTCTCCCTGCTTGATTCTGCACTAAAAGGGAGTGAGAAAAATAGGGTGAGTATGTCGCTAACTATAGATATGGTTGTGATGCTATATGTCTTTCTTGTTCCTTCTCTCCACTCACGAGGTTAGAAACTGGTGAAGCCTGGTATATTAGTCTCTGGATGATTGATTCTTGGAGGTCAGTGATTATGAAATCAGGGAGAAGGGTTCTCCGTTATGTCAGCTGTCTTTTTAGTTATTTTTTCCTTAATTGGAGTTTTAGACCTGTAACCCGATTACTGCCTTCTATAAATACATGTAGCGAAATTCTTTTTTTTTTTTGTTCTTCCGCTATTCGGAATTGAGATTTTTAATGCACGCGTTTATTTTACGCAAACGCGTGAGAATGACTCCTTCTTCAAGAATCGAAAACGGAGTGCCAATAAAGTTAGCCTCGTGTTAGTTTCTTTTTCTTTTAACTTGCTCGAGACCGCATTTCCTCGGTTAGCGTGAATGCCTGATTTCTGTGTCACGCTACATGAGAAAAGCCAGCGTCGAGTCAATGGAATACTTGACAGGCTAAATTTAGAACACGTCAGCGGAAGCCTCCAACTGGCGGTTTCAAGGGGTGCCGGTTAGCGCTCTGAAACAATGTTGACGAGAGCTTAACCGGAGTCTTTGTTCCTAGGAATTACATTGTATGCTTCGAAGGGATTTCCCAGTCAAGTGCAGCGTCTGAATAAATAACGCTCGCACTTGAATACTCTAGTCAGATCAGAAATTACTGTGCTTGCCAATAATATTCATCACCTATAAACCTACTCTATAATTAGTAGTTTAGAATTTTCTAACAACTGTAAAATCTTTTATGAACTCGATATTTTTTCTCTCAGACAATATTATTTTGACAAGAATGAATTAGGCTGACCTGTTTTCCTGAAGTGTATGTAGACCGGCGCTTACTAACCCCGAGTGAACGCTTCTACCCTAACTATCTTCCACGACGCTTGTAAACAGGTGTTCCTCTCGTGAATTCCTCAGTGAAGTGCACCGAGGAATGTTGAAGAACATTCCTCAGGCAGTTGATACAGAAAACACTAGACTGCTAAACAGCGGTATGCTGCTGCAGTATTGGATAATTGGCAGCCATGTTGGAATTTCTGCGATGCCAGCAATTGCTCCAGCTAAAGAGGTCGTTTGTGCTTGAATGGTTTTGTAAAGCAAAAATAGTAGCCACAGTGGAGTTAGAGGGAGGAAACCTCCCGTGATTCCTGACAGTACCCCCTCCCAACGGGGTTTCCTCCAGATGAGGTTTAGCAGGGAATTTGGCATGGAATGCTTTAATTAGACGAGGAGCATGGACATCAGTATTCTTTACCCAAGAGCGTTCATCCGGACCATAACCTTTCCAGTCAATAAGGTAAAAAAGGTCATTATGGATGAATTTAGAATCTAAGATCCGTTTGACTTCATACTCAGGCTCACCATGTAAGGTTAAAGGATCAGGAGGAGAAGACCTACGCAACCCTGGGTGAACTGGTTTCAGTAGAGAAACATGGAAGACTGGATGGAATTTGGTAGAACCAGGGAGAGATAGTCGATAAGTGACAGGATTAATGACCTTCTCAATGGGATAAGGACCCATGAAACGGGGCTGGAATTTACGTGGACCCTTGAGTCTGAGGTTTTTTGTGCACAACCAGACTAATTCTCCCACCTGAAGTTCAGGAGCCTGTTTTCGTTTACGATCAGCAAAGTGTTTGTAACGGGTTTTAGCAGTTGTTAAATTCTGAGTTACAGTGTGGTGAATCCTAGTGAACTGTTGGGCAATGTCTCCGATGGCGGGAGTGGTAGCATTGTCAAAATTAGCATAGGAATTCGGGTGTCTGCCTGAATTGATAAAAAAGGGGGAGTAACCAGTAGAGACATTGAGTGCATTATTGTAAGCATACTCAGCAGTCCATAAATGATTAGGCCAGTCGCCCTCGTCGTCAATCAAATATAAACGAAGGTGTTGTTCTAGTTCCTGATTGACACGTTCAGTCTGTCCATCAGTTTCTGGGTGAAAACTAGTAGAGTAACGATGATCAATGTGGAGGCCCTTGATATAAGCCTTCCAAAAATGTGAGAGAAACTGGGAACCCCTATCCGAAATGAGGACTTTAGGAATACCGTGAAGGCGAATTATGTGTTGGTTGAAAAGGTGTGCCAATTGTTTAGAAGTAGGTGTACCTTTGAAAGGGACAAAGTGCGCCATTTTACTGAAGGTGTCCACCACTACCAAAATGGTGTCGTAGCCCTGAGATGAAGGTAAATCAACAATTAAATCAAGGGAAACCGTGTGCCAGGGATATGGGGGAGTGGGCATGGGTTGTAATAAACCTTTGGGAGCTTGCCTATCAGATTTACCCCGTGCACACAGCTCACAACTTAGAACATATTGACGAGCATCGCGGCACATGAATGGCCACCAAAAACTTCGTTTGAGTAAATCTTCAGTTTTAAAAATGCCCTTGTGGCCAGCCAGAGGGTTGTCATGGCATTCCTGCATTGCTTTCAGTTGAAGTTCTTTAGTGGGTAAATACAGAGTGGAACCGTGGTAAGGGAGGCCATGGCGGATGGAGCGAAGTGGATCCTCAGAGGCCCAGGTCTCTATATCCCAATTCGACAATGAATCACGAACAAGCTGCTCAAACGGTTCCACTGCGATAAGTCCGATGAATTTTTCTTCTGGAATGATTTGTTGATTTTCAATGACTGGCGTTTGGTTTTCGGTATCCAATCTGGAAAGAACATCAGCCTTCCCGTTTTTTGATCCCGGACGGAAGGTGATTACGAAATCAAAATCCGCGAAGTACAGGGACCAACGCAACTGGCGTGGAGTCAGAGTGCGAGCTGAACGTAAAAACTTCAAATTGCGGTGGTCTGTGAACACGGTGACAGTGTGTTTAGCCCCCATTAAGTAATGCCTCCAATCTTTGAAGGCATCCTTAATGGCCAGGAGTTCCTTTTCCGTGATTGTATAGTTGCATTCCGCAGGGTTGAGTTTGCGGGAGCGAAAGGCCACTGGATGCAACTGCCCCGTGTCTTTGTGCCTCTGAGAAAGTATTCCTCCAATGGCTAGATCCGAAGCATCCGTTTCCAAATAGAAGGGTTCAGAAGGATCCGCATGGAGTAGCACTGGTGCTGTGATAAAGCTGTTCTTCATCGACTGGAAGGCTTGTTCCGCTTCTGCAGACCATTGGAAGGAAACACCTTTTTTCAAGAGACGAGTCAATGGCAAAATTTTGGAAGAGAACCCATGAATGAATCTTCTGTAAAAATTTGAAAATCCGATAAAACTTTGAACTTCCTTGATACAAGTAGGGGATTTCCAATCAGTTATTGCTCGCACCTTCTGTTCATCCATTTGAACTCCATTAGGGGACAACACAAAGCCCAAAAACTCCACAGTATCGGTGTTGAATAGACATTTTTCCAATTTTACGTAGAGCGAGTTCTCACGTAGGCGTTGCAACACGGCTCTAACCTGGTCCTGATGTTCAACGGTCGAATGGGAATATATCAGAATGTCATCGATATAGACTATGACACATTGATCAATGAAGTCACTTAACACATCGTTGATGAAATACTGGAAGGCCGCGGGTGCGTTACAGAGACCATATGGCATCACCAAGTACTCGTAAAGTCCAAATTTGGTCCTGAACGCAGTCTTCCACTCGTCGCCTTCTCGAAGTCTAATGAGATGGTACGCTCCTCGGAGATCCAAACGAGTGTAGATTTTAGCTTCCTTCACTTGATCAATCAGTACTGATATAAGAGGTAATGGGTATCGGTTTTTTACTGTGATTCTGTTGATGGCCCTAAAGTCAATGCAAGTCCGAAGATCTCCTCCTTTCTTCGGAACAAAAAAAAGGGGGGAAGAGACTGGGGACTGGGATGGTCTGATAAAACCGTTCTCCAAATTTTTTGCTAAATACTCCTTCAAATGGGTATTCTCTTTTTCAGTTAAGGCGTATATTCTGCTGCAAGGTAAGTTGGCACCAGGTTCTAGATCAATTTTGCAGTCATAGGGCCTGTGAGGTGGTAGCGTTTCTGCCTTGATTTCATCGAAAACGTCTGCAAAATCTTGATATGCTTCTGGTATCTCCATTGTTTGAATCGCGCATACAGAACTGCCATTAGTACACAACGGCGTAACCACTCCGGCCTCAGTATGATTAGCCCATTCTGCAAAACAGTGTTCCATACAATATTCAGAATTCATTTGAATTGTTCGGGCTCCCCAATCAATCAAAGGGTTATGTTCGGTTAACCATGGAAGTCCTACAATCAATTGAAATTGGGGGGCGTCGATCAAGTTAAACTGCAATGTCTCTTGATGTCCTTCGATTGTGGTCATATGTACTGCTTCAGTGTGGCTAGTAATTGGCCCAGAAGTTAACTCCGTACCATCCACTGCGCGGACCTTTTCCACTTTTTCCTTTTTGACTGCTTGCAATCCAATTTGGTCTGCGAATTTGTGGTCACAAAAATTCCCGGTTGCTCCAGAATCCACCATGACAGCCACTCCATTCAAAATGTTCCCTCGGAATTTTAGTGTGACTGTCATAAACAAATGGGGTGAAGAAACTTGTAAGGTGTTCGCCAACTGGTGAGTGTTTGGAGTTGTTGCTCCATTCGCATCCACAGGTCCAACTCCGCTTACCTGTGGTGCCTCTAGTTTCCCTTCTCCTTTGTCGGTAACTTGGGTCTTTTTAGGCAATTTTTGACAAAATGCCCGCTTCCTCCACAGTATAGGCATAGTTTGTTTAATCTTCTTTTCTCTTTTTCTTCTTTCGTGAGCGGGCCTCTAACGACTCCAATTTGCATAGGCTCTGTTCCTGAAGCATTTTCTGCCGACCGAACAGGTTCCGTTTTGGTTCGGTCGAAACGTGGGACGCTAGATCTAAACTCTCTTCTTCGTTCACCCTTTCGTTCACTTAGCCTATAGTCGATTTCCAATGTCAAATCCACCAATGCTGAGATGTCGGTAGGACGATTTGGAATTTGCGATAAGGCGTCTTTCAATTCTTCTCGTAATCCCCTATAAAACACTGCCGCTTGTTTATCTTCGGGCCAGCTGGTTTCCACTACTAACTTATTGAAATGAGCTAGATAAGTTACGAGTTCCTTGTTTCCCTGTCTCAACTCTAAGAGCTCATTATCTGAAGCCTGGGAAGCTGTTCTCCGGTCAAATATTCGAAGGAATTCTTTCCTGAAATCATCCAAATTATATAGGATTGGATCATCTTTGGTTACTAATGGCATGGACCATGAAGCTGCATCCCCGCTGAGGTAGGATAACATGAATGCCACCCTGGACTGGGCATCGGGAAATATCGTGGGGCGACACATAAAGTGGAGTGAACATTGAGTTAAAAAAATTTGGGCCTTCTGTGGGTCTCCATTAAATCTTTCTGGTGGGGCTAGGGGAATTACTGGGGACAAGGAGTGTATGACTTGTGTGGGGGCGATTGTATGACATAATTTCGAAAGACAAAAATTCGACCTACAAAAATATCGCAACAAAAATATCGTGGTCAAGAATATCGACATCCTATCTACAACATGGTAAGTACAAAAATATCGATAATTTAATATCGATGTCAAAAATATCGTAATTCAAAAATATCGGTTTTTTTTTAGTTTAAAAATATATGTAAAATAAACCAAATAATACTTATAAATCAAAGAAACATAATTAAATATATTGTATAATATGTAAAATTTATAATAAATATATATAATTAAATGAAACTTTAATTAAACATATATATAATATATAATATATACACTTACTTAATAATTACTTTTAATAATAATTTCTATAACATATAAATTATTAAATATTTATTTAAATTACCAATACATCTATACACATAAAACAATAACATTAATAAATATTAAATAATTACATATAGCAAATAATAATCAATAATTTTAATTTGAATAATTTTTATTATTAATTATATATTACAATAGCTAAAATATTACAAAACATATTTAATATCAGACACAATAAAACTACTAGTCCAACTTCAACAAAAACAACAGTAAGGAAAATGTTGGATAGCGTAGGGGTAAAAATATCTATTCCAACTCCCGAGAGTGCAACAGTAGGGAAAACATTGGATAGCGTAGGAGTAAAAATTACTATTCCAACTCCAAAGAGTGCAACAGTAGGGAAAGTGTTGGATAGCGTAGGGGTAAAAATTACTATTCCAACTCCAGAGAGTGCAATAGTAGGGAAAATGTTGGATAGCGTAATGGTAAAAATTACTATTCCCACTCCAGAGAGTGCAATAGTAGGGAAAGTGTTGGATAGCGTAAGGGTAAAAATTACTATTCCCACTCCAGACAGTGCAACAGTAGGGAAAACATTGGATAGCGTAGGGGTACAAATAACTATTCCAACTCCAAAGAGTGCAACAGTAGGGAAAACGTTGGATAGCATAGGGGTAAAAATTACTATTCCAACTCCAGAGAGTGCAATAGTAGGGAAAGTGTTGGATAGCGTAAGCGTAAAATTTACTATTCCCACTCCAGAGAGTGCAATAGTAGGGAAAGTGTTGGATAGCGTAAGGGTAACATTTACTATTCCCACTCCAGAGAGTGCAACAGTATAGAAAACGTTGGATAGCGTAGGGGTAAAAATAACTATTCCAACTCCAAAGAGTGCAACAGTAGGGAAAACATTGGATAGCGTAGGGGTAAAAATTACTATTCCAACTCCAGAGAGTGCAATAGTAGGGAAAGTGTTGGATAGCGTAAGGGTCAAATTTACTATTCCCACTCCAGAGAATGCAATAGTAGGGAAAGTGTTGGATAGCGTAAGGGTAAAAATTACTATTCCAACTCCAGAGAGTGCAACAGTAGGGAAAACGTTGGATAGCGTAGGGGTAAAAATTACTATTCCCACTCCAGAGAGTGCAATAGTAGGGAAAGTGTTGGATAGCGTAAGGGTAAAAATTACTATTCCCACTCCAGACAGTGCAACAGTAGAGAAAAGGTTGGATAGCGTAGGGGTAAGAATTACTATTCCAACTCCAAAGAGTGCAACAGTAGGGAAAGCGCTGGATAGCGTAGGGGTAAAAATTACTATTCCAACTCCAGAGAGTGCAACAGTAGGGAAAGCGCTGGATAGCGTAGGGGTAAAAATTACTATTCCCACTCCAGATAGTAAAACAGTTGGGAAAGCACTAGATAGCATAGTGATTCTATTAACATTATAACCAATTTAATAATTTCTTATAAAAAAATTGCATGTTAACAATGTTTTAAAAAAAAAAATATTATTAAATACCAATTATGTAAAATAAATATTTAAATAAATAAATTTTAATTACATCCCACACTATTCCCCCTTTAACACACAACACACTACACATAAAAATTCACATAATTAATTTAATTATGAATTAATCACTTAATAAAATTAAATCACCAATTAATTACTAATTAACAATTAATTAATTAACTATAACAATAAAGAAATATTATTAATAAACTAATTATAATTTATATAATTAACAAAATAATAAAGTAATTTTACAATTAATAATTAATTAAAAATTAATTAATCTATTAATCACATTAATTACCAATTATTAATTGATTACAAATTAATTAATCATAAATACCAATGAAACAATACATATTAATTCATTAATTATAATTACATTACTTCCCACCCTATTCCCCTATAAACCCACAACCCACTACACATTAAAATTCACATAATTAATTTAATTATCAATTAATCACTTAATAAAATTAAATCACCAATTAATTACTAATTAACAATTAATTAATTAACAATAAATAAATATTAATAATAAACTAATTATAATGTATATAATTAACCAATTAATAAAATAATTGTACAATTAATAATTAATTAACAATTAATTAATCAATTAATTACCAATTATTAATTAATTACCAATTAATTAATCATAAATACCAATTAAACAATACATATTAATTCATTAATTATAATTAAATTACTTCCCACCCTATTCCCCTATAAACCCACAACCCGCTCTGATACTAAAACGCTAAATTAAATGTAAAATAATTATAAATCTCTAAACATTTATTTTTAAATGTATTAAAATACATTACAATAATCTTTAACATACAAATAAAATACATATTAAATGACATTACACTAAATAAATATCGATATTATTGACATCGAAATTTTTACTTACGATATTACTTACATCGATATTAATTACTTCGATATTATGTACTTCGATATTACTTACCTTGGGATCGATATTCTGTCCATCGATATTCTTGACTTCGATATTCTGTACCTACGATATTAAAAACACGATATTATTGTAGGTCGAAATTTAAAACTCGATATTTTGGCTAACCACCGTGGGGGCAAAAGACGATGTGCTCGGGTTGGGGTTTAGAGTTCCAGAGGATGTGGTACCCTGACTAATTCCTTGACCTGAAGTTCCTATCTTAAAAGTTATCATCTCCTGTCTTAACGCCTTATTATCCTCCCTGACTGCCTCCAAATCCCTTTGTATATTGCTCAGAATGTCGCTTAGCCTCTTTAGATCTAAGCCTTCTGCCATTCTGCTCGGGTGCTAGTACCAACGTGGGCACTTCACTCTGTCAGAGGTTGCTACCAACTTGCATAAGGAAGCACAGGAGCAGAATGATGCTAAGCCCCCTATGCCCCGCTCGGAACTTCCCGCCGGATATTAGGACTCCTTGCAGGTAAGTTCCAAAGAAGGGAAAAGGGGAATGGGACGAGAAGAGACAGCTCCAAAAACTCTGCCAGGCCTGCTACGTCTTCTATCGGTCTTCTTTCTGGTCTTCTGGCTGAAACATTTTTATGCAATTTAAAACCTGTACTTCTGTTTAACTTACTGTATTTTAATCTATAGATAACTTATCTTACCAGGAAGGCTTTTGGAGCTTGCTACTCTTCTTACTTCTCTTGTGCGATATTTTACACCAAGTGAAGTCTTCACTCTGTTTCTTTTGCAGGCTGTCTCCCTGCTTGATTCTGCACTAAAAGGGAGTGAGAAAAATAGGGTGAGTATGTCGCTAACTATAGGTATGGTTGTGATGCTATATGTCTTTCTTGTTCCTTCTCTCCACTCACGAGGTTAGAAACTGGTGAAGCCTGGTATATTAGTCTCTGAATGATTGATTCTTGGAGGTCAGTGATTATGAAATCAGGGAGAAGGGTTCTCCGTTATGTCAGCTGTCTTTTTAGTTATTTTTTCCTTAATTGGAGTTTTAGACCTGTAACCCGATTACTGCCTTCTATAAATACATGTAGCGAAATTCTTTTTTTTTTTTTGTTCTTCCGCTATTCGGAATTGAGATTTTTAATGCACGCGTTTATTTTACGCAAACGCGTGAGAATGACTCCTTCTTCAAGAATCGAAAACGGAGTGCCAATAAAGTTAGCCTCGTGTTAGTTTCTTTTTCTTTTAACTTGCTCGAGACCGCATTTCCTCGGTTAGCGTGAATGCCTGATTTCTGTGTCACGCTACATGAGAAAAGCCAGCGTCGAGTCAATGGAATACTTGACAGGCTAAATTTAGAACACGTCAGCGGAAGCCTCCAACTGGCGGTTTCAAGGGGTGCCGGTTAGCGCTCTGAAACAATGTTGACGAGAGCTTAACCGGAGTCTTTGTTCCTAGGAATTACATTGTATGCTTCGAAGGGATTTCCCAGTCAAGTGCAGCGTCTGAATAAATAACGCTCGCACTTGAATACTCTAGTCAGATCAGAAATTACTGTGCTTGCCAATAATATTCATCACCTATAAACCTACTCTATAATTAGTAGTTTAGAATTTTCTAACAACTGTAAAATCTTTTATGAACTCGATATTTTTTCTCTCAGACAATATTATTTTGACAAGAATGAATTAGGCTGACCTGTTTTCCTGAAGTGTATGAAGACCGGCGCTTACTAACCCCGAGTGAACGCTTCTACCCTAACTATCTTCCACGACGCTTGTAAACAGGTGTTCCTCTCGTGAATTCCTCAGTGAAGTGCACCGAGGAATGTTGAAGAACATTCCTCAGGCAGTTGATACAGAAAACACTAGACTGCTAAACAGCGGTATGCTGTTGCAGTATTGGATAATTGGCAGCCATGTTGGAATTTCTGCGATGCCAGCAATTGCTCCAGCTAAAGAGGTCGTTTGTGCTTGAATGGTTTTGTAAAGCAAAAATAGTAGCCACAGTGGAGTTAGAGGGAGGAAACCTCCCGTGATTCCTGACACTGAGAGAGCAAGATCCGAGGTATACAGAGACCCGCCAGGTTCCGAAGTTCCGAGTCCAGTCCGGTCCAGTCCAGTTTCAGTTCCGTTCCGAGGCTTTCCGTTCCGAGCTACCCGGTGAGTACCATTACCGGGGAGGCATTTAACGTGCACATAGTCTGTGCCGGTCAAGACGGGTTTGGGTACACAAATCCGGTCTGCACTGTTTTAGCAGTGTATCTGTACTGTTTAGCAGTATATATAGTATGTTTTGCATATAAATAAATATAAAAAAAGTATTATCTAGTGTCAGTATTATGTCAGTAACCAGTTTTCTATTAGTTATCATTGTTCGTAAAACTGTTAAGTGTTAAATGTTTTAAATACGTTCTATATACTGTGGTGTGAATGACTGTTCATTATTGTGTTTTCTTGTATAAAATGTGTTCTAGTAATAAGGTTTAAAAATGCCGCTCTTTTTGAAACTAAGACAGATCAAAACTAGAAAAGGTGTACTTGAAGAAGCTGTTCCCATCCCACCGAGGGACACTCCAGGGTACTTTATGTATCATAAGCATGGCCTAGATGCCGTATTATTTCTTGATTTATGGGTGGACTACACCAAAGAATTACCAGAGAGTCAGAGATGGCCCGCAGCGGGGACCTGGGATGCAGATTGCATCATGAGAGTAGAAGAAGAATTATGGAAAAAGAAAGCCAGACAGTCACAGAAAGATGCCATTGAATTATGGCGTAAAGAATCATATAGACGCACGGAAAAAGCACTCAGACAGGAAGAGAAAGGTAGAGAGAATTCCAATAAAACCCGAGAAAATCTATTACTTGAGGAAGGTACCCGAGTAAAATCAGAACAAGTAGACAGACAAAGAAACGCCCTTATGAATGGTATGTATCCACTTCTGGCCGAAGGGTTACCTAAGGCTACTCCGGAAATACCAAAAGACTTGCCACCTCCATTGTTTCCGATAAAAGCACATCCCAAGGGGCATCCTAGAACCGCAGAAGATGTTTTCCTTTCCTCTTATTTAGATGACGCAGCTCCCGAGTATGCTAATACCGCACCGCATAGACCGCTTACCGATGATGCTCATCGCCAATATTCTCCGTCTGTACCTCCACAACAACAAGCTCCGACACACATTCCGACAAGCACATCTGTTTCTACAGCTTTTCCCGCAACGACGGTTGCTGTCTCACCTTCAACAAATCCTTTCACGTCCAGCACCCCAGATGGTGCTACAGGAGGTACGACAGACATTTTTTCTACGCCACCCAGAGGAAATAAATTTTCCCTTAGAGAATTAGCACACCAACGTACGCCCAAATTAGCAACCCCCGACATGCTCAAGGAACTTCTAGTAGATTGTAGATATGATCCTGTACCCGGTAAACGGGACGAAATGCTGCTGTCATCATTACGTATTCGACGAGCTGCAATATATTTAACGAAGCTACCAGGAATGGCTACACATTTAGAAAATATATATCACTTTGTCCAGTCAGGACGAGTTCCTGAAAGTATTAGCAGAGCCATGGAGTACCAGAAAGCGGAGGTACAGGGACAACTGTTACGTTTCCTCATAAACTGTGTAATCAGAAATCAAGACCGGCCTGGGGTAAATCCGGAAGAAATGCAAAAACTTGTCACTTGGGGCCAGAATATATCAGAAGGGAGACACGATAAACAGTTATGTATAGTAGCTATGTACCGAAAGATCCGCAAAGAAGTAGAACGAATGCACGAAGAAAGATTAGAGGTAGACGCCACTGACCTAAACAGAGAGGAGGGGGAGCAAGAATCAGACCAATTAGATACAATAGCTTATGTAGGTAAAGGAAGATCCCATAATAATACCAGAGGTTTTAACGACCCAATACGTCCAATACGTCCAGAATGTAATAGACATCTTCCAAACCCTATGCTAAATACGAAATCCCCTGAACACTTATTCCAAGCCGCTGATAAATTACTCCGAGATCGAAGGGGATACCACGTGCTTGATTCCATGGACGAACAAGAATTAGCCAGGTCCGCAGTACAATGGGCTGACAGTCCCGGCGAATACAATGACGATGTACTTGCACACACGTTTCTGAATCTAGACCCATATGAACAGCGTTTAGCTAGTATATACATGATTCAACACCTCCTTATATTATATAAAAACCAACACTCCGATCCAGGACCCTTACCTGACATATTGACAGAACTGCTCACGAATATATGGAGAGGGTCAGGTACTGATTTGATTAAAGAAATTCTAGAATCCCGAAACCAATATTTAAATTTCATATGCCCAGAACACGTTCCAGTTCCCATCATGGGAAGAAAAATGTATCACATAGATAGACAGAACCCGTTACGCGAAGTACACCCAATCAGAGGTGCCGGTGATAATTTTACACGCTTGTTTGTATACACGCCTATAACTAAACTGGAATTATTAGAAATGAAGAAAGTAGTACCAAGCCATGACAAGGACCCAGCAGGTTTCCACCGTGAGATAAAAGACATGTTACTCATGGGAGAGTATACCTACCCCGACATTATGAAAATATTAAAGGTCCTATTACCTGCCGGTGTTTATGAGAAACTCAAAGAAAAGGAATGGGAGGTGGGAGACCAAAAGATAGATTGGACAGCATTAGAAAACGAAGAAAAGGCCCGAGCTGCAGGAGCAGGGCTTGGGGAAAAGACTACAGCACTAGCAGGATTACTAATACAGGTACTGCCACGTTTATTAACTACGAAAAAGGAAGACTGGGGTGCAATCTCAGCCTGTAAACAAAAACCAGATGAAGACACTAGTGATTTCTATTCCCGATTTGAAAAATGTTTTAGTATAAATAGTGGCATAAACGCCAGTAGTGAGTCATATCCACATCTGTTTGTGACAAAATTAGTTGAAAATTCTCTGCTACAAGTCAAGAATAGAGTATTGAAATTCGAAAGTACCTGGCAAGGTAATACCCCATCACAGATGCTACAGATGTTACAATATCACCACAATAGAATTAGAGAAGAACAAGAACACGAACAAAGACGTATGAAAGATACAAAAATGAAAATGCTTGTTGCACAGTCAGTTCCAGCCGATAATCATCAAAAGGGTGATCCCGCAAGTCCTTCGAAAGGGACATGCAACTATTGTAAACAACCAGGTCATTCTATACACGATTGTCCAGTCCTGAAACATAATATTGCCACAGGTAGAACACATGAGAGACCACGCCCACCTAGACAGGATCAGAATCAACAACTAATGCCTCAGCAGGCACAACCTAGGTTAGCTCCGCAACAATTAGCTCCGCAACAGGCAGCTCCACAACAGATCGTAGCACCACCACAAGCGCAGCCTATTGCTGCAACTCAAGCAACAACACAACAAATGTATCAGTATGCACAAACAGATTATCCCGATTATCAGCGATACTCATGAGATAGCCTAGAGAGGGAAGTTGGCTTACCCCTTATAGAGGTTCCAGTAGACCAAGAGGGACCTTATGTACATAGTGAACTATTAGGGGAAGACAGAAAGTTTTTACTTGATACAGGGGCAAGCAGAACAACTATAAGACGCAGTGAAGTTCCAGGGGCACCCCTCTCAGGCTCACAAAATATTTCCCTTGGATTCTCAGGAAAACCTATAATAAATGACGTAACACAACCTCTTCCACTTACAGTCGGTCCATTGACACGTACTACAGATTTATTGCTTACTAAATCATGTCCAGAAAACTTGTTAGGTATAAAAACATTGAAAGCTCTAGGAGCCATAATATGTTGCTCCCCGGAAGGAGTACGACTATTTTTACGTGACTTTAAAGGTCACTACGTATCCAGAGACATGGATCACCGACTGCAGAATTTACCTACACATTTATGGGCACAAGGCCCCACTGATGTTGGTTGCATGAACATTACACCATATCGAGTCACACTAAAGACAGGAGTGGTACTACCACGAATGCGACAATACAAGTTACCACCAGATGCTGTAGTGGCTTTACTGCAAATCATTGACGAGCTCATTGCACAAGGAGTGGTTGTCGAAACCGACTCCAATGTATGTAATTCCCCGATAATTCCGATTCTTAAAAGAACGGATCCAAAAGCTCCGCCAGTATACCGATTAGTTATTGATCTGCGCGAATTAAATAAATGCATTGTACCACAATACCCCGTGGTCCCAGACATCTCTTCATTTTTGACAGCCATTGACTCAGAAGCAACGTTTTTCACTGTAATTGATCTCAAGAATGCTTTCTTTAGTGTCCCAATTGATCCAGAAAGTCAATATTTATTCGGTTTTAGTTTAAATGGATGAAGTTTTAAATTCACACGCGCACCTCAAGGATTTACAGAAAGCCCCAGCATCTATAGCCAAGCACTGAAACGAGAACTTGACAGTATCCACATGCCAGTTAACACTGCCTTGCTTCAATATGTCGATGATCTGCTGATCACCGCCCGAAGCGAACCTGAATGTGAAAAAGCGTCACTGACGGTTTTAAAATTTCTGGCCGACAAGGGGCACAAGGTGTCCCCTTCTAAGCTGCAATTCTGTGTCCCGCGAGTTGTTTACCTTGGGCACTCGCTGTCCAAGGAGAGAAGGCAGCTTACACCCGATCGCATCCAGTTAATTGCTAACATGCCACCACCCAAGACACAAAAGGAGGTGCGGGCTTTCATAGGCCTCACTTCATACTGTAGGCAGTGGATCCCTCAATATGCATTTCTAGCAAAACCACTCATCCAGTTGACAACACAGGAGGCAGCCACATCGACTGTCCTCCCTTGGACTCCAGAACATACACATGCCTTTGAAAGCTTAAAGAAAGCTTTATGCCAAGCACCTGTCCTAGCAACACCATGTTACAATAAACAGTTTACACTCTTTGTTACAGAACGCGAAGGTACTGCTTTGTCAGTACTCACTCAGGAACAAGCAGGATCACACAAACCATGTGCTTATTTCTCTAGTACATTAGATCCAGTAGCTCAGGCACTTCCAGCGTGCCTGAAATCAGTGGCAGCAACAGCTTTAGCAATCAGACAAAGC
Source organism: Triturus cristatus (assembly GCF_964204655.1). NCBI lineage: Eukaryota > Metazoa > Chordata > Amphibia > Caudata > Salamandridae > Triturus > Triturus cristatus. The sequence continues at coordinate 1,127,640,194 of NC_140588.1, read as the reverse complement.
GATGCCATAGTGTTAGGACATCAATTGACAGTACAAGTACCACACGCAGTAGAGGTTCTCTTGAACCGCACACAAACACAACACTTGACTATAGCAAGACTCACCGGTTACGAATTAACATTGTTTCAGCCACACATAGAAATCAGACGTTGTAATACGTTAAATCCTGCCACACTGTTACCAGTAGGCGGAACAGATCCATTGGCACATGATTGTGTCGAAGTCATTACTATCACGACGAAACCCAGACAAGACTTGACAGATATCCCTTTGACAGATCCAGACTTGACATTATATGTAGATGGGTCATGTATGAGAACAAGTACAGGAGAGTTAGTGGCCGCTTACGCAGTCACAACAGACACTGAAGTCATTGAAACAAATTGTATTAACACTTTGTCAGCTCAAGCAGCAGAGCTCATCGCTCTGACACAAGCCTGTATTCAAGCCACAAATAAAAAAGTCAACATATACACAGATTCACGTTATGCATTCGGAGTCGTCCATGACTTCGGCGTACTGTGGCGAGAGAGAGGTTATTTAACTTCTCACGGTGCCCACATCCAACACGGACCCCTCATTCAAGCCCTATTAGACGCGATTCATCTACCTACTGCAATATCGATTATGAAATGCAAAGCCCACACAAAAGTTACCGATATCATTTCTCAGGGTAATGACCTAGCTGACAGAACAGCTAAACAGACTGCTCAGAATCAGACTCACACAACTGACATGACAAAGACAATAGTCCTGACACCAACACATTGCATGACAGTTAAGGATCCCGCCCTTGATATAATTGACATACAGACACATGCTACACCAGAAGAAATAAAGAAATGGACTGAATTAGGAGGGATCCAAACAGATCAAGGATGGATGACGAAGGAAAAATCTATATGGTTTCTTCCCGACTCAATGGTTCAAGTCATCATTAACACAATACATAGTCCAGCGCACCTAGGAGAAAAAGCTATGCTTGACAGCATTCAACACATTTGGTTCAACAAACACTTGCGAGCCGCAGCGAAACAAAAAGTTCGTACCTGTATGATATGTTGTCAGTTTAATCCAGGTAAAAGCATCCCCGTAGAACAGGGTGGATTCCAAACTCCCGATCATGCTTTTGAAGTCCTCCAGATGGATTATATCCAGATGGAACGATGTCGAGGATTCAAATATGTTCTCGTAGTTGTCTGTGCTCTTTCCCGTTGGACAGAAGCATACCCGGTTTCAGATTACACTGCCCCGACTACTGCCAAACAGCTAGTTCGAGAATTCTTCCCACGGTACGGTTTACCACGTGTTGTCTACTCAGATAACGGCCAGCCGTTCTCATCCGAACTAATGAAACACGTTTCCCTTCTATTAGGATACCAATGGAAATTCCACTGTGTCCGACATCCCGAGGCGGCAGGTCTCGTGGAACGCCATAATCAAACTCTGAAAATTAGATTGTCCAAAATATGTAGAGAGAAAGGAGTCGATTGGATAGTAGCCTTACCAGTTGCGCTCTTTTATATGAGAATGGTAGCACATTCTCGAACAGGGCTATCCCCGTATGAGGTGATCTTCGGTAGACCACCAAATATGTGGGGGACGCCTATACCTCGTAAAATCACTGATGTTGACTGTAATATGCTGACAGATTACCTGGCTTCCTTGATGTCTGCACTACAATCTTGTCGTTCACAGGTATCCGCAGCTTTTCCCGACAATACTGAGGTGAAGCCCCATGACGTGGTTCCTGGTGACCTGGTTTTGGTCAGGAATTTCGACCGGAAGACCCAACTGGATCCTAGGTGGAAGTCACCGAAGTTGGTTCTACTTACCACAAGGACAGCTGTGAAAATCGAGGGAAGGAAAGGGTGGTTGCACTCGAGTCATATCAAGAAATTTTATGGACTACCATCCAGCGTAGAGACTCAACCCTGTATTCCCTCACAGACAGACTCAAAGCTCCCTTTGGCTGAATTAACGAAACCAGAACTGTATAAACTAAAATTGAGGTCTAGTAAGTCAGACAATTTGATTGTTTAAGTCCTCTCCAAGGTGAATCGGTTGAATTTGTCTCTGACATGTATCCTCTGGACCGGAATAGAGAAAGAAATAATCAAATGCTGCTCAAAAAGCATGCGTATTGTAAATCATTTCGTAGTCATTGTACAGTAACATTATTAATTTTGTTTTTTCTAAGTCTTCTGATCATCATTGTCAGCATCCTATTGCACATGTATTACCCTATTCCTAAGCGTGCTTATAATATAACTGTAGAACATTCTTTTAGTGAATTACCTCCACATGAATTGTCCTATAGATTTGCGCTGCGCAATAACACTTTCATTAGTATGCTACATCATTCCCATCAAACCAGCAATGCCACAAATTGTTGGATATGTGGCCGACTCCCTCCCTATCAGAACTATAAGGGAGTTTTGCCCCTCTTTCCCTATCCGTTCACACACAATGGCTCCTGTGGAGCATGGTTTAGTTTGATTAATTCCCTAGATTCAAATTCCACAGTTTATCAAGACAACTGGGTATGGGGAAACCTGAACTTAGTTTTGCTTAAAGTCTGCTACCCTAACAAGGAGGGACTTCCCAAAAGAACAGGAACTGATCTAGAAAATGAAGTATATGGATTAGGTAATTTTACACTTAACCTCATGATCCTGAACGTTGAATCTGAAGCTACACCAATCTTGCCCGCCATGTCCGTATTCCCAGTAAAAGGGGAACTATGTATAAGAAAGAATGGCTCCATACACATGGGCCATAGTAAATGCACCACTGTAATAAAATTCAGTGATCAAGGCAAGTCTACATTTAGAGCTTCTCGTCATTCATACTTTGTATGTGGCCAGACCGCATATATACGCCTACCTTTAGATTGGGATGGTACCTGTTACATAGCATTCCTTCTACCACCTGTTTTCCTAGCTCCTCCTGATTATTATAGAAATACCCATTTAGTACACAATAGACAGCAGAGAGATCTCCCAATTGTTGATTACACTGAAACAGCATGGGAAAAATACACAGATTTCAATAAAGGTTTCTTTCCTTATATAGGTACAGTCACTAATAGTAAGCTGATACGTAGACTAACCAGAACCCTTGAAGCAGTAGTGAACGAAACTATTTCCGCCTTAGGCAATTTAACAGAAGAGCAGTCTGCTATGCGGATTGTTGTGCTTCAAAATCGTCTTGTCCTTGACGTCATCCTGGCCGATAGGGGCGGAGCTTGTAGGGTCATCGGATCAAGTTGTTGCATTTTCATACCAGAAAATTCGCCGTCAGTATATAAAGCCATAACCCGCCTTCATAAGATTGTAAGCCAGATACACCAGAGTCCAGGCACCTGGACTTGGTCCGGTTGGTTCTGGGGCGTGTTGTCAGCCTGGGGATGGAGAATGCTCTCCTTCCTAGGTATTGGCTTTCTCATACTATTCAGTTGCTGCTTATGTCTACAATGTGGGCCAGCGATTTGTGGTCTGTGTGCCACCTCGTGTATCCCACAATCAAGTTTTCGTTCGAGATCCCGGAAGAAGAAAGAAGAGCAAATGATGCTATATGAACAGATCGATGGATTGATGAAGATCGATATCTCCTAAGGGTCCGAAGGGGACAAGGAGGGAATGAGGAAATATGAATTTTGTGATCAGTTATGTCCCCTATCGTAGACCCCAACGGCTCCATGTACATACTATACGTACATGTATGTTCCCTCCTGCTCCAGTTTTGAAGACGCAAATATATGTGCGTCCACCGTCAACATGTCCTCTTTCAGATCCACTATGAATGGGTCAGATATTCCTTTCCTAAGTATGAAAGGCCACCGACTTTATGTGGTTCACTTTCCACATTTTACAGATTCAGGCGAGTAGGCCCGAATTCTGTCATCAAGCCTTTTCCTGCCTTCTGCCTCTGAAAGCTCCAGTCTGAGCCTGCATCTGTGACCATGAACTTTGTCTCACTCCCTGCGCGGCTAACGGTGCCTGATCCAGCCCGTCGCCTGCCAAAAACTGTATTTCACCTTCAAGATTATCTCCTCCGCCCCTCATCCGATGCATTCCTGTCTAGCAGTTTAGGTAAACATTCCTCCAGCTACCGTGCAAAGGGCCAGGCCTCGTTGTCCTCATGCAAATAATTCATAGCCCGGTTACCATGGAATATTCCTACCCCCTCGCATCTAGTGTAGACACTTAGACGCTTGTACACGCACTAACAGTCAGTATAGTCAGTATAGAATAAGATTCTATCCTAAGAGACCTCTCTTTTTGGATAACACAGTTCTTTAAACATAGGATATTAGATATGATTTGGGATTAGGTTGACATAACCCCAGACTTCTGTCTCCACATGTAGAGCTAAATGTCAAGTCCCTTTCTCCCTCTAGTTGCACGTCAATCACACGTCATGCGGCTGCGCACGCATCTCTGCCAAATATTTCTGCTGACATTGCAGGATTCTCTTATGGATCCACCCACTTGTGACATCATGTATAATGACGTTTTCTAGTTACGCCTATTCTAGTTACGCATGCCTATTTTATTTTGTCTTATCAGTTGATACGCCTACTGCATCTGTTTCACTGTAATGCCTTTTCTATAAAAATGATTACCTGTCAATAATATATGCCCTTCCTTCCTGAACTTTCGTGGTGATGGAATAGAACGCCTACAATTCGAATTGTATTCCTTTGTATAGGAATAAAGCCTTTTTAAACCCTCTAATACCACGGATTCTGCCTCTCATTTTACTGAGTTGTTCTTAATAGACTTTACCGCATAAAAAATAGTACCGGTAACGAAATATTTACCACAGAGTAGCACTATAAAATAAAGCACAGTAGTACATAACATTTTCAATGTCGCCCGTCCTTCTTCCTTCCACCCGTCTTTCACTTTTTAGTTGAACAGTGCACCAGGTGCTCTTCTCCATAAAACTTTCAAAGCGGAGTTGAAATCAGATAGATGAGGCCATTGGTTACTCAATACTCCGGCTCCTAGTCCTATGCCAATTAAAGGGAATTCTAGTCTTCTAGTTCACTCTTCAAACGTCCCCAACAACTCATACTTACTTACAACATCGGATAGCGGGCGGACTTTGTCCGCCCGCCATCATCATGCTAAAAAGGGTGGGGGCCCCGTGGGGACAATTAATTAGGAGGATGCGCCCGGCACAGTGGCGGGCGCATCCTGTTTTTTTTTTTACATTCTGGTTGGCTTTGCTGAAAGCAATGCTAAAATGTTGTGCGGCTTTTCCAAGCACAACATGACGGGCCCCGCACGGAGCCTGTCACGTTTTGCTTTGAAAGGCGGGGGGGTACCATAGCATAGGTAGGTACCCTCCATGGGGGCCCCCAAGCATACTCTGCAATGTCTGCATGCCTTTCCGTGGCGGACGGCAATGCCGCCACGCAAAGGCATTCCAAAATGCAGATTATATGGCTGGCGGTGTGTTCAGAGAGACACCACCGCCATATTGAACCCTTTTCCGCCTGGTCGACATGTGGGGGGTCTGAATATTTTCTACAGGGATGGCGGGAGGTTTGTCCCTGCGGTGTCGGCAATGAATTCCAGCCGGCCCGGCGGGGGCAATACGCCCACCATCCTAATGGGGCCCTAAGTAACAACTGTACAGTATACATATACGTACAGTACACCCTTGCAGTGAGTGTACTGTCAAGTTCAACAATAGTTAAGGATTATGAATCTAACTTACCACCGCCTGCCACTGGTGCTGCCACTCCCCCTACCGCTCCGTTGCTATCTGCAGCACCTGCCGCATCCTCGCCTTCCGCGTCGCCTTCGCTGGCCCCGGCAATGGTGGTCGGTAGTGCGCCTAGAAAACATTACACATTTATTAGGCGTCATATACACCTCCCCCCGTATTGATCAGTAGCAAGGTTGAAAAATGAGTTAATACTAACATACATCACTAGTACAAATCAGGTAGTAGTAGAGTAGACACTAATAGTTATATATGATCATTGTAGCCTTTGCTTAATTAGCCCTAGCCATGCTACCATTTTACCTTTGTGTCTTTTATTTTTGCACAGGTGACGTTACCTTGCAGCTTCTTGTATAAGACACCTTTGGGCCCACATGACCTGCCTCACAATGCTACTGTCTAGTCTACGCGCAGCGTACAAGCGGTCAACAAACATTAACAAGCCACTTTTTTAGGAATTCTGGTGTACTACTGTTACTGTTAGTCCATATTGCTTATCCATAAATGCTACACTTTTTGGCACGGCTGAGAAATGCTTGCAGGTTGCAATATACTAACGCACACCATTTCATTGTTCGCATTACAGACGCGAGATTCCCTTCTACGAACCAGAGCTTCTGAATGATGCAACAACTACCAGTACTAGGTTCTTCTAAGGTGAGGGGTCCCTTCACTCACATCTTCATTTATGAATTTATATAAACTAAATTGCTATGGGATGGTGGTGCTGCCTTCAACCACTGTTCAGTTATCATGATTTAATTCCCAACTGTATAAGTGCAACAATGTATATTGTTTTAATGTTATTGATTTTCCGGTTGGTGCTGCATTCATAAGAAAACAGTGTACAGACCTTCTCAAATTGAAATAAACATTTTGAACTTACATAGACTTGGTGGTATTTGGTGTGGACTAACTTACACGAGTGAGCAAATTAAAATAAGGGTGTGCATGTGAATTGCTTCCACGACTGAGAGGTTGGGTGTGTTATGTTCTGGGTTGTCTACTTGTTGGGTATTTTGGGGGGAGGGTTCCGAGACCTAATAGTTATGACAAGACAGTACTATAGTCAAGCAGTGGAATTGTGGTGGGTGCGGAATTTCTGATTGAGGTGTGCAAGGAAGGTCCAACCTACCATCACCAACAACCTATTTTCTGGTGCAAATGTCTGTATATGTGCAAGATCCCTACAACAGTAGTATGTCCTATAGGGTATCATATCAAAATAGGAAAAAATCTGGTAGTGCTGTTGCTGTGAATTTTCAAAGCCTCAAGATCTATAAGAGTAAAAGTAGTACAAGACAACGACCCAACGGATTGGACTCAATGGCTCGAGCTACTGGTGAATATGAGTTTTATATTACAACCTTTCACAAAGAGTGGCACTGGCCAACTGTGCAAGACTAGCTACTATACAGACAGACTGATAGTATGTAGTAGTACTCAGTCATCATAGCGGAGGCAGGGATAAGATTTTTGAAACCGTACAGATCGAAGGATAATTGGTGGTAAAAAAATAGCATTTGGAAACAAACAATATTTCGGGAAAAATATGGGGCAGTACAAGTTATGGAATAAGAAATATTATTAAAAACAAGAAGACTTACTTGGGCCAGCAGAGGAGCCCTCAGCGGTGTCCTCCTGGTGGTGTTCTTCTGTGTGTCCCGCCGACTGCCCAGTCCCTGTCGGTCTTCCCCTGGGTGCTGATGAACAGGAAAGATATAAGAAAGAGACAAACATTGATGGATGGTGTCAAACAAATACAATATTTTTCAACAACGCTCAAAAAACACTTATGTAAACAACAATTGCAATAACTAAATTGACCGATCTCATCTGGTCAACAAGTAATATCGGGGGATTCACAGTTCGACTACTTAAGTTACTATTTATCAACAGTAATCCAGTCTTCCATTCTGATTTCAGAATACCAAGTTACAACTAAGCCTAAGTACAGCGTACCACCCAACCTAGCCCACCTATTCCAGGCATGCCAATTGTACATTAAGTATGCATTTCCACTGTATTCCTCAACAATGCATATGGTCAAATCATGGAGGATAAAAGAGTATGGGACAATTATTACTGAAAGAAAAAGGAGAAAGAACCTATATTACCACAAAGCAATCAAAATTTGTTAAAAGAGTCCTCACTCACCAACCTAGTTGGTGACATGCTTCATCATTGGACTCCCACCAGGGAGGTCTAGCACCTCCCCGGTGTGCTACAACGCCTGATTACAGCGGAGCGGGTGATTGATGTGTCAAGTGTGATAGTGCAGGTGATGTGCAAGGTGAGTGTAAAAAATGTCAGGTTACAACCAAAAACCTTTATTGTGGCAAACCTGGCATTAGTTAAAAAGGGTATAATAACTAAATACCAAATTTTTGGTTAGTTAACCCTAATAGTGAGGGGAATAAAATCTGGTCAACATGTTTCTGCCATAGATAGTTGTTTCACCAGGCATTCGTCAGGACCGTGCTGCCCCGGTGGTATGCACACGCTAAGGTGCACCCAACCGTTGGCAGCGTTGTTACTTAAAAACTCACGGTTCTTGTTACCGGAGGATCTTCAGCATTTCTGAAGAGAAGGAGGTGTCTGTGAAAATAAACAGAGACAGCATACAACGTAAAAAGAGCATTGCTTCGTGGATTTAGGAAGGATTTACATGTTTTCATTCGCAAGGAAACCCCTTTCATTTAGTAAAACCTTATTTGGTACACACGGAATTTCATTGAGAAATAATCAGGAACTACTGTTGTGTGCAGAAAAGCTATCAATCTTTAACAGTGTGCGTTACATTCGTTCCATTTCTGAACGGAATTCGCAACTATTACACTTTCTCTTATTCAGAAATGTATTTATTGGCCAGAAAGGCCGGTTTCTCATAAACAAAGAACTCCAATATTGCCGAACCTCTCAGGGCACCAGTGGGAATCAACAGAGGACAAACAAGTTCTTCTAAGGCTTAGTCATAATCATGTCTTAGATCAGCACTCATTCACACAAAAGACTTACTAATGGCTAAAATCAGCCTCACACCATGGACCCAGGGAGGGGGATGCGCGCTTGTAGTCACACACTGCAAGAGACAATGATCAAAACGTTACCATCCGGTAACATGCGAAGGTTTTTGGGGTAGATTGTGCAATTGCAAGAGACCACCTACTTCATCAAAGCGCCGCACCCACCGGAACACCTAGCGTTCCCTCCAATTTGGATCCCACAGGTATCGCAACTGGTCAAGGTGAAAGTTTAAATACCCCCGACATCCAATCAGTGAAAAACACAGAGCGGGTATTGCTCGTTTTCCAAAGGCGGAAGCCTCTCAATGCGTGTTACGTCATGGTACGTCTTCCTCACCAATCAGGGAAAAGGGGGCTGAGACAGTCGCTAAAAGACTAGAGCGTGAAGCAATTCAGCCATCAACACGAACCAATCGAACAGAATACAAAAGGGTGTCGCCACAACACAGCGCTACACCCCGTGAGTGTAAACAAACCCAAATGCCCTAATTCTTCATTGGGAATTTGAAGAAAAATAATAATAATAGATCTTGAATAAAGAAAAAAGTCGGGTTGGGGGAACCTCTCTTTTTTAATTCAAAGCGTTTTTTTGTAAAATCAAGAACTTTATTAAAAGGCACTCGTGGACATTCCAGGTGAAGTTTCATAACATAATAACCCCTTTTGTCTCTTGGGGTGACCATAATAGTCTACCAAAGTCAAATTTAGAGATTCAGTGCTGCATTACACTATTCCAGGGAATATTATCGTTAAGGCCTGATGTATGAGTGGCCAGACGATAAACCCATCGTTGTTCTTTCTCAAATAGTCTCTGAGTTATGTTATTCCCACCTTGTAGATGTTCAATGATGGTCCACATTAAGTCATCAATTGTGTGGTTAAAACAGAGAAAATGTTCAGTGAGTTTGGTAGTATTGCGCTTGCACCGTATATTGCTCCGGTGTTCACACATACGTTGCTTGATTTTTCTGGTGGTCATTCCTATATATCTTAGTCCGCACGGGCAGGTAATAAGGTAGACCACGTTGTTGGTGTTGCAATTAGTGTGTTGTCTTTGTGTCCAGATTTTATCGCTTTCAAGGAGCAAGGTTTTACTTGTTTTTGTTAGGTGACAAACACTACACGACCCACAAGGGTAGTGTCCCGTGATTCTAGGCAGGCCCCAAGCATTACAGAGGGTGTTTTCGCCTTGCATGGTCGTATTCTTGGGACGAGTATGTACTAAAGCATCTTTAATGCTTCTTGCCTTCTTAAAAGAAAACAGGGGTTTCTCCCAGTTCCTGTTGTTACTGACCAAAATGCGCCAATGTTTGCGTATAGAGTTAGTAACAGCATTGGAAGCCGTGCTATAGGTTGTTACACACGTCAAGGGGATACCTATATCTGTCTTTACTGTCTCTTCAAGGAGAACTTCCCTTGGTTGATTACGGGCTCTTTTGCAGCTTTTTGTAAGTAATCTTTTGGGATAGCCTCTATTCCTCAATTTTTGGGTCAACTCCTCTGATTGTTTCCGAAAATCAGCCACCTCACTGCAATTGCGTCTCAGACGCAAAAACTGGCCATACGGTAGATTTTCACGTAGAGTACGTGGATGGAAACTCGAAAACTCCAATAAATTATTCTTGGCTGTGGGCTTGTAATGGGTACGTGTTATTAATGACCCATTAGATTTTGTTATCACCAAGTCAAGAAAGATCATCTCTGTATGGTGGTAAGTGTACGTAAACTTGAGGTGCCTGTCGCAGGTATTGATCCAATTGAAAAAATCAAGAAGGCGACTTTCAGTGCCCTGCCAGATGATGAACACATCATCAATGTATCTGCGCCACAAGGACAGGTGCTGTCCAAAGGGATTGCTGTCATGTAAGATGTATTTACTCTCAAAGTCAAAGACATATAAACCCGCTACACTAGGGGCAAAAACGCTGCCCATAGATGTACCTGTGGTTTGTAAGAACAAATCTCCTTGGTATTCAAAAAAGTTCTTTTTTAATGCTAAAGTGGCGCATTCAATTACAAAAGACCTTGGCGTGTTGTGGTCCCATTGTGCTGTGTCTAAAACCTCAGTGAGGACCCTGATCGTTTCATCTTGGGGTATACTCGTGTAAAGGCTCTCTATATCCAGAGAGACCAAAATGGAGTTGTCATTGTCCACATTCAATGTCTGTATGAGGGCCAAAAGGTTTTTGGTATCCTTCAAATATGTGGAAGTAGCTTGTACCAAGGGTTTCAAGAATTCGTCGCAGTACCTGGAGAGAGGTTCCAAAAGTGAACCAATCCCGGACACTATAGGACGTCCAGGAGGCGGAGTCCTGTTTTTATGGGTTTTTGGCAGAGTGTAAAAGTATGGTACCACCCCTGCACTGGTGGTTAAAAATTGTGCCTCCTGTTTGGAAATGTGCTCATTACATTCTGCTGTGTGAACCAGGTTACATATAACCTCTTTCAGGTCCATGGATGGATCCTTGGTTAGACGAGTATAACTGACAGAATCATTCAGGAGTCGTCTACATTCCTTATCGTAGTCATCAGCATCCTGTATGACCACCCCACCACCCTTATCTGCAGGTTTAATTACAATTGCAGTGTTATTTTGTAGCGACTGTAATGCCTGGAACTCTGTTGTGGTCATATTTTTGAAGACCTCTCTGTCCTCCAAAGCTTCCACATCCAGAAAAACTGCACGTTCAAAGGCAATTATTTCAGCTGGTACTGTGTGGGGAGGGGGATTGAAGGTAGACTTAATCCTAAGGTCAGTATCACTGGTATTTTCAGGTGTCTCAGCTGGTTCCGTATTTTCAAAAAAAGCTTTTAATTTGAGTTTTCTAAAAAAGTTTGCCAGCTCGCAATGTAATCGAAATTTATCCAAACGTGCCGTGGGCACGAAACCCAACCCTTTCTCCAAGACTGAGAGTTCACTAGGCGACAAGGTAATACTTGAAATGTTGGTTACTAGACTCGCGTGTTGCTGACACCCGCTTGCAGACTCTGTGTCTTGCTCCGGGTGTTGTTCCCTACTGTCTCCTCCACACCCCAATGGACTTGACCTCTTCGTCTGCCCCGTCCTCTTCTGCCCCTGTCTAAAAAAGGGGGGCGATATGTATTTGGGGTAAAAGGGTACGGGGGCATGAATGCAGGGTTCCAACCCATCATTGGAAAGTTAGGTTGTTGGAATTGATTATGATAGTTCATACCTCCGGCCATAGGAAAGGGCGGCCAGGAATCCTGCTGATGGTAATGTCTACTCCAGCCCCTCCCTCTTCCTCTTTGTTTTTGTCGGGTACTACCCCCACTAGAACCACTAGTTGTGGATCCATCATCTTCTGAGGCATCTGAATTGTAGGTATCTTTGGTAGGAGGGAGATAATCGGGATCAGCATAGGGATAGACTTTCAAGAACGAGAACTTTTTAAGATCTTTTTGGAACTTCTGAGCCTTAGACTGTGTCAGATTGTCCTTGTACTCATTGATTTCTTTGTTGAGTTCGTCTAATTTCTTTTTATAGCCTGTCAGTGTTGTCCTAAAGTGAGTTTCGGCTAGTTGTATCTCAACCATTATGGCCTCAGAAAGTCTCAATGCTGTTTTAATAATCAGAACCAGCCAGTCGCGGGTACATCGCCACGCTATCTGGGCCCATTCTTTCCTAAATAACGCATCGTCAAGAAAGATGCGTGGAGCATTGGTCACTAATAGCCCTCTTGGTGCTATATTATTCCTCAAATATTCGGTAAGGATAGTACCGTGTAAAATGGTGCGTATCCTATTGCGTTTCTGTTCTGATAAGTTGTCCCATTCACTAGTCTGATGGAGCATAGCCTGGCTACAGGGACTCAGATAGGCCTCTGAACAAAGCACCTTGAATCCTGGTTGCTGAGCATTGTGAGAGCCCATGTCAAAGATGTGCTTCACAGCTCTTTTTTGAGGAACTGCAAGGCTACAATGCGAAGTCCTACATCTTTGTATGAGGATGCGGTCAATGACGGACTTGCAATGCAAAGACCTGCATCGAAGACGCGTCGTGCACCGGCTGGTTTGAAAGAAGTTCCAGGGCTTATGATGCAGAGTCCTACATCAGGGATGTGTCGCACAGTGGTTCAGATGTGAAGTTTTGGGAGGCTATGCATTGTGCTGTGGTTCCTATGTGGAGGTTTGTGAGGCGATGCGTCACTCTGCGTTAGTTCTTCTGGGACCACAGATGGGCTGGCAGAGCAGCTTCAGCCCCACTTCCAAGGGTTCAGGAGTAGGATGGCACCACTTGGAAGGTCGAGACTCACAGCTGGCAAAGCCCTGGTGCTGGGTTTGAGGTTGTTGGAGCCAGTTCTGTCCCTGAGGCTCTTATCAGGAGGCCAGCCAGCTAGCCCTTGGAGTCACTCTGGTGGTCCTAGGTTCAAGATTCAGGCCCAGTCCTTCTCCCTCAGGCAAGACAGAAGCAGGCCAGCACAGCAGGGCAGAAAAAGTGGTGGTCCTTCTTGCAGGAAAGCAGCACAGAATTCCTTCTTTGAGTCTCCTACAAGTCGAGAGGTGCAATGAAGAGCTGGGTCTGAGGGTCCATTATTTATACCTGGTGCCGAATTTGAAGTTGGAGAAGGATCTGGAGTTTTCCACCCCCTAAGGAGTCATGCATCCCCTTCCTCTCTAGCCTGGCCCCATCTTGTCTGGGTACACAAATGATTAGAGACAACCCTTTGTGAGTGTGTTCATGCAGAGCCTTTGTTATAGCTCCTTCCCCTTGTTAACTCAGAGTGGCCTATCCTGCCAACACATGGCATGCCTGTACCTTATTGTCTGGGAGACATAAACACAAAGACCTACTGCAATCTACACCATGTCATGTGACCCATGATACAGACTAAGGGCACCAAAGGTTTGGGACAAGCAAATTGCAACTTTCTAAAAGTAGCATTTTTAAAATTGTTACTTGAAATTAAACTGTATCATCAAAGAGGGCTATACATTGCAATTCTTCAGGCGTCAAACTCAATATTCCGACCTGCTCCCAATTGAAAGCTATCACTTATTAAATATAATAAGTTTATCTTATGTAATGGTGTTCTATAGGAGAGGAAGGCCTTGCAGTTGTGAACAACAAATGTAGAGTTTTCCATTACTAGGACATGAACATTTTTAGAATACATGTACAACAGTTTAAATGCACTGCGCCCTGCCCTAGGGCTGTCTAGAGACTACATTAGTGGTGACATATATATTTGAAAGGAAGGATTGGGCCTGGCAAATGGTTAATATTCCAACCAGGTGAAACAGACATTTAAAACTGCACATACAACTGCAAAGGCAGGCCTGGGATATGTTTAAAAGGATACTTAAGGAAGAGGCACAATCAGTGCTACTGGCTCACTAGTTGTATTTAATTTACAGGTCCTAGATACATGTAGTACAACTTTATTAGGATTTGCAAGTAAATTAAATGTGCCAATCGGGTTTAAACCTTCTTACCATGTTTTAACGAGAGAACAAATCATTTTAGGACTGGTTAGCAGTGATGAAGTGTTCAGAGTCCTAAAAGGCAGCAAAATGGGTTCAGAAAGCAGGAGGGTGAAGGATAACATGTTGGGGATGACCCTGCAGAAAGGGCCAAGTTCAGCAAATGTGTTATCCAAAATACTGTGCTACAGGAACATCATTGCTAAAAAGCTCTTATCGCAATATCGTGAGGCTGCATACATATCAATAAACATAGATTTCCTATAAGTAACTCCCCTAAGTAACCTTGACAAAATATTAACCATCAAAGCATGTGGATGTGGGATTATGAATACTTAATTTATACTTACCTATATATACCTATATTTTGGCTATGATATTTTTGTAACATAGTATTTTTGAATTGCTATTCTGATATACAACCTCTCACTGGAGTGACGGCTGCCTGAATGAGACTACAGTCCCAGGAAAACGGATATATCGCCCACATTTTTCATGTTAAGGCTTTTGCCCTGAGGGTCTGAGATGGCCCTCGAGGATAATCACTAATCAAGCAAGACATAATTGACAGAACAGCGGGCAATATTTGCCAGGAGGCGAAATCAATTTACTAGCAGCAAGTTGGCAGACCGGGTCTTCGTGAACTATCAAAGGTCATTTCACATCAATGCTTTACAGGAGACATGGTTGATAGATCCACTGCACTTGCAAGGATATTTACATATCTTTGCACCAGCACTCAAAGGGGCAAGATACGGACACTTGCAGGGAGGCCTGGCAATCTATGTGAACGATACATGCACAACCTCAGTTCACACAGTTGGTTTAATAACAGCAGTATCCATCGCCATAAAAATCTCTACCTCAAGGATATAGTAACAATAAATAGGTATATACATTCTAATAGGAAATCCAATTATGCAAAACAATTGGCTAACTTTGTAGAGCTATGCATGAGTGAGGCCAATACACCAGATATGATACTTACAGGGGACTTTAATTTACATCTACTTGGCTCATCGATAACTGAGGAAGTAACGGTACACAAAGAGTTATGGAATATCCCGCCACAGGGTAACAATTCATCAGAATTACCCACAAAAACTAGCCAGCGCCTTATAGAGGATCTTGAACACCTTAACCTCAGAGCTGTGAATGGAAGAAGTTCAGGCGACACGCCCCCTGCATTCAGTTATCATTCATTAACCAAAAACTCAACGCTAGATTATACCTTTGTGTCTCTAACCCTTTTTAACAAAATGTTCTCATTTAGTATGGGCGACAAAGCTGATAGCGATCACCGGCCCCAGGAGCTCATACTTCATACAAATTTGCTAAAACTCATTAAATGGAAGGGCCAGCCAGGCATAATCACCATAATTAATTACAGGAAAATAAAATGAGTGCATGCGACACAAGAGAACTTCCGGCAAGCTGCCACACTTTTATTCAAATCACTTGAAGGAGACAATGAAATAGAGAGATGGATAAACTATACAAATGCCTTGGCAAAATCTTTTGCCGCCCTAATTAAATCAAAGTCTCAGCAGGGCTATAGAGGCTGTTTAAACTTCACAACGATGCAAAAAAGCAAGATAAGATCCATAAAAATAGCATTAATTATTCATTGCGGCAGGTGCGGCGGTCTCCAACCAACATCTTAAAACTAGCTGTATTACGACAGCAGAAAACACAGCTGAAGCAGGCAATATGGGAGGCCAGGAGAGATAATGAGGGTTCCCTATGGATTCCCTATGGTCAATTTGCACGCGGATTCCAAGCGGAATGATAGTACAAGATTCTGGGAGCCAATAAAAAGATTCACCCACCCAATGCACAAGGGTCTTTCTTTTAACATATCCGAGGAGGATTGGGCTACCTACCCTGGAAATCACTTTTCCAAGAGAAAATCTTACCGCATACAGAAACTAGCATAGACAAAACATGGTGGTCTATCACTTTTAAGCACCAACCCAATGAGGAAAATGCAACAGCACAGGAATGGAATGAAGGAGAACTACCAGGAGGTATACCCTCAAATGATTACTTAAAAACAATCAAAAACCACATCAAGAAGGAAAGACAAGAAGGGGAGCCGGGACCCAATGGAATACCAACTGTGCTTTACAAAACAAATGCAGATCATTGGGCACAAACACTTAGCCCTTGTTTATGGAAATAAGACAGATAGGCCTACTCCTTCCATCCTGGCGGACTTCGATAATTTCGTAAATTTTTAAGTCAGGAGACAAGACTCTGCCTAGGAACTATCATTCAGTTGCCGTCTTAGACAATGAGGCAAAATTCTTTGCGGGCACTCTGCTGGATGAACTGCAACTTTGGGCGGAAGACAGCTCGATCATCCCCTGAAACCAAACTGGCATCTCCAAATCTGTTGGGACTGTAACAAACATAACAACTATGGCTCTGTTAATCGATATGGCTGAGAATACAAAAATGCCGTTATACTTGTGCTTTATCGACTACCGGGGGACTTTTGATCATGTAAACTGCAACAGACTTTGGTCAAAACTGGCCAGCTGGGGCGTACCCCAGGCTTTGCTAAACCTGCTAATTAATCTGCATACTCAGACCTGGGATCAAGTAAAGCTGGGGGACGGGTCAATTTTATCAAGGAAGATACCAGCAACGAAAGGCCTCAAGCAAGGCTGCTTGCTGGCCCCGACCTTATTTAACCTGTTTCTTGCAGACCTTATCCCGCTATTAAATGCCAGCAATTCTCATTTTCCTAAGATCAGGAACCTAGTATTATCATGTTTACTTTATGCTGACGATTTAGTCTTGATTAGCCAAATGAAGGTGGGTTTACAGCACCTTCTTAACATGACATTTGAGTACTCTGAGGCAAATAACTTAAATATTAACTTGGAGAAAACCAAAACCTTGACAATTAAAAAGAACTCTAAGAAAACACCTGTCTGGTTTTAGGGCAAGACCTGCAAAGACTCAGTAACAGAGTATAAATACTTGGGGGTGACCGTCGACAAAGGTGGGCACTTTGTGGCTCAAAGGGACAAAATCAAAAGGAAGGGAACAGCCCTAGCAGCCTCAATGAACGGCCCCTCACTTTCCCCATTGGTTGAAGTAATACTGGTACAACTTCTACCTACAATAACTTACGGGAGCGAGGCACAGTGGGGAAGGGACTCCAAGCTCCTGGATGGCCTGGTCGCAAAAGTGTATAGAATTATTTTTGAACTACCAACAAGAGTCTCTCAAGCACAAATTAGGCTCGGGTTTGGTGTTCAAAAACAGACCCTTGCGAGAAATGGTATGACAGTCATCTTTTGGGACAAAGTAAGAAGATCAAAACCAGGAACCCTAAATTGGCATTTGTGGTCAGAACTACAACAGAAAAAAACATCACGAGCGGCAAAATACTTAGTAGCTGGTCTGACCACTTTAGGTCTCATCGAAATTTGGGAAACTTTACCTTTTAAAAAACAAAGAAAACAGTAAAGAGTCAATCCTGGATCGAAGACAAGGCCAGAAGGTCGCACGGCTGGATGATCTTGAGTTCCCATTCCTTCCTCACTGCTCAAAAAAATCTATCCCTGGGGTTTGCTAAATCTGTTGAAATCAAATTCTTAAAATACCGATTTGGCCTGCTACCATCCACAAAGCACTTGCCGCACTGGCTGAAAAACCAATTTGATTCCATCTGTCGCCAGTGTGGTGCAGCGCAAGAAAACATGCTTCACCTTCTCTGTATGTGCAAAGAACTAATACAGGAAAGAAAACTGCTTTTAAAACCACTTTTTATTCAGAGAGGTATCCGCACACGGCGGCAGGCTGTGCTGGCGTGCTTTGCACCTGAGGACACGCAGCTTAACTGCCGCCTTGTAAAATTTTTGAGACAAGTGGAGAAGCAAATGCCACAATATCGAGATGCTGATCTCTTGCTAGAACATCAAAATAGCTAAAAAGTAAAAGTCGGACGCTGCTAAATAAATGCTTATTTTATCAATGTATTGCAAAGATCAATTAGCTTGCACTGATTTTAATTTATTTTTAGCAAGCTGGTTTTATTACTTCAAAAATTGTTGAAATGTAATGAGTTATTTTGTAGCAATGGTTTTAAGTAACTGTGCTAAAGAAATAAATACTGAATACAGTCGTGCGCAGCCCGATAACAGCACACATGTAGCTTGGTGCAGAGGGAACGCTACAAGGCCACATGTTGACTTGGGGTAGGCCTTATAATATTAGTGGGCACATATAGGTAAGTCAGTTGGACTTCCATGGTTATCTGTAGTGTGACTCTATTATATACATAGTGGAAGTTTCACTACCCTTTGGCCTACAAAGCCCATTAAGTATGAAACTGATGTGAAGCCTGTACACCAAGTTTCAATGTGCAAAGACCTAGTTGCACACTTCATGAGTCATCCATAATTTACATTTTCTCTGGCTCAACTCTGAATCAGAGTTCCAGCCTTATGCCAACCTGCTGGGCCAAGATAATGACTCTGCTCCTCAGCAGAAGGAACAACAACCTCACCTTTCAAAAGAAGTAAGTGACAGTGCTTCACTGAGACTCTGAGTAGGAATGGGTGGGGGAAAAAGCCTGCATCCCTTAATTAGCTGTCACATTAAGGGTTGGGACAGCCTAGGCCGTCTGAACAAAGGAGGAAACCCAGACCTCTGTAGTCAACATAGGAGGGGGGTCCCCTCTGATGTTTTGGGGGGAAAGTCACTGGCAGAGATCTCAGCTAGGCGGCTAGGAGAGTCCCCAGAGAAGAGGTGAACAGGGAACTCTTTAAGGGGCCTTCTTAAATTGTGTGGTGTCTGACATCTAGACTTAAAAGTCATTGCACAAGGGAGAGAAAGAGAGATGGACACTGGAATTGGGCACCAGCTGCAACACTATAGAGAGCTGGAAAGACAACTCCCCAGTTGGATTGAGGACTCTGCCTACAGCTGATCACAGCCCAGTGGGTCTCTCCATGACCAGTGAGACTGGTTCCATTATACCCACTAAGGACCAGGAGGGGAAGGGTTGGACTCTATTGTCCCCCCAGATGATGTCTATATTTGTAAATTAATGCTCAGTATTTAGTAGGGTGTGCAATAAAGGAACATTTCATTTTTACAAACACTGACTGGACAATCATTTCTTGAGTGCTATCATTGGGTGTTAATAAATCATGTTTACTAGTCTACACCACATCCCCTGAGGATCTTGGAACTGCTCTGCTTTGCTACCTTGAGAGAGTGAAGAGCTATAACGGGATGCATGGTCCCCAATGATGGGGGAATTGTGGACCTATTACTTCAGGCCTCACATCACGCATCATAGACCTGGGTAGGAGGCACCCTGCCTAGGTGACAGTTCCTCAATCCCTTGAAGTAGCTCACAACATTACATCCTCTGGCTGAGCTCTCTGCACTGTCCCGAAGCAGCCTATTCCAGTGTCAGGCTGGCCTATGGGCATTCTGGAAATGCCTGAAAGGCTGGTCCGACAATCCAGTTTGTCTGTTTATGACCATGTTTTATGGTTTTATGACCCAGTGTTTACTGTTGATTTCCCTAACATTGCTATCAGCATGGCCAGCAGAAGGTACACCGGCTCACAATCTTTCACGCTCATACTCCACGTCTTTTCAAGTTGAAACGGTCTTGATTAACTAACACAAGCCACCGTCTTAGATATTTGATTTGCTAATGGAAGACACTTTTTTTGGTGCCCTGGCCCATTTTCTTTCCCAGTCCATACCTGGTCACAATGGTTCCAGTCCACCTGCAAGACACCAATATGTCTATTCAGTAGGACTGTTGGAGCCCGCAGAGGTTGTTGCCACAGCCCCCAAGGATTCGGATGAGCATTGGCAGCCCATGACCCTGCCAATTCTTGCCTGTGAGAGCCTGTGGGGGTTCTTGCCACAGCCTCCAAGGTTCCGGATGAGCATTGGAAGCCCATGACCCGGCCAATCCTTGCCTGTCAGAGCCGGTGGGGGTTGTTGACACAGCCCCCAAGGCTCTGGATGACTATTGCCAGCCCCTACCGGGCCAATTCTTGCCTGTGAAAGCCTGTGGGGGTTTTGCCACAGCCCCCAAGGCTCCGGATGACCATTAACAGCCCCTGACCCGGCCAGTCCTTGCCTGTCAGAGCCCACAGGGGTTGTTGCCACAGCCCCCAAGGCTCTGGATGAGCATTGGTAGCCCCTGACCTGGCCAATCTTTGCCTTTTGGAACCCGCAGGGGTTGTTGCCAAAGCCCGAAAGGCTCCAGATGAGCAGTGGCAGCCCCTGACCAGGGCAAGCCTTGCCTGTCAGAGCCAGTGGGGGTTGTTGCCACAGCCCCCAAGGCTCCGGATGAGCATTGGCAGCCCCTGACCTGGACAATCCTTGCCTGTCGGAGCCCACACGGGATGTTGCCACAGCCTCCAAGGCTCCGGATGAGCATTGGCAGCCCCTGATCTGGCCAATCCATGCCTGTCGGAGCCCGTGGGGGTCTCCACAACCTCCAAGGCTCCGGATGAGCATTGGCAGCCCCTTACCCGGCCAATCCTTGCCTGTCGGAGCCCACATGGTTGTTGCCACAGCCCCCAAGGCTCCGGATGAGCATTAGCAGCCCCTGACACAGCCAATCCTTGCCTATCGAAGCCCGCGGGGTTGTTGCCACAGCCCCCAAGTCTCTGGATGAGCATTAGCAGCCCCCGACCCGGACAATCCTTGCCTGTCAGAGCCCGCGGGGGTTGTTGACACAGCCCCCAAGGCTCCAGATGAGCATTGGCAGCCCCTGACCCGGCCAATCCTTGCCTGTCGGAGCCCGTGGGGG
This sequence comes from Triturus cristatus, assembly GCF_964204655.1. Taxonomy (NCBI): domain Eukaryota; kingdom Metazoa; phylum Chordata; class Amphibia; order Caudata; family Salamandridae; genus Triturus; species Triturus cristatus. Next base: position 1,127,619,185 of record NC_140588.1, on the reverse strand, counting down.
TCTCCATACGCTCCAAGGCTCCCGATGAGCATTGACAGCCCCTTACCTGGCCAATCCTTGCCTGTCGGAGCCCGTGGGGGGTCTCCACATCTCCCAAGGCTCGGATGAGCATTGGCAGCCCCTGACCCGGCCAATACTTGCCTGTCGGAGCCCACATGGTTGTTGCCACAGCCCCCAAGGCTCCGGATGAGCATTAGCAGCCCCCGACCCGGACAATCCTTGCCTGTCAGAGCCCGCAGGGGTTGTTGCCTCAGCCCCCAAGGCTCAGGATGAGCATTGGCTGCCCCCAACCCAGCCAATCCTTGCCTGTCGGAGCACGGGGGTTGTTGCCACAGCCCCCAAGCCTCCAGATGAGCATTGGCTACCCCCGACCTGGCCACTCCTTGTGCTGCTGGAGTCACAGGGGTGGGGCAGGGCCTGAGGAAGATGAGGTAATGACTTGCTTGCGGTACTCATGCACACACGCACGCATGCACACATGGCTGAAGTGGAGCCTTAGACAAAGATAAACTCATCATGTTCGCTGCTGAGAGGGACTGGTTTATGCCTTCAGTTTGGTTAAACTAGCCTAACAGTGTTAACTAAGTCCAGTCAGGGCGCTTCGCACTGTGGTGTCTTTTACTTTCACACAGAGTGCTGCATTCATCTTCTGCCCAACATACAACAATGCAGGGTGCTGTGTGGCAGTGACAGAGTTGTGTGCATCGACTTCTGTCTGCAGAGCTGGTCCCAGTGATGAACATCTGTGCCTGGCGGGGGGGCTGCCTCAGTCAGAGGTGAAGGCTTGTTTCAAAGCGGGTTCATTCACTTGCGAGGAGTTCTTTAGTGTTCATTTTAGATTCGGGTCCATACATTATGTTATGATGGCATTGATAACAAAGGAGTCTTCCAGGAGGCGCACAAATTATCTGACCGCACTGACACAGGCTCCCGTTGACAACAGACTGACACGGGCTCTGCGTAGGACGAGGACTTGCTCCCATACACTGGGATTAACCATGTCCCTGCCTTGTCACTAACAAATAGGGCAGCTTTCATAAACGTCTATAAAACCTGCTCTATCAGGACTGGGAGACCTTTGGAAATCAAGGGACTTTGATAATAATACCCATCTTCAACCCCCCATAGGCAGTAGTACCAAGAATGGATTAACATGTGTGCAGCGTGCACAAGTGTCACAATTCATGAATTAAGAGTGAAAAGGTTCACGACTTATGTTTGAATCTTTACCACGCATCTCATTACAGATGCAAAGGTGGGCGTTAAGAATCCCGACGCTAACGCAAGTTTTCACGCGTTAGCGTGAGCTTGCTAATTAGGAGATAAAATTATCGCCGCTTTTCGGCCAAAAACAGTCGCTAAAGCGGCGATAATTCTATCGCCTCGCCTCGCTGAGATGCCCCTAGGTACTTTCTTTCAAGTCTGTCTCTTGGACACTCTTCTTTGTCCCAACTCAAGGACGCCTGATCCATGCCCGGCCAGTAATCTGTCCCCATCTGACAGCAGTCTGTCCTCTATCCTGCTTCCAGCTCTCCTCGGGTGTTCTCTCCTCTCCATCCCTATATAGGGAGGGTCTCTGCCTCCCTGACAGAGGTTCCCTCTCAGTTGTCTCAGTAAAGTGTCTCCTATATGAAATCTCTTGAGTGATGTCATGACGACGCATTCACAACTGCTTTATTAACCCTCTTGCTTTTTCAAATTTACTTGAAAATGTACCATTTGCCCACTCTTTTTTAAAAAAATGTTAGGAAAAGAACCCCCCTGAATCCCTTTGTATAACAGTCTGACTTGCTTGCTATGCTTGCTTGCCACAGGACTCTCATCACAAACTGTTACACCTCACCACTTTCAAATGTCACCAGCCGCCACTGATAAGGAGTGAGAGTAGAAATGAATGAATGAGACTCATCAAAGACGATCCCTTTACTCATCCAGTGCACGCTGTAACTTTCTTAACTTTTGCTTCAACACTTCAGTGTCAAACCACCTGTTCCTTTTTCTCCCTTTACCCATAAACAGCTATATTATTTGTAATTCCTTCTGCCAATCTATCACTAGGCACGTAAACAACCTTTTTGTTATGTCTAATTATTTATTTACCTGGTCACTGTCCTGAAGTAAGTAGGAGTGTGGGTCATTGTTATTTTGTAATTCAGCTTGAGCCTCACCATGTTGAGCACTTATATGCGTTGTAAGGCCCTTAGGAAATTCCATACATAGCAGCAAAATCATTCCTCTTCTTAACATTTTTAGCTGAAATGTCGTTGTCAACAGGAAAGGGTCGCTTTCTTGGTGTGGTGAAACCCACAGCCATCAATCAAGGACAAATACCATGCTTGGGTTAAGATATAAGCTATGGGGCCTTTCATACTGCATGTCTATCAGCTCCCTACAACAATGTATTGGAAATGCAGTGGCTGTTGAGGTGGACATAGCTTCTACTCTACAAGAGACTCCAAAATTCGACAGATGTTTTAGACGTTTGTCATAGTGGAAAGAAGGCTAGTGGAATCCTATACGCTTCCAAAATAGCCCCAGCTTTTAGCGCTTTTGGATCTGTTTGCAGCTCAAGTTAAAACATCCCAAGGTTGGTATCAAACTCGATGGATATAACACTAGGATGTGTCCTGCGTATTCTTCTAATAGCCCATATTGGAATAAACTATATTTTTATTCCTTCTGATTGATGTGTACATATCTTATCACCATACTCCTCACTGTCCGTCGTGATGATCTCAGCCACATGCAGCCACCCCCCCTCATTGGCACCTGAGTTACTCCCTTTGTAATATGCATTGAAACCAAGAGTGAATAGTCTCCTAACTTGTGCCCACAACCCTTTGGCAAGGCTTCAGAATAGATCTGAGTGACACCTGGGAAGAACAATTTTTACCCTGAAAGCCCGGTCTCCTGAAAGCATAAAATATTGTGTTCTGGAAGGATTGTTTCAAATTTCAAATTGATCAAATTCCAAAATACGTCTTAGCCCACACACCTTCCATATACCAATCCTGAAAATCTTTTGGAGGAGGATGTATCCCAAACAATATTACTGAGAACAGAAAATGTGTGCCAAATTGACTCATCTGGGTTGATTGGGTCAAATCTGTAACTAAGCACTGCTACTATGGTTATGCATAAATCATCTCTCCTGCTATGGTTATGTGTAAATTATCTCTCCTGCTATGGTTATGCATAAATCATCTCTCCTGCTATGGTTATGTGTAAATTATCTCTCCTGCTATGGTTATGCATAAATCATCTCTCCTGCTATAGTTATGCGGAAATCATCTGTCCTGCTATGGTTATGCGTAAATCATCTCTCCTGCTATGGTTATGCGTAAATCATCTTTCCTGCTATGGTTATGCATAAATCATCTCTCCTGCTATGGTTATGCATAAATCATCTTTCCTAAGTCCCCTTGTTCTATTTTGTCCACTTGACTCACAGGTCCATATTCACAAGGAGCTATCACCGAATTAACAGCACTTTATCGCAGCTAAAGTTGTCATACATTTACCTCCCCATTCACAAGCTGGTGCTAACAGCTCACAGCACCAGTTTACCCGCGATAGCAGCCGCAAAAACACATTGCCACAGAGTACCCCACAACTATCGTTAATGAGATTCAGAGTGGGCGTTGCCATGCCAAAAGCCGCGACCACACCACTCCTCAACATTCTCAACGACCAGACAGATCAGTGATAAAAACACAAAACAGGCGATAAGGCGCGTCAGCACCAGGAAATCTACACCTGCTCTGATCTGGTGTTAAGTCGGACAGTAGCCAGCACCACAAAAGGGAGCACAGCCCATGGCCACATCAGAAGTGAAACAGATGTCAAGGAGCCACTCATCATGCGGCCCGTACACCCACCAACACTACCCCAGGACCCCACCCCACACCCGGAACACCCCCCACGCGGACAACCACAGAGGCAGCGCAGACAAAGACAGCGGACCCCCAGGACACGCACCAGCCTCACAGACCCAACATCTGATAATGTCACTGTCCACTACAGGTTGAAAGGGACAACCATCTTACGCATCCTGACCATCATCGCCTAAGAGGCCTACGGCACCAACATAGCGGACAACCACAACCCACCCACACAACGCTGCTGGATTGGCTGCACCTGTTGGCCCCTGGCACCCCCCAAACAACACCAGCCAGAGTCAGAGAAGTCTCACAGCCAGCCACATCCGAGTCCCCAACATCTGTCCTGGACATCACCATCACCTGGTACCCTAGTCCCCATACGTCGAACACAATGAGCAGGATCCACTGGACACCAAGCAAGGACCATACTCCATAGTAGGATGCACACACTTGTTGGGGGCAATCCACAGCACACGTCTCACCTGTGCCCCCGGTGACAGAGCACACAATCACCACAACAGGAAGCACACATCTCACAACAATGTGCAGGCAACAACTGGAACACCGTGGAACCTCCAACAATGTCGCCTCCAAATACCCAGCCACTGTGCACAATTCCTTCACCCTCCGACAGTCCATCAGAAACCAGCCTACCCAGGATGGCAACAATGGAAATACACAGCCCCATGGCAAGTTTCAAATGGACACTGCACTCACCTCAACTCCACAACCATGCAACTCACAACTCTGGCAATGCACACGTCACAAAATCACTACCAACATGCACAACAACATGACCATCCACCAGACACAACAGAACAACTCACAATGGTTACCTGGCCAAGCCGTGAACATGAGCCATCAACGGCATGGCACCTCAGCCACACAACATCCGAATGTGGGGAAAGGTGGCAACCAGGCATGTGTGAAGGATGCAGTAGAACCATGATTGGGAAAGCACACAATGCCAAGAGTGGCAGAGATGTGCTGGACAGACCGCAGTATGCAGAACACACCCATATCCATGGCGACACACACCTCTGGTGTGTGGAATCTAGTGGACAGTGGACGCAACCATTTCACCCCAGTCAGTGAGGGACCTTGCAGAAATGTTGCCTGTTACGCCCCCCTCAGCGTGACCGAAGTGGGATGGCCCGGCGTACGCCACGCCAGCGTAGGGGTGTGAATAAAAAGCACGTAGCCCTGGGCATAGTCCTCTTCTGGAAAGCACAACATCTCTGCCAGGGCGGCGCCTCTCAACCCGCAACAAGGCCGAGGCCGTCCTCGTGAGTGGAGTTGCCTGCGATGCCGTGCGCCTGCCGGACGCCAGCACACTGGACCACGGACCCGCAGCCAGGCCACACTGATCATCTGCCGATGCCAGTGTGTGTCAAGAAGGGCCCACCACCTGCCAGCACAAGCTCCAAGCCCAAGGGCCATGACCTTTACAGCCTCCTCAGTCCATCACGACCTCCACGACACAGGCCCACTTTAGTCCTTTCTCTTTGACGTACTCTACTGCCGCTTTCGGACTACTCTTCGGCCCAGTTGGTCACTGTAAGGAAGTGGGTTTCTGTTGCAGTAACCCCCCCACTTTTTTCCTGATAACTGATGCACTTTTCTTTTTGTGCCCTGGGCTCCTGCCAATCAGGTGCCCAGGGCTTGTGTACCTTCCCTCAAAACTGCCTAACAGCCAAAACCCAATTGGCATCTCTGGTCACATGTCAGCCCCTGGTAAATGATACCCTAGGTACCCAGGGCCTTGTGACTAGATAAGGCCACTAAGGGCAGCAGCACTTATGGTGCTACCCTTAGAGGCCCTGTGCCCTGACACACACACACTGCCTTTGCAGGCTGAGTGTCTTGGTGCAGAACGAAACAAAGAGTCAACATGGCACGCATCCCTGTGTGCCATGCCCACAACACCCACTGCCCTGGGATACCTCAGTCACCCCTCTAGCTGTGTGCCCTATGCCAGTGGGGTGGGTACAGGTGCATGAGCCCTGTGCCCCTACAGTACCCGGGTCCATTCCTGGGCACTGTAAGTGCAGTGCTGCCATTTAAGAGTATATGATGCTGGGAGATCGTCAACAAGAACTCCACAGCACCCTGATGACTTCACTGAAGACTGAGGAGTTTGGTATAAAACTCCTCAGCACATTAAACCCGTACTGATGTCAGTGCAGGATTTAATGTACAATGCACGACAGAGGGCATCTTAAAGATGCCCCCTGAACCTAACCTACAATCCACGTCTGGTCTGAGGGGCTGCCTAGGCTGCCACACAGCAGACATGTTGCTGGACCACTGGGTAGAGAGCCATCCGCTCTCCTGGGCCTGCAACAATGCACATCCTGGGTGAGGTGCTAGGACTCCTCCGCCAGGATGGGCAAGGGGAAGCTTCAAAGGCATGCCACCTTTGTGAGCTTCTCCAGGCCACTTGCTGTATCCAGCAACTGCCTCCTACCGGTTCTCAACCCCCACTCTGGTGGGAAGACTGGCCGGAAACCCCAAGGAAGGACAGGGGGTGTGCCAGCCTCTTCCAACCCCACCCCTCATGTGGGAGAGGCGAGGTGAGGCACGTCCCCGGGCTCTTACCATCTTGAAGATGAGGAGCCCTGCCCAATCAGGACTAGGCCACTGCCCCCCTCCCACAGGAGAGTGGCATGATTGGGGGTGTACCCACCCCAGGGCAGGGACCCAGTGGTCTCTTCCCTTTAACTACCTGTAACGCCCCTAAACTTAGTAATTAGGGGCACCCCGAACCTTCCTTCCTTAGATCCCAATTCGAAAACAAGCAAGAAGATCAAGAAACCAGAGGGCAGCACCAACTGACTTGGCCCCAGCCCTACCGGCCTGTTGATCATTGAACCTGCTCCTGTGAAACTCTGGTGCCTTCAGTGGTCAGCAAACTCAAAAACCCCGGAGGACCTGACCACCTTGAGACTCTACCAAGACTGGGATTCCCACGAGCAGTGGTTCTGCTCAAACAGCAATTCTCCTGGTGCCAGCCAGGAACCGCGCATCCAGCACACTCTGCACCCGCCAAGCCCGGCCTGTGCCTGAGTGGACAAAGACCATGAGGACGTCCCCCCGGCAATTCTCACCTGGAATCTATTGCCCAAGGACCATCCTCGACGACCCTGACGATACCTGCAGCCTCAGAACCAGGGACCCCTCCTACCGCGACCAACAGGGGGTAAGATTTTCCGACGTCAAAAAACACCCCTGCACCCGGCTCCCCACGGCCCCCTGTGCCCAACTCCTGGATGCCTACCTATCCTTCAAGATCCCAACTTACCCCTTGAAGTGTTGGTTGCCCCTGAAGATCATCCGTCCCCGAGCCTGCAGCCTTTGTTCACTTTCCAAGATCTCCATTGAATAACATTGAGCGCCCAATGGCTCAAAAGCACCCTGCACCCAGCCGCCCGAGTGCCCCTGGCAGTGCAACCTATGTCCTAATCTACTTCCCCATTTGCCCTGAGCAAGTGACCAGGAGCCCAGCTCCCACAGCCGCGTGGCCTGCTCGCCAGCAGCCACCAACCGAAGGCCCCCTGATTCTCATTGGATAACATTGGGCCTAACTACCTCTGCACCCGGCTGCTCCTGTGCCGCTGAGGGTGTACCAACTGTACCTACCTGACCCTGGGATACCCCTGAGTCTATGCCCAGAACCTTAACTCTGCCAGTCGAGTACTTACCTAAAAGCCGATAACTCACTTTTTTTCCATAGGCTAACATTGACTGGTTTCACTTGGAAATTCTTCTATGTGTGGAGTTTTGGAACTTTAAAATATTCATCCAAAATCAGCCGAACAACGAATTCCGATTTACTCACCTGTTATCAGGAGAGACCTCAGTGCTGCATCTTGTAGCTCAGTACGGACCCTGAAGAGTAATTTTAACCTTACTTACCAGTAACTTGAATTTCCTTCTATAGGAAATCATTGCCTGTTTTTTGCTGAAAAAGTTTCTAAGTGTCTATTTTTGAAACTTACAAATATTCTTTAAAAATCGTACCAACTGTGAAAACGTAATTACTTACCTGTTTTAGATAGATACCCCAGTACTGAGCCTAGGAGCCCAGCACTGGATTACAAAAGTAACGAGAACATACTTTACCAGTAACTTCAACTTTCTTCCATAGGAAACTATTGACTGTTTTTCTGTGAAATTTCTTCTGTGTCGAATTTGCAAACTTATAAATATTCCTTAAAAATCGCCTGTATAACTTAAACGCAGTTTCTCTTACAGGTGGTACACAAGTGCTGGATCCAGGATCCAATACTGACCTAGAAAAAGTAACCATAACCCCACTTACCTGCTAAGTGAATTTCCTTCCATAGGATAACATTGATAATTTGATCAGAAAAACTTTCTAAGTGTCAACTTTTAAAATAGCAAAATATTGCTTAAAGATCACAACTGTAACTACAAGTATTTACTCACTTGTTTCCAAGAACTGTCCCAGGAATGAATCTAGGATCCAGTCCTGGAGTTAGAAAAATAATCCTGAAAGTAATCAATTGCATATAATTTAAGATTTCCATTGAGCTCAATGTGTTATTGTGTCTGAAATTATGTTGCCTATTGCAACAAACTGTAACTCTTACATTCCAAGTCAATTGCCTCTTGCAAAGTATTTAACTAAAGCATCTCATTCTGAGAAAGAATTTTGATACCTATTGTTGGTTCTAAAATAAAACAACCATATATTTTTAATATACAAACCATTGGCCTAGAGTTCAGTTATTGAGTGTGTGAGACCATTTGCTGACTGAGTGTGTACAACAAATGCTTTACACTGTCCTTTGATACTGCCTTACTGCTCGACCAAGCTACCACTCGGAAACAGTACATACAGAGCCACTTTCTCACAGTCACATTTGCCAAAATGTGTCCAAATTCATGAATGGCAGTCACCCCAATTCTGGGCCAGAGGCCACAGCACCTGACACACCCCGATCAGTGAGGCATAGTTCCATATGGGCAATTTGCGACACGTGGTGCCACTAACCCTGTTCAACGCCAGCCTGCGACACATGGTGCCACTAACCCTGTTCAACGCCAGCCGGCGACATGTGGATGAGGGACCAGGACTACCCTGCGAACCAGTAGGTCCTCCATCCAGCACCTAGGCGCAAAGCAGGAATGTCCACACCAGTGGTCGCACGGAGAGGAGTAAGAGGAAGATGCGGCTCAGTCCGGACGAAACCTGGGTCACATACACGGAGGTGTCCCAACACATGGTGTCACTGAACCTGAACTACGCAGGCGGGTGGGGCCATCCAACCTATGCCAGCGACACTCGGTGAATGGGCCGTGCTGACCGCTGCCTCAGGCCTACACCACAGTCAGGTAGGTCACAGATTTGGATCTGAACATCGGTTATTTAGATGGCAGAATACATATCATCGCACGCACGCAGAGGCGTAAGAGGATGACGCGTTGCAGTCCGGAGGGAACAAGATTATCGTTACGGAGGTGATCGAACACTACCGACAAATGCCCTTGTGTCACTAACTCTGTGCCTCACCAGCCAACGACAGGTGGCTGTGGGCCATTGCTGACCGCTGCCTCCGGCCTACCCTGCGGTCCAGTAGGTCACAGACTCTTTATTTTGCAGTGGCTGAGTTCATATAAGAGTACCAGCATCATCGCAGACAGCATCCCCTCTCAGCCCCGGTGCCACTAAGTCTGTTCCCCGACAATCATGGACACTCACTGGTCAAACTTTGGTGGCGTCTGAGTCTATGGACTAGGGGGCATTTTTCATCCTCATGTAGCTGATACCTAATTGGTGGTGGCAACGAGGCTGGTGCATCCTACTTTGGCAGCTGATCTACGCCACCTTCAACTGTAGGGGCAATGGTGGGACAGCACGGGACTCCGGTGGCTGAAACACTTACAGGGCTCGGGCCTCCTTCTGACTCAAAGGTAAGTGTGGGGGGACAAAAGTTAGGGTTTCAGCGATCGGAACCTCCTCCCTCCTTTGCAACCGCAGCCCTACTCTGGTGCCACGCAGCTCCGCCTCCAGGTCTAACAACTGTGCTTCCTACTGCACCTCCGCTCTGCTCCCGCTCCCTTACTGAAGACAGAACTGGTGAAAAGCATAGGCAGAGTTCCGTGACTCGATCTGAATGTACTTTTTTCACTCACAAAATAAGAATAGAATATCTTTGGACATGGCAGTGGATGCAGTGTCATCAGCATTGCAATGGTGTTAAGTGTTTCAGCTGCGCATCTTAGGGATTCAGCATCTGGCAGAAATTGGTGATGAGGGTTCGGACTTAGACTGGTTCTTTTGTTTTCTGAGGGTAGAGCAGCAAGCGATTAGACTTTACGCTTGTTCTTCCCAGTCTATCCAGATGGATTGTGGAGTACCTCAGGGCTCTTCACTAAGCCCAATGCTTTTTAATGTCTATATGACCCCTTTCGCCCAACTCATCAAGGGTTATAGATTTGAAGTGTTGTCTTATGTGGACGACTATCAATTGATCATTCCTTTCAGTGATCAGATTGAACACTTCATGATATCCATCGCTAGCTGGAAGTCTCAATATCATTCTAAATTAAATTCTGATAGGACAGAACTGCTAATTTTAGGTCTTTATCACCATATCTGGATGAAGAATTGGTGGCCATCTGAGCTTACCTCCCCTCTGGTGCTGGAGAAAGTGCAGCGGAAACTGTCAGGAACCTAGGAGTCATATTTGACTCCCAACTACCCTTCCATCAGCAGATCCAATCCGTAACAGCTGAGCGCTAAGCACCCAAACCCCGTAATGTTCTTTTTTTCACTTCTTTTAGTTGGGAAAATGGTGAACCAGGTCCTAGTGATGTTGATGTTTGACTACTTGAGTGCCCTATGTTTAGGGACCACAAAAACCTATTGCCAAACTACAAATTGTGCAGAAAGCAGCTGCAGAATTGCTGCTGAATAATCCTACTTTTCTCTAACTTGAAAAACCTGCATTGGCTGCCAATGTCTAAGTGAGTTCAATATAAAGTGCTATCTTATTTTCCTGGAGGTGTCTAAAAAACAGGCCTTATTGGGCCACAGAATATCTTTTTCCTCTACTTCACGACCAGACCTTTAAGGTCAGCCAGTTCTTTAATTGTCCAAACCTAGAAGAGGTGGTAGCTCTGCTGCTGTATTGCGTGCCATGCTATGGAACAGTATGCCACTGGCACTCCGCTCCACTTAGCACACCTCTTAACATCTGGATAGCCACTTGTCCTACTAGGTCTTGGCCATTTTGCCTGTAGGATTGTTTTTTAATCAGGTCACTGTGCCTTACAGAGCCTTTGTTCTTGCTCCAGAAATCTCTTTATCATTTCATTTCATTTTGAGAGTTTGAGATTTGAGATCATTGTTGTATGTACTGAAGATAGGTGGTAAACCATATTAGAACAGTTTTTTGTCTAAACCTATTCTTTCTCCAAGACTGTTAAGAAGTTTAAGGTGGTTGCAGTGTTGAAAACTGCCTGCAATCAATGATTGTAAGAAAGAAAGAATGAGTGTAGTACTTCAAAAACACTATAGCTGTTTGCAAAATGTCTGATTTGTTTTTCTCCTGCCTCACCATTCCTGTCCCATAACAGCCGCCACTGTGCTCTGGTTGTATTCTTTGTACACACAGCACCCGATTCACAAAGGTGATCTTAGACCTGAAGTCTAAATTTAGATTGAAGTTTAAGTTTAGACCTGAACTTTACATTTACATTGGAAGTTTAACTGTAGACATGAAGTCAAAGTTTAGACCGTTATATGGTTTCTACGAATTCACATAAATGTCAGAATATGAGGACTCTGTGTCCACACATATCATTAGGAAATGGCCCAATGCCTGGCTAGCTCACAGTGCCCGATCTGAACCCCTAAACTCACAGGGTACAAGATGGTGTCTGCAACCTCAGAACATGAACACTGCTATTCCCCAAAGAAATTGTGTAAACCTATCTACCCTTTCGATGTTACTTTTACAAGTTCACATGTTCAAGGTAACTCCGGGCGGAGTTTGGGTAGCCGGGCGAAGCAAGGCTACGCAAAGCTACAAAAACACTCCGCAACACTATGCTGAGTTACGCAAGCATGCGGAGTTGCTTGTTCCGCATGCTTGCGTATGCTCGTGCATGCTCGCAAGATGTTTTTGACGTTCGGGGGAAATATCACGCAAACTTCACCACGCGTCGCCAATGGGCACGGGCATCTTGTTTTTTTCCTTCGTTTGCATGGTTTTGGGTCCTGTTTCTCATCCCTCTCAAATCTTGTCAATTTTTTTTTTTTTGTACACTGTTTTTCTGATTTTTTTTTTATTTATTAGCTATCCCTCTCTCTCCCTAAGTGTATATTTTGTGTTTTATTTCTACTTTTACTGCATTTCTTTTTAAATTTTTCTACTGTTTTATAATACTTGCTTTTTTACTCTCCTACTTCTTCTCCTGACTTTATTTTTTACTCCTACATTTTCTTTTCTGCCCCCCGGTCACCCAGAACCATGGCTTAGGGTACCTCCCCCAACAATAGTAATGGGAAGGCCCCTGCACCCAAGAGCCCCCTTCCTTGCAGCAGACGGAGCCTGGAAGGAGTGCAGCCCCGGCCCTTTTTACCGAGGTGATGGTGTCCGCCCTTGTTTTTTTGTTCAGCACCCCCTCCCCTTAACCTTGGCAGCAGGTGGCAGGCCTGGCTCCGGTTACTCTACCCAGGAGCATCACTGTTGATGGGCGAAGGTGCGCCGGGCAGTGTTTCGCTGCTTTGGGGTCCGGCGCACCCACAAACAGCTGACCCATCGGTGGTCAGACATCTTGGACCGGGAGAAGAACCTGCTCGACCTGCTAGGTGTAGAGGTTGAGGGGCTTGTTGAGTAGCTATTTATAGTAGTATTGTGTGTTCTGTTCGGTGTTACTGTTCCGGCAAAAATAAAATGCCAATTAGCAAGAATGCTGCTGCTTACATCCAGGTAAGTTACTTTAAAAAATCTTCTGTTATTGTTATTCTTCTAGACACTAGACAGGTGCTCAGCGCTCCTAATCTTACTTGTTTGCAACTTTGAGCTCACTTGGGCTGATTATGTAAGAGAGTTTAGAGAACTTAAGTTAGGTAATGCTAGAGAGACTATGGGGCATATTATCAAGACAGGCGATAAAATTATCGCAGTTTTAGCGGCAGAAAACTGCAGCTAAAACGGCGATAATGGGCTTGATAATATGCTCTATGGAATTCCAATTGAAGCCCATGTTAGATGTGAAGGACATCTAACATGGGCTTCAATTGGAATTCCATAGAGCATATTATCAAGCCCATCATCGCCGTTTTAGTGGCAGTTTTCTGCCGCTAAAACGGCGATCATTTTATCGCCTGTCTTGATATTATGCTCCTCTAGTCCTTTCCTTTGTCCTCCTGTTACTGAGATGGTGGTGGATTGATAGGTAGTTTCTTTAGTTCCTTAGTATTAGTTGGTAAGTTAATTAGCGGTCTGCGTGATGCATCCTCCGTCTCGTCACATGTTGCTGACTCCAGTCCTTAGCATAACTTTTTGTAGTTAGTTAGTGAGTGATTAATATAGCAACTAAGTAATAAGCATCACATCAGCAGCGACCAACAAACAATATTGTGTATGCAAATTTATTCATGTTTCCATCTATGCATTTTTGAGGACTAAAATAAATGGAAATGCAGACTTAGTGAAAAATTGGCCCGTCAAAGGGGGTTGATTCATTGATGATTTCGAATGAGATTGAAACTTAGAAGAAGCAGATATATTTTTGGCAATTCATTTCAAATGTCTTTGGAATAGGTGGACTAGGCTAGGTTTCACTTAGGTTTAGGATTCTGGAATCAGAATGGAACACTGGATTAGTAAATAAATAATAACTAGACAGTCCGCAAATCCTGCGATACTACTAGTCGATTAGATTAGATAATTTTATTGCAATTGTTGTTTCCAAATATGTTTTTGGAGCGTTTTTTTATTTTTTTATTTGTTTCACTCCAATCATCACTGTTTGTCTCTTTCTTTATTATATATTATCTTACCACTTTAGTTTTGAAAAGTTTTGAAACTCAGGTTCACCAATAACTATGGCCACTGAGTCCAGTCCGTTGGGTTGCCTCTTCTAGTATTCTTAATCTTCTGGAGAGGCTTTTCAACAATTGCCACCAACAAAATGCCCAACCAGATATTTAACTATTTTTGATAGGATAGGACATACTGCTACTGTCTACTCCAATACTCTAGTATCCGATTTGTACTAGTGATGTATGTTTTTCCTAGGCGAACCGACCACCAGTGCCGGGGCCATCAGCGGGGCAGGAGACACCAGCCAGGAGGGATCAGTGGATGCAGCAGCTGCCGCAGGGGTGAGTGATCCAGCAGATGTGGTGGGTAGTAGTAAGTTATACTTATATTCCTTACTTATTGACAATAGTTACACACAAGGATGTACACTGTATGTTGAGAGAGACTAAGTTGTGAACAACGGTTGAAGAAGAAGACACCCTTTACTTAGCATTAAAGCAATAGAAGTAGAGGCGGGAGTTGAATAACTAATGGCCTCTTCTATTTGACTTCATGTCAGCTAGGAAAGTTTTATGGAGAAGAGTAAAAGTCAGACGACCTTGATGGATGCTGTTGGAGATTAGGATCTGCACTTATGTTGCCCCCACTTTTTTTCTGATGTATACACTGGTTTCTGGCTATAGTCTGGCTGGAACCCTGCTAATCAGGGCCCCAGCATCTCTGTTCTCTCTAAACAACTTGGAGTGCATATTATATTCACAAGTGATTGGATACTGTTCTACCTTATGAGCCCCTAGTAGATGGTACCTTAGGTACCAAGGGCATAGGTACTTCACAGGCCTACCAGGGGCTGAAGCATGTATTATGCCACCCTTGGGAAGCAGACTAAATCTGACACCACAGGCCTGCTACTGCAGCCTGTGTCAGGTAGTGTTAGCACTCCTCATTAAGGTATAGGTTCCCTATATCTCACCATACACACACATATAAACCTATCGGACACCCCTATGGCAGGCCCTGTCAATCCTGAGGGCAGGGTGCTTGGTATCCATGTGAGGGGGTGCCTCTGCCTGAGCAGGGCCCCTCTGCAGCTCTCAGACTCCATTCTCTGTAGCTGATTGTGGATGCGGTTAAACCATATACTCTTAAGTGCACTGTAACCTAGCGTTAAATGCTAACTTTGGGATGGCTGCATCAAAACATGTCGTGTTTGGTGTCAAACACTTTGGAATTATACCCCCACACCAGTAACTGGTGTGGGAGTATGATCCCACCCTTCTAGAGGGATAGACATGTACCCACTGTGGAAACACGGTAGAATTCTGAAGAGCCCTGGCATCACAAAATGGATGTCACCAGCACAGACACTGGGCTGCCCTCCTGCTTCTGACCGAAACTCACAGTGGAGGAGGCCCAACAATAGGTGTCCTGTCTCAGGGAGGTGTAACCACCTTCCAGACAGGATTTAGTGTATTGGGGCTGGGTGGGTGCACTCATAGAGTGCTTTGAAGTCCTGCACTGGGGGAGCAGTAGTCTCCTCTGTGCATATGCCAGATCAAACCAGTTCAGGGGCTACCAGCCCCTGCTCTGGCGCAAAATTGGACAAAGGGAAGTGGGTGTAGCCACCCCTGACCCTCCCATAGGAGTGGTCATAGAGTTAGTCCCTCCCTTACTTGTAGTATAAGTTAGGGAACCCTTGCAATTGCAAACTAGATATCCCTGGATGATGCTCTGAAGAAGAATCCTGATCCTTCGACATTCCACTACCTTTGGAAGACTGAAGAATCTCCCTTGGAGTCAAGGAGTGACTCCCCTGCTTGGCAGGCACCAAAACTTTGAATCAATGGTCGCAAACGTTCCCACTACCGCCGGAGTCCGAAGTCCCTGCAGCCCCAGAAGTAGATTTCCTGACTTCTTGACAGCCATCGTGGAGTCCCCAGCAAAGCTGAGGCGAATGGAGCCCACGAGTGATGAGGAACAGCAATACCCGGGTACAGTGCACTATTGTCAAGTGCAACCCCTTCACAATGATCTATGAACTTGTGCATTAGACCATGTGTGGTCCAATCCTCCAACAAGATTTTCTCCAAAGATCAGAGACCTACCTCGTCCCGGGTGACCGTGGGCTCCGGGTGAGTGAATCCTCCTGAGGTGTCTTTGCGATTGCTTGCTGGTTGGCTTGTGGGTCCCCTGAAGACTTTTCTACATAACCAAAGTGCTCCCTTGGTTGCTCCAGGCCTGCCCTGACTTGCCCTTGCTGGGTGAGTCCCTCAGACCTTGCTGGTCTACACCGCTAACTTTCTTCACTTTCCACAAAACTTGCTGTTGCCAAGGCTTGTTGGCTCCAATCCGGTTGCCGACACCTCAGTAAGCTGCAGACTTTGTGGGACACACAGAATCCAGCTCCTGGTTGTTGTCAACACCTCCTGGACCTCGTGGTTGTAGAGTCAAGACACCTGTGATCACCTGAAATCACCCGACTACTGTGGGCATCCAGCTTCCTGGCCCCGGGTCACTGACAAGTGACTTTGAACACTGTCTCCTCTGCTTTCAGGTCTTCTTTCTTCTGAATCCAGCCTTGGATTCCACCGGACACTTCTTCTGTCTTCACAAGCAGCAAGTCTTCTTTGGCTCCCATTGAAAACGATGCCGTGACCCGACACCAAAAGACACCTATGCACCCGGCTTCCCTGGGTGAGGTAACTCAAGTACTACGGTGCTCCTGTGTGTGTTGGCTCTAGAACTACTTACCCTGTAAGTTACTTGCTTGTAGACTCTCCCAAAGTATCCTAAAACTTTAAAATTCCAACCGCGACTTGCTCAATTGAAGTCTACTGGGATCCGCGGCTCTGTTCTCATACTGCATGCGTCTCCCGTGGGTCCTTTACTTACCTGCCTTGGGTATATTAGTGAGGCCCCAGCGCTTCTGAAGGCCCTGGGCCTTCTCTCTTCTCAAGTTGATATTCTTATACCTCTTTTTTAGTATATGGTCTGGTACGCCCCTAGGGCCCCAGCTATATAAGTGCCTAATTTGTTGTGAAACGTTGATTTGTGCATATGTTCCTGACTTCTAATCTCATAAAGCGATTAGTAGAGTGTGTCTAGTAATAAATACATATATATTTTATATATATACCTGTGTAGTGTCCTTTCATTTAGTGATTCAAGAGATTATAAGGTAAAACAAGCTGCATTACATTCCTCTAAAGACTTAGCCTGAAAGCTGCTCTCCACAGCTACCACTAGGATAGCTTTTTTTAAAAGGTTGTCTTAAACCTATCTACCATAAGAGTCGAATTGTACTGGTCTAAGGTGGCCACTTTAACTAGTGACCAGCATATACCAGGCCAACTTCTCACAGATGCGTTGAACGAAAAGGGATGGAAGGATTGAAGGAGGAAGGACAGGCGAGATGTAATATATGACTGGCACGGAAGGATGCGTAGGATGGATAGGTGGCTGATAGGAGTCAGATGTATGGATGGTTGAAGGATGGGTGGAAGGTAAAATAAAAGATGCCTGCCTGGGTGGGTGAAACTGTATGGGTGATAATAATAATCAGGGTTTTTCAAGGAAGGAAGGACACATTGTAGTGGTTCAAAAAGAAATATCAAATGTATGTTGTTGGTGAAACTAAGGATTCTTGAGAGATTAAGAAGATTGATAGACATGTTTACTTTGAATGGCTGGATGCTTGGATGGTGGAGACTGTCACTGGATGAAGAGTCTTTGGAAAGAATGTAAAAGAAAAATAAACTGTGCCAGAGTAGCAAAGCCGAGGAGAATAATAGAAGATTAGAATTGAAAAAATATGAGGCTAGAAGAGCAATGCAATGATTGATAAATGAAAAAATCGCTGGGAAGAGAAACAACAGGACTGATTTTAGGCAATGTTTTTGATTCAAGGTTGTTTTTTCAGAATACTCCCTTGACTCACAGTAGTTTGCAGGCACAGCATATATATTGTGGATGTACGTTATCAAGAACCTCCCTCCGACTCCGAGGCCCACTCCCTACCTATGTCATCTTTTTTCGACTATGTCAGCCTGCCCTGGGTGGGTTGGTTACAGAATCAATCAAAAGTACCTCCTGTGTCATCCCATATATAATAAATGATCATTTGGATCAGATATCATCTGCCTTGTTGTAGTACTCAGGGTCAAAGTGAAATTGAGCAGTTTCCCTTGATGTAACAGAGTACGGCCACCCATAATAGAAAAATAAGATGATTATGTATTTGTAGAATACAGCTGCCCCACCTGCAGACAGTAGTAAATAAAAATAGCGTGAGTCTGCGACACAAGTGTGTTTGTCTAGGGCGCAGGCTGACTGACCTGACATGCCAGCTACAACAAGGTTAATTTAGCTAAACTAGAGAGAGAAGAAGAAGAAGACTGGTGTACTCCATAGTGCCTAGTAGTAGTAATGCCTGAAACTCCCACAAATGTTAAAGGCCGAGGTGGAAGGATACCACAAATGTTATGTACTGCTTGCTAGTGCTACTGTGCCACTATGTGTAGAATTCATTTTGTGTTACTGTTTTGCTATGAGTGTTGGTAACAATAGTCTTTTTCCATTCTTGATATAGCTACTCCTTCCCAACCAAAAAAAGCCAAACCAGACAGGAAGGAGTTGGCAGCCATGGCCCAGCACTGGAAGCTGGAGGCCATCTGCAAGGAATATCGGCGGCTGGTGGTTCTGGTGGAGGAGGAGGAGGTGGCAGCAGCTGCAGCCTCCTCCAAAGCCCCTGGCTCCGGCCAGGCCCCCGAGTGGTACGGTGCCACGGTCTGGCAGCCACCCACCACACTTCCTTCAACACCGCTGCCCGCCCCTGTGGATGCAATTGTAAATCTTTCAAGCGCTGCATGCTCCTCTGGATGACAAGCCTAGAGGAGTGGATAAAGGTCCTGGAAGGTAACAAGCGACGAGCCTGCCGCTAGAGAACTCCGTCGTATTGCCCCTTTTTGAATCTTTTTTTTAGAGGGTGGGAATTGGGTGTTGTCACTGGGGAAAAGTTGGGGTTTATATTGATTATTTAATATGGACAATTGACCGGTCATTGGTTGGACTCTTTCCTTACCTTTGGACATTGATTGAGGTTAGGGAGAGGGGTGGGTCAGGTGTTGTGGGATTTTTACATCAGTTTATTTTGTTAGGGGAATACATTATATTTATACTTAAACTTTGCATATAATGTAAATGTTTTGTGGGGGGGTGTGAGAAAGTGCCATCTTTCTTGCATGGTATGCCCCCACTTTTTGCTAAATTGCTGAATGTACTTCGATTGAGTGTACCCTGGGTTCCTGCCAATCAGGTGCCCAGGGCCTATGTTCCTTCCTTAAACCACACAAACTCCCAATTGGCAAACCCTAGCCACATGTCAGCCCCTAGTAAATGGTACCCTAGGTACCCAGGGCCTTGTGGCCAGGGAAGGCCTCTAAGGGCTGCAGCACTCATTGTGCCACCCTCAGAGGCCCTGTACCCTTACACACACACTGCCCTTGCAGGCTGAGTGTCTGGGTGCAGGACAAAACAAAGAGTCGACATGGCACACATCACTGTGTACCATGCCCATCACCTACACTGCCAAGGCATATGTCAGCCACCCCTCTAGCTGGGTGCATTACGCCTATGGTGTGGGCACAGGAGCAGGAGCCCTGTGCCCCTACAGTACCCGGGTCCATTCCTGGGCACTGTAAGTGCAGTGCTGTCATTTAAGAGTACATGGTGCTGAGAGCTTGTCAAACACGAGCTCCACAGCACCATATTGGCAACACTGAAGCCTGGGAAGTTTGGTATCAAACTTCTCAGCACATTGAACCCACACTGATGCCAGTGTGGGATTTAATGTACTAAGCACCCCAGAGGGCATCTTAGAGATGCCCCCTTACAGCTAACTTACAATCCACGTCTGCTCTGAGGCTGCCCAGGCTGCCACACAGCAGACACGTTGCTGGACCCCTGGGTGGGAGAGCCCCTGCTCTCCCGGGCCTGCAACAATGCACATCCTGGGTGAGGTGAGAAATCTCCTCCCCCAGGATGAGCAAAGGGAAGCTTCAAAGGCATGCCGCCATTTGGAGTTTCCCCAGGCCACTGCAACCCCCCACTCTGGCGGGAAGCTTGGCCGGAAACCCCATACAAGGACAGGGGATGTGCCAGCCTGCCCACCCCACCCCTCAGGTGGGGGAGGTGAGGTGAAGCACATCTCCGGGCTCTCGCCATCTTGAAGATGGGAGGCCCTACCCTATCAGGATTAGGCTACTGCCCCCCTCCCACAGGAGAGAGGCAGGATAGGGGGTGTACCCACCCCAGGACAAGGACCCGTTGGTCCCTGGCCTTCACCTACCTGTAACGCCCCTAAATCTAGTATTTAGGGGCACCCTTAACCTTCCTTCCTTAGATTCCAGATAGAAAATTACAAGAAGAGCAAGAAGAACAAAGACCTGCCCTGCAGCTGCTAAAAAGAGAAGAAGACACCAACTGCTTAGGCCCCAGCCCTACCGGCCTGTCGACTCTCGAACCTGCACCAGCGCGGCATCTCTCGTGGCCAGCAACCTCACCAACCCCGGAGGACCTGGCTACCTTTTGGCTCTAAGCCCCTGGGACTCCCATGAGTAGAGGCTCTACTCAAGAAACCTATTTTTAACCCCTGGCAGCAGCCCGGGACCGCGGACCCAACACACTCTGCACCAGCCAAGCCTGGCCAGTGCCGGAGTGGACAAAGACCCTGAGGACGACCCCATGGCGACTGTGACCCCGAGTCCGGCACCCAAGGACCCCCCTCGACATCCCGGAAGAAGCCTGCAGCCTCAGAACCCAGTGCCACCCCAGCCGCGATCAACCAGAGGGTAAGATTCCCGACGTCAAAAGGCACCCCTGCACCCGGCGCCCTGCGGCCCCCTGTGCCCAATCCCGGGGTACCCACCTAACCTACAACTACCCAACTTACCTCTCGAAGTGGTGGTGGCACCTGAAACCTCCTCGTCCCCGAGCCTGCAGCCTTTTTCCAAACCGGAACATTCCCATTGATTTCCATTGAGCGCCCGAAGGCTCAAAAGCACCCTGCACCCAGCCGCCCGAGTGGCCCTGGCAGTGCCCTCTCTACACTAACTTACTTTCCCACTTGCCCTGAGTAAGTGACCAGGAGCCCAGCTCCCACAGCCGCGTGGCTTGCCAGACAGCAGCCACCAACCAAGGCCCCCCTATCCCTCATAGGATAACATTGGGCCTAACTCTCTCTGCACCCGGCCGTCCTGAAACCGCTGAGGGTGAACCAACTGTACCTACCTGACACTGGGGGACCCCTGAGTCCATGCCCGGAATTTCAACTCTGCCAGTCGAGTACTTACCCTTAAACCGCTAACTTCATTTTCCTCATAGGGTAACATTGACTGGCTTTTTCTTCAAAAATCTTCTAAGTGTGAACTTTTCAAAACTGCAAAAATTCACCAAAAATCAGCCAAGTGACAAAAACGAATTTACTCACCTGCTCCTAGGTGAGCTCCCAGTGCTGGATCTTGGTGCCCAGCCCTGACCCTGAAAAGTGTTCACAACTATACTTACCTCTAACTCATTTTTCTCCCATAGGAAACCATTGTCTGCTTTTCTGTGAAATTTCTTCTGTCTATTTTTGCAAATCTGAAATATTCTTTTAAAATCGTACCATTTCTGCAAACGAAATTACTTACCTGCTTTTGATAAGGACCCCAGTCCTGGGTCTAGGCACCCAGTCCTGGATTACTAAAGTAACGATAAAGTACTCTACCTGCAATGTGAATTTCTTGCCATAGAGATCCATTGAATGTTTTCTTTGAAATTTTTTTCTAAGTGCTAACTTTTGAAATAGCTAAATATTATTTAAAAATCATTACAGTTATTAAGTCGACTTTCATCACTTGATTCTGAATACTGACCCAAGGCTGGTTCTAGGAGCCAGACCTGGAATTCCAAAAGTAATCTGAAAAGTAATTTATTACATATAACCTGAATTTACCATTGAGCTCAATGCATTGTTATGTTTAGGAAATAGGATTGTTTATTGCAACCAACTGTGACTGTTTACACAAATTTATTGCTTAAGACAAAAGTATTTATATTCAACCTCTCATTCTGAGAAAGTATATTTTTACTCCCTTTGTGGTTCTAAAAATAAAACAAGCATATATTTTATATATATAAACCATTGGCCTAGAGTTCAGTTATTGAGTGGGTGAAACCATTTGCTGACTGAGTGTGTACAATAAATGCTTTACACTGTCCTCTGGTACTGCCTTACTGCTCGACCAAGCTACCACTTTTGAGAGTAAGGTCATACCTAACTTTGACCTCTATCAGCCTCTGGGGGACTGTGGACTCTGTACACCCTGTACCTATTAGGGAACAGTATATACAGAGCCACTTTCTCACAGGGGGTTACTCTTTTACTTCACACGGTTTCCTTTACAGCTGCAGGACCACAGCCAGTTTTTGATTTAAATAATCTGCCGATAGTGTAACACATGTACAGATAGATGCGGTACCCTCACTTGTGAGTGACTTGTTCTACTAGTACTGTCAGTCTCTCCTCCGAGTCTATGCAGTCTGCAACTGGACTCAGAAGGGTGTGGGTGTGTGAATTAAGGAATTAATTTCCATATTATTAATTATGCCTCCCCAAACTTTTTCTCCTACCTGTGATTGAGGTTTATTTCCATGTAGGCAAAGTGATGGCTGCTTGGTGCTGATAGTTTGTTTTCCCAAGATGCCATGGTGGTGGTAGTAGTAGTAGACACTGGCAGTAGCATTTGAAAAAAGAAAATGAGACAGTCAGTCTCCTGAGGGAGACTCGGTAAGGAGTATAGAACAAAGTACAGTACACATAAAGACTGCCAAACAAGAAAACATACTGGTTAGCAATGCTAAAGTAAAATAAAACATAATGGTGGTGGGGATAGCCTAGTACAAGTTGCAAACTGTAGTTGACTTGACCTATGAAGAGGACAAGCATAACCTTTGGTGCTGTAAGGATGATTAATCAATGCCGGCAATTAATTGTGATGGATTATGTTCCTCTGGGAAAAAAAATTACTTGCAAATACTGAGCATGGGTGGGCAAACAGAAGAAGATCCTCACCCTGCCTTGAGTTAGTGTTGCTTTTACCACATCCGCCCCAGCAAGTGTGTGATGAATTATTGGTGTAAATGTATTTAATTTAGTAACACCTCAATATAAGTCACACAGCCCCGGTGAAGAGGGTTAGGGTTTGAGTTATGGTTGGGAAGGGGTATTTGAGGGAAAGGTTTGACAAAGACAAACTACACATGGACAACAGACAATCTTGGCAGACAAACATCATATTCATAAATCTGTTAAGGGAGAAAAAGGAAATGCATGCATGATTATGACTTATTGGTTAATGATAAGTAGTACTAACTAGACTAGTAGACAGTACAGGGTATCAGTATATTATTAATATTATTATTCCATTGCTTTGACTGTCTGTCCTCAGAGAGACCCAAATTACTTACATGTTATGTTCTGTTGTACCGGGTTTCTTTTTAAAGCTAGCAAAGAAAATTAAAAAATAGCTGTAGGGATAAATCATAAGCAAAGAGAAATTATAATAAAAACACACAGTCATAATGATTGAAGAGAAAAAAGGAATTCAATTAGTTAAAAGATGATTAATGATACTAAGTTACTGTATGTTTGCTTAAATTGGGGAGTTGCATCGAGGCATTCCTCTTGGTCCTCCCTTCTATGGATGCTCCGTCTGTCAATCTTGGGTGCCACTGCCTGCCTGGCAGATTTGTAAGGTGAGTGTGAGTTGTTTCTCCCAGTATAGCAGCGCGTGGTAAAGGCCAGCGTGTAAGTGTAGATAGAAAAACAAAAGGGATATTGACAAATCAAGGAGAAAAAAAAGCATAAATTATGGAGGAGTGCAACAAGAACACTTTCAGAGGCGGCATGGCTAAATCATCATGTCTACTCCGTTTCCAGCATTAACCTACAACAACAACAGGACAGAGCAGGCCCACGGTGCCCACCCACCTCCACTTAGCTTAGATTTTGAGCCAGACCAAGCACACATATACTGCAACACAGCATTTTCCAAATTGAGTAACTAAATCAATGCACCACTGTCAGTCATACCACTACACTCGATTCCACCACTACACAAACATGTAGGTCGTCTGTGGTTGTTGTTGACTTGTTTACATTTTATGGCACTTCATGAAATGCTCCGAGTTATTCCATCAATCATCTCCAATCCTACTGACTGAATGAGTTTTGTATGGTCATCATCATCATGGTGTCCAACTCAGTCTTTAGTGTACCTAATGTGTCCAGATTCCATATTCAAAAATTGAACGGATCGGCCTGCAGTAGATGTACAATTTTGTTATTAAACAACAAGAAGGGAAACATTGACTTGAGTAGATTTACTGTATAGATTAAATACTTGTACACTGCATGCACAACAACACAAGCACCAATCACTCAGAGTCAGCATCCAATGCATGGCATGCCATCCATCATTACCTGTAGGTCTTAAGGGGCAGTTCCTCTCGGCTCGGGAAGGAGGATAGCTATAGTCATGCTGTTTGAAGGGACTCGACAATGCAGGCACACATTTCTTGTACTATTCTCTATCCAATGTCTGACTTGAGGGAAATGGATTTAGGGGGAGTCAGGATGGAGCAGGACTCGGAGGAGTGGACTTACTTCTTTAATAAATGCAAACAGTTGCAACTCCAATACGGCAAAAAGAGTAAGACAGTGGTGATAGATTTGTTGTGATTCGAACCAGAAAGACAGAGACACACACAAATAATAAAAGTAAATAAGGAAAAAAGTAACAAGTTGAAAGCCTAGTTGGCAGGGAAGAAGAGCTTGTCCTCATTCTCTGGTGGTTCACCCAGAAGTAGGTCATCTAACACACTACTTCCATGACCTTAAATTGCCGTCATCATCTTCTTGCTGTGATACTTCAGGTATGGTGTAATTCGGTGGTTTGAAATGCTGATTCATTTTGATCATGGTTAAACTCTTTACGTTTTGGGGTGAGAGGTTGGTCCTTTTCACTGTTACAACGGCACCAGCAGCACTGAAAACACACTCAGAAGAGACACTTGCGACAGGGCAAGCCAAAACGTTTATTATCATCATGCTGAGCACTGGCCATTGGCACCTTTTCCCATACCAATACAGTAATGGGTTTTGATCAATGTGCCCTCTGTTGGGTCATTCAGATAGGCCTGGACCATCTGTTGAATGTTCAGGGGTGTTCCACTTTGCTCGGCCTCTTTTGCCTTAGCTTCAGCACTGGACCTAAAAAGCCGTTGCTGTAGAAACCATTCCTGTGCCGATTTTGGTGGGGCTGATGCTCCTGTTCTTGTTGTTGTGGATGATGTTCTTGGTGTTATTGGTGGTTTTGGCTGCTGTGAGCCAACCGCACTGCCCTTAGGCTCTGAAGTTGAACTTGATGCTGGCTGCCCTGCAGTACTTTTTGTGGCCTGGAGTAGCGGGCCCCTAATTGCTAGCTGATCTTTTTCTAAGCGACTTGCTTCCACAACTATACAGGTTTTGTACTTGGCAACATCCACCTTCGAAAAAGGAATCAATGTGTTAGTGTTCAGTACTGCTTTGTACCGTGGATCCAGTATTGTTGCTGAAATGTAATGGTTGGATGCACCCTTGCATTTTCAGATAAGCATAGGGTTAAGCTCTCCACCAACTCATAATCTTTTTTTTCCTCCACACCTGCGTACATTGCAGACATCCCCTTCAGCTGTTCCTGTAGCATGTGCAATAATGGGATAGCTTGGCCCAAAGTACAGTCCTCCTTGCTGACTTCACGTGTGAAGAGCTCAAAAGGAAGTAGCATTTCTGTCAGGCATTTAATTAGCCCCATTGGTCCATCTCAATAGTTATGCCTTTCAAAGTAGCATCCCCTCTTTGCATGTCATATTAATTGTTTGGTCTGTACTGCTGAAACAGACGTTCAAGCATGCAATAAGTTGAGTTTCAACATGTTGGCACCTCCTGGATGAGTGCTTTGACTGGCACTCTATGCTCATGTTGAATGATCCGCAGCTGCTTCCGGGCTTTAAAATTATGACTGAAATGTTTGCAGATTCTTCTGCAGGTGTTCAGTAAGTTGTTGACTCGGTCTTCTTTTTTCAGAATGCAGTGCGCCAAACCCAGAACCTTGAAATAACCACCATTGGACATGGCCCTAACTATATTACTGCTATTGTCTGTGGAAACAAAACCAATTGTAAGCCCTCTTGGGTGTAGCCTTTCTAAGACCTTGCATTAAACTCTCCCAAAATGTTTGCAGCAGTATGAGATTTCTCCTTGGTTAACATGGCTACTGTTGCATGTTTCAGAGTGGCATTAAAAATCTCAGCAGTGTCAACACCTGCAGATAACTTTTATCTGACCCCCACAAAAGAGATCCAGTGTGCAGTGCTGCATATGCAATCAGTGGCTTGACAACTGGTCCACATGTCTGTTGTCAGGTGGATAGTGTGAAAAGCACTCTGCTGCAAAGCTTGTCCAAGCAGTTCCAGCATGTAGTGATGTAGTGCTGGAACAGCAACTCTGGCAAAATAGAACTAGCTGGGAACCTTCCATTTTGGGCAGATGGCTGTCACAAATTCAAGAAAACCCACCTCTTTCTCAAAAGAAAAAGGGAGGAGTTCCAGCGCTAACATTTTTGCCAGCTTCGCATTGTACAACAGCGCCATTGGGTAGTTGCGTTCATACTGCCCCTCCGACCTAAACATGCTGAGCACATTAGGCTGGATTTTTTTATTTTCTTGTGCCACTGATGCAGGTGACTCCTTGGTGCCAGATGTTGTTAGACTCAATGCAGCATGTTTTTTAGTTGCGGTACTCTCTTGCCTTAGTGTCTCAGCCTGACTCTTACTCTTGTGCCACAGAGATGTTGCTGAGGATGATGATGATGTGGGCGGTACCACTGCACTGCTGGGAACAGGGCTACTTTGTGTACCATAGAAAATGTCTCATTCTTGTTCACCTTCCACCACGATCGTATCTTCTACTTCTTCATCACTACCAACAGCAATGGGTGCAGGTTTTTGGCCTTGAAGGTGCACCTCCCAATGGATCAAGTGGTATTTTTTAAGATGGGTTGTTTGGCCTCCAGTACCATAGTTTGTAGCAAGCTTACCCCCGCTAACAGCTTTTTCACAAATGGAGCATATAGCACCGTTGTCCTCCTTACTGCTAACTGAAAAGAAGTCCCAAACTGGGGAGGTGAACTTTCTGGTGCTGCTGGTGGAGGTGCTACTTGCAATGCTATATGAACTGGAAGGTGGGCTTGGTGGAGTCTGGCTCTCTGCAGACGCAGTACCTACTTCTACTGAGGTGGTTGTGTTGGATGTAGGTCGCTGCCAGGACTTGGCAAATGCGAAAATGGAAGCTGTAGGTGGTTTTGGTGTTATCTCTGTTGGTCGTAACCATGCCACATCCCTCACAGCAATTGGGGAGGGGGTAATGTGGGTCTCTACTGGGGCGGGACTGATGTCCATGATGATGACTGGCTCGTCATCATCCTCCTCTTCTACATCGACCTCCATAACTCCAAGGCTTTCTGGAATCTTCTATTTCCCTAGCCTTCTCTGGTGGCGTATCTCAGTCGCAGACTGAGGTGGTGGCATCCAATTGGCATCTAGATCATTAGAAGGGGGGCTAGCAGAAGAACTCGATTTTGTTGCTGGGGATCTGGAAAACAATACATCTTCTGAAAGATTGGCTTGCTCTTCTTCATCTGCAGGAAGCTTTATCTCCTGAACTGCCCCTACCTTGGGAGAAACAACTACTATTGTGGGCGGTGGTCGCGGCTGTTGTGGCAGCTGTTGTTGCAGTTGATGTTGTCCACTTGTCTGAGTTTCATGCGTTGATTGGGTACTACTTTTTGATAATAAGTCAATTTCAACGTCGCAGCTTGTCAGCGTTGTGATTTCACTGGCTGCCTTTATGACAGACATGGGCTTGGGCCTAGATTTGAGGGATGGGCCCACTGATGAGGGGGTGCTGCTCCAAGTTTGCTCCATGAACACCGCTGCTGCAAGCGCAATTTTTTGTTTTCCCAAAAACATCTCAGGCGGCACACCAGTCTTGATAGGTGGCAGTTCCTTCCTCTCACTGGCAAATGTATTGGTACTGGAGGACCTGGTTCCTTTCTTTGGGGCCATCTTCTTCAGATGCCACTCAGTGGCACAAGTTGAAGAGATGTCTGTCTGGGGCCACATGTCACGTGACATTGTGCGCATCAGGACTTCTGTCTAGCAGTACAGCGGGTGATGATGACACTTCCTCCACAGTCTTTTGTGCACCTAAAAGCAAAGAAGCCAGAAGAACCTCAGTGAAACTTGACATTTGGTGTTGTGGTTCAATTACAACTAGTACAAACAAACTAATATATTAATTATCTACTGGCGGTCGCCAGTAGATAGTTATAGTTAGGACCTTGTTTCCATAGGAAATCTCAAAATTCTATTTAGAATAACTTTGGCGCCGGTTGACGAATCTTCGCGAAATTTTCAAAACTAATGGGGCGCTCGGCTCAGCTCCTACCCTGAAAGTCTTGGGGGGATACGTCAAGCGGGGGCCGAGAAAAAAGAGGGGTCCCAAAACTCATTTTCCCCATGCATTTTTCCATAGGACCTTTAGTCGAAGGTACAACCCGAACGGCTGAACAGAATTACTTGAAATTCGGCAAAGAGGTAGTCCTCAGGTCAGGGAAGTGCTTTTTGCATATATGGAGTCAATCTGTTCAGTAGTTCCTGAGAAAATTGCAGTTAAAAGCACATAAATATCTCTAGCCGCGCACCGTGCGCGCACCCTAACGTGCGCGAGCGTAATTCTGATTGTTGGTTAAATGTCAGCCAACGTTCGAATCGGTCGAAATCAGGAAGTGTCGGCCACCATTTTGTTTGTTTTGAGTGCGAGAGTGAAAAAGGAAGGTGGCGAACGTGAAAAGGGGGCAGGGTAGAGAGTTCCTGACCCCCTAGCCTTTGTCAGGGGGTCCCTGAAGGACCCCGAAGGCAGAAAAAAACATTTTAATTTTTTTCAAAAAATCGCGGGGTGCGCGCACAGTGGAAAAACCCTAAAAAAAAAAAAACTTTATAATACGTAGTTTATTGTAAAATAGATATATAAAAAATATAATAATACATACATTACTTAGCATTTAAAAAAACGTACAAATTCACTGAAAAAACCATAGGTTTCACACACGTTATAGTTAGGAATTAGCATTTAAAAAACCTTGCAAATTCACTTAAAAAACCATAGGCTTCACACATGTTATAGTTAGGTGGACATTTCACTCGTAAAAAAACAATGAAATTCCCCCGTTATAGTTAGTTCAGATAACTATAACTCGCGCGAACGCCACTCTATCACAAGGTTGATGTCGTCAGTGATGACATGAGTGATGCCACTGACCAAGACATGAGTGATGTAATATGTGACGTCGTGAGCAGTGGATTGCGGGCGCGCGAGTTATAGTTATCTGAACTAACTATAACGGGGGAATTTCATTGGTTCTTTACGAGTGAAATGTCCACCTAACTATAACATGTGTGAAACCTATGGTTTTTTAAGTGAATATATAACTTGTTAGTGTTATTATGAATATTACATTTTATTAACTTTAGCTATTAAAATAAATAACACCAGTGTAGCCATTTGTGAGACTTTGACAACAAGGGCTTTCATGGTGTACTGTGTACACTCAGGAAGGATAGGAAAGAAGAACAAAAACAAAAATACAAATGTAATGGAACCTGTTTGGCATTGTGCATCACGTGGGATGCAGCATTCATAAAGCTGCAGCTGGCAATGGGGATGGCAGCAGTAAACCAAGAGGAACAAAGGAAAGACATGCAGGCCTATGGCAAAAGCAGCACACTAACTACCACCACAAAATGGCTGCCAGCCACATGGTCAGGCCAGAACAACAAGAAGAAGAAAGCCAAAAAGAAAAAAGGAAAGACATGCAGGCCTATGGCAAAAGCAGCACACTAGTAGCAAAACAAAATGGCTACCAGCCACATGGTCACTCACAACAAGCAGGAGGCCTGGAAAACAATGAACCTAAGCAGACCTATAGGGCCAGACAAAGGAGGCATGCTAAACAGGACCGCTTTACTGCAACACTGCAAAAACGATAATCCACAGGGCTAAAAAAGGTTTGCAAGTTACCCAACAACCACACCACAGACATCCAACAAAGGCATTTATTGAACACACACGTAAATAGTGAAAGAGCCCCCAAAAACACATTTTGCTATTCAATCCAATGTCACCCATTCCCTAAATAATGTGAAATTCAACAGACAACACAGAAACAGTGGTTTCATGCATGGCAGGCTACTGGGCTAGTGAATTAAATAAATATTGCAAATTAATTAATTTTAGAGAAAATGCAGTGAACTGTGCAACATGTTTCCTTTATAAAAGATGAAAAATTACTTAACAAGAAACAACTAGGCTCCTACTGAACTACAGACCAACCACCACAATACATTTTAAAGTACAAAAAAAATGTAGATGCAATGCCTAATTAAACAAACATCACCAAGTTTCCAACTTACTTGTGAAATCTCAGATTTAAAAGTCCTCAAATCCAATGATATATGATGCAGCAGCAACAAATAGTGATCCGTCGAGCTACAAATCCAAATGAAAAGTGAACAGGAGATGGACAAAGCACTGGGAGGAGCCAGCTGGACAGGAACAGGAAGTTGGATAATCTGGGGCACTTTCTTCCTCTTAAAAAAAGTAAAAAAAGGACTCCTTGCACAAAAAAGTACAGCCAGATGTCAATCTGAGGAGTTTGTCAAATCCAAATCACTGTTTTGAGAAGGTTTTGATGCTGCTCGAGAGAGATTCTGCCCCAGATTGCAATTCTGCGTGTTCAGGATCGCGAGCTTCACAAAACTTATACCGTGCGGCCAGCTACCAATTCTCTTGTGCTCGCGAGCAGATGGGAAATCTCATCAGCGATAGTAGGCATCCAGATTAGTCGCTCCTGCGGGTGCGAAAATGCATTTTGAGGGCAAGAACACAAAAAATCTTTGCTCCGCTGCAGATTTTATGCCCAGGGTTAGTTCAAGGTAGACACTAGAAAGATACGTATATGGATTCTCAAACATGTATTGAAACAGTTGTATCGTAAAAAGCATGTGCTGTAATTATTAGGCAGATGAATGTTGAAAAAAATAAACCTTAAACCATAATAACATTACTGTGCGATTATCAATATACTCCCACCTAATACTACCTATACTATTGAGAGCATAGTGGGAGTAACCTAGGCCAGATTTCTTGACACAGCTTAACCCCCCATATCTGAGTATGATGTGTCATGAAGCTCGTCCGGATAACCCCTCACATCTGAGTATGATGTGTCAGGAAGCCTGCCCGGCTTACCCCCACATCTGAGTATGATGTGCCAGGAAGCCCATACAGCTCACCCCCACACCTGAGTATGATGTGCCAGGAAGCCTGTATATCTCACCCCCATCTGAGTATGATGTGCCAAGAAGCCCATCTGGCTCACCCCCCACTTCTGAAATTGATGTGCCAGGAAGCTCGTTCGGCTAACCCCCACATCTGAGTATGATGTGCCAGGAAGCTCGTTCGGCTAACCCCCACATCTGAGGATGATGTGCCAGGCAGCCCACCTGGCTTACCCCCACACATCTGAGTATTATGTGCCAGGAAGCCTGTCCGGCTAACCCACACATCTGATTATGATGTGCCAGGAAGCCCTTCCTGCTCACCTCCCACATCTGATTATGATGTGCCAAGAAGCCAGTCTGGCTCACCCCCCACATCTGTGTATGATGTGCCAGGAAACCTGTCTGGCTAACCCCCAACATCTGAGTATGATATGCCAGGAAGCCCATCCAGCTCACCCCCACATCTGAGTATGATGTGCCAGGAAGCCAGTCCAGCTCACCTCCCACATCTGAGTATGATGTGCTAGGAAGCCAGTCCGGCTCACTCCCACATCTGAGTATGATGTGCCAGGAAGCCCGTCTGCCTCACCCCCCAAATCTGAGTATGATGTGCCAGGAAGCCCATCCAGCTAACCCCTCACATCTGAGTATGATGTGCCAGGAAGCCCATTTAGCCAGTCCATTGTAGGACAAGGTCTGGGTCGGTAGGGCTGGATCTCAGTCACAGCGCAGAGCATTCCAGGGTAATCCTAGGAAACCAGATCTGTTGCTGAATGTCACGTAGATGCCCTCTATATAATAAAAGTAATGTTCCAATTCCACTGCGTCGAATGTGCAGAGCTGATTCCATGGTTTGTACGGAGCTTATGGCTGTTTCCAACTAGACAACCAAATACAAGGACATTGGGTTCTATGTTCCTAATCTTTGACAGAGTGGATGAACAACATGATATTGATGCTTACTAAGAAATTATCTATATGCAGAAAAAATTCTAACTACATTATCATGTAAGTATATGACGTATAAAATGTCACTATTAGAAAAAGATGTCAAGCTAAAACATATAACTAAAATGGAGACACAGGGGCATATTTGCATGACCCTTGCTTTGAGACTGCAGTAATCTGCGCTTAGGGGCCTATTATGATCTGAGCCGTAAAGCCTCTGACCTACAGTCGGATGCTTTGCGACTGAGATCATCGGTTTCAGTTCCTTCTGGCTGATAACAATACAGCCAGTTGTAATAGAAACAGGCCGGTCATTCTGGTTTGCTTCCGATGGACTCCAGGATCCTGTCCGCCAGTCAGATGCTGGCCTGTGATCCCATAGGAAGGTATTTCCGCCTTCGGGATTACGATGCTCAGCTTCCCACAAACTTTCTATGCTGGGCTTTCTAACACAGAAAACCTGTTGGAAAGTGAGTTTAGGGGCCCCTAGAAGGGCCCCATTTTCTTTGCAGCCTCCGATTGGGGGCCGAGGGAGCACCTATGGTGGCACCTTTTAATCCCTACACCTTGTGGCAGGCATCCTGGGGTACAGAGATTAACACAATCTCCCATTTCTCTATGGAAGCTTGTGTTATGGCTGGTTTCTGGCCTTTACACAAGCTCCCATAGAGAAATAAGAGAATCATAGTAGCGGTGTCGGAACAACCGACCGGATGTCAGCCAGTTCGGAGATGTGACGGTGTCCACCTGACATCGTAATTCAGCCCAAAGTGTTTAAACGTTGTTTGAAAATTGATTGTAGCACTGTTGTTTCAGCTAGGAGAATGGGTTGTTTAAGTGTTGGAAAAGCAGTATCGTTAGAGGCCTGGTTTAGGCCCTTACATGCAGAACTCCAGAGTGTGATTGAGCCTGTCTGCCTCCAAGCAGCTCTGAGCCCCATGCCCAGCAGCCAGAGATTGATGATTGGCTCTCTAGCTTCTGAGCAACTCTAGCCCACCTCTCACTCCTGCCAATGCCCTTTCTGGTTTTTTGTATGACTCCCAAGACATGCACTTCCATTGTATGATCACCAGTGTCCCTGTGCCCAACAATGCAGTGAACCAAGGACCAGAAGGAGGTAAGAAGACAGACTCTGTACTGACTATTTCCTGAAACTTTAAAAGTGATTTTCCTCAACCTGTGACTGCTTCACTTGTTTTGTTTGTACGCTTTGCAGTCTAAAAACGGAAGTTTTCCCTGGCTGTGACTGCCTTAATTTTCCTGCTGCCTTGTGTGCTTTGCAGTTTCAAAATCTGTTGTTTTTGCACCTGCCCCTGACTGCTTACATTTCACTTGTGTGTTGGCTCATTAAGTTCATAATCTGTGGTTTTTCACATGTTCATGACTGCCTGATGTTGCCTCCTAGTGTCTCCCCTAATCTGTTCTCATACCTGTATATAAGCAATCCACTCCAGCTCCCTTTTGCCTCAGCAACTGAGTGAAACAAGATTACGCCCCACCCAAGAAACAGCCATATTATACCTCAGAGGCTAAGCAGAGTGGGCTCTGAGACTGCAATATTCTGCTCTTTGTGTTAAACTTGTTTGAAAAGTGATTGTAGCACTCGTTTGTTGGCTAGGAGAGTGAGTTGTTTTAGTGTTAGAAAAGCAGTATTGTTGAAGGACTAGTTTAGGCCCTTAACTGCAGAACTCCAGAGTGTGGATTGAGCCTGTCTGTCTCCAAGGAGATTCCGAATCGAGGAGAAGCTCTCAGCCCCATGTCCCGCTTCCTGTGCTTCAGGTCACTAACACCTTATTTAAACTGCTATTTGAAGTTACATCTGTGCACTGATTGGTGCTGTATCTGGTATTTCTATTGGACTTAGGGTTAATGTTCTGATAGAATGATATGTCTAGGGTTCTGATTGGTCCCTGGTTCACTGTTTCTGTTGGATGTAGGACATAGATTTAGAGGTCTGATTGTTGGCTAGGTTTAAGGTTTTTTGTTTAATTTCTGGGGCTAAGTTTTCCATTGGACATAAGGATAAGGGTTTGGTTTATGATTGGCTGTTAGTACTAGTACTGTGATTGGCCGTAAGGTCTTGGTCTCCTATTGGTCTTAGGGCTTAGAGCTAGTAGTATAGCTGGCTAAGGTCAGGCCTAGGGTTGCCATTGGCCTAAGAGCTCACCTGACCACAAGAGCTTTTTAAGGCCAGGGTTCAGGGCATTTCCTCCAAGACATCAAGGCTAAGGGCAGAGGGAACATGTGTAACTGGCTATGTTGGCCTGTTCAATGTCTCAGCATTCACCAAAACACCTCATAAACCACACCTTCACACCCTTCTATCACACATTTGTACCCTTACTTACACACAAAACACCACTCTATCCTCTACCACTAACCAATTTGCTCATAACAAAGACAAACCAAATCCACATCATACCTAACTATACCCCATCCAGACACACACTCCCTGCTCTAATTATTAATAACAGAACCCTTTGGTCACCAACAAACCTATGCTCAGCCTTCCATGTTTTCTTCCACCAAAACCATCCTCTTCATTATAGCACAATAACTAAAACATGCAACAATTGCACTCCTATGCACCACAAATATTACCTATTTTGGCAATCAAATCTGACACACAAACACTCTTAAATTTTGTTCATCCCCTCTTACACGGGAAACAATGTTTACATTGCATGCAATACATCACATGCCATTACAACAAGGTCATTACAACGACCTCAATGTTACATCGCAAACCATTACAATGCAAGTTGTTACAATGACTTGCTGTACGGTGCAGAAGGTGGTGGATTTAAAATCCAACACTTTCCCTACTGTTGCAAAGACTGGAGTTGGAATAGTAAATTATACTATTCTAACATCCATTGCATGCATTGTAACCTGGCCTATTTCTGAATCACACAGCATACACTGTTGTCCAAAACACATCACCACCCCTTATGCCTTACAGCTTCCTCTCACCAACAATACTTTACCTACAAATCCTTCTCGGAAAACAGATAGATCATTGCCTCCTTTCACTGCTCCTCAAAAACAAAACATAACACAGACAACAGCACCACAAAAGCCCTCACACACAACTCCTCATAATACTTTCCTTCACATACACATATTCCCACATTCCTCACTATATAAATAAAACACACCATAAACAAATTCCAATGCCATGCTTTCTCTCTTCCCCACACTTAAGAAATATACAGCAATACAGCAACTCTCTTTTAACCACCTCTCATCCATTGGACAGTTTAGAACCCTACAACATGACCAACATGTTGTACCACCACCCCTAACTTATACACCTTCTACCCAAAACAGATGCAAGCAAAACAAGCAACATGCCACTCTTCACAAATTTGCATCTCCATGTCTACTGCACAACAAGGCTACTCTAAAAAAAACAACACAGCTTACCAAATCACCTTCAACCACAATCTCCAACACCTACACATGCAAACTAGGGGTGGGCGTAATTTGCGTAGTCGCGCTACGTAAAGCTCCACGAAACAGTAAAAAATCTCCACGAGCACGCAGAATTTCTGCAAACACGCGGAAACGTTTGTTTGCGATGCTTTTTTCCGGTTCGCAAAAGCTGTTTGCATGCTCGGGGGGAAATATCTTGCAAACACGCATTTTGAGAACGTGACCAAGCAAAAATTCAGCTAAGCTGCGGAACGCAGTATTTTGGGCAATTCCGTGTTCACCGTGGAACGCATTATTACCCAAATTCCGCAAATTCCGTGAGCGGAACGGAATTTACTGCCCAGACCTAATGCAGAACCATCATTCAGCTAATACCAGTATTAAGGACACACCAGCTACAAGCCCACACAATACTGTTCACTCTTCTTCAAAACAAAGTCACAAGATCACCAAAGCACATACTCTAAGCTGCCTAATAATAAATGCTCTAGCACTCTAAAAAACACAAGCATCACATCTTCAACCTTCTCACTGACATACAACCTGGCTTACTTTTCATAACTCAATCATGATTGGGAGATGGTATGGCACATGTCTTTCATGAAGCCATTCCTCTAGGCTATTCAACTAACACACAATGTTGTATAGGCAAAAGAGGAGGTGGCCTAGCTGTTGTGTTCATGCAAACATTAAATATCACTAAAGATGACAACGTCTCCGCACAAGGTTGTAGGGCCCTCTTCACCAGATGCAACCCTACACCATCTTCCTCCTGTAACTTCCTGCTCCTTTATAGACCTCTAACTAGCAATGCAACATTCCCAGACACACTTCTAGACAAGTTTTCAAACTTGATAATATTGCACTCCAACCTATGCGTTCTGGGTGACCTCAACATTTGGTTTGACTAACCAAATAATCCCCATCCAAAAACAATCATCGCTGGCTTAGAAGCACTGAACCTGCATCAGATTATCCACAAACCGACAAACATAGTAGGACACATCCTAGATGTAATTTTTGCAATTACAGAACTAGTTAACTATTAAAAGATGACTCCAGTCACATGGTCAGACCACCATTTGCTTGCTTTCCTAAATAAAACAACACAAAACAATACACCTGAAATCACCTTACGTGCATACATCTATCAACTGTAGAACAAGCTAAATTATGAACACTTAGAAACACTGCTAACATCCAGTACAGAACTAGACACAATACATTTTGTTCCGAAAATATATGAGTTGCTACAGGAAGCTTTTGATATCATAATACTACTAAGAATGATACAACAGAAGAAAAGAAAACAGACACTTTGGAGGAATACAGAGCTAAAATAGATAAAAGAGCAAATTAGGAAGCCGGAACTTACCTGGATCAAAACAAACACCAATCAAGAGAAACTTCACCTACGGAAACGTAACAGATTATAGAAGTAAGCAATCAAAATGCTAAAACAATTTACTATTCAGACAAAATTCTAAATGCTAAATGTACAAATAAATAATTCTATAAAATTCTCACTCAATTTCAAAAACCAAATTGCCTTGAAGGAGCTTATCCCATTACTCAAGATTTCACAAACTGGCAAATCATTCAGCAGCCAAAGCAGACGCATTAGACTCATATTTAAACTAAAGAAAAGCCACCAGCACTGACCCTTTTCCAAAACAACAATCCAAGAGCACACAAACCCAGCCTCTCCCATCCTTCCAACAAATTTCACATGATGAATTGATGGACCTGGTCAAAGCAAGCAAGCCTGCCGGCAGCCCTCATAGCCCATGTCCACCTCAAACATTCAAGATTTTTTTTTAA
This sequence comes from Triturus cristatus, assembly GCF_964204655.1. Taxonomy (NCBI): domain Eukaryota; kingdom Metazoa; phylum Chordata; class Amphibia; order Caudata; family Salamandridae; genus Triturus; species Triturus cristatus. The sequence continues at coordinate 1,127,581,597 of NC_140588.1, read as the reverse complement.
CAACCTCTGCTGCCACCCAAGTAAGAAGAATCATCAACAATTCTTTAACTACAGTAATATTTCCAGAAGAACTGAAATTGCCATACATGTACCCATTACAAACGAAAAAAAAACTGGACTTACTTAACCCTTCACAACTACAGACTTATTACAAATTGACTTTTCCCAGGCAAACTGATGGAAAGAGCAGTATTCACCCATCTGTCACAGTTCATAGCAGATAATTCCATACTTTCAGACTTCCAAACAGGATTCCGTCCAGGAAGAGGCACAGAATGTGCCCTCAATGCCATATGAGATGACCTTAAGAACATTTTTTGATCGGAACAGGGTTGCTGCACTACGTCTCTTGGGCCTCACAGCTGCCTTTCACACAGTTGACCATGACACTCTAATACAAACACTCTATGAAGCCGGCATGGAGGGGACTGCTCTCAACTGGATCACATCCTGCCTTCACAACAGAACCAATGTCATCCATAACCCCTTTCTATTTCAAACCATATTTCACAAAAACAGGGATCCCTTAACCCCTTCAGTTCCCGCCCCTTTCCCCGCCCTGTGCCGGCCGTTTCATTAGCGGGCGGGGTTTGTGACGAGCTGGTCTCGTCATGGGCACAGCGCAACCGCGGCCCATGACGAGACCAGCTCGTCACGGGCATTGAAGAGGTTAAAGCTTAATCATCTCACCCAGGCTTTTCAACATTTACATGAAGTCATTACCTGCACTAATCAATCAGTTCCACCTCACATGCTATAACTATGCAGATGACACACAAATACTCCGTTAACTGGAAAGCCTTAAAGACATTGGAAACTTACAAATTTACAGTTGTCTCAGAGCTGTAGATCAATGGATGACATGGAACCATCTCAATTTGAATGCTTCCAAAACAGAAATACTCATGTGCGGCGAATGGAAAAATGATATCCTACTCTCCATCTGAAGTATCAAAGGAAGTAAGAAATCTCAGAATTACCATGGACTCCAGGCTATCAGTGAATGAAGTAGCAAGATCAAGCTTTGTTGCTATAAAAACTCTGTGACTTATTTTCCCCCACCTGGTTTTTCGACACAAGGTCCAGGCTACTATCTCTCTTGTTCTGTCTAATCTCAACTACGCCAATAGCCTTTACCACGGATCAACTTTAACAACCATGAAAAGACTGCAACGGATTCAGAACTCTGCTGCCAGACTAATCTTACGTATAAAGCCACAAGCCCACATCTCTCCTGCCTTGAAAGCCCTACCTTGGTTACCGGCTTCCAGAAGATCCACATTCAATCTGCTTTGAATCACCCACAAAGCGATATATGGAGCAGGGCTGCACTTAATCAGGAATAAAATCACCAAATACATTCAACAAAGGGACCTCCGCTCTAGATTGGCACCTCACCTTAAAATCCCACCATACAAGAAAAAAAAACATAGGTGGCACATTCTTCTCTGTTCAAGAAACCAATCTATGGAACTCTTTACCCCCAAACACATCCATGGATAATCACCTTATCTTCAGAAGACTAGTGGAGAGTCTGCTCTTCCCCACTTAACCCCCATGATCAAAAACATAAATACACAGCATATCTCTCTGTGTATAAGCAACTATTGGAGTATAGATGTACATCCAGACATGTGTATTTCACTGTATAAATGTGTATAACGATAATGTTTTAAATATATAGATATTTATTGGTTCTTTTTGACCAAGGTACATATTAATTATAGTTTTATTATTCTATGTTTACCATGTGTATAGGTGACTGCATAAATAAGTACATATTTTCTCATAATTATTTATCTACACTTGCTTCACTATTGAATTACAAAAAGAAAAAGTGCAGCACCACTTGAAAGACTGAGTTTATTGAATACAACTTAAATCAATTTATTACCTTACTTTAACAAATATACCTTCCATGTACTTGTGTATTTTATGTTTATACTTTGCTTCTAATTCAGCATTTCCAATGCACTACCCTATATTTCACCCTAAACCTCTCACAATATATCCTCTACCTCAACGCTCTGACTCATCTCAAACCTCCTTCCACTACTCTGTCCAATGCGCTACCCCATTTCTCACCCTGTACCTCTCTCAATGTATCCTCTGCCTCTGCTTTCTCACTCATTCCAAACCCCATTTTACTACTATGATCCCCAAAATAACCTTTTTTAGACTCTTCCCACCTCTGCCCCTCCTTGCATCCTCTCATACCTCTTGTACTTTTCATATTGTCCAAACAGGCCTCTCTAAACCCTTCCATCTGACTCTTCCCCCTCCACCTTTCCTTTACTCATCCCATAACCCATCCTACTGCTATGAACCCCGATAAAGAAAACACTTTCTAGACCCTTCCCTCCCATATACCTCTACTATTCCTTCTCAATACCACTAACAGACTAACACGTCCATCACTCAAATTAATTTCACATTATCCTCTATTAATTCACCACTAATTCTTTTTGGGTTGAGGAGTAGCTTGCTACTCATTGAAAAAGTGCTTTGACGTCTCATCTGGGGTAGAAAGTGCTATATAAATGCAATTATAATGACACTTTTTTGATGCTTTGGTGCCGCACAGTGCAGGCTTATGTCCAAAAGGCCACACAAAGCCACCCTGCATGGCTTTTCATGGCCTTGTAGATAAGGTGCAAGGCCATGCAGCGCAAGTCGCTGCGTTGCCTTACTTTGTGGCAGGGAGGCGTGCCATGGGTGTGGCTCTGGGTATTCCCACACAACACCCATGGATTTTGACACTGCCCTAGATTTACAGCATGGTGTGACTCGGGGGCAGAGCCAAAACCTGACGACTCCCCCGACTAGAAGTAACTGGGAGAAAAGTTTACATTTCTCCACGTTTTTTCCTCTCTCTATGTGTGCTGCAGCGCACATAGAATGAGGTTAAAGCATCTCATGATTGTTGTGCCGGAAGGTGCCCCTTCCTGCACAAAAACAATCATGCGAACAAAACAGACATCATTGCACCACAGTGTAAGGATGCCTGCGTTGGACAACAGCTGCAACTGAAATTGATGTTGTGATGGTGATAGGGGCTTGTAAATATGCCCCTTAGTTCATCTGTGTACCAGCTGGCCTGTGGTTGGGCTCTTTCCATTGAGTTGCGCTTCAGGGGAGCTGAGGTTTCATGACTTTCAGCAAGTCACTTGTGCATTTGGTTCTGTGTTCGGAGAGGGCAGGGGCCCACTTCTCCTCTGAGGTTTGTTTCTGACTGCGGTGGGCAAATCTGGTGATGGTAGATCTGTGATGGTGTGGGATGGAGGTGTCTGTCCAGGTCATTGTTGCTGGCTAGTCAACTGTGATGTTGCTGATTGAGGAGAAAATCGAGTCCAATAGGTGTCCGGTGCAGTGGGTGGGTTCTGTAACATGCTGGGTGAGTCAAGGTTTCTGAGGTTTTCTAGAAAGGTGCAGAGTTTAGGTCAGTGAGGTCATCTACATGAAAGTTAAGGTCTCTGGAGAGAATAAAGGTAATGGTAATAAGAAGTCCATGAAGTTGCTGACAACATTGGTTGAGGTCCTGGTGGTATGCATACAAGGAGTCCACCCAGGGAAAAGTTGGCTGTGATGCGTATCTTGAACGTGAGGTGTTCGTTGTAGATGGTGGTTGTGTCTGTGCAGTTGGTGCAACTGATGGTATCTTTCTAATTTCTAATTTAAAACACTTATAGAGCGCGGCGTACACCTTGCGGTTTCTTGGCGCTGGAGGTTCAGTAACTGAGGAGGAAAGACCGTGAAAGAGTGGAGTAAATTTTTAGGCGGGGAAAGCCTGGCTAAAAAGAAAGGTTTTCAGGTCTCTACGGAAGGAGAGGTACTGAGTAGCAGAACGAAGATTGTCTGGAAGTGAGTTCCAGAAAATGGGGGCCAGAGTTGAGAAGTTAGAACCGCCCCACTTTTTGCGTGAGAAGCGGGGGGTCTGAAGAAGGGACTTGGAGGAAGACCGGAGATTTCTGGCAGGGACATAGGGTTTAATTAGTGAGGCAATGAAAGCGGGGGCAGTGCCCAGGCGGGCCTGAAAAACCATGCATCCAATCTTAAAAAGGGAGCGTTGTTTCACGGGGAGCCAGTGAAGCTTTTTTAAAAGGGGAGTGGAATGATGGTAACGTGGAAGGCTGTATATCAGCCTGGCCGCCTGGTTCTGGATAACTTGGAGTCTACGCAGGCTGTATGCTGGAATGCCATGATAAAGGGCGTTGGCGTAGTCCAATCGTGAAATTACCAGGGCGGCTATGATGATCTTAAGTGCCTGGGGGGAGAAGAAGCGGGAAACGGAACGGATAGTACGGAGAGTGAGGAAACAGGAGGAAACCACGGAACTAATTTGTGAGTGAAGGGTGAGCTGGTTATTCATTTTAACACCCAAAGTTTTGACCACAGTGGAGGGGAATGGTGCCGGGCCAAGAGAGGGGGGCCAGAAAAGGGAGTTCCAGGGGCTGGATGAACCACCAGTGAGAACCAACTCGGTCTTATCAGGGTTCAGTTTGAGATGGTTGTGATTCATCCAGTCCCTGATGAATGTCATAGTTGACTGGAAATTAGAGACCGAAAGGAGAGAGGGGGACAGATCAAAGATGAGCTGGAGGTCATCCGCATAGTTGTAAACAGTGACCTCCAGCTGCTGGAGTGCATAGATAAGAGGAAAGATATAGAGATTAAAGAGTAAGGGAGAGAGAGAGGAGCCCTGGGGGACACCACAAGTGACAGAGAGAGGGGTGGAAGTGAAATCGCCTAGTCGGACCGCCTGAGTGCGGTCCCTCAGAAAGGAGGAGAGCCAGACCAAAGCTGATCCCCCGATGCCGGCCGCCTTGACACGGGCAAGTAAGATGGTATGGTCCACCGTGTCAAAGGCGGCGGAAAGATCAAGGAGGACCAGTGCCTGGTAGTTGTTGTCATCCATACCCTTTCTGAGGTTATCAAGGACTGAGACTACGACCGATTCGGTCGAATGCCTGGGGCGGAATCCTGCCTGGCGAGAGGCCAGCCCCCCATTTGCCTCAATGTGAGCGCTCAGTACCGCGGTGACATGGCGTTCCATCACCTTGCCCAGAAAGGGCAGCAGGGAGATGGGGCGAAAATTAGCCGAGATGGAAGGGTCCGCGCCGGGTTTCTTCAGCAGAGGCACTATGGTAGCGGCCTTAAGTACAGGGGTCACAACACCCTGAGCCAAAGAGCTGTTAAGGAAAGCAATAGGGGGGTCAGGGCAGCTAGAGTAGATTTGCTGTAGGATGCGTGCGGGACAGACATCCGCCGGAGACCCCGACTTTACTTTAGGGAGTATTGCTAGAAAGGATTCCTGAGTGAGGGGAGGGAACAGAGTGAGAAGATTCTGGACAGTGGGGGGGGAGGGATCAGCAAAAGCAGGCGAAGGTAATGGGATATTGGCCTTGATAGTTGTGATTTTGTCCATGAAATAGTGATTGAGTTGATCGCAGAGGGGCTGGGAGGGTGGGATTTGGGACGAGGTTCGGTCAGAGAATGCCAGGTCATTCACAATGCCAAAGATTACCCTGGGTTTGTTGTCAGCGGACGTAATTTTCATGGAGAAGTAATCCGTTTTTGCAGCCAGGATTGCTGATTTATATTTAGCCAGTAGTGCCAGGAAATGAGTTTTAGATGAAAGGCTGTAATCTTTCCTCCACTGCCTCTCCGCCCGTCGGGCACTCAGTTTGAGTTCTTTTAGGTGGTCATTAAACCATCTATTGGAGTCCTTGAGTCGACGAATGGAAATGCGACGTAGAGGAGCCACTGAGTCGCAACCTCCAGCCAGCCAGCTGTTAATGGCCTTGGCTTGAGAGGCAGATGATAGGCCAGAGAGGGAGGGAATGGAATTGCGGAGCAGGGAGGTCAAAGAGGGGAGATCCAGCCTGTTCCAATTCCGCGCCCAGGTGTTTTTTGCACGCGGGGTTTTGGAAAGTGGGTTATAGAGGATTGAAAAGGAGATAAGGGCATGATCAGACCAGGGGCAAGGAGAGACAGCCACCGAGGCCAATGGAAGGTTGAGAGACCAGACCTGGTCGAGTGTGTGCCCGTGAGAGTGAGTGGGGACAACTATATGTGACATGAAGTTAAAAGATAGTAGGGATTCTGTGAATTCCTTTGAAGCAGGGCACTCGTGTTGGTCCGAGGGCCAGTAATTAAAATCCCCCAGCACCAGAACCGAGGCATAATTGACCACCAGATTGGCCAGTAGGTCTTGAAAAGCAGGTAAAAATGAAGGTGAGGACTGAGGAGGACGGTACACAAGAAGGCAAGTGATGGGAGGAGAGGATAAGAGGGAGCGGACTACTAAGAAATCAGCAGGGAACATAGGGGGAAAAGGAAGTGATAAAAAATGCAAATCTGACCTGGCGATTAAGGCGACCCCCCCGCCAGCCCTGTTCGCCGGACGATCGGCACGCAGGGCCACGTAGGAAGGCGGAAGGGTAGCCAGGAGGGCGGGGAGGGAAGAATCACAGTACCAGGTTTCGGTCAGGAGCAGTAAGTCCGGTTTCTCGGTGTCGAGTAGGACGTACAACTCGTGGTGGTGCTTGACCGCTGACCTGGTATTGAGTAAGATGACAGAAAGTGCTGGGGTCGTGGGACAAGAATCAGCCAGGGGGGGGCACGGTGACGGGGGGGTGCGTAGCGGGGGTAGCGGAAGTATGGGGAGGGTAGGAGCGAGGCCTAGTGAAGAGACAAGACTATGGACAGAATCCGGGAGTGGCCACAGGCCTTGAAGGGCGATAAGGTCCTTAGATGAGTAGGGCAGGATTTTGGCATGGTGCCGTGCCCCTGGCCCCGATCGGCCGCGGACGGGCGCAGACGGGCTTGACTTATGCGCGACTTCGGCGCGAAGTCGGCGCTCCCGCTGCGCTCGTCCGCTGCGCGATCTGAAATGGCACATTGTTATAGGTGGCCGTAAGGGCGGAAAGGGGGCGTGGCCTGAAAGGTGGGCGTGGCCAGCCGGCAGGAAGGGCGTCACGTGAGCACTTGATCCGCTACACGGAGCCCTCGAAGTGCATCAAAACAAATAGCAGCAGGTGAGTTAAAAGCACACAACACACAGTCTCAAATGAGCGTCTCCCGGCTTTCCGCCTCAGGAGATATGAACCCAGTGGGCGCTCGAGCGCTGGCGCTAAAAAGGGCGGAAAGGGGGCGTGGCCTGAAAGGTGGGCGTGGCCAGCCGGCAGGAAGGGCGTCACGTGAGCGCTTGATCCGCTACACGGAGCCCTCGAAGTGCATCAAAACAAATAGCAGCAGGTGAGTTAAAAGCACACAACACACAGTCTCAAATGAGCGTCTCCCGGCTTTCCGCCTCAGGAGATATGAACCCAGTGGGCGCTCGAGCGCTGGCGCTAAAAAGGGCGGAAAGGGGGCGTGGCCTGAAAGGTGGGCGTGGCCAGCCGGCAGGAAGGGCGTCACGTGAGCGCTTGATCCGCTACACGGAGCCCTCGAAGTGCATCAAAACAAATAGCAGCAGGTGAGTTAAAAGCACACAACACACAGTCTCAAATGAGCGTCTCCCGGCTTTCCGCCTCAGGAGATATGAACCCAGTGGGCGCTCGAGCGCTGGCGCTAAAAAGGGCGGAAAGGGGGCGTGGCCTGAAAGGTGGGCGTGGCCAGCCGGCAGGAAGGGCGTCACGTGAGCGCTTGATCCGCTACACGGAGCCCTCGAAGTGCATCAAAACAAATAGCAGCAGGTGAGTTAAAAGCACACAACACACAGTCTCAAATGAGCGTCTCCCGGCTTTCCGCCTCAGGAGATATGAATCTGATGCTGACGGTCTTGCCTCACAATCTTGAAACCTGCAGGGATGACTGTTGCAAAATCCACTGGCGATGTTGGGTTTAGCCATGTGTTCATGAGAAAGAGAAGGTCTGGAGCATGGTCGTGACGTAGGCCACATATCTTCGTGGCATGTTTGGTGAGCAAGTGAGTGTTGAGGAGCATGTATGCAAGTGTGAGTGCATTTTTGAGTGGTGCTTGGTCTGTATGAGCATAAGCAGGTGGATCGTTTGCATGAATGTATGCAAGTGGCTAGCTGGGAGCTGTTGGTGAGGGAGTAGGGGTGTGGGAGAGTAGGAGAACTGGCAGCAGGCACAGATGAGCAATCCTTTGTTTTACGGTACGTTCTGTCAGCAATGTTGGTGAGAATCGACTGTGATTAAAACCCTGGAGGAGAGCAATTAGGGTTTCAATCAGTAGAGGTGGACCTCGGATTCCTAGTGCAGTGTGCAGTCGAGGTCAGACAGGTTTATCTGCTGTGTGCATCCACTGGATGTCCTTACTACAGCCACCATAAAAAAGATCCTGAGAGGCAGGAGGAGCACACAGTACCACAATTTCACTTTTTGTGCAAATGGATGTTGGGAAATCCAGTGATGTCACTTTTTGTGCAGATGGATGTTGGGAAATCCACCAATGTCACTTCATGTGCAGGTGGACAGAGAGAAATTTATTTTCAGCACAGATTTTCAAAGTGAGAAAATTTGATGTATTTCTTTGAAGATTGCCTCTCTAGTACATCACTTATAGCACTTCAAATGTTGTAGTTTGCTATACCTCATCAAATCCTGGAAATTAAAATGTCCCCATTTGCATTACATGGTGTAAATCTAAACCTTTGATAATGTTTCATAGGATACAGTCTGTTCACTGTGCTTCCTTTTTAGGTCAGTTATGGTGCACAGCATAATGTGCTGAGTGACAAAGTCCAGTTCCCATCGTTTCTGCGCACAGTACCCCCCATGAGACCTCAGTCTATGGCATTTGCACTGTTAGTGAAGCACTTTGGTTGGACTTGGATAGGACTTATATCTGGAGATAATGACATGTGCTACATGTGGAGTAAGGATCTGGAGAAGGATTTAAAGAGTGTGGGGGTCTGTGTGTCTTTCTGGGAAAAAGTCCATGACCAATACCCAAAGGAAAAGATGAGGCGCGTCGCTGAGAGGATCAGGAGCTCTTCTGCCAGGGTTATCATCTGCGATTGTTATGAGATGGAACTTAAACCTCTTCTGCAGGAGCTGAGTGACTTGAACATAACTGATAGAATGTGGATTTTCTCAAATGGTTTAACAATAACTTCAGGTTATTTCCCAAGGTCCTCTCTGGGATTATTGAATGGTTCCATGGTAATAGTGCTCCATGCCCCAGACATGCCTGAACTCAAGCCGTTCCTAGAGAGCCTTCACCCTCACAGGTTTCCTGATGATATTTTCATCCATTCCTTCTGGGAGGCAGCCTTTGGGTGTACTTGGTCACACAATGCCAGCTCTTTAGGATCAGTGCCAGTGGACGCTAAGGATGGGGAGCCGCAGTGCAATGGCACAGAGGTGCTCGAAGATCTGGAGACAATGTTTGTATTGTCTGATATGAGTTACACTTATCACATGTATTTGGCAGTGTATGCCCTGGCACAGGCTCTGCAGGACCTGATCTCATGCACACCTGGGATGGGACCCCTCCAGAACAGCAGCTGTGCTGACGTACACCATCCAAAGCCGTGGCAGGTAAGAGGATATTGACTTTTGTATTGCTGTCTTTTTTCGTAGCATTCAAAACCAGTATGGGCTGCATTAGATTGCCTGAATACTGATCTCTAAACTTATTGTTTCCTTATTTGATTAAACCTTGATTATCAAGTCTCAAAAAAGTGTTAGACTGGCAAGGAATCCAGAAGTCTACCAGCATGAATGTTATGGTTCCACCGGTAGGCGCCCTTCATTCTTTGTGACCGTTGCTATTTCAATGTTTACCAAATGCCTGCTGACCCACTTGGCATTGTGAGAAATCATTTTGTGACATAATATGTGAACATCTGCACTTTGGCCATTCCCAGAGTGTTCAGCACATCTCTTCATCTGCAGCTCTTCCTGTGTGATAGAACAATGGACTCTAGTGGGATCAGAACATTCCCTCCAAAAGGGATATTGTACAGTCGGTTTGTGGGAGACCGGGTCGGGCTGGGTAAAAAATATGTGATTTGCAAATTGTGCAGTAAAGAAGAGGCCAGTATTTAAGAATCAAAGCTACTTTGAAATTTATGAACGTGCTGCTTGTGTGGCTAATGAGGGGTAGGTAGTTACATAAACTTAAGCTTGCTGAAGATTATGTTTGTGGCAACATTAGGGCAATTCAGTAATGAAATTCATTTTTTCCCTCCCATCTGAAAAAGGTCAAAACTATGACAAAACCCTGCTCTTCTACCACAAAGTGCTACTGTTCTGCTGAAGCTGTCTTTGATAAGATAATAAAAATCTAGTCCTACTCAATTCCTCTCTCATAGTCCCACTCAGCGCTATCTTATTCCTGCTCAACAGTCGGCCCTTTACCCTCTGAAAAGATTGAAGATTATTCAAACTATTGAGCTACAAATCATATGCACATATTGCAATATTCCAAGCCTAGCCAAATGCACACACAGCATCTCTGCTGCAGGTGCCATTAATTCCATAAACTGGCCTTCTAGTAGGCCCAGTAGATTGATGCATGTAGCCCTAAATCTTTTAATGTCCAGCTTTTTCTTAACCCTAATCCAAACTCTCCAAGCTACCCTCATGGTCATGAACCTCACTTCCCGTCATCCCCCCCAGGGCTAGCTCATAATTGGTTGGAAGTTCCAAACAGTGCACAAAGCAATCCATCATGCTCCTCCATGCTGAGAAAAGAGCCCCTATATGTTGCAGGAGCACTGCCCAATAATAAAATAAGAAATTGGGAGCTGCCCGCCCCCGGACTCCAGGGCCCACCTTGTTCTTTTGTACAGCCATACAACATTAGTGCAGATGGCATCCAATTTCCTCAGCAGTGACCCGTGGAGCTTGAGTGGTGTGGTTCAGAACAGATAAAGCACTTTTGGGAGACGAGTCTTCCAACTAAAGTTAGATGCAAACAGTTAACTCACATCAGCCACAGGGTAGAGACCGCCACTTGCTTAGAGATCAGAATATCGCCTAAGGTAGTTTCCATTTACAAGAATAAACTTGACCAGTTATTGGGTAAGATCAGCTTAACGCTCCCTTGCAAACATGGAAGCCGTTCACGCTCTGCTTACCATGAAAGGGGTGGGTAGTGGGTGTTGCATTGGGCATTCCACTGCAACAACCATTGATTATGACGCTGCCCACGATGTACAAGCGCAACGTACATAGGAGACAGCACAAAAATTAAGACCAGGGAAAACCTGGTCTTAACTTGGCAAAATGAGGAGAAAAGCATCATGCGGCACACATGGAAAAAGCAAAACCCCTTGGAGTGTTTATGTGCAGGAAGATGTCCCTTTCTGCACATAAACAATCTTTAAAAACAATGAAGTTTTGTAACTTCCAGGTGTGCTGCGGCAGTTCAGGATGGACTGTTCCCATGAGGCACAGGGTCAAGACTGATTTGCATATAGCTGTGTCTGAACTGGGGTGGGAAAGTGAGCTAAAGAACGATGATGGATTCAACCCAGATCTGTGACTGGGGGTTAGTGTCTGAAAAGTTTCAGCGCTCCTTCCATCATCTCCTTGTGTTTGCTTTGTTCGCCCTACGTTGGCAGGGTATGCCCAGACGTGGGTCCTTTGCTCACTTTGGCATTGGATTCAACCTAGCCTGGCTGATGAGGGCTGTTAGCCCAAAACTGGTCCCAGGATGCTTGTTTCTGGTCCAGGGAAGACATGGCTTGGCAGTTCAGACTGGACTGTTCCCATGAGGCACAGGGTCAAAACTGATTTGCATATAGCTGTGTCTGAACTGGGGTGGCAGAGTGGGCTAAAGAACGATGAGGGATTCAACCCAGATTTGTGAAAGGTGGTTCAGTGTCTGAAAACATACAGCGCTCCGTTCATCATCTCCTTGTGTTTGCTTTGTTCGCCCTACGTTGGCAGGGTATGCCCAGATGTGGGTCCTTTGCTCACTTTGCCACTGGATTCAAGCTAGCCTTGCTGATGAGGGCTGTTACACTGAAACCGGTCCCAGGATGCTTGATTCCGGTCCAGGGAAGACATGGCTTGGCAGTTCAAGCTGGACTGTTCCCATGAGGCACAGGTCAAGACTGATTTGCATATAGCTGTGTCTGAACTGGGGTGGCAGAGTGAGCTAAAGAACGATGATCCCCTGCACACAGACACCCTTGCACTATGGTGCAAGGGTGCAAGCGTTGGCGCTAAGCTGGTAAATTTAGCACCAGCGCAGGCGGAAACGCAACGCTGCACCATATTCTGGTAAATATGGTGCAGCCATGTGTTTCTGAACTGGCGGAGTGAGGCGTTAAGCTTTGCCGGTTAATGCCTCACCTCTTTGTACATATGGCCCATAGTTGGTAAGGATCTTCTGTCATCAATGCTGGTCAATGTTCCTAAGGTGGTTAAAACACAAGTAAAAGTAAGCATCTGTGTTACGTGTGTCTGTATAGTGTGTGACACTTTTAAGTATGACGATCCTAAACTCAGGATTTCACTTTCCGAAACCTGACACCGGGCAAATCTGACAACTATACACACAAAAAAGAAAGGGTCCAGAGATTGAGCCTTGTGTTAGTTCTTCTTGGCCTGATGGCCTTTACCAACGAGAACCTGTCCGGTCTCCCCCTCTTTTTGAGTAAGCACCAATTATTGATAAAGCATGAAGATAAAAACAATGGAGCGAGTCAGAATAGTGAAAGTTCAAAATAGGTAAATACCATAAGCAACCTGGGAGCATAAAGCATTCTGTAGAAATGAGATACAGTTAATGTGTGGCTAATGGACCCAGGTAGAGTGCCACTAATACACCCAGGTAAAGTGCCGCTAATAAGCCCAGGTAGAGTGCCACTAATACACCCAGGTAAAGTGCCGCTAATAAGCCCAGGTATATTGTCGCAAATTGATGCAGGTAGAGTTCCGATAATAGACCGAGGTAAAGTGCTGCTACTAGACTCGTGTAAAGTGCTACTAATAGACCCAGTTAAAGTGTTTTACTCAAGAGATCTCAGGTTAATTAAAGTACATTTTAAACTTAAAAATGACACAGTTAGAAAGTGAAATGGCAACGGCGAGTTACTGACAATTAAGGCACTCTTAGAACTCAGGTCTTACGATGTTTAGTACAACTTTCCACACCAAATAAATGTAGGACGCCACTGGGTTAAAAATAGAATCAATCTATAAGAGCCTGGCAGATTAAGGACAAGAAAATATGCAGTGACCTGGACAAAGCTACTTTGAAATATTTTGAACTCAATTAGGGGTCGATCGACTTCCACTTCACTTTATATGACAGTCATCTGGTGCCAAGCCTACTCCTTGATTGCAGGGGGGGGAAGAAACAGGCGAGCACAACTCTTAGCTCTGGAAGTGGAGAAGGTGGTCCTGGAGCAACTGAGAATGAGTGAGGAGGACCTATACACCCTTTGCCTAAAGCCGAAGGAATACAGGGATTTAGTGGTTGAATGGGCAAGCGCATCTCATATACTATCTGAATGGCACCTGTCTGAAGTGGGCAATAAAACAGGTAAACCACTGGCTTGGCTAGAGAAGTAGGATCAAATGAGGGGATGGGTCTTTCAGATCTCCAACGGTTAGGCAGACACTGTTTCAGACCCAGAGGGTATAGCTGACGCATTTGCAGTCTATTACGAACACCTATTCCCCATAAAAATACACTGTACTTCTTCTGAGATTACAGTCTTCTTGAAATAAATAACACTTCCTACACTTACAGAGGAACACCAACAGTTCTTAGAGGCAGACATACATCTGCACAAAATAGTCCATTGAGCTCAGGCAAGACTATGTGGCCCAATGGCCTACCCATTGAGTTCTATAAATAGCTGGCCTCCAAATTCGAACCTAAAAATTTGAAAATGTGGAATGAGGTGCAAGGGATGGGCCTGCTCCCAGAGGACCAACAATTGGCTACAATAGTGGTGGTACACAAGGCCGGGAAGCCCCCTGAATAGTGTTGTTTTTATTGGCCTATCTTGTTTCTTAATGTAGAGATAAAACTCTTTGCCAAATCGTCAATTAACTGGCTCCGTCAGGTTATTACCACCCTACCACCTGGACCAAACCATCTGCATGCCAATCAGGGGGACATGGCTGAATCTTTGTAGACTCTTTCGGGTCATGAGGGGTTCCGGCAATGAGAAGGTGTCCACGATGTTGCTGTCAATGGACGCCTCTATGGCCTTTAACACACTAGACTGAATTGACATGTTTAGGGTAATAAAACTATGGGTTTCGGTTCCAATTTCATAGATTGGATGAGCCTTCCGTAGACGGACCCCTTGGCTCACGTTAAATTCAACTGAATATTATCCCGTAATTTCACTCTTTTTAGGGCAACAAGGCAGGGATTCCAACTTCCTCCACTGCTTTTTACCCTCACTTTGGAGCCACTGGCTGTATGGGTCCAGGAGGACCTAAAAATATGGGGTATATGTTGGGGGAACCATGGGAATAGCGCATCTCTCTATACACCGATGATATCCTTTTTCATGCTATAAACCCCCACATGACGATCGTCAGGCTGACCCGAATACATTTTTGGTAGGCACTCTTGGTACATCATTAACTGGGACAAGTCCCTTATGCACCTTATGACAGGTCCCATGCCAATTCTGCCTTGAGGCTTTCACTTAGCTGTGTCCTACAGTTGTTTCAAATGCCTAGGGATCTATGTCACTATAGACCCCTACCTCTTTAGGTCCAACCTAGTTCCTATCCTGGGCGTTTGCATCCGTGGAAAACCTCGCTTTCAGGTTGGAGAGATTTTCAATGGGAAACTTGGGCTACCCGGGGGTACTCTTTTGGTCACTTAAAACTGAAAAACTCTTGCCCCAGAAATTCACAGTGGTCCAGGTATGGAGGATGGCAAGGGCATTTCTGGGTTGGAAGGATAGGCCCACTAAAATGACTCCACTGAGGTATAGAGAGGTGGCTAGGTTACAGGGCTTTAAACAGTGGAACATATCCACAGAGGACGATGTGTGGAAGGGAGACATAATGCTCACTTGGGCTGATATGCAGGCCTGCTATGATTTGGCACCCAAAGAATCCTTTAGATACTTGTAAGTTCAACACGCACTCATGGCTCATATCCCTAGATGCACCCTGATTCTAGAGTTCTCACCATTGGGAGGAGAGAGTCCTTTCTGAGGAGGTGCGCCAAACATGTGTCTCACTTATCTATAAGAAATTAATCCATTATGCACCCGCCATCCTTGTAAATATAAGGGCTAAATGAGAAGGAGATATTGGAGAGTGTGAGGATGGGGTGTGGGAAGAAGCACTCAGGACTTTCTGAGAGGTGGCCATCAATGCAGGGTTCTGCCTAATCAATTGCGCATCTTGCACCTTTCATATTACTCTTGCACTGCCATCCAGGCCATGGGTCGATGCCTGACAGAACTCTGCTTCTGAGGTTGCAGTGAAAAGGGCACTTTTATGTCCTGTGGTACTACCTCGTTATTAGATCCTACCGACTGGAAGTGCAGAGGCTCATGGGGAACTCCCAGACACAGCGAACACGTGTCTTTTGCATATCTGGGGAGAGGATCCACCATTGAGATATGGAACAATATGGACATCTTTGGGGCTTATGGTAGCCAAACAAAATATAGCATGCCTAGGGGGTGCCAGGGAGGCTCCAACTGTGGTGGGAAGGAAACGGGACTTGGACTGCTGTATGACAAATGAAAAGACAAATTACTAGGGCAGTGAGTGTTCATGCAAATTGGAAAACGTTTGGTCTGAGTGGCGCTCCTACAGAGCAATGGGCGGAGAATCCAGCACAGAACTTAATAGCCTTGAGGAGGGTTTTCCCTGAAATGGTGATGACTTGATTTCCTATAATGGAAGGACTTCCTTCAGAAAATAGAGGGCGTGAATTAAATTTGGAAGTGTCTTTGAAGGAGGAGAGCTTTGAGGTCAGTTTTGAAGGCCTGGGAAGAGCTGGTGGTCCGGAGCTGAGGCGGAAGTGAGTTCCAGATTCTCACCGCGTTGGATTGGGCCATCGATCTTTCCTTCTTGAAAGTGGGAGGTTCAAGCAATAAATTTTCTGCATTACGTGATGATCTGGAGCCTCCAGAGAGTTTCAGTTTATTCACCAGGTAGCGAGGGGAGGAGGAGTGCAAGGCTTTGTGGGTGATACAGGCAGTCTTGTAGATAGATCTTGCCTCTATGGGAAGCCAACGGAGGGTGGATAAAATGGGTGTGATGTGGTCGCTTCTTTTGGCCCCATATATGAAACGAGCTGCTGAATGGAGAACAGACTTCAGGGGGGACAGGTGGGATTTGGGGAGGCCAGTAAGAAGAGACAGTAGTCCAATCTGGAGAGAACCAGCGATTGGACCAGGATTTTAAGGTCGTGCTCCGGGAAGAAGCGACGAATCCCCCAAAGAAGGCGCAGTTGGTATCGAGCAGGCTTTGCAATGGAATCGATGTGGGAGAATAGATTGAGTTTTTTGTTGAGTATGACACCAAGGGATTTTGCGCTCTCGACAATGATGGGTTCATTGTTCAGTAGATTAATCTGATCCATCCATGATTGCACTAGGGGAGGAGAAAGTGAGGAGGAGAGGAGGAGGAATTCGATTTTGGAGGGATTCAGGATCAGTTGATGAGTTAACATCCAGTTTTGAATGGAGTCGAGAGTAGAACTTAGGAAGGAGAGATCGTGAGTGGAGGCCACCTTAAGGTAGATTTGAGTGTCGTCCGCATAAGGATGATAGTGGATCCCGGACTTACGCCTTGAGGAACACCTTGACCGAACGCTAAAGGAGATGAAAGACTGTTCGCTATTTTGATCATTTGGGATCTATCAGAGAGGAAGGAGGCAAACCATTTGAGCACAGTGCCCTCTATGCCCATTCTCTGTTGAAGAGTGTTAAGGAGAGTGTTGTGATTGACAGTGTGAAAGGCTGCAGAAAGGTCAAGAAGAATTAGAAGACAAGACTCCCCTGAATCGAGTATCCGCAGCGCGTCATCAATCACTAGCAGCAGGGCTGTTTCAGTGCTGCAGTTTTGAATGAAGCCGGACTGGAAATTGTCCATAAGATCATTGTCCTTGATATGGCGAGAGAGCTGTTTAGCGACACATTTTTCTGTGATTTTCGCAAGAAAGGTTAGGTTAGTGATGGGACGGTAGTTGTTGGGGTCGTTCGCATCAGCGGTGGGTTTTTTAAGCAGAGGGGTGACCTGCCCAGTTTTGAAGGAAACAGGAAGGGAGCCTTGACTGAGGGAGAGGTTGACCAGAATGGTCCAATAGGAAAGAGAATGGGTATAGAAGTCAATGGCAATGGCACTAGGGATGGGGTCAAGAGAATGGTTAGAGGGCTTTGTATCGAGGACGCATTTAAGGAGGGCATCATCAGAGATGGGGTCAAAGTTTTGCCAAATGGTTAAGGATTTGCGCTCCTCTGTAGGGGTAGGATGAATGACCTGATCTACAAGTGATTTCACCTTTTCGTCAAAGAATATAGCGAATTCCGCTGCTTTCTTTGTGGAATCCTCCAATTTGGAGGATGGGGGAGTGCTGTTTGGGTTCTTGATGAGGTCGAATAATTTTTTGGGGCTATTTTTGGCTGAGTCAAGGAGGGATTTGAAGTGCGGCGCTTTTCCAAGGAAGATGTGCTTGTGGTACTTGGATGTTGCTGAACGAAGCGTGGCCAAATTTTCAATTGAAGCTCAAGAGATAGGCATTCAAAAGTGTGGAAGGAGCTGATAGGAAGAGCCTTAAGTTGAAGGGAGTTTCTAAAGATGACTGCAACACCTCCCCCAACTTTGTCAATTCTGTCATTTCTAAGTATAGAATAGCCTGTGGGTACAAGGAGATCAAACATAGAGTGAGAGGTATCATTGAACCAGGTCTCTCTGAGGAAGAGCATGTCAATTTTGTGCAAGTTGATGGTATCGGAGATTTCAAGTTTGTGTTTTATTGCAGATCTGTAGTTGTGGAGCATACAGTGCAGCTCTGTCGCAACTGTTTTGGTAATGGGGGCACTTGGGCTATGAGGGGTGATGGGGATATTGTACTTATATGAGGGCGCTCTGGAGGGTTTAGGTGGATGAGTGGTTCTGACAGAGGAGATGGTCGGAATAGTGTAGATAACAGGGTTACTGGGAAGTGAAAGTGGAAGAAGGGTGGCGTTCGAGTGCTTGTGTGAATTTGCAGACGACAGGCTATGCTTAGCTATTATGGAGTGTGGGGGCAAGGTGCATCTCGTGGGAGGGTGAGTGTTTTCCAAAGGAATTGAGGTGTATGGAAAAGTCGAGATCTTGGAGCTTAAGACTAAAATGGTAGCTTCAAGTTGGGAGATGGAGGTGATTAGAGAGCCTAACTTATTTTCCAGAGAGAGTAAGGCAGAGCATGGCATGTTGAGTGGCTCGATGGAAACAGGAGGGGGTGCACTTGGCGGTGGAAAGCAGGGAGAGGTGTGGGAATGGGAGGGGAGTAGGGGTATAGGGTTCAGAGGTGGGGAAAGGTTTTGGATGAGAGCAGGAGTTGGTGCACCAGGGGTGAGAGGAGAGTTGTCGTTGTTGGTGTTGCAAGAAGGATAGGAATTAAGGACAAAATTAGGGGGCGCAAGGAGAGGAGTGGGGTGCTGGGGCGGAAGGAAAGGGGAGGAGTGTGTGGAGTCATAGGGATGAATGAGGTTAGGGAGGAAGAGAGGGGAGGGGGTTGGAGAGGTCCTGGCAGCTAGGTGAGGTGACTGTGAGGGAGCGGGGATCAGGCAGAGTGGGGGAGATTGGGAGATAGGGAAGTTGAAGAAAGGAAGTGGTTCTGCTCGGTCCGATGGAGGGAAAGGGTTACCAGGGGGGGCAAGGGGGTAGCACAGCATTGCTGGAGGAGTGTGAGGAAGGAGAGAGATGGAATGTATTTGTGGGGAAATTGGGGTACATAGTGAGGGGAGGAGTGGGAGGAAAAGCAGAGAGGAGGAGGGAATAAGGGGAACGTAAGGAAAGTTAACTAGGGGAGAGGGCTGGAGGAGAGGTGGTCTAAGGAGGGGGCTGGCCGGTAGGGATAGGGGGGAGGAGATGAGAATGGAGTGCCGGGACGGTGCAGAATGGACGAGGAGCGTGTTACCTAGAGGTAAGGCTGAAGTGAAGAGGGTATCCCCCAAGGCTCAGTCCTCTCCCACACACACTTCAACATTTACATGGAACCGCTCACTACCATTCTAAAAGAAGCAAACATCGACTACCACCTCTATGCTGACACCCAGCTGTACCTCGAGAAGTACTCCCTTAATGACATCCTCCGACTCAACTCCACACTATCAAAAGTAGAAAATTGGCTAACACTTAACCACCTCAAACTCAACCAAGAAAAAAACTAAATCCTTGTTTTCTCCAATCATGAACAACCCCTTCAAATCCAAGAATGGATAAACAACCTTGACTCTCTAAACTGCAAACTTACTCCAGCAATCTCAGCTAAATTTCTAGTGATCTCTCTAAACTCAAGTCTCAACATGAGCTCCCGCATAAACCCCACAGCAAAAGGCGTCCTCTACAATCTAAAACTCCTCAACAAAATCGAACTTTTCAAACCCCTCAATGAGCTAAAACTCGCAGCCCAGTCTCTAGTTCTCTCCAGACTTGAGGATGGAAATGCCACACTAACTGGGAGAGCTAAAGCAGAGAACCACCCTAAATGCAGCAGCAAGAATTGTCACAGGCACCAAGAAATCAGTAGCGGCCCGTGGTGGGAGCGCTACCGGGCGCTGACATGGGGCGGGAGAGGGACAGGGTGGGGGTAGTAACCTATGGATTACTGCTGATTAGAGGTAAGTAAACATATACATAAAAAAAACAAATTTCATTGCGCGCCCTGCATCGCATGTTGCCCAGTTTTCCTTTGAAGTTGGAGGGAAGCTTCTAGAGGTTTTCCTCTGAAGTACCGAGCATCCTGTCTTCCCTGTCCTTGATCCAGACTAAGTGCAGGGGGTATGCAGTGCTTTGTATTGAGGCAGGACACAGCACATCCAAGTTTAAGTAGGGCTGTACCCAGCTCTGCCCTCCCACCAACTCCAACTCTCTAAAGTGTGTGGCTATTTACGCTAAATACACAAAGCCCAACTGTCAGCTATACCCAGTTATGTGACCAGAGTCAGGCAACATACACTAAATGGCTAAGTTAGGAAAATTCAAGATTTCCAAAAGTAGAAAACACACAGATGATGGATGGAATGTAGAGCAAATCAAACATTCTCTCCCAGTCAATAGATCTGGGTTAAATCCATTGTTCTTTTGCTCACCATGCCATGCCAGTTTAGAACCAGCCATATGCAAATCAGTCTTGACCCTGTGCCTCGTGGGAACAGTTCAGACTGAACTGCCAGGCCAGGTCCTCCCTGGACTGAAAACAAGCATCCTAGGACCGGTTTCAGGTTTTCACATCTCATCAGCCAGGATTGCTTGACTCCCGTGGCATGGAGAGAGAGAACGGGACCCACGTCTGGGCGTACCCGTCACACTTGGGGTGACAACGGCAAAACCGGTCCTAGGATGCTTGTTTCCAGTCCAGGGAAAGATTGATTTGCATATTGCTGGGTTCAAACTGAAATGGCATAGTAAGCAAAAAAACAATGGATTAGACCCAGATCTCTGTATTGGGGTGAATGTATGATATTGTTCTGCATTCTGTCCATCAATTGTTCTTTTTGCATTTGTAACCCCGAGTGGGATAGGTATGCCCCGATCTGGGTCTGGTGCTCTCCATGCCATTGGAGTCAAGCTTTCCTGGCTGATGAGGGGTGAAAGCACGACACCAGTCCTAGGATGCTAGTTTCCAGTCCAGGGAGGACCTGGCCTGGCAGATCGGGCTGGACTGTTCCTATTGGGCGCAGGTTCAAGAATGTTTTGCATATGGCTGGGTTGAAACTGGAATGGCATGTTGAGCAAAAAACCAATGGATTTAGGACCAGATAAAATGGTTATTTAAAATACAACTTCACCATAAGTTAGGATTATTCATTACAATTCCAAATATATCAAGTCAAGTCAAAAGCTTTATTCGGTATGTAAAATACAACCATATAAGCAAGACATGTAATAAATACAATATTAAATACATAGCGGACAAAAATATCTTATACAATAAGCACTATACATTTATGTATACAAATTCACCATTGCTGTACCAATCTGGTAGTCCGTTAAAATTATTATAGTAAATGAGAAAAATCAGCATTGTATATTATAACTATGCACAAATTTTTTTGTGCAAAAAAAAAGGCAATATTAAAGTGCAATGTGTATCCCTAAACAACTCAAAATAAAAGGGGCATAAGAGGGTTACGGACAGTACTACATTAGAATAGAATGACAAAGTGCAAATTCTGCATAAAGTGACAAGTACATTATAACCGTGCAAAAGGTGCTGAATAGAGGGGCAATTTTAAAAAGCTTTAAACATCCATGGAGAACACAGAATTTAAAATGCATAAATGGTATAAGCGGTACATACTTAATGTGCAAAATACGCAAAACAATGGAAGCTAAACAGTACAAATTATAGACTTCCTTATGTTTATACACTTTAACACATATAGTGCAACGCAAAAACAAATGTCAGGGCTTTCCAAAAACATTAAGAGCTTCATTGCTAATTTAGTGGTATTATATGTTAAAAAGATAGGTTTAAGATAAAACTTCCTAAAATGACAGTAAAATTTACAAAACAATAAAAAGTGACAGCAGCATTGCTTTGAAATGTTATCACAAGGGCACAATGTATTCGATTTGATTTTCATGTGCGGGAATGAAACTAAGTGATGGACAATCCCGAGCCTTAAACGGGTTAGGACAAATTGATGAGAATTTCTTGTTACGAACGTAAGGTAAGCCTGAAAACCTTTCCTCAAGTTTAAATCATTATATGATACTACGGTTATTAAATTACTGGACTGTCTCTCTCTGGCCGCATTCTTGTATGCTAGAAACCTTAGTTTTAGATCTTTCTTTGGTATCAATGCAGCTACTTCTGGTTTCAGATAAATATTACAGTCATATAGGACATTGAACCCATAGTAAATATAGCTTAACCATGGTATACGTGATAGGTTGTCAAGCCTCAAGCAATCTTTAATGATTGATTGTGTGAATATCGTCTCAGTTTTAGACCAGATGGAGCGCCAAAGTAATAGTGGACGTAATGCAGCTAAGTCAGTAATGAAGTCGATACCGACTTCCATGTGAGTTAATAAAGTCGAGGCTGAGGGGGGGGGCACATAAACGTCATTCAGTAAACAATTCACCTGATGGTGGCCCCACACTCCCACCCCGTACAGTGCCGATGATACGCACCTGGCATTATAATGGCCAACATTTCTTTTATCCTTCTCTGCCCCAGTTTAGCTGCAAATCTAAAAATGCTACTGGTATTTCTATTCATCTTTAGTCTCACATTCTCATCCTCATATGTCCATTTCCCATCTCCAGAGAATGTTATCCCCAGATAGCAGAATCTAGTAACCGTTTGCATCTTATCTTTATCAATGTAGAAGGTAGATTTGGATTTTACCTTCCTACCGCAAATCATAGCAAATGTCTTAGTTTTGTTGACTACTACTTTCCTATCTTCAATAAATAACACAAATCTGTCTATAAGGTGTTGTAAACCGATCTGTGTGCGTGATAAAAGTACCGCGTCATCTGCGTATAATAAAATTGGGATGGGATTACCTTCGATCATAGGGGCATCTGAAGATAATTTACTTAAAATTGAATCAATTTGGTTAATAAATAATGAGAATAAAAATGGTGCCAGTACACAACCCTGTCGGATACCTCTGGCCACTTTAAAAAAGGGTGTACATTCCCCCAAAGGACCATAACGAACTTTGCAAGATAAACCAGAATAAAGCCGTGCCAAAAAATAAATGCACTCCTTTGGGGCACCAAGTTCCAGAAGGATATCCCACAGGATTTTATGATCTACAAGATCAAAGGCACTACTCAGTTCTGCGAAACAAAGGAACAGGTTACCTTCCTTAGCAACAGTGTATTTGTGGATAAGGAGGTCAAGATTAACACACTGTTCCGTTGTCCCCAGACCTTTTCTGAAGCCATATTGTGCCCTTGACAAAATCAAATTATCCGTGGCCCAAGTTTCAAGTCTTTTTAAAATTATTCTACTCATTATTTTTATCGAGGAATCTAGTAGGGAAATGGGGCGATAATTGCTTGCCTCAGACTTGGAGCCTTTTTTGAAAAGGGGAATAATCAAAGACTGGCCCCAAGAAATAGGTAGCTGACCCTCCGCAGTAGCATTAAAAAATCTAGTCAAAATGGGGGCCCACAAATGTAGTTCAGATTTATATAAATCCAACGGGACCCCATCCGGACCGGGTGCTTTACCGCCTTTACTATTACTTAGACCCTCGTAGACCTCATCCAAACTTATGTCTAAGGGTAATCTTGGCCATATATGATCGTTATCCTGTAAAAAATCTAAAACTAACCTATCACGATTAAAAATATTTAAAAAGTGTTGCATCCATGAATTGCAGTCTACATGCGAGGTTATTTCAGGCACATTATCATTTTTCAAGAAGGGGCTATTTATAGTTTCCCAATACAGTTTACTATCATTTGTGTCTGCCGCTAGATTGAGGTTGTTCCAGGCCTCTTCTTGTAATGCTCTTTTCCTCTTGACGAGGGATGTTTTATAGTTGGCGCGACAGTTTTTAATACTAGTGGGGTTTCGTGGTTTAGTACTCAGAGCTTGTTTTAAATCATGCAAGGCATGAGTACAACTCTTATCAAACCATCCCATATTAATTTCTCTTTTCCCCTTATATGTCTTAGTAAGAAGACTGTCTATTGTTTCATTAATTATATGTAACTTATTAAGTATATTATGCGATTTCACCTCCTCGCCAAGACAATAATCTATCTCCTGTTTGCATTTCCTTAATACCTCCTGCAATAATTTATGTGGAACAATCCTAGACCACCTAATCCTCATTCCATTTGGTCTTACGGCTTCAACATGGTTAATATGGTTATTAATGACCATTTGTTTGTTGCCCCAGCAGTGTAATAGTATAGAAATACTATTGTGATCACTTAATGTTTGCTCGTTAACCCATAAATTGGAATAAGCAGTGTTATTGAATAGCAGAATGTGATCAATGTGGGAATTAGCACCTCTTCCTGTGAAAGTTGGACAATTAATGTTTTCCCTATTTTTCATACAGCTTAACATGTCCAAATCAAACTTGGCTAACATCTTGTTTAAAGCCATACCATATGTACAGTGTGGAAAGTGTAAAAAATCAACTTCCTCCTTATTTCCACACTCCCTTCTTAACCCACACAAAATACTCATGGCATGAGGGCATGGGCTTATGTTAAAATCGCCCAGCCAAAGAATAATAGACTGGCAGCCAGATAGTACCTGAGTCCTCTCAATTTCTTTTTTCAACTGAATCAAAATTTTACCTCTATCAGCAGTAAAAACATTGTTATAAAAATTTATCAGTATTAAATCTTTGCCCTTATCGAACTCCAAACGCAATACCTGAGAGTAAACATCCACTGGGACGCAACTCTTAATTTTACATTGGTTGAGTTTAGTGGATACCAGAAGCAAAAGGCCTCCCTTAGCCCTTCCAGCAATTGAGCTGACCGCATTCAAACAGTATGATAAATATCCCTCAACAAAAATAGGTTCCTCGCACCAGGTTTCTTGAAGGCATATTATATCATAGCCTATATTAATGAAATCCTTCCAAAAAGGAGTGTCCAATTTTCTGTTCAAACCCGCAATATTCCATGTGACAACACTGTAGCCTAAAGTAAAGTCGCAGTTAGCTACTACGCAGCCATTTGACACAACCACAGTAGAATCTGGATTTTAAAAAGTATCTACCGTAGATAGCTTTGCTATGGTCCCGATGGAATTGGGTCCCTCAGTTGCGTTATCTACTTCTGCTATGTTAAATTCAGAAGTAGGAGGGACTTGGGCAGCTACTATGTTAGGTGAATAACAAATGTCCTGATTACCGCGGGTCTTTTCTCCCTTCCATTCATTAGGTTCAACACTTAATATAGGCCTTGTAGGGTAATTGACCTGTGCTGGGTTATTTGACAAAATATGTCAATCAATGTCCTCCAGGGATTCGAGAATCTTAAATCTGTTGAATGTTGGGATACAAAAATTATGACGGGGTCTCAATGTTTGTACAAAACCGGTGTTACTTGGGTAGCTGGGTTCCAATAAATGCCTATAAAAATAGCCTAATGGTAATAAGGTAGTGTTAAATTCCCAGGCTGATGGTAATGGCGCATTCATAAGCGTGTTTTTGGCCCACAAACAAGTTTTAAAATTTATTATGACACAGTCACCCTCAAAGTTTTTTCTAAGGGGACCTACCCATCCCACTCTCTGCGCTAGTATAATTTGGCTGGCCCCTACCATGGGAAAATTACAATTATTAGACAACCAGTGGAGGATTTTATTCTTCAATTGATCATGGTTCTCCACTTGCCCATCTTTTAATTTAGGGATATTAACCAGCACTGCTACATATGCGCTGCATTCCGGTGGTAAATTAATACAAGGAGGGGTCTTGCTGATGTTTGATGGAATCGTATATGCTCCCTTATCCTTGTGTGTTTGTTCTATTGGTAAGGTGCATGTGTTAGGGTGGCCACCCTGTTGCTCTCTTACTATTGTATTCCCTTCCGAAGGTGACTGTGAGCTTATTACTGGGTCGCCCCGAAGCTGGCTATTAGCGGGCTTACTTATGGGCACATTAGTTATTGGCGCATTAGTTATACCAGCATCCCTAACAGTGGTACCCTCTGATAAAGTTAGGCTTTCTATACCTTTTGTCTTTAAGTCTCGAATCCCAATTTTATCAATAGATCCTTTCAGTTTATGAACCTCCCTGGTCAAATTATCCACTGTATCATGCAGTGGCCTAATAAGCTCGACTAATTTATCAAAAATTGCTTCCAGACTAGGGGTTTCCAACATATTTTGTTTAGCCCTTGTACGTGTGATAACCTTGTTCTCTATTAAAGGCAATTTTTTTCCCTTTTTCTTTGGCATAGTACTCTGTCCTACGCTTTTTTTCCGCGCCCCTTTTTGGTTTATCAATGGTGATAATAATGGCTCAGGGCTATCTTCTAAGGCCGATAATCTGGGAGTGTTTGAAAGTATCGACTGAGTACTAACATTTACATCCTCTCTTTCTAAATTGATCAAGGCTATAGGTATTTCGGCGTTGCGAGTGGTAGTATCGCTAAGATTGCCTTGGTTAATTGATAGTAGTGCGCTTGAACTCATGGATAGTCTTTTTTCAGTCCTATCTATTTCTTGAGTAAGAGCACTAACTGCTTTTACTAAGTAGGTGTCAATGGTGTTACATGCTGAATCAGCTGAAGCTTTGGCTCCCCGCCTAACCATGACCAGAAAAGGTGTAGGGGAACTTCTATCAGCACAGTATCACGAGCAACACGATACACTGATTGTAACTACTTGTAACTTACAACTGGGATTAACTCAATACTTTACATGTCCAGTAGACTCAAACAACCAATCCAAGAGGGTTGGCCCGGCCCGACCTCTTTCGTTCTCTGACGGCCTCAGATGGCCCGCCCTTTGCCCGGGCTTAGCCCGGCGCCGCCCGCGCGCGGTCCCGCGACGCGGGGAGTGTCCTCCCAATTTAAACGCCTCCTGGCGCGAAATAGGTGTTGGCAATGACGGCTTCCTGCCGCAAGGGATCGTGGGGCTTGTAGTCCCTCCCTCTCTGCGGCCGCGCCGATGGAAAGGAACGCGGCGGCGGGGACAGACCCTCAAGGCACCAAGAGCACAGAGCAGCAGTGAACACACCAGTCAGGTAGGATCCCATGATTTTTTCAGCAGAACGCCCCAAATATATCAAATATGACCTGGATATCTGCTCTCATTTGGAAATTACAGGTTTTTAAATGTAACAAGGTAACTCTAATGTTATCCTAGGGGAGAGGTATACCTTGCAGTAGTGCAAAATGAATGCAAGATTTTGTTTACTACCAGGACATACAAAACTTAAAAGCCTAACGTCAAACTGTGTAAACACACTTTACCTGACCTCTGGGCTGTCCATGACCCACCCTAGGGGTAACCTATATGAATTAAAAAGGAAGGTTTAGGCCTGGCAAAAGGTTTATTTTGCCAGTGGCAGATTAAAAACTACACAAACAGGCTGCAATAGCAAGCCTAACACATATTTAAAGAATTACTTAAGGAGGTGGCACAATAAGTGCTGCAGGCCTACTTGTAGCATTTGATTTACAGGCCTTGGGTACATGAAGCACCACCTTACTAGGGACTTATAAGTACATTAAATATGCTAATTGTGGATAAGCTAATGTTACCTTGTTTAGGGGTAAGAGCACAGCACTTTAGTACTGGTTAGTAGTGGTAAAGTGCACAGTCCTAAATCCACCAAAAATGAGATCAGCAAAAATGTAGAAAGAAGGTAGAGGGTTTGGTGGATGAAGACCACAAGGCTGTCAGAGCTAATACCAAAGGTAAGGTTGTAGTGAAGATTGCTATCTATATACGTACAATGCTAAGTTAGCACAACTGCGTTAGATGTTAGAAAGCCATCTTTCCGCTTTTGCTGCTTTTGCACACGACACTGTAGTCACATGTTATTAAGAAAGAAATGCTTACTCGACTTTGCTTTACATGAGAACTGTCTGTTGTTCACATCGCTAACAGTGAGCAGCGACCTTGGTCTGTACATTGTGTAAAGAAACAGTCTGGGTCGCTAGACGGTGCATGTTGTTGGGTTCAGGTTGATCGGCCCACTATTTAGCCATAACACGCACGCAGCTGCGAATACCTGAAAGAAAGTCGGGTGCTTTTAATATTGCAGTGTTGCATGTTTTTCATTACATTCGGAAGAAGAGCTTTCCCAGGAGCAGAGTCTAGCTGATCCTGTGATGTGATCGCCCTGAACTGATCTTTACGGTATGGGGTTCCCAGTCAAGCCTAGAGACCTTCTATTAGTCTAATAATAATAATATTAGTTTATTAGTGAAAGGAAGGTGGCTGATATCCACTGTAATTTTAGCATGATTACTCCTTTCATTTTCTATGGTATTGTAACTATGCTGATGGTTTTGATCTTAATCATTTGTCTGCTTATGTTAGCCAAAGTACTGCATCTTAGGACACGAGGTTTATAAAATAAACTCTTTAAACGTTACCGTGTCTCTGTTTATTCGATTGTGGACTGATATGAGAATAATTATGAACAGGTATTTCTGATTCCCACCATTCCTGAGAATACTCTAAGTCGCTTGTTCTGGGTTGTCTATACATTGGGACCGCCGAGATAAAACTCGGATAACGAATGGGACACTGATGCTGGTCGGATAAGGGGTTCTGGGTTCTGAGGTGAGTTTTTGGTACACCACAATTCACTGAGGTCCTGGTTTCCTGTGCATAGTTCTCTGCATAAGCAGAATCCCTGCAACATGGCGCACCTAACGTTTGGTCTATTGATTTGAAACGCCTTAGTAGTGCTTATATTAGTCCACAACACCCTCACTCTGGTTTCCGGTTGACAGGAGTGACGGGTTAACCTACCTGTGTTTCAACTAATAGGTTCATTCAAGCTTGATCATTAAAAAGGTTATTTTTACTGAACCCCAGTGCTACTGTTGATATCGTTGATACTCTTTAGTGTGTCCTAATGGCGGTTGACATAGCCGCGCATAGCCGTGCACCTCTATGCCGTCACTTGACGCTGTATGGGGTGCCGGATGATGGGATGGCTGTTATTTTTGTGGTGAGCGCTGATGCGTCTTACCCGTATGAGTTGTTTTACTCCTGGGTGACTTTTCCGGCGGTGGAAGACGATGATACGTTTCACACCTTTACTCCCACACAGCTACCTGCGGACTATACCCCGTATAGGACACAAGAAATTCCAATCTCTGCCTGGCAGCATACAATTTGGTTTAATGGCGCCCTTCCCCATGCGGTTGCACCGGCGAGAATGGGCCCGTTGTCTATTGCAGGGGCCACATGGCCGGTGCTAGCCAGATTTACGCCTCATCCCCGCTATCTCACGGTGGCTGTGGCTGAGTTGTGTGTGCTCCACACTGCCCTTATTACAGTACATAGGGCTTTAGTGCAGTACATGTCATGCAACGTGCAGGTGGGGGCACCTGCTGTTGCGGGACATACAACGGACCACCACGCGGTGGTTATTCGTCCTATAATGGTTAATTCGGTGGTTGGCAAGCACCCCCAAAGTAAGGATGAATTTCCTTATTGGCTTGCTGAGAAATTTGACAACTGGAGGCGGTTTTTCCACATACCACTCCTGTGGAGAAACACAGGATTCTCACCATTAGTATGCCAAAAGATCTGGTCCCAGATATGGCCGATTGCACAAACTGGGGCAAGGTCTTTGCTGTGACCTACTCGAAGTGCTACGGCACTCCGTCTATGTCTGTACTACCCTCCGTGATTAAACGTGTGCAAGAGAATCACGGTGCGGAGGCTGCTGTTGAATTGGGAATGATGCTTGTCAGTACGTTCGATGTGGTGGCTTCCATGGTAATGGGCAACCTCAAAGGCGATGCCATGCAGTTCCAGGTAGCTAATATGCTGGACCTCGTGGATGAACTTAACAAGCCCAAAGAGTTCGCTAAAATAATTGCGAAAGCCTACAGGACCGTGGGCCGTAGTGCTTTGGGTGTAAAACCCGCCGTGATAATTCCTGAGTACAGCAGACTAAGGTGAGCTCATCGACTAAAGACGAACGCCCAAATTTTCCTAAACAAAGATGGCGAGCGAAGAAACAGGGGAAGCAGCAACAGAAACAGGGGTCTCGTCCTGCCTCGCCCGTGCAGTCGTCCAGCGAACGCACATATGATTTGCGCGATCGATCTCGTATTAAGTCACCTGATAGATTTCAGGTTTCTGAACAACGCTCTCCTCATTCTTCACAGGAAACATCGGCTTCACAATCCGGTGGCGGAGACCGTGGAAAAGGAAGGGGTGCCCAAAGTCGTGAGCAACCCCGCCAGACTGACGGCAAAGGCAAGCAGGACGAGTCTGCACGTCAAAGACCCCCGTTTCAGAAGAAGAAAGTTGCTGTGCTAACAGCGAGGTATGCCACAGATGGTGCGGACGTAGCTTCAGAACCTGACATGGGCACTAACGCTGCTCGACGGCGCGGCGGAAGTTACAGTAGTGCGACAAGCACTGCGTCCATATCTGGTGGTGACAGCAACTGATACGTTCATAACTGTAGAAACTGCTGAC
The DNA here is from genome assembly GCF_964204655.1 of Triturus cristatus. Lineage (NCBI taxonomy): Eukaryota > Metazoa > Chordata > Amphibia > Caudata > Salamandridae > Triturus > Triturus cristatus. The sequence continues at coordinate 1,127,551,353 of NC_140588.1, read as the reverse complement.
ACTAGAGTTGCTCCCCCTGACAGACTTTATAACATAGTCCTTTTAATTGAAGGTGACATACAACGCACGATTAAAGGGATTTTTTGGGATCATCTGACCACTTCATATGATATTCTATTGGCAGAGGCAGATTGGCCCCCGGCTTTCGTTTTAGATGCTCCTAGAGGGGAGGAAGTAATCCTCCCGTCCTTTGCGCACACAGTGCCCAAGGATCAAGCTAAAAAGTACGCTGAGGAATGGGCTCTGGTGCTTGCACCTGCGCTGTTTCGTAATCAGGTAGGCTGGGATAAATTGTCCCCCAGCCATGAAATTCCGTTGCGGTCCACGCCCCAACCACAACCCAATATCCCATGTGTCGCGAAGCAAGACCTCACGTCGCGGCTATCCTTGAACAATTGGAATATCAAGGGGTAATTGAAACTTGTGTGTCACCAGTGAATAATCCTTTATTCACTGTGACGAAGCCTGATGGGTCGTACCACCTGGTTTTGGATTACCGGCATTTAAACTCTCATTGCCGGACATGCGCAGTACAGAATACCCACAGTTCGGCTCTCATCGATAGTCTCATGAGAAAACAGTTTAAAACCACACTTGACATTTCCAATGCGCATGCCTACGTGTTCACACGACACTGAAGAAATTACAATCTCAGCTGGGCTTTCTGAATTTCGGTCGAATTTACATTCTGGATTATGCCTAGCGTATCAAGCCGCTTTATGCCTTGGTACAACCTACTTTTTCCAAATCTTGTTGGCTGCCAGAGCATTCAGCTATTTTGCAATCATTGCAAGCTGATCTTCTTGCTTCAAAATACTTACTGACGCATGATAACCACACTAACCTGGTCATAAGAATGGTGCCAGGCGCAGTGGGTTTCACATACTTAACGTTCAATGAGGGCGACACCGTCCCCATTGCCTACAAATCACACTGTACACTTCAGCTGAACTGCGATTTTCCGCTGTCGAGAAAGTTCTGACGGCAGTACAGATGGCGATTCTGAAAGAGCGAGCGCTATCGCAAGGTAAACGCATGTTGGTGGGAACACCATATCCTGCCCTTGAGGCGGTGACAAAAGCAAGTGTACCAAATTCTAAAGCTTTGCATCCAAGGTGGATTCAATGGGCCACTTCCTTGACATCGCCTGACGTCACATATATCTTTGACGCGGCACTTCAGACTCAGGAGTTTTTGCAGCATGAATTTGTTCATCCAGCTCCTCTGTCTTTGCGCCCGCTCGAGGATTACCATTGTGTCATTTACACTGACGGTTCTGCGCAACCGGCAACTGGATCGAAGCATGCCTATTCAGCGGCCTGCGCAATTGTAGTCGGCACTTTCGTAAATGGTGAATTCCAGTCCGATGTCGTGCATACGCAGTCATTGGGTGATTGTACCACTCAGTTGGCAGAGCTTCGTGCTCTGGTGCTTGCACTGGAGTTTGCTGATCCACGGGTCACTACTCTTATAGTGAGTGACTCATTTTATTGTGTTCAATCTTACAACGACAATCTACATTTTTGGTCTCAAAATGACTACCATGATTCCAAAGGTAGCACGATTAAGCATAAAACGCTTTGGGTTCGAGTAGCAGAACTTAAAGAACATCTGCTTCTCGGGAATGTTATTCACACTCTTGGTCACCAACCAGTTGGTTCCAATGCTGTCGACAACAGCCTGGCTGACGAGGCAGCTAAAACAGCAGTGGCGACATACTTAGTCGCAGCAGTTACAAGGTCCAAGAGTAAGATCGATGATGACATCTTGGCAGCTATTGCTGCTACAGAGAAGGGAACAAAATATCCAAGAGGTTTCCCTTCTCATTACCATTATTGCTTAAGTCCTGATAACGTCCCATTAGTGAGGATTAACGACGTTGGTGACAGATTGATTCCCAACGCGGACTGCACACCATCTTTGATATTAGCAGCTCACGAAGGCATGGCGTCCGCGCATGCCGGCGTTGCAGCTACTGTATCTCTGTTACAACAACGTTACTGGTGGTGCGGTTTATATAAACAAGCCCGTGCTTATGTTCTTAATTGTGACATTTGCCAGCAGATAAAACCTACATCTGTGGCACCCACCACAAACTCAGTTGTACATATCTAATAAACCACTGGGTTGTGTTTACTTAGATCATTGCGGTCCATTTACCTCTGATACTGCGTACAAATACATCTTGGTTGCAGTAGATTCGTGCACACGTTTTCTGTGGGTGTGTCCACAAAGGAGTGCTGATGCCCGTACTGTCATCAAGGATTTGCGTGTCTTTGTTGGAAGTTTTGCATGTGGTACCTTTCATTCTTATCAGGGCCCTGCGTTCACCTCTAAGGCGTACAAAGAAGCCATGAGAAATTTGGGGGTCCAAGTCAAATTTTCGTCTCCATACCGACCTGAGGGTAATAGTGTAGTGGAGCGGATGAACCGTGACTTAAAGCAATCTTTGACAGCCAGGGTTTTAGGTACTGGCCGGAACTGGCTAACCCACTTATATGACGTGCAACGTGCACTTAATAATCTCCCTAGAAGGTCTCTGGGTGGGCGGACCCCATACATGATGCTCTTTGGCATACGAATGTTTGTCCCGGACCTTGATGGTCTAGACATGGCAGCGTCGGCCGCACCCTTTGACGTAGATGATCACTGTGCTGTATTGCAGAATCTTCAAGACGCCAGAGACAGTCTAGCGAAGGAACACGTACCCTCTACATCTGATGCTGCGCTTCAGATTCCGGTAGTCGGCTGGCTACCTCGAGTTGGTGATCTGGTCCGTGAGAAGGTGGAGAACAAGAAAGAGTTCGGCCCCTCTTATCGTGCACCAGTTCCGGTGCTTGGAGTACAGGGTACACGTACAGTCATTTTACCTCCACTTCCTGGTCGCAAGGATAACAGGTACATCTCTATTGACAATGTCAAGCTACAGCGAGTGGCCGATTCTTCTTAGTAAGACACCAGCGGTTTCTTGCCCTTCGATGCTGAGAAATTCTGTTGTGGCCCCAGCTTCTAACACCTTGCCTGATGTTGCCGTCGAGATGCATACAATTACTGGTCCTTTGTTGCCACCGACACCTGGTGGTCTACCTGAAGATAATGAGTATGCTTATCCTGCGGATGTTCCATTGCCTGTTTTACAATCCACCACAGTTACCCAGTCGCGCTACTCCTTTGACACTAATTCAATGACTTCCATTGCCCTGTCCAAAGTTTCGATTTTTGTGACCTGGTTCAAAAGACATTTTTTAATTCCCCCTTGGACTTACATTTGGCTGGTGCACCTATGTATTTTTTTGTTTATGTCCGTTGGCTTTGTGGTAGTGTTTTTTAAACTTATCAATGGACACTACCTGAGAGAAAGATCTACAATTTGACAAATTGATGGAACTTTAGCCCCCCACTCCTCATCACATATTATGAAAAGGGACCAGACTTTTGTGAACATTACTGCCTGGCGTGTACGTGATGGGATCGCTTGGGATGCTGTAAAATTTCAAATTCATAGCCCCACTGAAGTAATTAATGTGCCAAATGTATTTCGTGTTTCTATGGGTGATGTAGTCAAACAGAACATACACTCAGATGATTGGGATGTACAAGCAATAGAAGCACTGTTTTCTGTTTTGAAATATTATGCTGCATTTGATGCTGAAGATTTGTATTTAGATACTGCTAATTATGATGAGCAATTCTGCTATCAACATTATGGCACGCATTTCCTACACAAAGCAAATACGTTTAGAAATTTTGTAAATTATACACAATGGCAACACTATCCCACCCCTAGGCTGGGCAGCTCCACCTCTTTAGTGGACAAATTCACATATTTTTCAGATTTCAGTGTGTCAAATCTGGCCTCCTTTTATTTTAAGGTTGCGGCTGAGTCTGCTTCTAAAGTTAGACTGACACACACCAAATTGTTGTATTCCAAGTCCTTTATGGACAAGTTGGCAATTGGAGGATATGATCTGTGGAAAGCTACTATCGATCTTAAATCGGTTTGGGGTTCTAAACCATGGCAGGTACAGGGAACAGAAGCTTTGCATTGTGCCTGCCTCATCCCGAACCACATGTTATTTTTAAATTCGTCAATTTTTCAGACCACCTGTTTTGGATTGGCTACTTCTAAAAAATTACATTCTCCCTCCATTCTGGGTCTGGGTGCTTATCCTAATTGGGGTAATCATACGGATCTGTCCCTTGTTATGTTGCAGTCATACATTTCCAACACGTCCTTCAATATTTCTGTATTGAATCCGGAAGGGTGGTTGGTGTGGCAAACAAGTTCAGATTCCTGTCAACATCGGTTTCTGGATTTAGCACCGGGGTATACACAATTTCGTGTGGACCCCAGTTTTGAGTCTTCTCACACTGTGACTACCTATTCAGTAGGGAAGTTATGCCAATCTTGGCTGCAACATTCCACCTTAGCATCTGTTAAACTTCACTTCTCACAATTAAACAACAAAATAGATTTGAATGATTTTGTTAACCCCTTCAGTGCCCGCCCCTTTCCCCGCCCTGTGACGGCCGTTACATTAGCGGGCAGGGTTTATGACGAGCTGGACTCGTCATGGGCACAGCGCAACCGCGGCCCATGACGAGTCCAGCTCGTCATGGGCACCGAAGAGGTTAAGGGTCCCGCGGTAGGCAGGTCCAAAAGATGGGTATATGCTATTTACAACGAAGTTTGGAAGCTGTCACATATTGAAGCTGCATCCAGATTACGTGTTATAGACCAAGCCAATATGGAAAAGGTATTGGCTGTAATAGATAATAGCATTAACACCCTGTCTTCCAGAATTTATACCTTAGATAATATTGTTTCCTCTGTGGTAGACATTGTGCAGGATGACTTGTCTGTATTGTATCATGGTCAGAATCAATTGCGTTCCATTATGCAGTTTGCATGGTCATTACAAACGTTAAAGGCTGGGAAAGTCCCTTGGGATTACATGAATACTTCATCTTTGTTCCTCCATTTTAATTTAACTGCGAAACAACAGTTCATGTCCATGAAGGATGAGACATATTCATTACTGCACATTGAAAAGTTAGAACCTTTACCTTTCTCTGTTGCCGAATTAAACTCGGCTGTGTGGCTTAACCACGGGTTGATCACGTTACCATTCCCCCTGTTTAAGTTCAGTTCGTGCATGAAACATTATGCGCTAGGCAGATATGAAGAACTTGGTTCTGCCCTCCTGCACGAAGTTTGGTCACTCCCTTTCACGTATAGATGCGTGAGGGACGGAAAAGAAGTTTATTTAAAAGGTGAAGAGTGCACTTCCACTCCGGATCACTCTGTAGTGTGTAGGCACATTCAATTGCATGGTGCATGCAATGTGCACGCTCCTAATTTAGCTTGCGTCCTGAAAGGGACCCCTGTGCCAGTTATAACACCGTCTTTCACGCTGCTTGCTAACGGTAGTTATTTGCTGTTAAATAATGAAGCTTGCTGTGGGATGTTAGTGGGAATTCCCTACATAGTGACTGTATCACAGAGGGTAGTTAGCTGTAATAACGTCCTTTTCCCACCCCCGCATGGAAGGCTCGATGTATCCATCTGGCCTTCCATTCCAACCTTGAAAGCAGAGTTCAATAAGATGAGCAGAATAAGGGCTTTATTGTCTCAAAAAGAAGTCGCGTTGACTTTGTCCAGGGAAACATTTGTCCTTCACGTAGCAAACACGAGCACAGAGGTGCAAGCGCTTTTGAATACTGATCTCCCCCTTCATTTTTGGGCCCTGATTCAGACTATCTTTAATGCCTCGTCAACAAGTGGCCAGGCACATTTTTTTTAAATTGTGGGCTCCGGCCTCGTGACCTCCTTTCAAACTATTTTTGGTGTGATCCCGGCATTTTTTCATTCTATTTTTTCCAGCGTCTTCGGAGGTCTCCCTTTGCTTCTCGCCTTAGTAGCTGGGGTGCTTTTGTTGATCTGCGTACTACGATATGGATGCACGACTTGCGTCACACGACAGCATGTCCTGGCTGCTCCATCTTCGTAACCGGATGCTTGAATACTATGGCACTTTACCACTGGCGACTTTAAGCATAGCCTATGGATTGTCCTTCCGTTTTGCCTACTGTACTTGTGTGCAGCCCGTCTTTCATTGCCTAGATTGTCCATTCCAATGGGCTCTGGATTTGTGTCTGTCGAACTCGGTGTTTCCTGCCCCGGATTATGATCGACTGATGAGCCCCTTAGTGGCTCATGAGTTGGACTGTTCTGGCGTCGGGATTATGGCCTGTGGAGCAGCACATGGAGTCCTTGGGAATTGGGACATCGGAACGGCTGCGGCTGACTTCTTAGCGAGAAGTTATGTTGAAGAACACAACATTTGTCCTCGAATGGTGCTGGAGGCTCCGATTGTCGAGGAACATGTGTGTTCCTTCCCCGTGCTGAACTGGATGGCAGATAATTTTGCGGAACGTTCCAATGATTTTCTCTTGGAAGCTGTTGCAACTTATTGTGCTTATACATTGATGGATTGACTTTTTTGCACCTTCATTTCGTCATCCTTCATTGTTGTTTTTTTTAACATTTAAATGTTTTTTTTCAATCTTTTTAAATTTTTTTCTTTGTTTTTTCTCTTCAAACTTTTTCTCTTACCTTATATGGACTTACAGTTCATGCCCTTGGTTCCGTTGTATCAAACTTGAACTCTGCGTTCTTGCAAGTGCGCCCATACTGGTTAGTGGTCCGATCAAGGGGGGGTGTAGTGAAGATTGCTATCTATATACGTACAATGCTAAGTTAGCACAACCGCGTTGGATGTTAGAAAGCCATCTTGCCGCTTTTGCTGCTTTTGCACACAACACTGTAGTCACATGTTATTAAGTGAGAAATGCTTACCCGACTTTGCTTCACATGAGAGCTGTCTGTTGTTCACATCGCTAACAGTGAGCAGCGACCTTGGTCTGTACATTGTGGGTCGCTAGACGGTGCATGTTGTTGGGTTCAGGTTGATCGGCCCACTATTTAGCCATAACACGCACGCAGCTGCGAATACCTGAAAGTCGGGTGCTTTTAATATTGCAGGGTTGCATGTTTTTCATTACATTCGGAAGAAGAGCTTTCCCAGGAGCAGAGTCTAGCTGATCCTGTGATGTGATCGCCCTGAGCTGATCTTTATGGTATGGGGTTCTCCAGTCAAGCCTAGAGACCTTCTATTAGTCTAATAATAATAATATTAGTTTATTAGTGAAAGGAAGGTGGATGATATCCACTGTCATTTTAGCATGATTACTCCTTTCATTTTCTATGGTATTGTAACTATGCTGATGGTTTTGATCTTAATCATTTGTCTGCTTATGTTAGCCAAAGTACTGCATCTTAGGACACGAGGTTTATAAAATAAACTCTTTAAATTTTACCGTGTCTCTGTTTATTCTGTTGTGGACTGATATGAGAATAATTACGAACAGGTATTTCTGATTCCCACCATTCCTGAGAATCCTCTAAGTCACTTGTTCTGGGTTGTCTATACATTGGGACCGCCAAGATAAAACTCGGATAACGAATGGGACACCGATGCTGGTCGGATAAGGGGTTCTGGGTTCGGAGGTGAGTTTTTGGTACGCCACAATTCACTGACGTCCTGGTTTCCTGTGCATAGTTCTGTGCAGAAGCAGAATCCCTGCAACAAGGTCAGGTTCACATTACTGAGACCTACTTACACCCAGTAAGAACTAGTGTCATTATCACTTGAAGAGACCTACCATCCACTCTAACCAATATTCCACTTTCTTACACTCACACAGTATCCTCAGATGCTCTGCGTATCAGTGGGGATCATGCTTTCTGGAGTCATAGTATTAGGTGACCCTGCAGACAATGTGGAGCACTAGAGGTTGAAAGAGTGGAAGTAATTACTGCATGCCACCCGGTCAGGTTGTGAAAGCTGCCCTTGCATCTGCTGAAGGGCAATTAGTAGGCGAAGGTAGTCTGATCAAGGACATCTGGCCTTGACTCCAGTCCAGGTTGAGCAAATAGAAACAGTTTATGGTGAGCAGTGTAAGCACAACCAGGGAGAAACTGGTGAATGTCAGGAAGGCAGAGAGAGGAATGTGATTGAGAACAAGAAAAAGGGTAAAAGCAGTGGTTGTCGGATGGAGAAAGGTAAACATGAAAGAGTCACTTCTGGGATTAAGAGATTAGAATCTGGTAAGCACCAGCAGTTTTCTAGAGGGTGCAGTCTCGGGAATCCTTGCCTGTCAGGCTGGTCCTGCACATCGGATTTCCTAGTCTAGAACTGACCAAAGTCAAAGGGAGAGAAACCATTGTCAGTGTGCTTGTGAATGCAGCTTGATGAGTTCCATAGTTGATATTTGAGGAGCATATGTATAAGGAATGGCTATGTACTGCCTCTGCTTGTGCTTCTAAGATGGGAAGGCCTAGATTATAGAGGAGCCTGGGATACAGAGCAGCTGCTTCTCAAAAATAGTGTTCCATATCTTTATATGTCCGGTTCTAGCCATACCAATGTCAAGGATGCGACACTAGGCCATTCTTTTGAGTCTCCTTCTAGACTTCTCAAAGAAAGAGTGACTCCTTCCAGTAGCCACAAAGCCACGCAGTACAGAATCGTGTCTATGAAAGGAGTTATATTTCTCACACATGTTGAAAGAAAATAACCCACTGGCGACCTTATGGATCTTAACTAGAACATGAACTTTAGAACTGTTCAGAATGTCAAGAACCAGACTCCCCTTAAGAAATATGGACGAGAAAGAAGACTGTGTAGATATCAGGAGAAGAGTCCAGTAGATGTTTCAGCTAGAAGGAGCAAATCTCTGGAAAAAAAAACCACAGAAGCACGGTGGTGAAGAAAGAGATACAAAATAAGGGAACACGTGTGCAGTGATGCACCTTTCATTTAAAGCGGTCTCACTGCACATGTTCAAACAGTAACTGACATCACTGGCCTCGCTTCATCTTCACATGAGATTCTAGGACAGCAGCCCACGGACTCGTTCTGGAAACCACGGCACTCTCTTAGGAGGTGAAGAAGAAGCGTAATGTGGACCTCTTCCACCCAGGGCTGCGTTCTCTGATCTGCTATCATTAGCACCCTGACCTCCAGAGAGATCCTGAAACAGCTGTGTGAGTGGTGATGAGTGCGGGGTCACCTGGGTGGCTCAGACAGAGTGGGCGCTCAGCTACAGGTGAGCACAGCACCTCTATGCGCTGCCCAATAACACACTCAATTCATCTCCCACTTTGGCCCACACAGAGCTTCTGAGAAATTGTCAACTTGGCACAGATGTATCAGCAGATTACTTATCTGTTCTGGCCAGATAATATCAGTTCCTAAACCCACCATCACCCCATGCATTTACTTTCTGGATGAAGGCAGGCCCTTTGAGGGTACGAATGTCTGATTATTGCATACAAGAGAGGTGTGGTGCAGCAGCCAGGGCAGTTGACTTCAGAGCACAGGGTTCATGCTTCGATCTCCAGCTCCGGTGGCAGCTCAGCTCAGCACTTGTGACTCTGGGCAACAGCTCACTTAATTTCCATGGCGGCCCCCCGCACCTTGACAGCTGTAAGGGTGAGTAGTTTGAGCTTTACAAATACGGATTTTACAAAGATAACATCCAACATCAATATACCGCCCTCCATTTTGTTGTTTTAATGAGTGTAGATTTTGGATAATCAATTCAGTTAGTGATATTTTTGCGTATAATAATTTTATGTTTAGGTGTAACAATGATAAAGTGAGATGGGACCTTTTATCCATGTTTGAATGTGTTCCTAGTTGTTTCTAATACAAGGGAACTTTCATTAGGGTGTGTTGAGAAAATTAGAAAAGAAGAATTGTGCTCTCCAGCTCCACAGATGATGAACGTTAAATATAAAGTAGTGAAACATGAATAAAAAGAAGGATGAAATGCCGAGCAGCCTCTTTTAAGTGGTGTCATCTGACACTTATGGCTAATAACTGGGTCTGGGCGGAGCTTGCAGAGTTTCTCTCCTTGCAGATTCTGCAGAGTTCTGCAAGCAAGCGCTGACAACACAACAGACATCATGCAAAATTAATTGCATCAACTTCTCTTGGGCCACTATGAGGTTGAAATGTTGACCCAGATGGATGTAAGAACCAGTAACGTGTCCTACACACCACATATCCCCTTTTTAACTTTGTCTACACCGCCTGGCTAACAAAGTGAAACGTCCTTAGGGCAGGTGAGCAGGATTTTTGTTTTCTATTTGGATCCTTCCCCTCTTCTTCCCTGCAAGTCCCGCCGATGCACCTGAGGGCCGACTGCCACTCGAGGATTACAGAAGGACTGATGATGAAGCATGACCCCCAAGGAGTTGGCCTAACGGCTAGGGCGGTCGACCTCGAATCTGGGGACTGGGTTCGAGTCTCAGCAATGACACTGAACATCCTGTGATTCTGGGCAAATCACTTACAGGCACATGCATCAAGGTAGGATTTTGCGATTATTAAGGAATCGCAATTAAGGACTCGCAAAAGTCTATGCATGTAGGAATCGCTATAAAAATAGCAATTCCTACACATTCCTTATTTGAGACTCGCAAATTGCGAGTCGCAAATAAGGAATGGCTTCCCATGCATTCTTATGGGCCTATAGGCCATAAGAATGTATGGAAAATTGCATGCGCAATTTGCGAGTACCAATAGGTCCTCGCAAATTGCGCATGCAATTTCAGGGTGAAAGGGTGTCAAGGGACACCCTGTTGCACCCCTGAAATTGATCTGTGCACATATGTTGCTCACACACACGGCCTAAGGGCATGTGTGTGCGCAAAGCTTTTGCAAACTACCATGAGGTTCAACTTCATATTAATGCGCTTCCCCTATTAGCGAAATCACTATTCTCAAGTGGGTCCTGCATTGCATTTAGGGAATAGCAAATTGCGATTTCTTAAATGCAATCGCAATTGAAAAATGGCAATTAATTGCGATTTTTTAAAGTGCGAGTGGCAAGTTGTTTCATGCATCGACAAAGCTAATTGTGCAATCGCAAATAGCTGAATTTTGCGACTTGCACCATTTGCGATTGCAAAAAGCTTTGATGCATGTGCCTGTTAATCTCCCTGTGCCTAAGAGAAATGAATGTGTCCTCATGTAATGTAACTGGTGCTATGTAAAGCACTCTGATACCCGATTCGGGTCAAGTTCACCCTATATAAAACACTGTAAAAAAAAAAAAAGGAGGTGTGTGAGGTCATCATGTATATATTTGTAAATGCCCGCGGGTCCAGTTTCTTTGCAGGAGGGGGATAGGAGCAACCTCACATACAGTGGTATTTTCCTATAACGAGGACACTAATGTGATTCACTTAGACTCATACTGGAATGCGTTACCTGTAGTGACAGCGACATTCATTTGAGAGAAGGCAAGTCTAACTTCCTCTCTCATTTCTTCCACACCTTTGAATATAAGGGTTTGTTGTGACTTGATAATTTCTTCTTCATCACTTGAGTCTGACTCTAGCACAACTATTGGTAGTTGTTTTTGAGTTGCTATGTTATGCAACATTGCACATATTGTTATAGTCGTGTAGCAATTCTCTGGCGTATGTTTTAATGTATATATATTATTACCTGCAATTTAAAAATACAGATAATTACATTTTGAACAGGATAAACAGTTGGTCTATAAATTTGTATTAATGTTAATCTATTTATGAAATAAATGTCCCAATTCTCTAGTAAGAAGACTAGTGAAAATCCGATTATGCTTAAAAATAAATGAATTTTGTGTGCAACCTGGGAATTTAGCTGTGATGATAATACTAAATGCATCACAAACAGCCTGCATGTTAAGTGTATGTGTAATCTTTCTAATCTAAACAAATACGCATTCCTGGATGTTGGGCACATAAGAACATGAGTTTATCACATGAAGAATTTGAACAATTGTAAATAAGTTCAAATTCATTGGTTGTAAATTCTGTAGAGGGATTGAGAATGCAATATTCTACATTTTCATTTAATGCTATCCTGAAAAGCACATAAGACTCATGCTAAAGCACTTCGGGAAACCCCACTTGCTGCAGTAATCACACTTTGGTAACTCCCAGAGGCTAAGAGGTGCACTGAGCATACCACCTGCACATGGGTTGGAACAGAATTACTCTTGAGAGAGTTTCTTTCTAGCTGTGTTTTAATTTCAGCTATTAGATTCAAAATTGCAGCACTACTAACCCTCTATTTATCAAAGAAGTCCTCCTCTGTTTGTTAGAAACGTTTTTTCCTGGGCCGCAAAATTGTTTCTTGTCTCCTCCCCCTCCTCAATAACGTGAAAAGACACACCTGGGCACGGTGAATAACAATTAATGAGGACAAGCGAATTATCGAATTGAGACATTAATAATGGCAATAATTGTCAGAACTCATATCAAAACCACATGTGTTTATTTTTTTATCCAAATTTATAAATACGCTTTTTTGATACATATTGTAAATTGTTCATGTATGAAATGAATGAAACATTCTCAATATCATCTGTTGTACTTCATGTAGTTATATACAAGGCAACAGTACAGACATACATACATTGTGAATGATCCGTTGCATCAAAGACTGCATGCTGGGCTGGCAGGGCTCTGGGCGTCCCCTGTAGATCACAAAACACTCAACAAATTGGTGAAAAAGTTGATCAAGCTACAGTCATGAGTTCAGGATAAAGCCATTCTATCAAAAAGATCTCATGCTTGGATGGTATTAAATACATTACCTTGCCTCAGGTTACACAAAAAAAATCAAACTGTGTTTTTTAAGATATAGATTGGGCTTGCTACCGTGCATCCAACATCTTCCTCACTGGTTGAGATCGAAAGCAGGTACATTATGCAGGTTATGCGGCAAAGGGGTAGAAGACATGTTGCACCTGCTATGCTCGTGTGAGGAATTGCACGAAGAAAGGAAGCTCCTGCTGAAATGCCATTTCATTCTACAGGGGGTACGCACACGAAGGAATGCAGTGCTAACCTGCTTCTCAGCACAGGACCCTCAGTTGAGCTGTAGATTTGTGAAATTTTTAAAAGTAGTAGAAAAAAAACTACCAAAAATTGACCTATGATTAACTCAGCAAACAGGACATTTGATTTAACCTACACAGATGAACTATTTATGCTGCAGTTTTTAATGAATTTTATTATGCGTTATTGTACCACATTGGTTTTAATTAACTGTGCAATAAATTATAAACTGAACTGAAAAGGCATGATCAGCAGTCAAAGATAACAATATTATGATGATGTGCAGAGACTGGCGGTATGTTGTCAGACTACGCGAGTTTCGGCAAGGCCTTCCTCAGGACTCCATCACAGTAATCATTGTCGATCGATCAATTGTTTTGGCTCAAAAAGGGAATATAAGGATCGGGGTTCATTGTGCAGATGTGTAAACAGAATCACCCTTCCTTTCAGATCTAGGCATAGTTGGTAATGTAGAGAGGCCCCTTCTCCTTCTTGTATATCGATAGGTCGAGTGAAGTGGATTAGTGGGTAGGGGCACTGTCCTAAAATGGATAAGTCATACAGCAAGTGCAGCTGTCTGTGTAAAGAAGATAACTAATGCAAGACCAGAAGAATATAATGAGCAGCCATACCCTTTACAGTGGCTTCTTATCTAATTGTAGCCAATACGTCCAGCATATATGTGGATCACAGGGTGATGCACATATAACGTAAAGTACAGTAGGAATACGGGGTGCCTCTTCCCTGATTCCTAATCTCACTTTCTTTTATTTTTTTCCTCACGGTCCTGACAAAGCGCTCCTGGATCCATTAGGGACCACTCCGAAGTGCGAAACATGCTGACCTAACTTCACGTATCACACACTTTCATGGATATTGAGAGCAGCAGGAAGACATTTGTCCCTCCGACACATTTGCTTATAGGAGGTGCTCCCCATCCCTTGTTTTTATACCTTATCTATCAGCGTATAGTAGATTTCTTCCAAATTTATGTGGATCACAGGATGATGCACATATAGCATAAAGTATTTTTTTTATATGAACCGGCGTCTATTAAGGGTAGTGTTCCTACGGATGCTGCATGGTGGCGTTGGCCCCACTTGCACGTTCCCTGTCAGGGCTTATCTGTACTCTACACCCCCTCAACTGCAGACTAGCTGGTGCTATCACAAACTTAGCAGCCATTATAAAAAGGGCTGTATACATTTGTTGTGCCTATTACCACCTGTTTCACTTTGTGGTAAATTGCATGAGCAAAATTGCCATTTTCTGAATAGTCTCAATCTGTGAATGCTTCTTAAATCGAAATATTGATTCAGAAATATGAAATCACAAAATGTGTCTACTTGGAGTTGCTAAAATACAGATTCCATATTCATCCAGTTGTAGGAAAGTGACCCGTTTTGCATGGTTAGCCCCACGTTTGGCCTCGTGTAATTTCAAACTGTAACTGCACTGGGTCCCTGCTAAGCAAGTTACCAGAGCCAGATCTCTTTCCCAAAGCACTGTGCCCACATTTATCACAACTATAAGCTACCCTTGTAAGTCCCTAGTAAATGGCACCCCAGGTTCCCACCACATGATTACTGAAGATGCTCCTTTGGGGCTGCAGCACTGGTTGTGCCATGCAGGGACCCCTCACCAAGGCCATGTGCTGAGTCATTGCAGACTGCGTGTCTTGGTGCGGGAAAAACTTGAGAGTCGACATGGCACACAGCCCCGTGTGCCATGACAACTCTACACTGCATAATATATAGACAAGACACCTCTACTGCAGGCCTTTAGGCCTACAGCAGGGTGCACTATATCCTATATATGTGCACGCATATAAGCACAAACAGATATGTTGCTACAATGTCCAGACCATTCTGTGATGTGTGTGACCAGGGAAGCCATGAAGAGTGCATGGGCTGGATGCTTGTCAACACTTGTTTCCTAGTTTCATGATAGCTTCACTGATGTCTGAGATGTTTGGTACTGAACATCTTTATTTTTTATAAACCCTCACTGTTGCCAGTGTTATATTTATTTGAAACACTCACACAGGATACCCTTTTAGAGGGTCCCCTGAAACTTAACCAAACACTAGTGGCATATCTGGCTGGTTTTCAACAGCCTGCCACCACCAGACATGTTTTTGACCTCATGTGGTGAGAGCCAGTGCTCTAAGAAGACCGAAATAATACTTGTTCTGGGCAGACGTGTTTCACACCTCCTCCAGGACAAGATGGCCTTCCTGGGCAGGAAGCTTCAAAGACAATGCCACCGTAGAATGCCAACCCAGGAACCTCCAGATAGTGTAGGAGGCCAACTCCAATTCCTCCTCTACTTTTGCCAGTAGGAAAGGTAAAACATTGTCAGACGACGAGGAGGGTCCGCTGGGGAAGGAGAGGTGAACCTCTCAACTGAAATTTCACCACCTTAAGATGGTTAGAAAACCTCCAATCAGGTCTCTTCCCACAGTAATTGGCCACTAAGGGGTAATGACACCATAAAGTTAGTTAGCCCATTGGCTATTACCTGTATCCCTTTGTAACACCCCTAAATACATCATATAGGTGACACCCTGTGACCTGAACCTCAGATTAACCGGACCATAGAAGACCAGCTGCAGAAAGAAAAGGTGCCAAATCTTGCCAGCTGTTGCTGTGTCATCTTGAAACCTGCAAGGACTCCAAGAACCCTGGAACACCTCCAATGCTTTGTGAAATCACAGAAGCTCCCTTGGAGTTAAGGTATCACTAAGCCCATCAAGTCTGATTTGTCAACTTACTGCTGCCTGATGACCTCGATGCAGCATTGAAACATGAAGAGGTACAACAGCTCTGGAGGGTCAGATTTTGCTCTCCACCAAGGTTGGTGTAAGCAGGACCTACAGGAGCTAGGCGTATTCACCAATACCAATACCTGGGGTACCGGACACCCAATAATAAAAACTATGAAGAGTCCATAGTGGACTCCCAAAGCATCAGAAACAAGCACCTACCGAGGGATGTTGAGACACCAAAGACACACTTCCTGAGTGGCCCAGCTGTCCCAAGATCGCATTTCTAAGTTGCCTCACCTAACCATGAGGACCCTGAAGATGCACACAGCCCAGCTGACCTGTGTGCTCTTCATCCGACCCCACCAGCAACAGCACCCACCAACCAGCTCTGCACCTGTGGCCCCCTGGCCCTTTCGCCTCCTCTCTCTAAGGAGACCCACAGGACTTAACTGTAAGTCCATCTGTGCAGTGCATATCCAAGTGGCCCGCCCTTTGTCTTTGTACACCAGATCCAAGACCCCCAGCGCTCTGCTCTTGGCTTCTCAGGGATGCTCATGAACTTCTCCTGCTGGAACTTTGGACCTGAAAGCATTGCCTAATCTTATATACAATTTTCTATGTTCTTTCTATTGATTCCTATGATGCGTAGTTGTGAAGAAATGTGATACATTTTCAAAACCATAAAAAAATCGTAACTCAAAAACTACTTACTTTAGAACTATGTTGTCGGTCTATAAAAATACATAAACATTCTCTTTATTTTTACAAATTGGTTTTGGATTTGTTTTAGAGTTTGTGTCTCCTTTATTGCCTGTGTGTGTGAAAAAAAAATGCTTAGTTCTAACCTCTGCTAAGCCTAACTGCTCGCCCACACTATCACAAATAGAGCATTAGTATTATCTACTTTTGCCACTGTATCCCAATAAGGGACTTACTGAACTCTCTGCACAGTGTGCTTTATTTTAGTGCACTATATAGAGAGCCAGCATCCTACATCAGTTCACTAAAATAGCTAAATAACTGCATTTCATACATACTGTCAGGTCCTACCAGATTCTCCATAATTCTGTGCTAAGGTGTCCCGATCATAAGTTTGGGAAGGTTTCTAGACTTGCCCTTTCACCTTATACTTGGAGAGAATTGGTGGCTAGACGCTTGTTTGGCAGAGTACATTCAACATGGAGGGCGGGTGCAGGTAGTTAGCGTTCTAGTGTTTCCCTCTCTTTAGCCTGACAGCCACTCTGTTATTGTTCGGGTGCTGCAGCTGCTCTGCGCACTTCAACTGTCAAACCTTCAGAGGAGGCAGGTTCTGTACTGCGCTCCTCAGTGACTGGATTTTCTCTTCGGAAACTTGAATATTTTGGGAGTTCCTGAAGCCGAGAGGAGTGTGAGGAGTTTTAAGACTGTGTCTGAGACATATTACTGCTGGTGAGGTTATTTATTTCTTGAAGCAGTTCTAGCCAGCGCTGGTTCTTGCGCTGAACATTCCCTTTGTGAGGCAGTCTTCATCTTCAGAAGGAACTCAGGTGCACATGCATCAACATTCGGAAAAGCGATTCCTTATTAGCGAGAAATAAAGATTCGTTATTAAGGAATCGCATTTCGGAATGCATAAACAGATTCGGTAATTTAAAGCAATTCCTTAAAAATCGCTATCAATTACCGAATCCACATTAGCGAGTAGAGCAAACACCGATTAGCATTTAGCGAGTTCGGTATTACCGAAATCGGTATTAGCGAATGCGGTAATAGCGATTTCGCAAAAAACGGGTCGCTCCGGGAGCGGCCTGATGACATCACTACCAGGAAGTCAGGCTTCCCCACCATCATTCATTCACCCGAGGAGCTCACAGGAGGAGGCACAGGACACAGGCTGAGGCTACTGAATCCCCACTCACAAACCATCCACCCTACCCTCACCAGAATGGACAAGGATGCACCAGGCACTGCTGTAACTGCCAGGAAGAGGAAGAGAAAGTTCTCTGACAGGGAACTGGAGCCCCTGATTGAGGGGGTGAGCAGCAAGCATGACAGGCTGTCCGGTAAGCTGTCCCTCAGGGTGCCCGAGGCGGAGAAGAGAAGAATTTGGCTTCGCATCAGGGAGAGGGTGAATGCCGTGGGAGTGACGCCCCGCAGCATCGATGAACTGAAGAAGAGGTGGTATGACCTCAGGAAGAGGGCCAAGGAGAGGATTGCAGAAAGGGTCAAGGAGGCAGCTGGCACAGGAGGTCGGCCATCCACAGTGCCTGCAAACACTGCCCTTGAGGAGCTAGTCGAGGGGACCATCGAGCCAGAGGCGGTTGTGGGAGTTACGCAGATGGACACCTCCGGCGCAGCCACCACTGAACAAGGTAAGATGCATGCCTGCGCCCATACTCTGCGTATCGTATACCCATCCCCATCCCCCCAGCTCAATCTCAGTGTGAAGGCAGAAGTGCACAACACATATGCCCTCAGATCAGTATTGCATCATGGGAGTCGTAGTCATGTCAGCCAAGTGTTCAAGTATAGTCATAAATTCTAAAATAAATGAGATCAGCAGTACTGGCAAAACATAGAGTCAAATAATGTAATTCATAGTAGGACATTAATGCCGATTTACAAACAGATGTAGTTCAAATCAAACTAACCATGCACTGTTTCACACACAGATGCATCTCCTGGCGATTCGGGTGATAGTGGGCGCCTCATCATCTCTGAAACACCGGCTGATTCAGATGGCGACACTCTGCAGGAGGGTCAATCCCCACCTCCTCCAGCAACAATACCACCACCACCACCACCACCTGCGACAACTGCGACATAAACACCAAGATGCAGGGCACAAGTCCCCTCCATGCAGGTGATGGATGCATGCCTGAGTCCTGCAACCACAACTGGGCCAAGTCTGACAGGTGTCACACCGCCAGCACCACCACCAGCACGTGGCCGAGTCACGCAGCGGCACAGGTCCCTGCGCAGTACTTTCGATGGAGCCGACCAGGCAAGGTACATATATGGTGGCATCGAGGCTCAGATGCTGCATGTTCAGCGCCTGCAGGGGAGACACATGGGGACGATTAACCTAAACATGTCGCGTCTTGCGAAACACATGTGCACTCTAACAGACGCAGTGCGGAACATGACCACAGTTGTGGCATAGGGCAATGACAAAATCAGTGAGGACCTCCAGGAACTCACCCATGCCATCAGAGCAGGACAACACAGTGAGCGCCGGAGGCATAGACAGAACTTGCTCCGTTCCACAGCATCGACCAGGGCCATCACAAGGCTCTGCAACAGCACTGCTGTGTTGTCCCACCGCTCCGTGTCACTGCAGGTGGACCTTGGCCATTACTGTGGTGACGTGGCAAAGGCCTTAGGCCAGGTGACCACTGCAGTGGAACACTTGCAGTCAGGAACATTCAGTGGCAGCAACTTGGGAGGGGAGGACGGCAGTGAGGCTGCTTCAAGTGTAAGCAGCGTCTCCGTGACGGAGACCAGCACCAGGAGGTGCAGTTCTCGCTGCTCCACAGCCACAGGGACAGGGCGTGGTGTGGTGGAGGAGCCACGTGATAGGAGGCTGGGCGTTCGTGGCAAGCGCCACTAGTCATACTGTACGGCATCCCTGACCATGGTGGGGTAACCATGGCCCACTTTTGTTTAACTATTGAACTCCCGTGACTACAACTGGCATGTTTTTGTCCACAATGTGTGGGGGAGATCTACTTTGCATTTCTGTGTGACATCACACACATCAGTGCTCCTGTGAATTAAACAGTAGCACCACTAATGAAATCGTCATGGCTCATTCTTACCTGGGTCAGAAATGATGTTGCGTGATGTATGTCCGCCTCCTTTGGCCCTCAGCTGTGTTTGGAACATGTGCCTGTCGGTGTTGTGCGGGTGGTTGGTCATCCCGGTACTCGTCATTCCTGTCCACCTCTATGGGTATCCCCTTTCTGGTTGCAATGTTGTGCAGCATGGCACATACTGCTACAATCCTGCAGCAGGTGTCTGGTTTCTATTGCAAGGCACCACCAGTCTTATGTAAGATTTGGAGGCGACTCTTCAGAATCCCAAAAGTCCTCTCAATCACATTTCTGATGCTTATGTGGGCCGCATGAGGATATATTCACGGAGGGCGTATGCACTGTCACCTACAGGATGGAAGCAAAGGCTTAGCGACAGTCATGATGATACATGTGTGATGCTGATGTTATGAAGAGGTATGTGTATGTACCAAGCAGGAGTCCCTCTCCGAATTCTCCATTGAGTAGACGCCTGTGGATGCCACTGTGTCTGAATATGTAGGAGTCCTGTGTGCTCCATGGAAATTGTGCCACAATGTCCGTGATGATGTGCTTGGCATCGCACACGACCTGCACGTTGATGGAGTGGTAGGACTTCCTGTTACGGAAGATGTACTCATTGGCTGAGGGTGGACAGATGGGGACATGCGTGCAGTCAATGCATCCTATGACATGGGGGAATTGGGCCACCTGGTAGAATGCCTGTTTGGTGTGGTCCAACTGCTCTGGGGTTGTGGGGAAGCTGATGTGGGTATGTATCATTGTCAGCATGGCATCAATGAATATGCGGAAGACGCGTGATAGTGCACTTTGTGATACGCCTCCCGCTACCACTATGACCCCCTGAAAACTTCCAGACGCCAGTAGGTGCAGGCTGCATAGGACCTGGACGTGCGCAGGAATAGCATTGGTCCAATGTGTCTGGTGCTGCAGTAGTGGTTCCAGGTCTGCAATTAGGCGCATTATCATAGCACGATTGAGACGATACTTGTCGTAGACCTCATCCGCATTTTGGCCAAGCAATGTGATGCGCACTCTGAATAATCTCTCCTGGACCCTTCTCCTGCGCTGTGCTGCTGCATTAATTCTCATCCTCCTTGCAAGCACGTAGAGGGCCGCCATTTTGTGAAAGGAAACAGGGTCTCCTGGCCCTATTTGTATGGCTTACTGATTGTTAGCATCTGTGGCACATTAGGGATTTTTTTAGGTAATTTGTTTTTTTTCCTGCAACTTTACCTCCTGGTTCTGATTCCCCTTAATCTGCTCATGCAAAATAGCGAATTTTGGAATTTTCGGTATTTGCGACTTTTGATGCATTCATTAGCGATTCTTTATTTGCGATTGGCTAATGCCAGGCGCTAATAGTGATTTCGGTATTTCCGAATTTTTATTTAGCGAATCTTTATTTTAACGGGGCTTTTTTTTGCGATTCTTTATTTTACCGGGCAAATATTTAGCGATTCTTTATTTTTTCGCTATTGGTGTTGATGCATTGGGAATCGTTTTTTGCCACTCGCTAACGGGTGATTTTTGCGATTCGGTATTTTAGCGAGTTGATTTTTGGTTGATGCATGTGCCAGTCAATATTTTGAAGAGCACTCATATTGAGTTTATGAATTTTCCTGCAATACACTGTTTGTTCATTCATCGCTAAAGGACAGAATCTCCAATTATTAATAGTGACATATTACTAAAGATTTGCTCCAGAACTAAGGAGAAGACTGAGATAAGGAAAAAAATACTTTAAGTTGTTTAGAATCCTACTTGCTCTTTTAAGTTAGTTTTTAGCCATAGCATTAGAACAGAATACTACTTAGTTCTGGTGTCAAGTGACCTTCAAAAAACATATCAGCAAGCAGAGTTAAAGTCTACAATCATCATAACTCGACTGTATGTATTAAATATATATATATATATATTATACTTACAAACCACCAAGTCAGCATCCTTTCAGGAATACTACCTAAAAGGCACCAGAGTGGCAGTCTCTCTTGTTATTTTCCCATTCCCCCCCCCCCCCCCGTTTTCTGAGTCCAGAGTGTACTCTGGTTCAGAGGTGTAGGGGAGTTTGGGAACTATACTCCATTAGAACTTCGGCCTTCTGCTCCCGTGGACTTCAACAGGTTCAGGTATCGATTCTTGACACATGCCTCCAATGCCGACGACGCTGCCCACAGCCTCAGACGCTGGATCAAAGACTGCGCCAACACCCTCGCCCCGCTGAAGAAACCCTTCCACAGAGACACCAGCAAGAGGGCCAACTCCTTGCCTCCAAGCAAGCCTGCAGGAAACTAGAGAAGGAATGTCACAGTGAACAAACTCTGGACAGCCACGCAGCAAACAAGGATGCCATCCGCAACCACCACCACCTCATCAGGGCGGCCAAGAAGACCTCCTTCAAAGACCGCCTCAACAACAACACACACAATAGCAAGGAGCTCCTCAACATCGTGAAGGAACTCTCCAACCCCAGCTCCAACACCAATGACATTCCGCCGTCGCAAGCCCTGTGCGACTCCCTCGCCACCTTCTTCCACCATAAGATAGCAGACATCCACGACAGCTTCAACACCCAGACAGCCCCAACAGACAGCAACACAACAGACCCTCTGCACACCATCGACCACGACCCCCTGCTAGCCTGGGCCAGCGTGAGCGTTGATGACACCATCAAGACCATGAGCACAATCCACTCCGGCTCTCCGTCAGACCCATTGCCGCACCACGTCTTCAACAAAGCAAGCAGATCCATAGCACCCCACCTGCGCAACATCATCAACCTCTCCCTCGAGACCGCGACCTTCCCAGAGAGCTGGAAACACGCCGAGATAAACGCCCTACTGAAAAAACCTAAGGCAGACCCAAGAGACCTCAAGAACTTCCAGCCCATCTCTCTGCTCCCCTTCCCGGCCAAGGTCATCGAGAAAATCGTCAACAGACAGCTAACCCGATACCTCGAAGAAAACAGAATCCTGGACCCTTCCCAGTCAGGGATTCACAGCAACCACAGCACCGAGACAGCCCTCATCGCCACCACCGATGACATCAGGACCCTGCTGGACAATGGTGAGACCGCAGCACTCATCCTCCTAGACCTCTCCGCCGCCTTCAACACTGTCTGCCACCACACACTATACGCACGCCTGCACGCCGCAGGGATCCGAGACAAGACTCTGGAATGGACCACATCCTTCCTCTCCGGCAGAACCCAGAGCGTCCGCCTCCCCATTCTGTTCCAAAGCCTCCGAGATCATCTGCGACGTACCCCAGGGATCCTCCCTCAGCCCGACACTGTTCAACATTTACATGGCCCCGCACTCACACGTCGCCCGACAGCACGACCTCTCAGAATCAGCCCGTTTGTGAACGGGAAAAAGCCTTTTGGGATGTATCATCCAAAAAGGCCATTGCAAAATAAGGAATCACAAAATTTGCGATTCCCTGTTTTGCGAATGCTTTTAAGGAATCGCAAACTGCAATTCCTTAAATACAATTCTGGAAGCACCCAAGTTGTGCGATTTTGCCTTAAAAAAATCGCAAATTACCACCAACTTCAAGTTGGTGGTAATTCGCGATTTCCTAGAAAAATTCACTTTTTTGCATTTTTCAAAGTGCCATGTGGTGCACATACATGCCCCTAGGGCATGTATGTGTGCCACATGTGCACACATGCATATTTCAGGGGTGCAACAGTGCATCCTTTTAGCACTCTTGAAATTGCATTCGCAATTTGCGAGTACCTATTGGGGTTTCTAGGACCATAGGAATGGGGGGGGAGGTATTCCTTAATTGTGAATTGCAATCTGCGATTCGCAATTAAGGAATATGTAGGAATCGCAATTATTATAGCGTTACCTACATACATTGTATTTTGTGAGTACTTAAT
This sequence comes from Triturus cristatus, assembly GCF_964204655.1. Taxonomy (NCBI): domain Eukaryota; kingdom Metazoa; phylum Chordata; class Amphibia; order Caudata; family Salamandridae; genus Triturus; species Triturus cristatus. The sequence goes on along the minus strand of NC_140588.1, from coordinate 1,127,527,948 downwards.
AGCGAATCACTAAAACTCGCTCTTAAGGACTCGCAAACTGCAATGATAATACCTCTGCTCCATATAGATTAGATTTCAGTGATAAAGATTTGGAGAGTTTGAATGAGTCAGGGAAATATTTACAAATTAAATTAAAGATATAATTAGTACACTAAAATGATGGGAAGAGCAAGATTGTTGGAAAGGAAGATGAAGTAAAAAGAAGGAAGATACAAGAGTGACTTCAGAGGCTTTACCATTGAATCCGGTGTGGGCAACAGGAGCAGAAACGGTTGATGTGACAATATATCCTATGAGAGAAGTATCAGGAGGTGGGCATGTTCAGGACCCATGGTCAAGGCAGGATATATTATCATTTACAAATGATTTTCCGAGGTAGAGTGAAAAACCAGTGGATTGGTACAAGAGTACCATCAGAAGAGGTCATAAAAAATATGATCAGGTCATTACAAATTTGAAGGGGAAGATTTCACCAAAAGAAACAGATTGGGTGAAAATAGACAGCACTACTCAAGAATCGAAAGAGTCAGTGCACGCTTATTATGAAAGGTTCCTACAGGTGTTTAAACAGCACAGTGGTATTGAGAACATTTTTAAAAAAGATATGGGACATTTTGTATAAAGGTTTGTGTATGGATGGAGACTAGAAATTAGTGTTATGATTCAGCAGCATTTGGGGGCATATCTACAATGACGATGATAAATAAAGACAAAGCACGCTTAGCGCTTTGTTATTTATCGCCATCTATCTCTGGAATTTCTCACCCTGGTAACACGTTATTAACAACGCGTTACTCCAGGGCGATAAAAATACCAGAGATAGCGGGGAAATCGCCGTTTTGCAGGAAACATAGCTGGTTTTCCAGCGATGTTCCCTGCAAAACGGCAATAACCTTGCTGATACGACCCACTGAAGTACTGGGAATTTTAAGCCCAGCAGTGCAGGGGAACACACCCTATGACTTTGGGTTCTTCCTGTTTCAGACCTACAGAAACACAGAGTCTTCTGGGTGAAGTCAAAGATCAGTTTATTGGCTGCAGACCAATTACAAGTATCCTAGAAGTACAACAGCGTGTATGTTCTCAGGAGACTGCTAAAAATTACAGAAACGGGCTTCTCCTTAAATACAAAATATCCTGCTTCAGGCATACATTCCTTGTTTTATGATATGGCCATATAAATGTATACATTACAAACGAAAAGGCAGAGTCATGATGACCATCCCACATTCCAGTTAAGCCAGCCCACAATTATTTACCCAGCAAGGCTCAGATCCCACATCAGATATCAACAGGCCCCAATAAACATGAGCATCTCCTGTTTGGAAAACAAGCCATAAAGCAGGAACACTCAGGTGTGAAAGAGATTAGCTGGAGGCTCGTGTAGGATGAAAAGGCTTTATGGTGTGTCAAGCCCTGATGTTAATCACAGGTGGCCGTAGGACGGGGAGCTCGTGGGACCGGACTGACCTGGGCCATCGGAGCCAAGCCGCCCAGGTCACAGAGAAGTCAAAGGAAGGCACATGTGCTCTAAAAGGCCCGTATTTGCTTCATGATATGTAGCCTATGTGAGGGCAACCATAAGATGGCCACCGCTCTAAAATGGAACCCACGAAGTCAATGTATAATAACGTATACACAGTGCATTTATAGCTAAAACGTTACACAAAGCACTTGTACATACCGCATTGACCATTCGCGGTTCGCTAATACCGGGATAGACAAGGGTAGGGCCCTGCTTCCTACGCGGTCCAAAATTTTAAAGTACGACACCACAGGGTCGTATCAGCATAATCCACCCCAATGTTAGGGATAGGTAAGTCTGCTTTTTAGCAGACGTTAGTTTTTGGAGAAAACAGCGGTTTTCTCCAAAAACTAACGTGTGCTAAAATGCTGGGGCAGCCTTGTAAATATTGCGATGTGAACATCAGCGATATTTACAAGGTTGTCCTGCCCAGTGACACCCACTTTGCATCTCATTAGAGATGCAAAGGCAGGGGTTAAATAAAAGGGTGCTAACATGCGTTAATGCATGTTAACACCCTCTTGTTAATAGAGCGATAGTTTTATCTCCACTTTTTGGGCTTTAAAAGCCAAAAAAGCAGGGAGATAATGCCCTTGTAAATATGCCCCCAGGTTTGTTGGCAAAGCAAGATAATCAAAGAAATTCTTCGTTATGTAAAGTGCTGTAGTGATGACATCGATACAAGACACAAAAAGTTAAAAGAACAACTAATGCTATCAAATGAAAGAGGCAAAGAAATGAGGATTTGTGAATACAGATTATGCAGAAGGTTACCAAGGAATTGGTGAGATAACTACTGGTATGAGAGGTATTGTATCGAATGGAATTACTATGACACAAATTATACTGATTCCGCAAGGGCGAGGTAGAGGTAATAGAGATTAATTAAAAAATATAGGGCATATTATCAACGGCCAGCGATAATCATCGCGGGCCGTGCTTAGCGATAAATTTCTTATCGCAGGCTGTCTCTGGAATTTATCACCCTGGTAGTGCGTTATTAGCAACACGTTTCTCCAGGGCGATAAAAATTCCAGAGATAGCGAGGTTATCTCCATTTTGCAGGGAACATCGCTGGTTTTCCAGCGATATTCCCTGCAAAACGGCAGTAACCTTGCTGATACGACCCTGTGGTCATATCAGCATAATCCACCCCCTATGTCAAACATAGGTAAGTCAGGATTTAAGCAGACGTTAGATTTTGGCGAAAACTGCAGTGGGCTGCCTTGTAAATATCGCGATGTGAACATCAGCGAAATTTGCAAGGTAGTCCATCCGGGGTACGCCCAGTGATGCCCACTTTGCATCTCATTAGAGATGCAAAGGGAGGCGCTGGGAAAAAAGGTGCTAACAAGCGATTATGCATGTTTGCACCCTCTTGTGAATAGGGCGATAGTTTTATCTCCGCTTTTTTGACTTTTTTAGCCAAAAAAGCGGAGATAAAGCCCTTGTAAATATGCCCCTTAGTTTCCTTGTCATGCATGTGGTAAGTTGGGGCATTGCAAGCGCGCGTGTTGTAATCTATTGGTAAACAATGCTGTTATAGGAGTAAATGAAATTAATCAGATGCAGATGAATCAACAGCATCAGAATCAGCAAATGTCAGTTGAAAGAGGACAGAGTCCGCAGATAGCTCAAGCTCCAATGCAAAATGTGAAGGGTCGAGTACAGAAAGACAATGCAAATGTGGGTTTTTATACAGGTGATCAAGTTAGTTCAAATGTGCAAGTGGTTTCACAATATTTGATGCAGTGGCATGAAAATGACTCAGATACATCTCAAGAATATATGTTGTTTTCCCGCAAGTCATCGCAAGTGATGTTACAACGCGATTCAATCACCCCGCAAACTTTCACTCTGCATATGCCTTTACCACGCATGCCATTACAACGCAAAGGCTTGCATGGTGAAGGCATAAACTCTGTTAAAGTGGTTAAGCTAAATATATATATATACCCTATAAAACCCATAAATGCGGGGTGATCGTAGTCGTGGTAAAAGATTTGTTGAAATGGATGTTTACCACATCTCAATGATGGTGCCTGAGGGGGGAGGAGGAGTGCCTGATTGGCGCATCCTTAGAGGTAGATCTATGGGGTCCCTATGTGGATGGCCAGGTTGACAGAAATTCAATTACGTTCCTCGTAGATACTGGTGCTACCCGTTCCACTGTGAGAAATCCCTAACCTACCGCTCTCTGGAGAAAGTTTCCAAGTTGTTGGAGTTTCAAATACATTTATTAAGACCCCAATGACAAAACCAATGAAAGTGCAGATTAGAGGATTCCAAGATTTACACTGATTTGTGGTGTGTGATACAAGTCCTGTTAACCTATTGGGAAAGGACTTGCTCTGTAAAATGTACTGTTTCATCTGTTGTTCACCAGATAGAATAGCATTTCATACAAAAGATGAAGATGCTGTTTGTAAACGGCAAGGCAGGGAACGGAAACTAATGATTTATACCGGCTCTTTACAGCAAATGATTTGCCTATTAAGTTGAGATATACAGTGTTGACAGATGTGTGGGATTTTTTGGGGAAAGACATTGGATTGATGAAAGGAAGAGTTCCAATTCAAATTACAGTCAAACCCAATGCAGAATTCTCAAGAACACCACCTTACAAAATGAGTCCTCAGAGGATTTCAGGAGTAACACCTGTGATTGAAATGTTGATTGATACTAAGGGAGATTTTAGGGAGTCCATACAATTCATATATAATTCGTATCCAGCCTGATTCCAGATACCCACACAGGATAGGGTAGTCTGTAGTCCTGCAAGTTCACAGTGTCCCTATGCAACCCTCTTACCATGGAGTAAATAGTTTCTGCCTACTATCGAACATGACAACCCTGAACCCTCAGAATCGTCTTAACAGTACACTACTTTTCGCTCAGTCACGTGTGCTCACTTTGTCTCAGAGAAATACAAAGAATAGACAGTAGGGACATTTTCCAATAAATATTTTTTGAACCAGCGTCATTCTAATGTTAAATATGTGTGCTGAAACCACCATAAGACAGAAACAGATATAAATGGTTGTCAGCACCAATAGAGTAAATGGATGGTAGATTCTTACCATAGTAATAGAACAATGAATACAGGCAGGTTTATAAAATACATTATAGCAATAAATGCATACTCCTATGATGCAAGCCTATCTAGATGTACCTAAAATGTATGTAGGTGTAGAACCAAGAATTCCCCTAGGATAAAGCCAACCCCATTACCTGAAGTGAGAGACTGTGGGACCCCGTCTTGGTCTCGAGATAGACACACCGCGATGTATGTCAGACCACTGCAAGCTGGAGTGTCTGCGTGCAGAAACCTCAGCGTCTCGCGTCAGTGTGTCAGCACACAAAGTCCTTTTTCTACTCTCCTGCCTCAGCAAAGATATGGTTTTTATATACTTAAAGTGGTACCCTCAGGGGATCTACCTTGCTGTGTCATGTCGGACTAGGATGATGGAAGGAATGACCCTTATACATAGTTATTATAAAGGAGATGGTAGTCCTGTTGAGATTCCAAGAATGAATGAGGCTAGTTTTCGGACAAAAAAAACACATCCTTTAAGCTGTACAGTAACTAGGTAAAAGGTCAGTACTAAGAACAATTTATGTAGTGTAATGGCAGGTGAAATATAGGTGAAAGGTTTGTTTACTTCCTGAGCCTTTATTGGGGCACCTGTATGAAACATAACAAAATGGGAATTCGTAAACCTAATGGGAAGTACAGAATCGTTCATGACTTGCGAAAGGTAAATCAGATAGTAATTCCTTGTTGTCCAATAGTGCAAAATCCGGCTGTGATTCATTCTCAAATCCCCTGTGAAGCAGAATACTTTACAGCGATTGATATATGTCAAGCATTTTTCTTGATACCTTTGCATCCATATAGCCAATATTTATTTGCATTCCAGTTCGGAAACCAAGTTTTGGCGTGGTGCCGAGTTTCTCAAGGGTATACAGAGAGCCCTTCAATTTTCAATCAGATATAGAAGAAATGTTTGGAATCACTGGTAATGCCTAATGATTCAGGGGCATATGTATGAAAGCAAAAATTAGTCGCAAACGCTGCGATTCGCAAAAAACAGCGTTTGCGACTGATTTTTCGCTATTTCATATGTATGACACACTTCCAAACTGAAAAATAAGAAATCGCTAAATTAGCGATTTCTTAGGCTGCGAAACAAGAAATCTGCGAATTTCCTAGCGAATACCTAATTTGCGATTCCTTAGCGTTGCGAATATCGCTAACAAGAAATCGCTAGCTAAGAAATCGCAAACACATGTATCAAAAAATCGCAAATTGCGATTTCACGAAATTCGCTAATTAAGAAATCGCTATTAACACCAATTGCTTGCAGGTGGTAAACTGGTGCAAGGTACAAAAACCAGCCCACAATGCAACAAACACACCCACAATGGCTGCTATGTACGTGATAGCCAGGAGGCTGCGTATTCGGGCCCTTGCACACAGGAGAATGAGACAGGAACGTATCTTCAGGCTGCGCATCACCCTGTTACAGAACACTGAAGAGGAGATCTATGACAAGTACAGACTGCACCCACAGACCATAATGGACCTGATTGAGGAGCTGAAACCCCACTTGGAGCACCCTACTCGCAGGACACAAACAATTCCCACACATGTGCAGGTCCTGTGCTCCCTGCACCTCCTCGCGTCAGGGAGTTTTCAACGGGTCATAGCGGAGGTTGGTGGGGTGTCACAGAGTGCACTTTCGCGCTTCTTCCATGCCTTCCTAGATGCAATGCTACTGAGGCTCCCACATCACATTTACTTCCCCACCACCCAACAGGCATTACAACAAACGATACTGGACTTCTACCAGATTGCACGTTTCCCCCACGTCATCGGCTGCATTGACGGGACCCATGTGGCCATCACACCCCCAGCAGAAACTGAATATGTCTACAGGAATCGGAAATGCTACCATTCCCTCAACATACAGATTGTGTGCAACGCTAAGTATCACATCACCGACATCGTAGCCAAATACCCCGGCAGTACACATGACTCCTTCATCTTCCGACACAGTGGAATACACAGACGTCTGAGTGCTGGAGAGTTTGGGGAGGGGTACCTGCTCGGTAAATACATTGCACACATCAATACATCCACTACATCAGTTGTGGGGGGGGACATTGACTCACCTATTGTGTTTTTTTCCATGCAGGTGACAGTGCCTATGCAGTGCGCGACTTCATCCTGACCCCATACCTGGATCCTGCAAATGCAAGTGAGAGGAGCTACAACAGGGCACACAGATCTACACGCTGTGTCATTGAGCGAACCTTCGGAATCCTGAAGAGCCGCTTCCGGTGCCTGCATAAGAGTGGAGGCGCACTGCAATACAGCCCTGAGACCTGCTGTAACATCGTGGCAAGCTGTGCAATGCTACATAACATGGCAATGAGGAAAGGCACCACAATTGATGTGACCGATACAGACACATCGGATGACGAGCGCCCTGCTCCCCCTGCCAGACCAGCACCAGGAGTTGGGGCAGCTGCTGGACGCCAGAGACGGACTGAGATCACACAAAACTACTTTTAGGTGAGTATTGAGGAAATGAGACTACAAAGCCTGATGATGTGTCAAGTGTTTAATCACACTTAACATGAAAGAAATTGTAATTGTCCCCAGCACATGTTGTACACACAGTGCAGAGAAGGCACAAGAAATAGGGCAAACAGCCTTTAGCGGGTTAATGCACCCGTGTTGCAGTCAGTGTCCCCGCAGATGATCACCTCCGTCGGTGCCGTCCAGGGTGGTTGACCCCCATGGTGCGCCCTTGGCCTGCTACCTGTCTGCCACTGCGGCGTCTTTCACCTGGCAAGGTTGGAGTGATGCTGCTGCGACTCGATGTGTCCTCACTCTCAGCAGAGGCCATTAGTGCGCTGCCACCTGCATTGGCTGTCTGCAGCTGTTCCACAGCAGTGGTCACCTGCGCCAGCCCTCGCGCTATGTCCTGGCAGCAATGTGCCATGTCCACCTGCATGGTTACGCTTCTGCGTGTGAGTGCGCTGGTGGTGGTGCAGAGGCGGTTGACTGCCTTGGTATAATTGTGCAGCCGTGCATTGGCACGTCGTCCAGCCCTGTCATTGGCAGCTTGGGTGTCCCTCAAAGTGGCACAGAGCTCTCGTATTGCCGCTACCATGTTGCGATTGTCCTGATGTAGGCGGCCTAGCTGGCGATTCATTGACCGCATTGCCTTGCTTTGCAGGCGCTGTTCGTGCAACATGCACTGTTCCAAGCCGGAGAACACGGTGCCTTCTCCTTCTGTTGCAGTGCTGCTCCGTGGCCTTGACCTGGAAATGGCCTGTTCCCTTTGCCTTGGTGTTGGTGCGTCATGACGGGGCATGTCTGTCACACCCTGACTCCCCTCTCTCCTGTCGGTGTCATCGCCTGTTGCTGGGACTTCATCCTCAAATGGAGGCAGTGGGGGCACATGTGCGCGCTTCCTGCGCTGAATTGGCTGCTGCTCTGTCTCATCGCTGGAGTCCGCAGGGTCTGCAGGCTCCTCTCCCTCAGCGCTGTCTTCTTGTGGCATGGCGTGTGCTGTGGATGTAAAGGGGACTATATGAGTTTGTGTTACTGTCTGCATGTGGCACTCAATAAAGTTACAAATCTTTGACGGCTAACCTCTGACACATTTCTATTCAATGATCCCCAAAACACATATGTTGCATTTACTTGTGATGGTGTCATGGACACACAGTCAGACACAGTACTACGAGTACCATGATGCATTGCTGGGTGTGCTGTAAGACCTGGGCTGGATTGGCATGTTGGGAGTTAACTATGCGCATTTGGGGGAGTGTGCAAGGGATGGGGAGGAGTGCAGGGTGATTTGGCATGCATCTTACCTTGTCTGCTGGATGAGGGGTCGGAGCTGTCGATTGCAGCCACACCACCAACGCTCTCAGGCAGGAGGGTTGACTCCACGAGCTCCTCATGGGGGGTTGGCTGCTCTGCAGTGGATGGTCCTCCTCCAGTCTGAGTGGCATCCTTGAGTCTGGCTGCCACCCTCTCCTTGGACCTCTGGCGCATATCATACCACCGCTTGCGCAGCTCCTCGATGGTGCGTGTGGTGACTCCAACAGCATTCACCTTGCTCTGTATTTCCAGCCAGATTTTCCTCTTCCTGGCCTCTGGGACTTTGAGTGCCTTCTTCCCAAACAGGAGCTCATGGCTGCAGACCATCTCCTCAATGAGGACCTCCTGCTCCTTTTCTGAAAACTTGTGCTTTCTCTTTCTTTTTTCTGCATCTTTGCCCTGCTGGTTTTGTTTGGGATCCATTGCTGGTTGCTGTCTCCAGGAAAGCCTCCTCACACTCCACAAGCAGCCTCTGGGTGTGGCTCAGGTGAGCAGGTGCAGGCAATCACTACAGTTTCCTGTTTGTGATGTCATCAGCCTGCACCAGGCTTGCAGATTCCCGTGTTTGCGATTTCTTATTTAGCGAATTTCGCTATTAAGAAATCGCAATACGGGATTCTGCGAATTATTTGCGATTTTTAAGGAATCGCAAATGATTAGCGATTTATTTTTTACATCCCGTTTAGCGAATCTGATTTTGCGAATCGCAAAATCTCGCAATTTGAGATTCGCTAAAGGGGAGTTTGATACATATGCCCCTAGGTCCTAGTACATTGCATAGATGACCTAATGGTTGCATCAAAAACAAAAGAAGCTTGTGTGACAGATACAATTGCTACACTAAACCACTTGGCAGTAGGTGGGTGTAAAGTGTCACCACAAATTTACAATTTTGTCAAAAGAAGTTCTTTACTTGTGTCACAAAATTGAGAAAGAAATCAGGAAAGTGTCTCAACTTCAGATTAATGCAATTGTGCAAATGAATCCACCAAGAACTCGGAAAGAAGTTTGAATGTTCCTGGGAATGGTTAGATATTGCAGATAGTGGATTAATTTGATAGCTAAGCTGTTACAAAGACTGATGCAAAAAGACTTGTCAGATCTGATACATCTTTATGATGACTGCAGCAAAGCATTTGTTGAGCTGTGAGACAGTTTGTGTGAAGCACCCGCATTGGGAATACCGAATTTCAATAGGGATTTTGAATTATTCTGCAGTGAATGTGATAGATGTGAACATTCAGTTCCAACGCAAATGCATGGAACAACACGCCGTCCAGTGGCATATTTTGCTGCCACATTCGATTCATTTGCTGCTACTTGTATGAGTTTGGAGCAGAGTAAAACAATTGTGATGGGGTATACATTGATAGTGTTTGTACCACATTCAGTTGAGGTTTTGTTAACACAAACTCAAATATAGCATCTTACAAGCCATTGGTTAGCAAAACATGAAAGAGTGATTTTGGGAGCTGAAAATGTGACAGTGACTACATGTACAAATTTGAATCTAGCTACCTTGTTGCCAAATCCGAGTTGTGATGTGGTGGTGGATGAGGCAGATCATGATTGTTTTAATGTTTCTGAGCGGTGTACAAAACTCAGACCTGCCATACAGGACACTCCTTAACTTGAATCGGATGTTGTACTGTTTGTGGATGGAATATGCTTTAGAGATCAAGAAGGTACCTTGTTAGCTGCATATGCGATTTGTACAGTGGCAAGTGTTATTGGAGCATCATGGTTGAAAGGAGTGAGTTCAGCTCAGGTAGCTAAATTGGTCCCACTAACTAGGGTATGTTGTCTTGGGAAGCACATGAGAATTGCCATATTTATGGATAGTCAATAGGGTTTCGGAGTTGTGCATGATTTTGGGCATTTGTTGTCTAAATGCAGATTTTTAACCTTTTCTGGTTCATCAATACGGAACGGAGACTGTGTGAAGGGTCTGTTGATGGCACTATAATTGCCAACACAAATTGGGGTGGTGAAATGTTCAGCACATAATTCTGGTTGTGATTATGTTACCATTGGCAATAGATATGCTGACAAATTTGCACATTATTGTGCTCCAAATTAAATTACAATAAATGGGGAACAATTGAAAGAACGATCAAGCAGAATGTAGTCTAATGTTTTCATCTGTTAAAACAATGAAGGAATTAGACAGTTGCAAGATGCAGCTAGTGAGGAAGTAAGAGAAAGTTGGATCAGAGCAGGTTGTACATGCAGGGCAGATGATGAAGTGTGGGTTTACACTGATGGAAGACACATATTTCCAGATAGCCTATTGTCTCAGATGGCAACGAGTCGTTGTTCTAGACATGTGGGTAAAGATGCTATGATTAGACTATTTAAACAAACTTGGTTTAATCCCGAGTTTAGAGACATTGCAGATAGTCTCTATTAAAGGTGAGTAACTTGTCAGCAACAAAATGCTGAGGAAAACGGTTGTCAGCTTGGGCCGAATTGGAAAAGCAGCAGATCCATTTTTATGCAGACAAGTGGATTTTAATTGATAATGCTACTTGCCATGGACTAAGATATGTTCCAGTGATTGTGTTTTCTCATTGGGTTGAAGCTTGTCCAACAAGACAAAATGAAAGCTCAACAGTTGCTAAATTGCTTCTTAGAGAAATAATTCCTAGATACGGAATTTCAGTCTCTTTAGAATCTGATAGATGAACACATATTAATAATGAAATAATTCAGATGATTTGTGCAGGATTACAAATTGAACAAAAACTACATTGTGGTTATCGATCTGAAGCATCAGGTGTGGTCGCGCAAATAAATGGCACAAAAAGGTTTAGACTTGCTGAGGTTTGTGCAGCCACTGTATGTGTGTTGACCTGCACTCCTAATTAGAAGAGTATCTGAGGGAAAATTATATTCAAAATAAACTGCTCTTTGGGTGTGTTGGCGTGCTCACTCACAAATGGGTAAAGCCTTAACCCCTGTTCAACTAAACATATCTTTCAAGGCCTAGATTCCCAGGTATGTGAGATGCACAGCCTATGTCCTGTAAGGCTTCATAACATCTTCAACATCATGTGTTCTAGTAAATGAGATTTAATGTAAGAACATTTTACACAAATAGAGACTTTTCAATTTTTTTTATATTATTTCTTCAAATACAATAAGATAATGCATCCTACGGGTGCCTATGTGTAACTTTCACAATAGAGTCAATCCGTAGGCAATTTTGTACAATCAAAATGAAATGTATAAAGCATAAGAGAAAGTTTATGACATTAATGTTGTGTCTAAATTAAAAGATCTAAATAATGCAACTCCCAGTGCATTTCGGGTTCTAAACCCTTCTTCAGGGGAGTATCCAAATGGGTGTGTTGAGCAAATGGTATTTCTTCCGTGTGGAGCTACAACAGAGAATGACAAACAAGGAATATATATGTATCACACTGACATTGTCAAAAAACTCAACCAATGAATTAATGGTAGGGTTTGCACGTGTCACTAATTATATAAACGAATATAGTACAGCACGTCGTAAACAAGCCTTAAAGAAGAGGTAGCAATAAGGCTTGGAAAAAGTGTGCCTGTATGTGATAGAGGCATGCTGATGTAAAACGTCGGATGGTGAGTTCATACGATAGTTCACTGGATACACGCTCTGATAACCGGTGATAGGTGAGTGTGAGAGAGATGATAAGAGTGCGGGTGGGTGCTCAGAAGATTAAAGTTGCAGAGTATGCAAGCTGAGGCTCACCTATCTTCAGGTCACGGTAATATAAAGTCTCGATAAACACGAGGTACCGACTGTAGTGTCGCGGTCTAGTTGACGCGCACTACGTAAGGACGGCGAAGCGCGTAGCGGCCATATTGGACGCTACTGCGCATGCGCGAGCATTAGCGTGTTGCGAGAGACGGCGATCGGAGCGTGTTGCCCGGCGCTCTCTCGGAGTAGCGATATAAGTGATAATAAAGGCATCTACTTACCTCACAAGGCCTCCTGCAAGTTATTGGGGAACAGCAGCAAGCAGACACAGCACCTAGCATCATTACAGTGGCGACGAGGCTGGGCTGGTGAGAACCCTGCGTGGAACAGGAGGAAGGTGCCCCCAACTTGCTTCAGAGAGGAGTGCCCACAAGGAGGGACGTCACCCCACTTCGGTAAGAGGACCGAGGGGGTCGAGGACAGACGCCTACGCACCGGGAGAGCGCGGCAGTTGCAGACAGACGCCAGAGAGTGGCACGTGGGCAGTAAAGGAGCCGGCCACGAGGTGGAGGAACATTGCAGGCGGACCGCAGAACGGCAGAGGAGACCCTGGCGGAATCGGGTGACGACGGCGCAGGCAGCTCGAACGCAGTCCCAGGCACCCGAAGAAGGGGAGCGGGGACAGACGCGCCAGGTAGCCCAAGGAAACAGGCGGAAGCCAAAATGAGTGCACAGCCATCAACTTTAACGACGCCGATCCCGTTCCTTCCACGTCGGGGGGAACCACAAATGAAGTGGGAAGACTGGAGGGAGTACTTCAAAAACTACCTAGAAGCGCTGGAAGATGAGCACGAGGAGGCGTTCTCCAGTGCCAGGAGGAAGAGGATACTCTTACACAACCTGGGACCAGAAGGAATACGGGTGTTTCAAAACCTCACACCGGTCGCCAGACAGGTAGGGGACACAGATGTGTTCTCACACGCCATAGAAGACTTGGACAACCACTATCGGCCTGCAGTGTGCACCTCTATCGACCGCTATAATTTCCAGCAGAGGAAGCAAGAAGCGGGGGAATCTATAGACGACTACGTGGCGGCGCTGCGTAAACTTGCGATAACGTGCAAGTATGGAGGGTTACAGGAAGAGTTCATCAAGGACCAGATCGTAATGCACACGACAAGTAAGACGGTGCAAGATAAACTGTGGGCGAGTGGGGATGCGACGCTGAAAGACGTGATCGCCATAGTAAAAAGGGCGGAACTGACCAAGCGCTGCGCGGAGGCGGCAAAGAGAGACCCAGCCCCCAGACTCACGGTCAATAAGGTGGATGATGCGGACCAGCACGGACGAGGTAAAACAGCGCCGGGGGAGTACAGAGGAGCGCCCAAAGGGAAGGCCAAACCAGGACAGGCATGGAAGCAAGAAAAGGGTGAAGCGATGAGGTGCTACAGATGCGGAAGCTCGAGCCACGCAGCGCACGACAAACGGTGCCCCGCCTTCAGAGCCAAGTGTGCGTTCTGCGGCCTAGTAGGTCATTACGAGAAAGTATGCCGAAGGAAAGGGAGACAGCATGCGGTGAAATTTGTGGCGCAAGACGCAGGGGAAGAAGCGGAAGGTCTGGAGGAAGATGATGAAGTCCTGTGTGTAGAGGACCAGGTGCTGGGCATCGATGGGAGGAGAACACGCAAGCCCCAGTGTGACATGATCATTGGAGGAGTAAGCATCACCATCGTGGCGGATTCAGGGTCTCCCTACACGATCGTCCAAAGATCGGTGTGGAACGAGAGATTCAGACCCACATGGGGCGCACAGCTAGAACCCCCCGATATTCGACCGGTCACCTACACAGGGGAACCCATCCCGATGGTGGGGTTCAAGAAGCTGTTGTTCCAGTTCAAAGAGTGGAGTGCCCACTGCAAACTGTACGTCGTGGAAAAGGGGCCGTCAGTACTGGGCTGGATGGACCAAGGAGAGTTGGGCGTACAGCTGAATCCAGGAGGGGACACCCAGGTGATGGTGACCCTGGACGGAGAGGAGTCGACGGCGGAGAAATGGCGGAGTGGACACCCGAAGGTTTTTGGCGGGAAGATCGGGAAACTAGAGAAGTTCTCCCACAAGATCGTCCTTAAAGAAAACGCCCGTCCGGTAGCGCACAAAGTAAGGAACATACCGATTGCGGTGAGAGAGGCGGTACAACAGGAACTCCACCGACTGGAAGACGGAGGAATCATCGAACCCATCGACAGCGCGGAGTGGTTGGCGCCTCTGGTAGTGGCCATGAAACCGTCAGGCAAGGTGCGTCTATGTGTGGACCTCAGAGAGTTAAACAAGTGCATCGTGTTAGAAAAATTCCCCTTACCACGCATAGAGGAAATTTTGGCCCGCACGAAAGGCGTGAAATGGTTCTCCACCATCGACCTGCAATCGGCATACCACCAGGTAGTGCTGCATTCGACAAGCAAAAAACTGACATCGTTCATCACGCCGTTTGGCTGCTACCAATTCTGCCGCATGCCCTTCGGTCTTGCCTCGGCAGCTGCGGTGTTCCAGAAGCTGATGGCCCGCCTATTCAAGGACATCGAGGGAGTGCAGTACTTCCAGGATGACATCCTAGTGATGGGGACCGAGCTGGAAGACCATGACAAGAAACTGTCGGCGGTATTGAAGATCCTGGAGGAGAACAGCCTGACGGCAGAGTGGGAGAAATGTCACTTCGGGATGACATCAGTCACATACCTGGCGCAGGGGATAACACCGAAGAAAGGGAACGTGAAGGCCATCTGCGACGCACCTCCGCCCACCTCCAAGGAAGAAGTACGGTCATTTTTAGGGATGGCGGAGTACTATAGCAAGTTCGTCCACCACTTCGCCACAATTAACTGGATGCGGTCAGGTGTGAGCTGTCTCCCCCCCTTGGACAGCAAGTGCCCAAGGTACACAACTTGCTGAACACATAATTGGTGCCCGAATAGGGACACCTCCCCCACCCCACGCGCCGGAGGTGCATTGCAGACCTGGTCTCCTGCCACAGCCGGACGGACAACTACGCGTACCTGCAGGATTTCCTGTACCTCCCTCAGGCCAACGGAGGTGACTGAGGCTGCGATCAACACCCAGACGAGGCGGTGAGGAGTGCGGAGGATCCCGACCAGAGCCTAGCTGAGAGAGCAAGATCCGAGGTATACAGAGGCCCACCAGATTCCGAAGTTCCGAAGTAACTAAGTCACGAGTCGAGTCGAGTCCAGTTTGGTCTAGTCCAGTCCAGACTTTCCGAGGCCTTCTGTTCCGTTCCGTGCTTCCCGGTGAGTACCGTTGCTGGGGACGCATCTAGACGTGCGCATTGGTTTGTGCCGGTCAAGACGGGTTTGGGTACACAGATCCGGTCTGCACTGTTTTAGCGGTGTATCTGTACTGTTTAGCAGTACATCTAGTATTATGCAGTTAGCTAGTTTTATTCTAATTATTATTGTTCGTTTTAAAATGTTTTAATATGTTTTAAATGTCGTGGTATGAGTGATTGTTCGATCTTCATTACTGTGTTTATTGTATTAATTGTGTTCAAATCCGAGTAAGAATCAAGTAGCAAGGTTTAAGATGCCGTTATTCTCAAAATTAAGACAGATTAGAACTAGAAAAGGGATACTCGAGGAAGCCGTTCCCATTCCACCTAGGGACACTCCAGGGTACATTATGTACCATAAACATGGCCTAGACGCCGTATTATATCTCGATTTGTGGGTGGACTACACCAAGGATTTAGCAGAGAATCAGAGATGGCCCGCCGCTGGGACATGGGATGCAGATTGCATCATGAGAGTAG
Organism: Triturus cristatus; assembly: GCF_964204655.1. Taxonomy (NCBI): domain Eukaryota; kingdom Metazoa; phylum Chordata; class Amphibia; order Caudata; family Salamandridae; genus Triturus; species Triturus cristatus. The sequence goes on along the minus strand of NC_140588.1, from coordinate 1,127,512,023 downwards.
AAGAAGCATTATGGAAAAAGAAAGCCAGACAGTCACAGAAAGATGCCATTGAATTATGGCGTAAAGAATCGCATAGACGCACAGAGAAAGCACTCAGAAAAGAAGAGAAAAGTAGGGAGGATTCAGACAAAGCCCGAGAAAACGTATTAATTGAGGAAGGTATCCGAGCAAAAGCAGAACAAGTGGACAGACAACGAAACACTCTTATGAATGGTATGTATCCTCTTCTGGCCGAGGGTTTACCTAAGGCCACCCTGGAAGTACCGAAAGATCTGCCACCTCCATTACTTCCGACTAAATTGCACCCCAAGACCGCAAAGGACATTTTCCTTTCTTCCTATTTAGACGATGTAGCCCCCGAATATGTTAATGCTCCACCGCCACGCACACCACCTGCTAACGGTGCTCGACCCCGAGATAATCTGCCCCCACTTCCGCAGCAACATACTCCTCCTTCCGTTGCAAACCTTCCGCCCGTTCCTTCACTCCTTCCTGCATCTATTCTTCCCACCTTACACCCAACGAATCCTTTTGGACCTAGCACCTCAGGAGGTGCGACAGGAAGTTTTCATACGCCGCCATCAGTGCGTCGATTGACTTATAGGGATTTCGCACACCAACGTACACCTCAAACAGCGAATTATGACATATTTAAAGAGCCTCTTACATATTGTAGATATGATCCAGTACCTGGTAAAGACGACAGAATGATGCTATCATCAGTACGTCTACGACGAGTTGCGAATTATTTAATGATATTACCAGGAATGATTGATCATCTAGACAAAATATATCACTTTGTCCAAACAGGGCAAGGTCCTGAAAGTATTGGCGAGGCCATGGCATACCAGAAAGTGCCCGGATTCTGTTGTATCTGACTTGCAATCTTATGAAGACGAGTTATGGCTTTATATACTGATGGCGCGTTTTCTGGAATGAAAACACAGCAACTCGATCCGATGACTCTACAGGCTCCGCCCCTATCGGCCAGGATGACGTCAAGGACAAGACGATTTTGGAGAACAACAATCCGCATCGCAGACTGCTCCTCTGTTAAGTTGCCTAGGGCAGAGGTAGTTTCATTCACTACTGCTTCAAGGGTTCTGGTTAATCTGCGTATCAGTTTACTATTAGAGACAACACCTATGTAGGGAAAGAGACCTTTATTGAAGTCTGTATATTGTTCCCATGCCGTTTCAGTGTAGTCGACAATCGGGAGATCTCTCTGGGGTCTATTGTGTACTAGATGGGTGTTTCTATGATAATCAGGAGGGGCTAGGAAAACAGGTGGCAGAAGGAATGCAATGTAACAGGTACCATCCCAATCTTGAGGTAAACGTATATATGCGGTATGACCACAAATGAAGTAGGAATGACGGGAAGCTCTAAATGTAGACTTGCCTTGATCACTGAATTCGATCACAGTAATACATTTACTATGACCCAAGTGTACTGAACCATTCTTTCTTACACATAATTCACCTTTGACTGGTAATACGGACATAGCAGGCAAGACTGGTGCAGCTTCGGATTCAACATTCAGAATCATGAGGTTAAGTGTAAAATTACCTAATCCATATACTTCATTTTCTAGATCAGTTCCTGTCCTTTTGGGAAGTCCCTCCTTGTTAGGGTAACAGGCTTTAAGCAAAACTAAGTTCAGGTTTCCCCATACCCAGTTGCTCTGATAAACTACGGTATTCGAATCTAAAGAATTAATCAAACTAAACCATGCACCACAGGAACCATTGTGTGTGAATGGATATGGAAAGAGGGGCAGAACTCCCTTGTATTTCTGGTAGGGAGGGAGTCGGCCACATATCCAACAATTTGTAGCGTTGTTGGCCTGATGGGAGTGATGTAACATACTGATGAATGTGTTATTGCGCAGCGCAAGTCTGTAGGGCAACTCATGTGGAGGTAATTCGCTAAAAGAGTGTTCGGCAGTAACATCGGAAGCAGAATGTGCACGCTTGAAAATAGGGTAGTATATGTGCAACAGTATACTTGCAGCAATAATCAGAAGATTTAGAAAAAACATAATCAATAATGTCACTATACAGTGACTATGAAATGATTTACAATATGCACGTTTCTTGAGCTGTTGCTGTCTATCTCTCTCTCTATTTCGGTCTAGAGGATACATGTCAGAAACTAATTTAACCGATTCACCTAGGAGAGGACTTAAACAATCAAACTGTCTGACTTGCTAGACCTTAGTTTCAGTTTGTATTCTTGGGCAGCAGTTTTCTCGACCAGGGGGAGTTTTGAGTCAGTCTGTGGAGGAGGGTAGGGCTGAGAGTTCAAATCAGAAGGCAGTCCATGAAATTTCTTGATATGGCTCGAATGTAGCCAACCCTTGCGACCCTCAATCTTCACTGCTGTCCTCGTGGTCAGGAGTACTAATTTCGGCGTTTGCCAGCGAGGCTCCAGCGGGCTCCTCCTGTCGAAATTTCTTACGAAAACAAAGTCTCCGGGAACCACTTCATGGGGCTTCACCTCGGTGTTGTCGGGAAAGGCTGCAGCTACCTGTGAACGGCAAGATTGTAGTGCAGACATCAAGGAAGCAAGGTAATCTGTCAGCATATTACAATCAACATCAGTGATTTTACGAGGTATAGGCGTCCCCCACATATTTGGTGGCCTACCGAAGACCACCTCGTACGGGGATAGCCCTGTTCGAGAATGTGCTATCATTCTCATGTAAAAGAGCGCAACTGGTAAAGCTACTATGCAGTCGACGCCTTTCTCTCTGCAGATTTTAGAAAGTCGTATTTTCAGAGTCTGATTATGACGCTCCACGAGACCTGCTGCCTCGGGATGCCGGACACAGTGGAATTTCCATTGATAGCCTAACAGGAGTGAAATGTGTTTCATTAGCTCGGATGAGAACGGTTGACCATTATCTGAGTACACGATACGGGGCAAACCATACCGTGGGAAGAATTCACGAACCAGCTGCTTGGCAGTGGTCGGGGCAGTGTAATCTGAGACTGGATATGCTTCTGTCCAACGGGAAAGTGCACATACAACTACGAGGACATATTTGAATCCTCGACAACGTTCCATCTGGATATAATCCATCTGGAGGACTTCAAAAGGGTGATCGGGAGGTTGAAATCCACCTTGCTCTACAGGAACGCCTTTACCTGGGTTGAACTGACAACAAATCATACAAGTACGCACTTTCTGTTTGGCTGCAGCTCGTAAGTGTTTATTAAACCCAATGTTTTGAATACTGTCTAACATAGCTTTCTCTCCTAGGTGCGCTGGACTATGTATTGTGTTAATGATAACTTGAACCATGGAGTCGGGGAGAAACCATGTAGATTTTCCCTTCGTCATCCATCCCTGATCTGTTTGGATCCCTCCTAGTTCAGTCCATTTCTTGATTTCCTCTGGTGTAGCATGTGTCTGTATGTCGATTACATCAAGGGCGGGATCCTTTACTGTCATGCAGTGTGTCGATGTTGGAACTATTGTCTTTGTCAAGTCCATTGCATGAGTCCGATTCTGTGCTGTTTGCTTAGCTGTTCGGTCTGCTAGGTCGTTACCCTGGGAAATGATATCGGTAATTTTTGAATGGGCTTTGCACTTCATGATGGATATTGAAGTAGGCAGATGTATTGCATCTAACAGAGCTTGAATGAGGGGACCGTGTTGAATGTTGGCACCGTGAGAAGTTAAATAACCTCTCTCTCGCCAAAGGACTCCGAAGTCGTGTACAACTCCGAATGCATAACGTGAATCTGTGTATATGTTGACTCTTTTATTTTTGGCTTGAATACAGGCTTGTGTCAGAGCGATGAGTTCTGCTGCTTGAGCTGACAAGGTGTCAATACAATTTGTTTCAATAATTTCGGTGTCTGTCGTGACTGCGTAAGCGGCCACTAACTCTCCTGTACTTGTTCTCATGCATGAACCATCCACATAAAGTGTCAGGTCTGGATCTGGTAATGGAATGTCTGTCAAGTCTTGTCTGGGTTTCGTCGTAATAGTAATGACTTCAATACAATCATGTGCCAATGGGTCTGTTCCACTTAATGGCAAAAGTGTGGCAGGATTTAATGTACTACAGCGTCTGATTTCTATGTGTGGCTGGAACAATGTTAATTCATAACCTGTCAGTCGTGCTATAGTCAAGTGCTGAGTCTGAGTTCGGTTTAAAAGAACTTCCACGGAGTGTGGAACTTGCACTATCAATTGATGTCCTAATACTATGGAATCGCTTTGTCTGATCGCTAAAGCTGTCGCTGCGACTGATTTCAGGCACGTAGGCAGAGCCTGGGCTACTGGATCTAATGTGCTAGAAAAGTAAGCACACGGCTTGTGTGAACTTGCTTGTTCCTGAGTGAGTACTGACAAGGCAGTACCTTCGCGTTCTGTAACAAAAAGTGTAAAAGGCTTACTGTAACATGGTGTCGCTAAAACAGGTGCTTGACATAAGGCTTTCTTTAAGTCTTCAAAAGCTTGTGCATGTTCCTGAGTCCAAGGGAGGACAGTCGAAGTCGCTGCCTCCTGGGTTGTCAACTGAATGAGTGGTTTTACTAGAAATGCATATTGGGGAATCCATTGCCTACAGTATGAAGTGAGACCTATGAAGGCCCGCACCTCCTTTTGTGTCTTGGGTGGTGGCATGTTTAACATTAACTGGATGCGGTCAGGTGTGAGCTGTCTCCCCCCCTTGGACAGCAAGTGCCCAAGGTACACAACTTGCTGAACACAGAATTGCAGCTTCGAAGGGGACACCTTGTGCCCCTTGTCGGGCAGGAAATGTAAAACCGTCAGTGATGCTTTTTCACATTCGGGCTCGCTTCGGGCGGTGATCAGCAGATCATCGACATACTGAAGCAGGGTAGTGTTAACAGGTATGTGGATACTGTCAAGTTGTCTTTTCAGTGCTTGGCTGTAGATGCTGGGGCTTTCTGTGAATCCTTGAGGTGCGCGTGCAAATTTGAAGCTTCGTCCATTTAAACAGAATCCGAACAAATATTGGCTTTCCGGATCGATTGGGACGCTAAAGAAGGCGTTCTTGAGGTCAATTACAGTAAAGAACGTTGCTTCTGAATCAATAGCTGTTAATAATGAAGAGATATCTGGAACCACGGGATACTGTGGTACAATGCATTTATTTAATTCGCGCAGATCAATAATTAATCGATAAACGGGGGGTGCTTCTGGATCAGTTCGTTTAAGAATTGGAATAATAGGAGAATTACATACATTGGAGTCGGTTTCCACAACCACTCCTTGTGCTATGAGCTCGTCAATGATTTGCAGCAAAGCCACTACAGCATCTGGAGGTAACTTGTATTGTCGAATTCGTGGTAATACCACTCCTGCTTTGAGTGTGACTCGATATGGTGTACTGTGCATACAACCTACATCAGTGGGGCCTTGTGCCCATAAATGTGCAGGGACATTCTGTAACCGGTGATCTATGTCTTTCAATACGTAGTGACCTTTAAAGTCACGCAAAAACAATCGTACCCCTTCTGGGGAACAACATATTACAGCTCCTAGAGCTTTCAATGTCTTTATACCTAACAAGTTTTCTGGGCATGATTTTGTAAGCAATAAATCTGTAGTCCGTATCAATGGACCAACTGCAAGAGGAAGAGGTTGCGATACTTCGTTAACAATAGGCTTTCCTGAAAATCCAAGGGAAACATTCTGTGAGCCTGAGAGGGGTGCCCCTGGAACCTCGTCGTGACTTATAGTTGTTCTGCTTGCCCCTGTATCAATTAAAAACTTTCTGTCCTTCCCTAATACTTGACTATGTACATAAGGACCCTCTTGATCTACAGGAACCTCAATAAGGGGTAAGCCAACCTCCCTCTCTAGGCTGTTTCATGTGTATCGCTGATAATCGGGATAGTCATTTTGTGCATACTGGTACATCTGTTGTGTCGTGTTTTGTGTGGCGACACTAGGCTGTGGTTGTGGTACCGCTACGGTCTGTTGTGAAGCTGGCATAGGCTGTACATTCTGAGGTACTTGTCGTTGGATCTGATCCTGTCTAGGTGGACGCGGTCTTTCCTTGGTTTTACCCGTAGAGATATTATGTTTCAGAACTGCACAATCGTTTATATAATGACCTGGCTGTTTACAATAGTTACATGTCCCTTTAACAGGAACCGCTGAATTACTGGACTGTGTCGCTCCCTTTTTATGACTGTCAGCTGGAACTGACTGGGCGACGAGCATTTTCATTTTCGTGTCTTTCATACGTCTTTGTTCGTGTTCTTGTTCTTCTCTAATTCTATTCTGATGGTACTGTAACATTTGTAACATTTGTGACGGGGTGTTAGCTTGCCAAGAGCTCTCTACTTTCAATACTCTATTCTTAACCTGGGGCAGGGAATTCTCGACTAATTTTGTTACAAAAAGATGTGGATATGAATCGCTACTTGCTTTCAGGCCGCTATTAATACCAAAACATTTTTCAAATCGGGAATAAAAATCACTAGTGTCTTCATCGGATTTCTGTTTGCAGGCTGAGATTGCTCCCCAGTCTTCCTTTTTCGTAGTTAATAAACGTGGCAATACTTGTACTAATAATCCTGGTAATGCTTTAGTTTTGTCTCCAAGCCCTAGGCCTGCAGTTCGGGCGTTTTCTTCGTTTTCCAATGTAGTCCAATCAATCTTTTGCTCTCCCACCTCCCATTCTTTTTCTTTTAGTTTCTCGTAAATACCGGCAGGCAATAATACTTTTAATATTTTCATAATGTCAGGATAGGTATAATCACCCATGAGTAACATGTCTTTTATTTCACGGTGAAAACCTGCTGGATCTCTGTCATGGCTAGGCACTAACTTTTTCATTTCCAATAGTTCTATTTTAGTTATGGGCGTGTACACAAACACGCGTCTAAAAGTATTATCATCATTTCTAACTGGGTGCACTTCGCGTAAGGGATTCTGTCTGTCTATGTAATACATTTTTCTTTCCATGGAGGGAGCTGGATCAAGCTCTGGACACAAAAAGGCACTATATCTGCGCCGATATTCTAAAAGTACTTTAATTAGATCGGTACCTAGACCTCTCCATTTATTCATGAGTAGTTCTATCAGTATATCAGGTAGGGGACCAGGATCAGAACGTTGACCTTTATACAATATAAGGAGATGTTGTATCATGTATATACCAGCTAAACGCTGTTCGTCTGGTGAAAGATTCAAAAACGTATGTACTAGCGTGTCATCACTATATTTATCAGAACTGTCAGCCCATTGTACTGCTGACCTGGCTAATTCTTGTTCATCCATAGAATCGAGTACATGGTACCCCATTCGTTCTTGAAGTATTTTATCAGTAGCCTGAAATAAGTGTTCAGGGGTCTTTGGATTTGACATGGCTGCTTGAAACATTCTCTTACTTTCTGGACGTATCGGATGTATTGAATTATTAAAGGATCTTCCCTTACCTACATAAGCTATCATTTCTCTAGCTGGTAATTGTAATTGTCCTGTTGTCATTTCTAGTTGTTCCTCCTCCCCCGAGGACTCAGTCTTATCTGCATCTGTTTCTCGTTCAGGTCGTTCTCTTTCACATATTTGTTCTACTGTTTTTCGGATCCTTCGGTACATACTTTCTATACTATTCTGTTTATCATGTTTTCCGTCCGCTATATTCTGACCCCATTTGTTAAGTGCTTTCATTTCTTCCGGGTCTACACCTGGCCTATCTCTGTGTCTTATCAGGCAGTTTATGAAGAAGCGTAACAACAGTTTTTGCGTGTCCACTTTCTGGTATGCCATGGCCTCGCCAATACTTTCAGGACCTTGCCCTGTTTGGACAAAGCGATATATTTTGTCTAGATGATCAATCATTCCTGGTAATATCATTAAATAATTCGCAACTCGTCGTAGACGTACTGATGATAGCATCATTCTGTCGTCTTTACCAGGTACTGGATCATATCTACAATCTGTAAGAGGCTCTTTAAATATGTCATAATTCGCTGTTTGAGGTGTACGTTGGTGTGCTAAATCCCTATAAGTCAATCGACGCACTGATGGCGGCGTATGAAAACTTCCTGTCGCACCTCCTGAGGTGCTAGGTCCAAAAGGATTCGTTGGGTGTAAGGTGGGAAGAATAGATGCAGGAAGAAGTGAAGGAACGGGCGGAAGGTTTGCAACGGAAGGAGGAGTATGTTGCTGCGGAAGTGGGGGCAGATTATCTCGGGGTCGAGCGCCGTTAGCAGGTGGTGTGCGTGGCGGTGGAGCATTAACATATTCGGGGGCTACATCGTCTAAATAGGAAGAAAGGAAAATGTCCTTTGCGGTCTTGGGGTGCAATTTAGTCGGAAGTAATGGAGGTGGCAGATCTTTCGGTACTTCCAGGGTGGCCTTAGGTAAACCCTCGGCCAGAAGAGGATACATACCATTCATAAGAGTGTTTCGTTGTCTGTCCACTTGTTCTGCTTTTGCTCGGATACCTTCCTCAATTAATACGTTTTCTCGGGCTTTGTCTTAATCCTCCCTACTTTTCTCTTCTTTTCTGAGTGCTTTCTCTGTGCGTCTATGCGATTCTTTACGCCATAATTCAATGGCATCTTTCTGTGACTGTCTGGCTTTCTTTTTCCATAATGCTTCTTCTACTCTCATGATGCAATCTGCATCCCATGTCCCAGCGGCGGGCCATCTCTGATTCTCTGCTAAATCCTTGGTGTAGTCCACCCACAAATCGAGATATAATACGGCGTCTAGGCCATGTTTATGGTACATAAAGTACCCTGGAGTGTCCCTAGGTGGAATGGGAACGGCTTCCTCGAGTATCCCTTTTCTAGTTCTAATCTGTCTTAATTTTGAGAATAACGGCATCTTAAACCTTGCTACTTGATTCTTACTCGGATTTGAACACAATTAATACAATAAACACAGTAATGAAGATCGAACAATCACTCATACCACGACATTTAAAACATATTAAAACATTTTAAAACGAACAATAATAATTAGAATAAAACTAGCTAACTGCATAATACTAGATGTACTGCTAAACAGTACAGATACACCGCTAAAACAGTGCAGACCGGATCTGTGTACCCAAACCCGTCTTGACCGGCACAAACCAATGCGCACGTCTAGATGCGTCCCCAGCAACGGTACTCACCGGGAAGCACGGAACGGAACAGAAGGCCTCGGAAAGTCTGGACTGGACTAGACCAAACTGGACTGGACTCGACTCGTGACTTAGTTACTTCGGAACTTCGGAATCTGGTGGGCCTCTGTATACCTCGGATCTTGCTCTCTCAGCTAGGCTCTGGTCGGGATCCTCCGCACTCCTCACCGCCTCGTCTGGGTGTTGATCGCAGCCTCAGTCACCTCCGTTGGCCTGAGGGAGGTACAGGAAATCCTGCAGGTACGCGTAGTTGTCCGTCCGGCTGTGGCAGGAGACCAGGTCTGCAATGCACCTCCGGCGCGTGGGGTGGGGGAGGTGTCCCTGTTCGGGCGCCAATTATGTGTTCAGCAAGTTGTGTACCATGGGCACTTGCTGTCCAAGGGGGGGAGACAGCTCACACCTGACCGCATCCAGTTAATTGTAAACATGCCACCACCCAAGACACAAAAGGAGGTGCGGGCCTTCATAGGTCTCACTTCATACTGTAGGCAATGGATTCCCCAATATACATTTCTAGTAAAACCACTCATTCAGTTGACAACCCAGGAGGCAGCGACTTCGACTGTCCTCCCTTGGACTCAGGAACATGCACAAGCTTTTGAAGACTTAAAGAAAGCCTTATGTCAAGCACCTGTTTTAGCGACACCATGTTACAGTAAGCCTTTTACACTTTTTGTTACAGAACGCGAAGGTACTGCCTTGTCAGTACTCACTCAGGAACAAGCAAGTTCACATGAGGAAATATGAATTTTATGATCAATTGTGTCCCCTATCTTAGACCCCAACGGCTCCATGTACATGCTACAAGTAAATGTATGTTCCCTCCACTTCCAGCTATGAAGACGCAAATACATATGCGTCCAACGTTAACATGTCCTCTTTCAGATCCACCATGAATGGGTCGGATATTCCATTCCTAAGTATGCCTTGCCACCGTCTTTATATGGTGTACCTTTCACGTTTTTCAGCTCTGGCAAGTTAGGCCCTGAATTCTGCCATCGAGCTTTTCCTGCTTTCTGCCTCTGAATGCTCCAGCCTGGACCTGTATCTGTATCCCTGACCTTTGTCTTACTTCCTGCGCGGCTAATAGTGCCTGGCCCGGCCTGTTGCCTGCCAAGACTGTATTCAGCCTTCAAGTTATCTGCTCCGCTCCTCGAGAAATACATTCCTGTCTAGTAGTTTAGGTAAACATCCTCCCAGCTACAGAGCAAAGGGCCCGGCCTTACTGTCTCCGTGCAAGTAACCCATAGCTCCTGTTACCATGATAGGCCCATGCCCCCTCGCATCTCATGTAGACACGTAGACGCTTATACACGCACTAGAAGTCAGTATAGGATAGCCTCTGCCTGAGAGACCTTTCCTTCCAGATAATACAGTTCTTTAAACACGAGATATTAGATACGATTTGGGATTAGGTTGTTCTGACATCCCAGACTTCTGTCTCCTCATGTAGGGCTAAATGTCAAGTCCCCTTCACCCTCCAGTTACACGTCAATCACACGTCATGCTGCCGTGCGCGCACCTCTGCCATGTATTTCTGCTGACTTTGCAGGATTCTCTTATGGATCCACCCACCTGTGACATCCTCATAATGACGTTTCTAAGTACATGCCTATTGTAACGCCTTTTTTCATTACGTATGTGTATTCTTATCTCTCTTCTCAGCTGTTACGCCTCCTGCATTTGCCTTTACTGTAATGCATTGACTATATATATGACAACCTGTCAATAAAGTATTGCTCGATCCCTTCCCGAACCTTCGTGGTGACGGAATCCGATTGCCTGGTTCGAACCAATTCCTTTGTAAGGAATAAATCCCCTTTTAAAACCTCAAATACCACGGATTCTGCCTCTTATTTTTACTGAGTTATTCTTATTGAACTTTACCTCATAAATTAAGTCTAGGTAATTTAAATTTACCACATAATTGGCGCCCGAATAGGCACTCCTCCCCCACCCCACGCGCCGGAGGTGCATTGCAGACCCGGTCTCCTGCCACAGCCGGACGGACAACTACGCGTACCTGCAGGATTTCCTGTACCTCCCTCAGGCCAACGGAGGTGACTGAGGCTGCGATCAACACCCAGACGAGGCGGTGAGGAGTGCGGAGGATCCCGACCAGAGCCTAGCTGAGAGAGCAAGATCCGAGGTATACAGAGGCCCACCAGGTTCCGAAGTTCCGAAGTAACTAAGTCACGAGTCGAGTCCAGTCCAGTTTGGTCTAGTCCAGTCCAGACTTTCCGAGGCCTTCTGTTCCGTTCCGTGCTTCCCGGTGAGTACCGTTGCTGGGGACGCATCTAGACGTGCGCATTGGTTTGTGCCGGTCAAGACGGGTTTGGGTACACAGATCCGGTCTGCACTGTTTTAGCGGTGTATCTGTACTGTTTAGCAGTACATCTAGTATTATGCAGTTAGCTAGTTTTATTCTAATTATTATTGTTCGTTTTAAAATGTTTTAATATGTTTTAAATGTCGTGGTATGAGTGATTGTTCGATCTTAATTACTGTGTTTATTGTATTAATTGTGTTCAAATCCGAGTAAGAATCAAGTAGCAAGGTTTAAGATGCCGTTATTCTCAAAATTAAGACAGATTAGAACTAGAAAAGGGATACTCGAGGAAGCCGTTCCCATTCCACCTAGGGACACTCCAGGGTACTTTATGTACCATAAACATGGCCTAGACGCCGTATTATATCTCGATTTGTGGGTGGACTACACCAAGGATTTAGCAGAGAATCAGAGATGGCCCGCCGCTGGGACATGGGATGCAGATTGCATCATGAGAGTAGAAGAAGCATTATGGAAAAAGAAAGCCAGACAGTCACAGAAAGATGCCATTGAATTATGGCGTAAAGAATCGCATAGACGCACAGAGAAAGCACTCAGAAAAGAAGAGAAAAGTAGGGAGGATTCAGACAAAGCCCGAGAAAACGTATTAATTGAGGAAGGTATCCGAGCAAAAGCAGAACAAGTGGACAGACAACGAAACACTCTTATGAATGGTATGTATCCTCTTCTGGCCGAGGGTTTACCTAAGGCCACCCTGGAAGTACCGAAAGATCTGCCACCTCCATTACTTCCGACTAAATTGCACCCCAAGACCGCAAAGGACATTTTCCTTTCTTCCTATTTAGACGATGTAGCCCCCGAATATGTTAATGCTCCACCGCCACGCACACCACCTGCTAACGGCGCTCGACCCCGAGATAATCTGCCCCCACTTCCGCAGCAACATACTCCTCCTTCCGTTGCAAACCTTCCGCCCGTTCCTTCACTCCTTCCTGCATCTATTCTTCCCACCTTACACCCAACGAATCCTTTTGGACCTAGCACCTCAGGAGGTGCGACAGGAAGTTTTCATACGCCGCCATCAGTGCGTCGATTGACTTATAGGGATTTAGCACACCAACGTACACCTCAAACAGCGAATTATGACATATTTAAAGAGCCTCTTACAGATTGTAGATATGATCCAGTACCTGGTAAAGACGACAGAATGATGCTATCATCAGTACGTCTACGACGAGTTGCGAATTATTTAATGATATTACCAGGAATGATTGATCATCTAGACAAAATATATCACTTTGTCCAAACAGGGCAAGGTCCCGAAAGTATTGGCGAGGCCATGACATACCGGAAAGTGGACACGCAAAAACTGTTGTTACGCTTCTTCATAAACTGCCTGATAAGACACAGAGATAGGCCAGGTGTAGACCCGGAAGAAATGAAAGCACTTAACAAATGGGGTCAGAATATAGCGGACGGAAAACATGATAAACAGAATAGTATAGAAAGTATGTACCGAAGGATCCGAAAAACAGTAGAACAAATATGTGACAGAGAACGACCTGAACGAGAAACAGATGCAGATAAGACTGAGTCCTCGGGGGAGGAGGAACAACTAGAAATGACAACAGGACAATTACAATTACCAGCTAGAGAAATGATAGCTTATGTAGGTAAGGGAAGATCCTTTAATAATTCAATACGTCTGATACGTCCAGAAAGTAAGAGAATGTTTCAAGCAGCCATGTCAAATCCAAAGACCCCTGAACACTTATTTCAGGCTACTGATGAAATACTTCAAGAACGAATGGGGTACCATGTACTCGATTCTATGGATGAACAAGAATTAGCCAGGTCAGCAGTACAATGGGCTGACAGTTCTGATAAATATAGTGATGACACGCTAGTACATACGTTTTTGAATCTTTCACCAGACGAACAGCGTTTAGCTGGTATATACATGATACAACATCTCCTTATATTGTATAAAGGTCAACGTTCTGATCCTGGTCCCCTAACTGATATACTGATAGAACTACTCATGAATAAATGGAGAGGTCTAGGTACCGATCTAATTAAAGTACTTTTAGAATATCTGCGCAGATATAGTGCCTTTTTGTGTCCAGAGCTTGATCCAGCTCCCTCCATGGAAAGAAAAATGTATTACATAGACAGACAGAATCCCTTACGCGAAGTGCACCCAGTTAGAAATGATGATAATACTTTTAGACGCGTGTTTGTGTACACGCCCATAACTAAAATAGAACTATTGGAAATGAAAAAGTTAGTGCCTAGTCATGACAGAGATCCAGCAGGTTTTCACCGTGAAATAAAAGACATGTTACTCATGGGTGATTATACCTATCCTGACATTATGAAAATATTAAAAGTATTATTGCCTGCCGGTATTTACGAGAAACTAAAAGAAAAAGAATGGGAGGTGGGAGAGCAAAAGATTGATTGGACTACATTGGAAAACGAAGAAAACGCCCGAACTGCAGGCCTAGGGCTTGGAGACAAAACTAAAGCATTACCAGGATTATTAGTACAAGTATTGCCACGTTTATTAACTACGAAAAAGGAAGACTGGGGAGCAATCTCAGCCTGCAAACAGAAACCCGATGAAGACACTAGTGATTTTTATTCCCGATTTGAAAAATGTTTTGGTATTTGTTAGACCTGGCACCTTGGCGTGAGTTTCCCTTCCACTTTTTGATGGTGTGCCTCGATTGTTTTGCTGGTGTTGTCCGCTCAGGGCACTGCGCCACGGCTAATCCGTGCCGCAGTGCAAGTGCTCCCAAAGTAAAATGTACCTGTAATTGATGTCCATGATTGGTTTATTGGATTCACTGTCAGTCCCCAGTAAAGTGCACCAAGGGTGCCAGGGCTTGTGAATGCCAATGCTGCTGGTGGGCTTGCAGCGCTGGTTGCGCCACCCACAGAAGCGGCCGTGTAAAATGTGTCTAGGGTCTGCCACCGCAGACCCTGTGCGCGGTCCCGGACCGTCGCGCTGACTGCGCAAGTGCCCCCACTTGCCAGTCCCTAAACCTTCCCTTACCTACATATTAGCCACCCCTCTGGTAGGCCCAAGGGCAGGGTGCATTGTAGGCATAAGGTAAGACATGCCCTGGTGTGTGTGGCATGTCTTAGTAGTGAATTACAGCCCTTTCCGTTCTTCACTATTGAAGGCTACCTGCTCTCCATAGGCCAGAATGGGCTGCTGGGATCACGCCAACGCTGTGACCCCAGTGGACTCAGAGAGCATGGTAGAGTGTCAAGTTTGGTATGCCTGAACTCAGAATAATAAAATACTTCTTGTAGTCAAGTTTATTTTAATATCCTGGGTTTGTAAATACTACTTTTAGAAAGTTAGTATTTACTGACCTGACCATCTCAGTCCGCCTCTGCTGTGTGTGTGCGTTCTGCCCAGCAACAGTAAGGAGCAGGGTTGGGGAATCCCCAGAGACAGGTTGGCTGCCAGGTGGTGGGTAGAGAGATTACACCTGGATGGGTGGGAGGAGTACACCTTGACTCTTGAATAGACCTGTGCTCTGCCACCACAAAGCCGGCGCCACCCCCTGTGGGGCGGCTGATGTCTCTGCCCTGCTGCTGAAAGGAAAGAGCAGAGTCACAATAACAAAGTGCTCCAGAACTGGACTGAGCCAGGCCTAGGCCCCCTGGCGCTAAAGAACAAAAGAATCATGGTATAAAAGTAGGAGCCTGGCTCCTAAGAAAGCAGAATCCTGTTTACCACAAAGAACCTCTGCCCGACTAGAAGGAGAAGGAGACGCTGGAGGAGCTGGCCTGCTGCCTGCCTTGCTGAGAAAGGAGAGGAAGAGACTTACTGAAAAGACTTTGCTACTTTGTGCTTGAACATTCTCCAAGGGCTTGATCTGAGCTTGCCCCCTGAACTGAACCCCAGGAACAGTGGGTTCTCTGTGCTTCTTGCTCATCCTCCAATTCGAGCCGTGTGGGCATCCCGCTGGAAAAGAGACTGCGCCCCTCATCGCCCCTCCTAGGGCCGTGACACTCAGGAGCTCGCCTGCCGCAATCCCGTGAGAGCCCCGCTCCGTCCGGAGCCGCTCTCTGTCCCCGGGCCAGGCCGCCTGCACCCCTGTCACCGCCTGCCATTGGAGTGCGCTGAACGCGCTATCACCCCTCCTGCCGGAAGCCGTCCGACGACTGTGATCCACGCCGGGTCACCCAGCTGCACTGACCGTGCCCTGTGACCCCGCTTCGCTATCCCCGGACATCTCAGGCCGCGCCGCCCCCGCTGTGGAGACCCTCCTGCACCGCCGTGCTAAAGGGTCGCTGGCCGCGCCTGCCTACGTGCCCACACCTGCTGATTGAGGACCCAAGAACACTTCCCAAGCTGAGAGTCGCCCCGACCTGTGCCGACTCTCCACATCACGAAAGAAGTTCCAGTATCGGGCTCGGGGCCCGCAACGCCTTATTTCCCCGTTCGCAGGAACCGATCTCTGTGAGTACTGGAACTACAAGTAAAGAGACTACGAACTATCCATTTGAAACTACGAACCAAGAACATTTGCCTGCTTTACAACCTGGTGGCCTAGCGAAAACGTTATTGGTCTTGTGATAAGTCTGTTGAGATATATATACCTTATTTTTACATAAAGACTCGTATTTTTATATATATCCAAGTCTGGTGTCCGTTTCTGGGGGGATTGATGTATTTACTGTGTGTATGATTGTAAGTGCTTAACCAACAACGCCTGAGGAATCGCCTTGGCTGCTCACGCCACGCACCTAGAGGGTGAGCAAGGGTCATTCGCGAGGGGTTATCCTGCGCCCTGACGTGGAGGAGAGGGTTCCTGCTTGACACAAGGGCAACCTTGCGCCAACCAGAGATCCCCGACTCTAACATTGGTGGCAGCGGTTGGGATTTCGGATTTGCACTTATAATTTGCATACAGTGAATTATTAATCACCAGATAGGGAGAGCAGACCAAATAACGCAGCCACAGGTTTTCATTTGTTGAACTTTGTTGAGACATCTGCCATTACTGCAACCATGCCTGGCTCACACTCCGCTGGAAGAGCACTCTCTGTGATTTCTGAAATAGATGAGGTGGATTGGGAGAGACTGGAAGGCTACACGATAGAGCAATTGAAAGGCTACAGTGTAAAATTCCGAGTCCCCCATGCTGGATTCAAGAGGAGAACCCAGTACGCCAAGGCGCTGAGAGCCTGGAAGGAGTCACGAGACCCACGGAATGCGGGGGACATCGTTCCGCCCGACAACCTTGAGGAGCCCAGCAGGGTCCGGTCGCCAGAGGAGCTGGCAGACAGGGCAGCAGACAGGGCGCATGCAATGGAGATGGCAAAGTTGGCAGGACAGATGGAAATGGAAAAGCAGAAGTTCGCCCTGGAGGCACAACAACGCCAAATGGATCATGATATCAGATTGAAGGAGTTGGAGCTGAAGGCGAAATGTTTGGACACCGCTCCTTCTGGTGGCAGCACTCCACCAGCGCAGGTAGAGTCCAAGGTGTACATCCCCAAAGATGTAGTAAAGGAGTATTTTAGAAAGGATGACATAGGGCAGTGGTTTAGGGCCTACGAGGTGGCCATGTCCTCACACCGGGTCCCTGAGAAAGACTGGGGAGCGGGGTTGTGGGGAAGGTTCCTTGCTGAAGGGCGTGACACACTGTTAGATTTACCCTTAGATCTCCAAACCTCATACCCCCACATGAAGGAAGCTTTAATGACCAGGTATGGGTTAACTCCGGAGCTATATAGACAGCGGTTCAGGGAGACGAAGAAGATCCCTGAGAGTACGTATGTGGAGTATGTGACCTTTTTCTGCAGAGCGCTGGATGGTTGGGTGAAGGGTAGCAAAGTGAATGATTATCAAGGGCTGCTTGATTTAATTGCATGGGAGCACTTGTCCAGTCAATGTTTTCCTGAGCTACGCCAGCACCTGATTGATAGCAAGCTGTCCAACCCGAGGAAGCTTGCTGAGGAGGCGGACCGCTGGCTCAGCACCAGGGTCCACAAGGGTCAAGTGGGAGACTCCGCCAAAGGTGGGCAGGGTCCCCAGCAGAAGAGTGGGGGGGACAGGGGTAAACAGAAGGGGTTCCAAAAAGGCCCCCAAAGTAATTCCCAAGGGAACCAGCAGAAGGGTTCTCAGCCTCCCCCACCCCCGCAGCAGAACGGGGCCCCGACAGGTAGACCTGTTCCAAAGGGGCCCTTCAATTGTTATAAGTGTGGTGATCCGGGTCACATTGCCTCTGATCCTAAGTGTCGCCTGTTTGGTAAGACCGCACCCACTGGTGCTCCACCCCGGCAAGTAGCTAGTGTTAACTTTGGGGAGGAAGTAGCCGTCCAGGAGGGTGGGGGTCCCGGGCAGATGACCCTAGTCTCGCTAGGAGACAGTGAGATGGTCCCTGTAACCTACCTGCCCTCGAACCCTAAGAAATATGGGCAAGTGGTGACCATCAATGGAAAGAAGGTTGAGGCTCTTAGAGATACAGGAGCCAGCGTGACCTCGGTGAGGCAACACCTGGTGTCTCAAGAGCAAATTGTACCCAATGCCTACTGTAGGGTTGTCAATGCTGACAACGTAGAGAGTCGTTGTCCAATGGCTCAAGTTCCCTTTGAGTGGGGGGAGGTCTCTGGTACTCTACAAGTCGCTGTGAGAACTGACATGCCTGTAGACTGTCTGCTAGGGAACGACCTGGAGAGTTCCCCTTGGGAAAAGGTGGAGAAGACCACGCATCTGAGGATGGTGGGTCTACCCGACTGGGCGTGCGTGACCACCCGGTCCATGGCAGCCAGTAGGGGTGTTGAGAGGGTCCTGGAGCCTGAGGGAGAGGTCCAGGAACCGGCCTTAGGGAGAAGGCGCAGGAGGCGCGGGAAACCGGCCCCCGAAGTTCCCACGGCCCAGGAGGAAGTAGACCCTGAGGGGGATGCTCTGGAGCCTACCGGGGAACAGATTGCCGAACTGGGAGATCTGCCTGAGCTGACCCATTGGCAGCAAGAAGGAGGTCCCTCCAGGGAGGAATTCTGCAGGGAGCAGAAAGAATGCCCTTCTCTCGTGGGTATGCGGCAGCAGGCTGCAGACCAGGCCAATGGTGTTCAGGCCAAAACACACTACGTGTACTGGGAGAGTGACCTCCTGTATTCCGAGCCTAAGGCTGCTGAACCTGGGTCAGCCCGTGTGCTGGTGGTACCCCAGAAGTTCAGAACCTTCCTACTGGGGCTGGCTCACGATGTGCCGTTAGCAGGACATTTGGGGATGGACAAGACCTATGACAGGCTTGTCACCCACTTTTACTGGCCCCAAATGCACAAGAATTCAGATTCCTACTGCCGAACCTGTCAGACTTGCCAGGCAAGTGGTAAGAGCGGAGGGAAGCATAAGGCTCCTCTGCAACCTTTCCCTGTGGTCGGTACGCCATTCCAACGAGTGGGTATTGATATTGTGGGGCCTCTGGACCCCAAGACAGCCCTGGGCAACAGGTTCATCCTGGTCTTGGTGGACCATGCCACCCGGTACCCTGAAGCCATCCCTCTGAGGACAGTGACGGCCCCCGTGGTGGGACGGGCACTGATGGGGATTTTCTCCCGAGTGGGATTCCCTCTAGAGGTGGTGAGCGACAGGGGGACCAATTTCATATCCACATATATGAAATCCCTGTGGAAGGAGTGTGGGGTAACTTACAAGTTCACCACTCCTTACCACCCCCAAGGAAATGGGTTGGTTGAGAGATTCAACCGAACCCTCAAAGGCATGATCATGGGCCTGGACGGTCCAATGAGGCGTAAGTGGGACGTCCTCTTGCCATGCCTGCTCTTCGCTTACCGAGAGGTGCCACAGAAGTCTCTAGGGTTCAGCCCCTTTGAGCTTCTGTATGGTCACCCGGTAAGAGGACCTCTGAGTTTGGTGAAGGAAGGCTGGGAGCAATCTCCCAGGAAACCTCCCCAGAATGTATATAGTTACATGCTGGCCTTCCGAAACCAGACTCGGCGTTTCAGGCAACTTGCTGAGGCAAATCTGGAAGCCAGCCAGGAGGAGATGAAGCGGTGGTACGACCGGAATGCCACTCTGGTAGAGCTTCAACCTGGACAAAAGGTGTGGGTCTTGGCCCCAGTGGAGCCGTGTGCACTTCAGGATAAGTGGACAGGTCCATTTGAGGTTGTGGAGCGCAAAAGTCCTATCACCTACTTGGTGGACATGCAGACTCCCAGGAACCCTTTGAGGGTCCTACATGTTAACCGCCTTAAGCCCCACTTAGAGAGGACCGAAGTGGGCATGCTGCTGGCCACTGATGATGGAATGGAAGAGGAGACCGAGCCTCTTCCTGACCTCTTAGTGGCCTCTGAGAAAGATGGGTCAGTGGATGGAGTTAACCTCTCACCCACCCTGACGCCCGAACAACAGGAAGACTGCCGCCACTTGCTGGGACAATTTTCCGACCGATTCTCCCTGGTTCCTGGTGTCACAGATTGGTGCGTCCATGATGTGGACACAGGAGACAGCTTACCTGTGAAGCACAAGGCTTACAGGGTAACTGACAGGGTCAGAGCTTGCATCAAGGAGGAGGTCTCCAAAATGCTTGCGCTAGGGGTGGTTGAGTCCTCCAGCAGTCCTTGGTCCAGCCCCGTGGTCTTGGTCCCAAAGGCTGCTGCGCCGGGAGCCACACCTGAACTCCGGTTCTGTGTGGACTACAGAGGACTCAATTCAGTCACGAAGACTGACGCGCACCCCATCCCCAGAGCTGATGAGCTCATTGATCGGCTGGGGGCTGCCCGGTTCCTCAGTACGTTTGATTTAACGTCTGGGTACTGGCAGATCGCCTTGACCGATGGGGCCAAAGAGAGGTCAGCATTCTCTACCCCAGATGGGCACTTCCAGTTCCGAGTCATGCCATTTGGGATGAAGAATGCCCCTGCCACCTTTCAGAGGTTGGTCAACCAGGTACTGGTTGGGCTGGATGCGTTCAGTGCCGCCTACCTGGATGACATCGCAGTGTTCAGTGCCACCTGGCCTGAACACCTGCGCCACCTCTGGGAAGTGTTGATGGCGCTGCGCCGAGCAGGCCTCACGATCAAGGCAAGCAAGTGCCAGATCGGGCAGGGTTCCGTGGTGTACTTGGGACACCAAGTGGGGAGTGGCAAGGTGGCACCCTTGCAACCCAAAATTGAGACCATCCTGGCTTGGGAACCCCCCAAGACGCAGACCGCAGTGAGGGCCTTCCTTTGGCTCACTGGGTACTACAGGAGGTTTGTCAAGGGCTATGGAACGATCGTTGCCCCCTTGACAGAGCTGACTTCGAAGAAGCAGCCCAGGAACGTGATTTGGACTGACACCTGTCAGAAAGCTTTCGACACCCTGAAGACTGCCATGTGCACGGCGCCCGTGCTCTTGGCCCCTGACTTCTCCAGGGAATTCCTAGTCCAGACAGACGCTTCAGAGCATGGTGTAGGGGCTGTTCTCTCACAGATGACTGAGGAGGGCTGGGACCAACCCGTAGCCTTCATCAGTAGGAGGTTACTTCCACGGGAAAGTAGGTGGAGTGCAATTGAGCGAGAAGCATTTGCTGTGGTCTGGGCGCTGAAGAAGCTAAGACCCTACTTGTTTGGGTCTCACTTCCGGGTTCAGACGGACCACAGGCCCCTCAGATGGTTGATGCAAATGAGGGGTGAAAACCCGAAGCTGTTGAGGTGGTCCATCTCCCTACAGGGTATGGACTTTACGGTGGAACACCGTCCTGGTACAGATCACGCCAACGCTGACGGTCTGTCCAGGTATTTCCGCCTTAGTGATGAGGAACCCCCTGGGCAACGGTAGTTCTCCCCACATTTCAGCTGGAGGGGACACGTGTTAGACCTGGCACCTTGGCGTGAGTTTCCCTTCCACTTTTTGATGGTGTGCCTCGATTGTTTTGCTGGTGTTGTCCGCTCAGGGCACTGCGCCACGGCTAATCCGTGCCGCAGTGCAAGTGCTCCCAAAGTAAAATGTACCTGTAATTGATGTCCATGATTGGTTTATTGGATTCACTGTCAGTCCCCAGTAAAGTGCACCAAGGGTGCCAGGGCTTGTGAATGCCAATGCTGCTGGTGGGCTTGCAGCGCTGGTTGCGCCACCCACAGAAGCGGCCGTGTAAAATGTGTCTAGGGTCTGCCACCGCAGACCCTGTGCGCGGTCCCGGACCGTCGCGCTGACTGCGCAAGTGCCCCCACTTGCCAGTCCCTAAACCTTCCCTTACCTACATATTAGCCACCCCTCTGGTAGGCCCAAGGGCAGGGTGCATTGTAGGCATAAGGTAAGACATGCCCTGGTGTGTGTGGCATGTCTTAGTAGTGAATTACAGCCCTTTCCGTTCTTCACTATTGAAGGCTACCTGCTCTCCATAGGCCAGAATGGGCTGCTGGGATCACGCCAACGCTGTGACCCCAGTGGACTCAGAGAGCATGGTAGAGTGTCAAGTTTGGTATGCCTGAACTCAGAATAATAAAATACTTCTTGTAGTCAAGTTTATTTTAATATCCTGGGTTTGTAAATACTACTTTTAGAAAGTTAGTATTTACTGACCTGACCATCTCAGTCCGCCTCTGCTGTGTGTGTGCGTTCTGCCCAGCAACAGTAAGGAGCAGGGTTGGGGAATCCCCAGAGACAGGTTGGCTGCCAGGTGGTGGGTAGAGAGATTACACCTGGATGGGTGGGAGGAGTACACCTTGACTCTTGAATAGACCTGTGCTCTGCCACCACAAAGCCGGCGCCACCCCCTGTGGGGCGGCTGATGTCTCTGCCCTGCTGCTGAAAGGAAAGAGCAGAGTCACAATAACAAAGTGCTCCAGAACTGGACTGAGCCAGGCCTAGGCCCCCTGGCGCTAAAGAACAAAAGAATCATGGTATAAAAGTAGGAGCCTGGCTCCTAAGAAAGCAGAATCCTGTTTACCACAAAGAACCTCTGCCCGACTAGAAGGAGAAGGAGACGCTGGAGGAGCTGGCCTGCTGCCTGCCTTGCTGAGAAAGGAGAGGAAGAGACTTACTGAAAAGACTTTGCTACTTTGTGCTTGAACATTCTCCAAGGGCTTGATCTGAGCTTGCCCCCTGAACTGAACCCCAGGAACAGTGGGTTCTCTGTGCTTCTTGCTCATCCTCCAATTCGAGCCGTGTGGGCATCCCGCTGGAAAAGAGACTGCGCCCCTCATCGCCCCTCCTAGGGCCGTGACACTCAGGAGCTCGCCTGCCGCAATCCCGTGAGAGCCCCGCTCTGTCCGGAGCCGCTCTCTGTCCCCGGGCCAGGCCGCCTGCACCCCTGTCACCGCCTGCCATTGGAGTGCGCTGAACGCGCTATCACCCCTCCTGCCGGAAGCCGTCCGACGACTGTGATCCACGCCGGGTCACCCAGCTGCACTGACCGTGCCCTGTGACCCCGCTTCGCTATCCCCGGACATCTCAGGCCGCGCCGCCCCCGCTGTGGAGACCCTCCTGCACCGCCGTGCTAAAGGGTCGCTGGCCGCGCCTGCCTACGTGCCCACACCTGCTGATTGAGGACCCAAGAACACTTCCCAAGCTGAGAGTCGCCCCGACCTGTGCCGACTCTCCACATCACGAAAGAAGTTCCAGTATCGGGCTCGGGGCCCGCAACGCCTTATTTCCCCGTTCGCAGGAACCGATCTCTGTGAGTACTGGAACTACAAGTAAAGAGACTACGAACTATCCATTTGAAACTACGAACCAAGAACATTTGCCTGCTTTACAACCTGGTGGCCTAGCGAAAACGTTATTGGTCTTGTGATAAGTCTGTTGAGATATATATACCTTATTTTTACATAAAGACTCGTATTTTTATATATATCCAAGTCTGGTGTCCGTTTCTGGGGGGATTGATGTATTTACTGTGTGTATGATTGTAAGTGCTTAACCAACAACGCCTGAGGAATCGCCTTGGCTGCTCACGCCACGCACCTAGAGGGTGAGCAAGGGTCATTCGCGAGGGGTTATCCTGCGCCCTGACGTGGAGGAGAGGGTTCCTGCTTGACACAAGGGCAACCTTGCGCCAACCAGAGATCCCCGACTCTAACAGTATTAATAGCGGCCTGAAAGCAAGTAGCGATTCATATCCACATCTTTTTGTAACAGAATTAGTCAAGAATTCCCTGCCCCAGGTTAAGAATAGAGTATTGAAAGTAGAGAGCTTTTGGCAAGCTAACACCCCGTCACAAATGTTACAAATGTTACAGTACCATCAGAATAGAATTAGAGAAGAACAAGAACACGAACAAAGATGTATGAAAGACACGAAAATGAAAATGCTCGTCGCCCAGTCAGTTCCAGCTGACAGTCATAAAAAGGGTGCGACACAGTCCAGTAATTCAGCGGTTCCTGTTAAAGGGACATGTAACTATTGTAAACAGCCAGGTCATTATATAAACGATTGTGCAGTTCTGAAACATAATATCTCTACGGGTAAAACCAAGGAAAGACCGCGTCCACCTAGACAGGATCAGATCCAACGACAAGTACCTCAGAATGTACAGCCTATGCCAGCTTCACAACAGACCGTAGCGGTACCACAACCACAGCCTAGTGTCGCCACACAAAACACGACACAACAGATGTACCAGTATGCACAAAATGACTATCCCGATTATCAGCGATACACATGAAACAGCCTAGAGAGGGAGGTTGGCTTACCCCTTATTGAGGTTCCTGTAGATCAAGAGGGTCCTTATGTACATAGTCAAGTATTAGGGAAGGACAGAAAGTTTTTAATTGATACAGGGGCAAGCAGAACAACTATAAGTCACGACGAGGTTCCAGGGGCACCCCTCTCAGGCTCACAGAATGTTTCCCTTGGATTTTCAGGAAAGCCTATTGTTAACGAAGTATCGCAACCTCTTCCTCTTGCAGTTGGTCCATTGATACGGACTACAGATTTATTGCTTACAAAATCATGCCCAGAAAACTTGTTAGGTATAAAGACATTGAAAGCTCTAGGAGCTGTAATATGTTGTTCCCCAGAAGGGGTACGATTGTTTTTGCGTGAATTTAAAGGTCACTACGTATTGAAAGACATAGATCACCGGTTACAGAATGTCCCTGCACATTTATGGGCACAAGGCCCCACTGATGTAGGTTGTATGCACATTACACCATATCGAGTCACACTCAAAGCAGGAGTGGTATTACCACGAATTCGACAATACAAGTTACCCCCAGATGCTGTAGTGGCTTTGCTGCAAATCATTGACGAGCTCATAGCACAAGGAGTGGTTGTGGAAACCGACTCCAATGTATGTAATTCTCCTATTATTCCAATTCTTAAACGAACTGATCCAGAAGCACCCCCCGTTTATCGATTAATTATTGATCTGCGCGAATTAAATAAATGCATTGTACCACAGTATCCCGTGGTTCCAGATATCTCTTCATTATTAACAGCTATTGATTCAGAAGCAACGTTCTTTACTGTAATTGACCTCAAGAACGCCTTCTTTAGCGTCCCAATCGATCCGGAAAGCCAATATTTGTTCGGATTCTGTTTAAATGGACGAAGCTTCAAATTTGCACGCGCACCTCAAGGATTCACAGAAAGCCCCAGCATCTACAGCCAAGCACTGAAAAGACAACTTGACAGTATCCACATGCCTGTTAACACTACCCTGCTTCAGTATGTCGATGATCTGCTGATCACCGCCCGAAGCGAGCCCGAATGTGAAAAAGCATCACTGACCGTTTTACATTTCCTGCCCGACAAGGGGCACAAGGTGTCCCCTTCGAAGCTGCAATTCTGTGTTCAGCAAGTTGTGTACCTTGGGCACTTGCTGTCCAAGGGGGGGAGACAGCTCACACCTGACCGCATCCAGTTAATTGTAAACATGCCACCACCCAAGACACAAAAGGAGGTGCGGGCCTTCATAGGTCTCACTTCATACTGTAGGCAATGGATTCCCCAATATGCATTTCTAGTAAAACCACTCATTCAGTTGACAACCCAGGAGGCAGCGACTTCGACTGTCCTCCCTTGGACTCAGGAACATGCACAAGCTTTTGAAGACTTAAAGAAAGCCTTATGTCAAGCACCTGTTTTAGCGACACCATGTTACAGTAAGCCTTTTACACTTTTTGTTACAGAACGCGAAGGTACTGCCTTGTCAGTACTCACTCAGGAACAAGCAAGTTCACACAAGCCGTGTGCTTACTTTTCTAGCACATTAGATCCAGTAGCCCAGGCTCTGCCTACGTGCCTGAAATCAGTCGCAGCGACAGCTTTAGCGATCAGACAAAGCGATTCCATAGTATTAGGACATCAATTGATAGTGCAAGTTCCACACTCCGTGGAAGTTCTTTTAAACCGAACTCAGACTCAGCACTTGACTATAGCACGACTGACAGGTTATGAATTAACATTGTTCCAGCCACACATAGAAATCAGACGCTGTAGTACATTAAATCCTGCCACACTTTTGCCATTAAGTGGAACAGACCCATTGGCACATGATTGTATTGAAGTCATTACAATTACGACGAAACCCAGACAAGACTTGACAGACACTCCATTACCAGATCCAGACCTGACACTTTATGTGGATGGTTCATGCATGAGAACAAGTACAGGAGAGTTAGTGGCCGCTTACGCAGTCACGACAGACACCGAAATTATTGAAACGAATTGTATTGACACCTTGTCAGCTCAAGCAGCAGAACTCATCGCTCTGACACAAGCCTGTATTCAAGCCAAAAATAAAAGAGTCAACATATACACAGATTCACGTTATGCATTCGGAGTTGTACACGACTTCGGAGTCCTTTGGCGAGAGAGAGGTTATTTAACTTCTCACGGTGCCAACATTCAACACGGTCCCCTCATTCAAGCTCTGTTAGATGCAATACATCTGCCTACTTCAATATCCATCATGAAGTGCAAGGCCCATACAAAAATTACCGATATCATTTCCCAGGGTAACGACCTAGCAGACCGAACAGCTAAGCAAACAGCACAGAATCGGACTCATGCAACCGACTTGACAAAGACAATAGTTCCAACATCGACACACTGCATGACAGTAAGGGATCCCGCCCTTGATGTAATCGACATACAGACACATGCTACACCAGAGGAAATCAAGAAATGGACTGAACTAGGAGGGATCCAAACAGATCAGGGATGGATGACGAAGGGAAAATCTACATGGTTTCTCCCCGACTCCATGGTTCAAGTTATCATTAACACAATACATAGTCCAGCGCACTTAGGAGAGAAAGCTATGTTAGACAGTATTCAAAACATTTGGTTTAATAAACACTTACGAGCTGCAGCCAAACAGAAAGTGCGTACTTGTATGATTTGTTGTCAGTTCAACCCAGGTAAAGGCGTTCCTGTAGAGCAAGGTGGATTTCAACCTCCCGATCACCCTTTTGAAGTCCTCCAGATGGATTATATCCAGATGGAACGTTGTCGAGGATTCAAATATGTCCTCGTAGTTGTATGTGCACTTTCCCGTTGGACAGAAGCATATCCAGTCTCAGATTACACTGCCCCGACCACTGCCAAGCAGCTGGTTCGTCAATTCTTCCCACGGTATGGTTTGCCCCGTATCGTGTACTCAGATAATGGTCAACCGTTCTCATCCGAGCTAATGAAACACATTTCACTCCTGTTAGGCTATCAATGGAAATTCCACTGTGTCCGGCATCCCGAGGCAGCAGGTCTCGTGGAGCGTCATAATCAGACTCTGAAAATACGACTTTCTAAAATCTGCAGAGAGAAAGGCGTCGACTGGATAGTAGCTTTACCAGTTGCGCTCTTTTACATGAGAATGATAGCACATTCTCGAACAGGGCTATCCCCGTACGAGGTGGTCTTCGGTAGGCCACCAAATATGTGGGGGACGCCTATACCTCGTAAAATCACTGATGTTGATTGTAATATGCTGACAGATTACCTTGCTTCCTTGATGTCTGCACTACAATCTTGCCGTTCACAGGTAGCTGTAGCCTTTCCCGACAACACCGAGGTGAAGCCCCATGAAGTGGTTCCCGGAGACTTTATTTTCGTAAGAAATTTCGACAGGAGGAGCCCGCTGGAGCCTCGCTGGCAAACGCCGAAATTAGTACTCCTGACCACGAGGACAGCAGTGAAGATTGAGGGTCGCAAGGGTTGGCTACATTCGAGCCATATCAAGAAATTTCATGGACTGCCTTCTGATTTGAACTCTCAGCCCTACCCTCCTCCACAGACTGACTCAAAACTCCCCCTGGTCGAGAAAACTGCTGCCCAAGAATACAAACTGAAACTAAGGTCTAGCAAGTCAGACAATTTGATTGTTTAAGTCCTCTTCTAGGTGAATCGGTTAAATTAGTTTCTGACATGTATCCTCTAGACCGAAATAGAGAGAGAGATAGACAGCAACAGCTCAAGAAACGTGCATATTGTAAATCACTTCATAGTCACTGTATAGTGACATTATTGATTATGTTTTTTCTAAATCTTCTGATTATTGCTGCAAGTATACTGTTGCACATATACTACCCTATTTTCACGCGTGCACATTCTGCTTCCGATGTTACTGCCGAACACTCTTTTAGCGAATTACCTCCACATGAGTTGCCCTACAGACTTGCGCTGCGCAATAACACATTCATTAGTATGTTACATCACTCCCATCAGGCCAACAACGCTACAAATTGTTGGATATGTGGCCGACTCCCTCCCTACCAGAAATACAAGGGAGTTCTGCCCCTCTTTCCATATCCATTCACACACAATGGTTCCTGTGGTGCATGGTTTAGTTTGATTAATTCTTTAGATTCGAATACCGTAGTTTATCAGAGCAACTGGGTATGGGGAAACCTGAACTTAGTTTTGCTTAAAGCCTGTTACCCTAACAAGGAGGGACTTCCCAAAAGGACAGGAACTGATCTAGAAAATGAAGTATATGGATTAGGTAATTTTACACTTAACCTCATGATTCTGAATGTTGAATCCGAAGCTGCACCAGTCTTGCCTGCTATGTCCGTATTACCAGTCAAAGGTGAATTATGTGTAAGAAAGAATGGTTCAGTACACTTGGGTCATAGTAAATGTATTACTGTGATCGAATTCAGTGATCAAGGCAAGTCTACATTTAGAGCTTCCCGTCATTCCTACTTCATTTGTGGTCATACCGCATATATACGTTTACCTCAAGATTGGGATGGTACCTGTTACATTGCATTCCTTCTGCCACCTGTTTTCCTAGCCCCTCCTGATTATCATAGAAACACCCATCTAGTACACAATAGACCCCAGAGAGATCTCCCGATTGTCAACTACACTGAAACGGCATGGGAACAATATACAGACTTCAATAAAGGTCTCTTTCCCTACATAGGTGTTGTCTCTAATAGTAAACTGATACGCAGATTAACCAGAACCCTTGAAGCAGTAGTGAATGAAACTACCTCTGCCCTAGGCAACTTAACAGAGGAGCAGTCTGCGATGCTGATTGTTGTTCTCCAAAATCGTCTTGTCCTTGACGTCATCCTGGCCGATAGGGGCGGAGCCTGTAGAGTCATCGGATCGAGTTGCTGTGTTTTCATTCCAGAAAACGCGCCATCAGTATATAAAGCCATAACTCGTCTTCATAAGATTGCAAGTCAGATACACCAGAATCCAGGCACCTGGACGTGGTCCGGTTGGTTCTGGAGTGTGTTGTCAGCCTGGGGATGGAAAGTCCTATCCTTCCTAGGTATTGCCCTTCTCATAGTATTCAGTTGCTGCCTGTGTCTACAATGTGGACCAGCGATTTGCGGCCTGTGTGCCACATCATGTATTCCACACTCAAGTTCTCATTCAAAATCCCGGAAGAAGAAAGAAGAACAAATGATGTTACATGAACAGATTGATGGATTCCTGAGGATCGATATCTCATGAAGGGTCCGTAGGGGACAAGGAGGGAATGAGGAAATATGAATTTTATGATCAATTGTGTCCCCTATCTTAGACCCCAACGGCTCCATGTACATGCTACAAGTACATGTATGTTCCCTCCACTTCCAGCTATGAAGACGCAAATACATATGCGTCCAACGTTAACATGTCCTCTTTCAGATCCACCATGAATGGGTCGGATATTCCGTTCCTAAGTATGCCTTGCCACCGTCTTTATATGGTGTACCTTTCACGTTTTTCAGCTCTGGCAAGTTAGGCCCTGAATTCTGCCATCGAGCTTTTCCTGCTTTCTGCCTCTGAATGCTCCAGCCTGGACCTGTATCTGTATCCCTGACCTTTGTCTTACTTCCTGCGCGGCTAACGGTGCCTGGCCCGGCCTGTTGCCTGCCAAGACTGTATTCAGCCTTCAAGTTATCTGCTCCGCTCCTCGAGAAATACATTCCTGTCTAGTAGTTTAGGTAAACATCCTCCCAGCTACAGAGCAAAGGGCCCGGCCTTACTGTCTCCGTGCAAGTAACCCATAGCTCCTGTTACCATGATAGGCCCATGCCCCCTCGCATCTCATGTAGACACGTAGACGCTTATACACGCACTAGAAGTCAGTATAGGATAGCCTCTGCCTGAGAGACCTTTCCTTCCAGATAATACAGTTCTTTAAACACGAGATATTAGATACGATTTGGGATTAGGTTGTTCTGACATCCCAGACTTCTGTCTCCTCATGTAGGGCTAAATGTCAAGTCCCCTTCACCCTCCAGTTACACGTCAATCACACGTCATGCTGCCGTGCGCGCACCTCTGCCATGTATTTCTGCTGACTTTGCAGGATTCTCTTATGGATCCACCCACCTGTGACATCCTCATAATGACGTTTCTAAGTACACGCCTATTGTAACGCCTTTTTTCATTACGTATGTGTATTCTTATCTCTCTTCTCAGCTGTTACGCCTCCTGCATTTGCCTTTACTGTAATGCATTGACTATATATATGACAACCTGTCAATA
Source organism: Triturus cristatus (assembly GCF_964204655.1). Taxonomy (NCBI): domain Eukaryota; kingdom Metazoa; phylum Chordata; class Amphibia; order Caudata; family Salamandridae; genus Triturus; species Triturus cristatus. The sequence continues at coordinate 1,127,481,692 of NC_140588.1, read as the reverse complement.
AAGTATTGCTCGATCCCTTCCCGAACCTTCGTGGTGACGGAATCCGATTGCCTGGTTCGAACCAATTCCTTTGTAAGGAATAAATCCCCTTTTAAAACCTCAAATACCACGGATTCTGCCTCTTATTTTTACTGAGTTATTCTTATTGAACTTTACCGCATAAATTAAGTCTAGGTAATTTAAATTTACCACAACATGAGGCAACTCACGAGGGACAAGACGGCGTTTGTATGGACTGAGGAGACGCAGGAGGAGTTTGACACGGTGAAACAGGAAATTAGCCAAGCGATCCCGCTGCAGGGGTACGATCCCCAGGGGCGGTCCATATTGATGACGGACGCGAGTGACAAAGGGCTAGGAGCGGTGCTCATGCAAGAACGACCAGAAGGAGAGACGGAGACGATCAGCTTCGCGTCCAGGACGTTGACGGCGTCGGAACAAAGGTTCAGTGTGATCGAGAAAGAGATGCTGGCGGTGGTATGGGCCATGGCGAAGTACCGTCAGTTCCTGTGGGGCACCAGATTTCAAGTGAAGACGGATCACAAGCCCCTAGTGAAGGTTTTGACATCGGATGGTCATGCCAGCGCCACACCCCGGATAGCGAAAATGACGCTGAAACTCCTGGAGTATCGGTACGACGTGGAGTACATCCCGGGCTCAAGAAACAAGATAGCGGACTACCTCAGCAGGGCGTCAGCGATGGACAGTGCCTCCAATGGCATGGAAGACGAAGACGAGATGGTAGCCCTGACAGACGACCCGGAAAAAGCCATCAGCAGGCAGGAGTGGAAAAACGCGTATGCGGCGGATGAAGATATGGAGGACATCAAGTTGTACATTGTACGAGGGTGGCCAGAACGGAGACGACAAAGACCCAAAGTCCGGCAGTTCTACGAGGTCAGAGAAGAGCTGTCGGTGGGGAACGACGGGGTGTTCGTCTACAGAGGCCACAGAGTGGTACCACCGGAGAACATAGTACCGGCCCTGCTATCCATACTACATGAAGGTCACCTGGGAATCGTGAAGACAAAGGCCAGGACTAAACAAACGTACTGGTGGCCAGGAATGGACATGCAAGTAGAGAGGCACGTGAGAGACTGCGTGCAGTGCCAAGGTGCGGACAAGATACTGAAGCCAATGAGACCACCCTTAGGGAAGTTCACGAACCCCAGTAACCCATGGGAAGAGGTCGCAGTGGACATATTAGGGCCTATACTAGACGAGCAGGGGATCCCCAAATACCTCTGTGCGTTAGTAGACAAGTACTCGAAATGGCCAGAAGTGCACATCAACGAGATCATGGACACGGACGAAATACTGCGCTTCCTCAAGGCAGTGTTCCTCAGGGAAGGCATACCCAGGACCATAATCAGTGACAATGGCCCCCAATTCACCTCGGACAAGTGGGTCACGTTTGCAAACAGGAATGGCATACTACTTCGGCACACCTCGATATATTATCCGGCCAGCAATGGACAAGTAGAAAGGTTCAACAGGGTGCTTATGGGCTCCATACAAGCGGCCATCACGAGGGGCAAAGACTGGGAGAAAGAAGTGCAAAGCACGATATGGGCGTACCGTATCACCTCCACCGGTACGGGGTACAGTCCCTTCCAGATCTTACGAGGAAGGCAACCCTTCACCAGAGACAATGTTGCGTTGCAGGAGAAGACCATCACCAGCAAATGGTCTCCGCGGTGGTGCAACACAACCTGGAGAAGGCACAACGCATTTATACGGAACACTACAACCGCAACAAGAGGGTGAAGGAGACGGCGTTGGAAAAAGGGGAGTGGGTCAGAGTGAAGCTGGCAGTCCTGAAGCGGAAGGGAGAAAGCAAGTACTCCCCACCCCTAAGAGTAGAAGAGGTGTACGACCGGGCAGCATTGCTCAGCGACGGAAACGTGTGGTCTCACGATCGCATGGCCAAGTGCAACAAAATCATACAATGGCCCCGTGAGGACACGGAAGGGGAAACCCCGACGGAAGGGCCGACAAGGGACGCAGGTACGTCCAAAAGAGAGCACGGAGAGAACATGAGTGAAGAGCTGGAGAGAGAGAGAGACACACCAGGTGGATGGTCCCCGGGGGAAACGACCCGGGAAGACGGTGAGAAAGAAGAGAGAGAGGGCCAGGGCACTCCGTAAGGAACCGACGGAGGCCCGGTCGCAGAAGGAGGCCGAGAAGGACATTCCACACCGGTAAGACACACCCGGGTGGGGAGAGCTGTGGTGAGACCATCCAAGTTTAGAGACTATGAAATGGACTGACCACATGGTCGGGGTAATTATGTTGGGTGGTATGAAAAGGGGGAGATATGTAGTGCCGCGGTCTAGTTGACGTGCACTACGTAAGGACGGCGAAGTGCGTAGCGGCCATATTGGACGCTACTGCGCATGCGCGAGCATTAGCGTGTTGCGAGTGACGGCGATTGGAGCGTGTTGCCCGGCGCTCTCTCGGAGTAGCGATATAAGTGATAATAAAGGCATCTACTTACCTCACAAGGCCTCCTGCAAGTTATTGGGGAACAGCAGCAAGCAGACACAGCACCTAGCATCATTACACCGACAAGTACAACTGCACTCCGCGAGACCATTAGCGGTAAAAAAGGATCCTATAAGTAAATTATGAACAAATGTGTCATTGGTCTTAATAGACGGAACATGCATTAGAGACGTGAAAGGGGAACACAGAGAGTTTATGGCTTACCTAGTGTAAACAGGAAAGGACTCGTGGCTGAAAACGGGGAAAAACATGGATGTGAAACCTTGAGTAGGGGAGCACGGCAAAGTGTAACTCAGAAACTACCGATTAGAAAGCAGTCTAATGTTAAAAGTTCTTACCGCATATCACCCAAGGCGGGCCGCTGCGATGCCGAACAGTTCAAAACGGTCCCATGGAAACGGTAACGTGATGACGTCTATACGTTACATTTAAAGGAGTGGCAACCGCAAGGCGCTCAAGGATAAAGCAACTAGCTAAACTTTATTGATCACCGGGATGAAGCAAGAGACAATGGGGCAGTCCTGTGTAGCGGACAGAAAGAGAAAGAACTAAATAAACAAAAAACAGGGCAAAAAAAGCATCACAAGTAGGTGTTCGAGAGACAAGCTATAATGAGTGAAAAAGAAAGTGATCAAATTCTGTCTTAAAAAAAGATAGCAAGAGTGACATTTCAAATCCTGTACAATGAAGGCATAGTAACATGTTCCCAAGCATGTGTGTTTACAGAAAACATAATAATTTTTAGTGATCATTTAAACCCCCTGGAATAATGGTACCTAGATGTGTGATCCAAAAGGTTTCTCTGCGTGCTAGAGAGGTGTGATACTCTAACCCTGGAACCTGTTCTACTTTTTCAAGAACGCTAAATCTAATTTGCGGGATGGTGTGGGAAATATTAACCCAGTGTGAGGCTAAACAAGAGTTCAAGTTTTTATTGCAGATAGTACTTTTGTGTTCGATGATGCGGGTTTTTAATTTTCGTGAGGTACTACCTACATAAACCAGTCAGCATGGGCATTGAATGGCGTAAATGAAACAGTGTTGCAATCAGATGTATGATGCAACATGATTTTTTTGCCCGTGTGGGGGTGAGTAAAACTGTTGCCCGGGATGATGTTACTGCATTGGCCGCAGTTCCAGCATTTTTTCATACCTTTAAAGTTGGTGTTTATAGTCTTTGGTTTAGATTTTAGATATTCTCTTAAGTTTTTGGATCGACTGTGAGCAAATAAGGGGTTGTCCTTAAATAGGTTAGAAAAGTCTTGTTCTTGCTCAATAATCTCCCATCTATGCTTAATAATTCTGTTCATTTTAAATGCCTGGGTCGATAGTTTAAGGACAAATACTTCCCTATCATTCTTGTTTTTTTCAAATTTCTTGAGTAGGTTTTCACGCTTCTTTTGTTGTACCCTCAATTTTGCTGCTTCAAGTACTTCCTCTGGGTATCCTCTCTGCTTGTATCGGATTATTTGTTCGTTAATCAAGTTTTGACATTGTGTGGGTTCGGATGTAATCCTTTTAATCCTAATGAGTTGAGATACTGGAAGGTGGTTTTTTAATGAAGTAGGATGTGCGCTTGAGTAGTGAAGTGCGTTGTTAACATCAGTAGGCTTTCTATGAACTGTAGTAGTAAGCCCAGTTTCAGTTTTTTGAATTTCAATATCCAGGAATTGGATGCGTTCGGGTTGAATGTTGAATGTAAATTGTATCCTCGGGTTCTGCCTGTTCAATTCGCGTATGCATGTTTCCAGAGTCTCTTGATCTCCCCTCCAGATGACGAGTATATCATCTATATAACACATGTATGCGATCATATTAGTTTCCCAATCTTGATTGTGCAAGATATAAGTGTCCTCGAAAAGTGCCATAAAGGTGTTGGCATACGAAGGTGCTCCTGGAAATCCCATTGATGTACCTGTTTTTTGTAGATAAAAATGATCTTGCCAAGTGAAATAACTGTGATATAAATAAAAGTGCAATAATTCCAGACGAAAAACACCTGTTTCTTTATCTGTGGAAGAATGAAGTAATCTCCATTCTACGGCCTCTAAACCTTCATTGTGAGGAATGGAGGTGTAAAGAGCGACTACATCTATAGTGTAGAGTAAGATTTGATCCTTGAAGTGATGACCAAGTGATTCAAGTTTCAGCAAACAGTCCGTTGTGTATTTTATATAAGTGTCCTCTGTAAAAGAGGTTGTAAATGGTAGTCTATGAATTGTCCAATGGGTTTGTGTATTGAATCGCAGCCACTTTGAAGCAGACGCCACGACGGATACGCTGTGATAAAGCTACACTACCGAGGGATTTAGAATTCTACAGTTGACTCCATATTTTTCACAAGTTTTGGTTGGAAAGGGCCCACTGAGTTGCCTACCAAATGAATGCTAACGCTTGGTGCAAGACAGCGCGGACGCTGGGCAATTCTCACCTTTACTTGGGGTGTCTGCGAGCGGCTTCTGCCTTGTGTGGGACGCCGTGTGGACGCTTGATTCCCCTGCCGCCTCGCGCCACCTGAGGCTGCAGCAGGACCACAAGACCCAGCATCCCCCTTTGCCACGCCCACTTCCGCCGGACTACGCGCCTGGAGGCGCTACTAATTCAGAAGCTCCCTCCGCGTCGCGGGATCGCGCGCGGGTCGGCGCCGGGAGAAGCCCGGGACAAGGGCGGGACCGTCTGTGGCCGTCCGGGGCCGGACGAGGCCGGGCCGGGCTACAACTCTTGATCCTTGAGCCAATTCCTGGACACCTTCACATCTGCCAGAGGACAGGGGAGATAAGTCACGGGGGCGTTCGTGGGTTATACATTGTTATCAGACAACACCCACTGTTTTGTGCTTGGTATTGGCTAGTCACAAGTGGTTGACTAAGGGTTAAAGCTGTTCGGTTGTTAGACGACATTATAAACCCGTTAGGCCAAAGCTGCACCATAGGTAAAACGAAAAAACCCCACAGTAGAACAGGGGGAGGAGTAAAGGGAACCTTAGATGCATTCATCACACGGGCAGAATCCTTGCTTTCACACGAAATACTGTTGACGGAGCGTAGGTTATCTCTCGATTCCCTCCTGGCACACAAACGATCTTCACTGGGGACAATTGCTGAGTGTGTCACACCTGGGGGGAGTATCCCTGAAGGTCAGAACATTTCATCCCATAGTAACACCCAGCACGTGACCACAGTACAAGTTCACACATCAACGGTAGTAGACGGGGAACAAGAGGTAATAATATTGGAGGGGTCTTTAACCCCCCCCTGTCAACACCATACTTCTCCCTCGAGACCGAATGTAACGGTGTCAGGAGTTTCCGAGCCACCTACCCCGGGTATCAGGGAAATCAGAGTTGAAGAACAAACTGGGAATGCCACTGGGGGAGAGAGAGAACCTGACATCCCACTAGGGAGGGAAAGTGAAGTGATCACCCGCTCGAAAAAGATGTTATTGGGGACAGACCCCACCCTAGCTCCTGGCCCTATTGTGATTGTAAGGTCCTGCCTAACGCACATCGTAAAGGAACCGAAAAAATTAGAAATGGCAATAAATCGAAAAAAGGAACACTCAGGAATGAGCCCATAGCTACTGAGGACATAAGATCCCGACCTACTTGCACACAATGTGAAACCTGTTCCCCGGTAATTAGAAAGGAATGGTTAATGGAGATAACGAAAGTATTAGAGTCCAACATAGAAGCCCTTCTCCTTAAACACTTGGCCCCCTTAGTAGAACATATCAAGAAAATTGAGGGGAAAATAATTAGGTTGTTGGTTGTTGGATGACCAAAACAGGGAACACCCGGTGGCCCAAATAATCACGACTCAGGAAGGGTTGGGGAGTGCCTCGCGTCCCGCCAGCGCCGATTTAAATAACAGCAGGCTGGTAGGGAGCAATTTGAGAGCTGCCACTATAGTGAACAAGGACAGAGATACACCTCCCATCATTGCAACCCCTAGATCACAGCAGGAGGGTAAGAATATAGGGACGGCAATAGCTCACAGTCTTCCAGAGGCACAGGCCCAGAGTACTCCGGGTCTTCAGACATTGGACCTCCCCCCAGCCTCCTGTCCATACACAATAGTCCTGGCGGGAGTCCCAGCCCAAAACCCCGACAGAGAAGAATCGACAAGCTCCCTGATCAATAAAATTAACCACTGGTTATATAACAATGTGAAGGGAGTTAATTTGAGGAATACTCAAATCCTTATGGCAAGAAGGGTAGCTTGGGTTGGACCTTCAGAGAAAAAATTCCCAGGGGATTGCGTTATTGTTAACTTCAGAGACCCGCAAATGGTAAAAGAATTACTCGCTTCTAGTTGTGGGTTCTTTGATAGTGGGTCGACAATAAAAATGCTTCCACTTAATTTTTTCTACAGGGACCACTTAACCGAGCAACGACAAACGACTTGGAGAAGAAGGGTAATGCATAATTTAAGAAACAATAGTCCGTGGTCTGGCCCAAACCGGTTCACCCCACTATGTGAGGCAGCAGTGATGGACGAACTGGACTGACTGGCCCATGAAGAGCTTTTAGAGCCCCTACCTCCCTCAGCTAATTCAGTGCACAAGGAGTTTCTGGATATCACGGGAAATATTCCCGAACTTTCCACCAGGCAAAATGAAATTTCACCAATTCCTGTAGTCAAAAGTGTGGTTCCGGGAGGGACTTGCTTTGCAGGGTTCCTTGACCAAAATCAGTCCACCCTAGCCAGGAGGACAATAAATTACGAGGCGGAGGAACTTAGGGTGGTCTCTTGGAATATTGCAGGATTATCTTCCAAGTTAAAAAACAAGGAGTGGTTGGATTTTAGTCAGAAATTCCATATTATCTGTCTACAAGAAACGTGGGAGACGGATAGTAGTGCTGCACACTTAGAGGGATATAAAATGTTTTTTGTACCGGCCCGGAAATCTAGTATGGGAAGAGCGAAAGGAGGACTAGTAATATATGTGTCTCTCAAACTACAAGGGACCTGGGAGGTCTTGGGCTGGAGTTCGGATCATTTACAGGGCATCAGTTATCGCAGGAAGGGCTTAAGATTTGTCTTAATAAATTTTTATAATGCAGTTCAGCCAACGCAGAGGTTGAATGAGCTCGAGGATAGATTATCAGATATACACTCCAGGGGAAATAACCCCCCAACCCTGATTTTGGTGGGCGATTTTAATTGCCATCAATGCCCACACTTAAAATGGGAAGGGGCTAAATGGGATTTCTGCCCCTCTACCAAGGACTGGCATCTAGAACATTCACTGGAAGGTAGTAAACTTGGTAATATCCTGGGCACATATGATCTAATCCCTACGATGGACTTAATCAAGCCCATTAACTCAAATATTATTAACCCAACGTTCAAAGGCAGAGGCAGGGATACTATTATTGATTTTATTTTTGTTTCTAATGGTCTTAAATACAGGATCGTAGATTTTAGTATACAGATTAGCATTTTTAGTGACCATAACCCCTTGGTGTTGTCATTGATGGTTGAGGACTCATCCTCTCAGGCAAAGGCCAGTATGACGAGGGGCAAATTAGATGCAATTGATCAAGGCAGGCACATACGTTGGTCTAACATAGATGGGGAAGCATTTTATAAAAATCTTATTGCAACCCCCGACAGTGGGATCTGGATGTGTTTAGACCAGGATGTCAAAGGCAAAAAATTGATAAATGTCTTTGTAAATATGGCAAGGGACATCGACAAGTTACTCAGGGCTAAAGTACCACCTACGTCCAACAGCCAACCAAAATGGTTTGACAAAGCATGCTCCAGTGCCCAAAGAGAATTAAAACGGGCACTTAAAAAAGTACCGAAAGACAGGAGCAGGATAATGGAATGCAGGGCCCAATATAAGCTGGCCATAAAAAGGAGGAAACAAACTATCCAATCTGAGGCTTGGGGAATTTAAAGGAGGCAGCGGAGTTGAGAGACATGTCTAAATTCTGGAAGGTGATAAATGACCCAATTTTTCAGACATCAAATAGCGAGAAGATGGCCTGTAACATCCTTCCAGAAGAATGGGTTTCTCATTTTAGTAAGTTGTATAATCATGTCAGTGCTCCAACCCAATTAGCCACAGATGAGGGGACTCTGCCAAATTCATGGGTGGAGTTTACAGTGGACGAAGTTAAAAATGGAATATGTGCCCTGACAAGAAACAAGGCCCCAGGGCCAGACGGGATTCCTCCAGATCTATTCTTATCACAGGTTGAGCTGTGGGCTCCTATACTAGCGAGAATTTTTAATACAGCCGTGGAAGAGGGACTGCCAAGGTCCTGGTCAACTGCCCATATTGTCCCCATATTTAAAAAGGGAAATAAGAGCAACCCACAATGTTACCGACCGATTTCTTTAATCGATGTGTCTGCAAAGGTGCTAGGGAAGGTGATTCTAAATCGTCTAATGGACTGGGCGGAGGAAAAGGAAATTATTACAGACACCCAGTACGGTTTTAGAATGGGCCGCTCAACTACTGACCAATGCCTCAATTTATACAATCTGGTCGCAAAATATACTGTGGCTGGCGAAGGTACAGTTTTTTTAGCATTTATGGACCTGACAGCAGCCTTCGACCGGGTTAACCGAGGGAAATTATGGGAGATTCTAGAGTTGCTAGGGGTAGATTTAAGCTTGATATTCATTTTAAAATCATTGCACATGAATACCACAGCCCAGGTTCGGTATAGCAACGAGGGGAATCTGACCGACCACTTTTCTTGCACAGGGGGCGTGAGACAAGGCTGCATCCTGGCGCCTTTTTTATTTACATTATATATAAATGGCTTGGACAATGCTCTGAGAACACTGGGAGTTGATTGCCCGAGAGTAGCAAATAGAAGCATTCCTGTCTTATTGTATGCGGATGACGCAGTACTCCTCTCGTGTACAGGGAAGGGTCTGCAATCTCTTATTGATGGCTTCTGTGAGTTCATGGCAAATCTAGACTTATCCCCTAACCTTACAAAATCCTATATTATGGAAGTAGGAAAAAGACCAACTAAGAATTTTACTTTTAAAGTTGGGGGACACAAATTAGAGAAGGTCGAGGTTTTCAATTACTTAGGGATCACCTTCGATAAACATCTCAATTTTAACGCATTAATCACTGAAAAATGCAAACAGCACGTGAGCATAATGGGCTCAATCATGAATCGTGCCACAAGATTAGGTAGGTGGTCAGTGCTGGAAATACTGAATTTATATAATTCAATTTGTTGTTCCAAAATCATGTATGGGAGTGAGGTTTGGGGATTCAGAAACATGGCCACTATACAATTAGAGGAAAACAAGTTTCTTAGGAGGATCTTGCAGGTTCCTCAAAGCATACCGGCCCATATTATTCACGAGGAGCTAGGGATCCCGTATATCTCTGACAGATTAAGTTTTAAGCCATTACTGTGTTGGATTAAAATCTGGACCAACCCTGAAGCAAGTCTAAGTAGAGAAATATTAATAGACTGTATTAACAGGGATAAAGGTCATAAGATACCATGGCTTAAATATGTTCAGGATAAACTGGAGTGGCTAGCTTTTGCAAAATACTTTAAGGAACCAACGGCCCTAACACCGCAGCTAAAGGTCACGTTAAAAGCAGAATATATGAGGCGGATAGCCTGTGCCCGGGAAGATAGCGAAATTCTGAAAGGGTCAGTGAGATCTCATATATTAACTAAATCTGTTGTAGGTCTCGAACCCTACCTGGCACTGATCTATAATAAAAACGATAGGTTTTTAATGACCAGATTCAGACTGGATCTCTTACATCATATTTTAGCAGTTCCCGCAGGGTACACGAAAGATATTGGCACAAAGGGTCCCTGTGGCTGCGATCTGGGATCTCCACAGGACACCCTACATTTTGTATTCTTTTGTCCATTATATGAATATCCGCGGGCTCTTTTTTTAAAAACCATCCTAAGAGCGAATAAATTTACCCAAGTTACAGTAGCTCTTCTATACTTAAAACTGTCTGTGGAACCCTTTACATTGTTCTGTACTGTAAATTTTCTAAGATTAGCTGTGAAACTGAGGAAATCTAGAAGGGAGGCGTAAGTTAGTTTGATTGCCGGATACTGTAGCTGAGGCATCCGGATTAAAGGCCCCCCGTATGATAGTTTTACTTTGTACACAGAACAGGAGATAATTCGTGGAGTTTTCACAATTGTTGTCTCGCAATGTTTAGAGTACTTGGGATGTTATAAGAAGTTCGTTTTAATTAGGCTACGGCTTATTTTAAATTTGATTGATCTTATGTAAACTACGATCTTGCATTTTAATTATTGTTAAAGTGTTGGTATTCCCTATCTGTACAGCTGTCAGCACACTGCACTTTATAAAAACTATGAATTTGCAATTTAGTATAAATCTTAGGCCCAACTCTGCTATTGAGATCTTGGAATGGCCCTTCAGATATGTTTTATTTTAATGTTTTTTGATGAATTGCTTATATTACTGTATTTGAAATATGTAAATATATTGTTCTTTTCTGGATGTTTTAATATCCGAATAAAGATACTTTGATGATGATGAATCGAAACCAGCTACAATGGGGCGGAACGGTGGGTTGGTGGCATGTTTCTGAATTTTAGATAAAATGTATATGTGTGGGATTTTTGGTGTGGAATTTTGTAAGAATTTCCTGGTGTTGGAGTTGATCAACCCTGAGCGCTCTGCTTTAGTTAAAACGCTGCCGAGCAGTGCCATAAGTTCTTTGGTGGGGTCTGTCTCCAATTTAATGTATGTTTGTACATCATTTACATGTTGAGTGACACTTTGCTCATAACATTCGCTGTCCATAGCAACAAGCGCTCCACCTTTATCAGCAGGTTGATATATGATATTGATGTCTTGTCTCAAGGCATTAAGGATCTGTCGTTCCTTTTTAGGGAGGTTTGTGTGTTTAGGTGTGATGTATTTGATCTTCTCCAGATCCTTTTTTACCAAGGTTTCAAAGTTGTCTAAACTCTTATGGGATGTGGGTGCCATGAATTTGCTTTTAGGATGGAAAATGTCGGGTTGATTGGTTGATTGTTGGTATTCAGGAGTATTATGGAAAAACCACTTCTATCTTAGACGTCGCATGAATTTGAAAAGTGCAATCTCTGTTTCTAGAGCGTTAGAAGAAAATGTGGGAACAAATGTAGTCCTCGTAATACTCGTAATTCTTCAGTGCTAAATGTTTTCTTGGAAATGTTGATGATTAGGTTTGTTTCTTGGGATTCCTCTGTGGTCTGCCGCTTTCTATGTTTTTTTTTGATTTGTCCCCTCCGGCCGTGCTTTCTTTTGAAGGGACTGTTTTGTCCGGTGGTAGATTTGATGGTGGGCCTGAGGCCAAAAAAGACTGCTTATCAGTCGAGGTGGTAGCTGTTTCCTCGGTTGTGGTCATGGGTGCTGGTGGTCTTTGTAAAGATAAGTCCTGTTCAGTTGCTACGCTTTCCTCCGAGGATGTATTTCCTGGTAAATCTTCTTTCAGCACATGCCTCTGCCCAGGTGTAGACTTTGTCTAGCTTGTAATCAATTGTATCTCATCGGAACTTCCTTATTTTACGTTCATGCACCTCTTTGGCATAACCGTCCAATTTAGCATTAATCTCCTCCAAGGTCTTGTGCCAATCTTCTTGTTCCGTTCTTTCCGAGATTTCATCTTTTAATTTTGCAATTTCATTAGTGAGCTCATTTAGAATGGTTGATAGTTCTTCGATTATCAATAAGATTAGATCTAATGAGCATTTATTTAGTATCGCGTACCACCGTGACATGAAAGCTTTGTTGAACTTGAAAAGCATGGGTTTTAGGGCTATCCTTAAGCCCCAAGGTATGCGTTTAACCTTGTGGTATTCTATTAAAGTGGTGGTGTGAAGACGTTGGTTTATCTCCTTTTTCATTGTGTATTCCAGTTGTTTGAGTAATTGTGCTGTAGTGCCATCGGACGTTTTACATCAACATGTCTCTATCACATACGGACGCACTGTTTTTCAAAGCCGTATTGCTACCTCTTCTTTAAGGCTTGTTCACGACGTGCACTACAGCATTTGGTGTCTTCAGTCTCCCGCTTTCCCTTTTTTTCTTTCCCCTCCAATATTCGTTTATATAATTAGTGACACGTGCAAATCCTACCATTAATTCATTGGTTGTATTTTTTGACAATGTCAGTGTGATACATATATAGTCCTTGTTTGTCATTCTCTGTTGTAGCTCCACACGGAAGAAATACCATTTGCTCAACACACCCATTTGGATATTCCCCTGAAGAAGGGTTTAGAACCCGAAATGCATTGGGAGTTGCATTATTTAGATCTTTTAAGTTAGACACAACATTAATGTCATAAACATTCTGTGATGCTTTATACATTGCATTTTGATTGTACAAAATTGGCTGCGGATTGACTCTATGGTGAAAGTTACACATAGGCACCCGTAGGATGCATTATGTTATTGTATTTGAAGAAATAATATAACATTTTTTGAAAAGTCTCTATTTGTGTAAAATGTTCTTACATAAAATCTCATTTACTAGAACACATGATGTTGAAGATTTTATGAAGCCTTACAGGATATAGGCTGTGCATCTCACAGACCTGGGAATCCAAGCCTTGAAAGATTTGTTTGTGCATCCACAACACTAAAATGATCTGATGCATTACCATTGGTTTTGATGAGTTTGAGAAGTATCCCTGATAGAAGAACTGGACTGTCACCTTGTGATGGGAAGGGCAATGAGCCAGACGCAGAAATCAACTGATGGGTCTAACTGATGATTTAGTGCTCGATTATTGCAAAGGATTGTCTGATGTAGTGTGTTCTGTGTCTCATCAGGTTGGAGAAGTTGCAACTACAGTACAACAAGAACAATTTGAGCCCTGGAAAGTGGGTGCTCATTGACAAACACGTGAGAGAGTCATATTGGGAACCTTGTTGGCATGGGCTATTTCAAGTGATTCTTGTAACAACAACAACAGTGGATTGCCCAATTGGATTCACGCAAATCATACACATCGAGTCCCATGTCCACTTGAAAGCACAGAGCCAGTTGAAGGTGAACAAGGAGAAAGAAAGAAACCTGAACAGACTGAGAATCAAGTAAAGGGAGCACAAGCTACTGGGTCTCATTACACTGTCATTGCTGATGCTGGAAGAGAGTACTTCCCTGGAACAAACCAGAAAAAAACAAACCAGCTAAGAGAAGTCATGAATGGAACGAAACAGAGAGTGTTTCTGGGAAAAGAACATGAACAGGTGATACATGGCCTAAAGGAGTCAAGAAAATGAAACACACTTTAAAAGAGAATGTTCCAAGAACAATAATTGAAATTTCTAGCCAATCCAAACAAAGTGACACTGAAGGGAAAGAAAAGAGAGTACGCAGAATAAAAGAGCAAAAATACCACCTGATGGAAATATTTGGCTGCTGCAGAAAACGTTTGGGAAAAAGAAATCATCGAATCATGTTCCAGAAGCAACTCATCCTATGAGCCGCATTGAACTAACTTTATTAAAGAAAAAGGGTGCAGCAAAAGAGGGAGGAGCTTTTGAGAATGAATCAAATCGTGACCTGAGGCTCGTAAAGTGTGGGATACACACATTTTATCAAAGGGAAAGTGGAAAGTTTTTTCTAGTTTTATTTTCATGAATTCCCTTACAAAATGGCTAGAAAAGAGACTGGTAATCAAAATCAGGGTTTAACTAGCTGACGATGTCTTAATGCTTGCTATATATATATATATCCTTTTAATATTGTTCATTTTTTTAGCACTAATTGTAATAGTGTCTTTTTTATATATCCTACTAAAGTTAATACTTCTAATATTCAATAACAAAAATTAATGTAAAGGAAGTTCTTAAAGAAGTTCCAGAGACTAATATTAAACAAACTAACCGGAATTGACTTACATCAAGATAATTCTATTAATTACTTTTTGTTAAATGTTTTTTAAAAATTACTGTACGAACATGTAGACGCTATGGATGCAAGAGATTGTTGTGCATGCACACAATTACCCTCATCAGTATCACAAAGAGTGACTTATCACCATCTTCCATTAGCATATGGCATTTTGTGTAGTGTACTAATATAGCTTATTCTATGGCAAAGAACAATTTCAATATTTACATTTTTATCTATGATTTAGTGGTTTCAGAAGTTCCTATTAAGGAGAAAATGAATTGAGGGCGCAGTGCAAGGACTGCAGAATATGTGGGAGATTTCTTCCATACGAGTAAAACCATAGATACTGTATATGCGCAGCAAAATATTCTAACCTATAGTTCAAGTAGTATAGAAAGAGAAATTATAAATACTGTAGAAGATAGGCGACAAGAATTTAAAAGGAAAGCTGCAGAACAAAAGACTAATATAGCTCGTGGGCTCACAGGGAGGGTACTTATAAGAAAGGTGAGACATCTACCGCAATGACTCTCGACCAGCATCACAAAGGGAAGCTTTGCCACTAAGACAAAAGACTGATTATAACAATATTTTCATTGGTTCTAGTGGATGTGAACATACCTTCCTAATTACAGGGGGGTGGGGACTTAGAGGTGGTACTTATCCAGTTTATTCTGGAGTTTATTATTTGTGTGGTAAAAATGCTTATTATAGGTTGCCACAACATTGGTATGGGTGTTGTCATATGCGTATAGTGTTTCCAAAAATACATCATATGAATGAGAATCATGGAATCGATGAAAATAAACTAACGCGGAGTAAAAGAGGAATTAGTGGTGCAGAAATAGTGGGTGATATGTTTGGTGCATTGATACCTTCAGTGGGAGTAATTTTGACCTCACATAAAATTTGAAAATTGTCTGCAGTGGTTGATCATTCATCAACGGATACTGCTTTTGGGTTTTTGATGAGAGATACTGAAATGGTTGCAAGGAGATCAATGGTTTTACAGAATCAACTTGCTCTCAATGTATTATTGGCAAAAGAGGGCGGAGTCTGTAGTATGCTGAAGATTCAACAATGATGAAAGTAAAGACTTGGAGGGATATATCAATAACATTACACATTTGCATAATGATTTAGCTTAACTGAAGGTTAATGGTGCATGCGAGAAACTTGGTAAGGGTTTTCTTCAGTAGGTAATTGGTTTTTAACATTAAGTAATAGCTTGTTAGGGAGAATACTAACACCAATAATTGCTATTGCTGTTGGCATACTAATACAAATCTTGATAGATAAATGCTGTAACTGCGAAACAAAGGATACTAAACGAAGAGCAAGAAAAAGGAAGAGAGAAGAAATAGAAATCGAAGACAGGAAAGGAAAGGAGCTTATTATGAAGTAATGAGAGATGTATAGGCTGTTAGGCTGAAACAGATGAAAACAGCGTCATTTTGAAACAAATCAGATCGTAGTGAGATTTTTTAGATTGTGTGATGGCTTGAGTCACCATCAAATGGGGGATTGATGAAGCATGATGTTTGCGAAAAAATCCTGCTCATATTCGTGTTATTAACAAAAAAAATGACTATTGGTGTGAAAAACTTTTAAAATGGATGAATTTTCACAAGTTTACGTGAAAAAGTGCAAGACAAAGCACAACACGTTTAGTAATAAATGTAGTATCAGACATGCAGAAAAACATGAATATTATAAAGTGTTCTTTTTTTACGGACTAAAACATTGTGAGAGAGACTTGAAATAAAATGTGCCATTATAAAAGTTTTTACATGGAATTATGGAATATTAATAATAAGAACGCTTACGGAAAATGTTATAGGAAATGCTTATTTACTTTCTTTATAACATGAGAGATACGTAAATATTATAAATAAGTCAAAATTAGATTATGCTTATGAGTTTAAATGGAATAAATGAATCTTTTGCCATAATGAATTCCTTTTGTCTTTTCTTTATATTTCCTTTATAATAAAGTGTGTTTTATTCCTTAGGAGAACTGTCGGTTTGCAGTTTATGGTTTTCCTATGAAGGCCTCAAAAACTTTGGTTGAGTGGTTTCTTTCTAATGTAGGCGGCAACAGAAATGTATTTTGTCCTTCACTAGTTCTGAAATGCAGTTGTGTTTGTTTAGTTGTGCACAAAGTAATGTTTAGGAATTTCATATCTGCGCTTAAAATTTATCCTTATATGAATTATTTGGTTGACAAATATTTCAAGCTGATGTAGAGTGTGCACGAGGATGTGAACAAAGTTGCAAGATTCTTTGCCTGCTTCCGTGGAAGATTGACTTCTTTTGTATTAACAATCGACTGTTTAACCCCTTCGGTGCACTGGACGGCTAGGGGCCGTCCGATGCACCAGTGCTCTAGTGTATCTGATTGCCCCGAACGTCCGATCACATGGCACGAGGAATCCCTCTGGTGCCCGCACCAGAGGGATTGCCTCACCCTCAACTGCCTCAGGAGCGGGGAAAGAGCTTCCCCAGCTCCTGAGGCTGTTTGTTTGGTTTCCTTGAAGTGACGATCAGCGCGCATGTTGCGCTTAAGTAATTTCAGTAAAACCAAAACTGAAATGAGCCAAGATGCTTATTTCAGGTTTGCTTTCTATGTGGTCAGGGTGCTATCTCAGCCCCCTGAGCACGTAGAAAGTCATGAGAGGTATCGTTGGAAAGGGGAGAATCTCCTTGTGGATCTCTGCTTGGGGAATATAGGCCCTTGCCCATCCACACAAGTACGATATTATTTTTATCGGGAGAATTAGGGGAATGCTGGGTCATACGAAATGTGTGCCGTGTGGTGATCCCACAACATTCCTACACAGATTTTAGTGGAAAATATGACTTTTTAGCTACATTTGCCATTTGCAGCTAATTTTTGGAAGGAAAATGTTGCGGGATCAACACAAGCAATGCCTCCCTGGACTCTTACGGATGTCTAGTTTTCAGATATGTCTGGGTTTTTTAGGTTCCCCCAGATGTTTACAAACCCAGGACCAAAAACACAGGTGCCCACATATCTATCACAAAAATACCTGTTTTTTCAAGGGGGTCACCTGGGTTTTTGGCCCCGGGCTCAGAGGCCATCTAGGGAAACCTACCAAACCCACACATTTCTGAAAACTAGACACGCATGGGAGTCCAAGGAGGTATGGCTTGCACGGAAATTTCAATGTTTTCCCACCCAGAATCCTCAGCAAACCTCAAATTTAGTTGAAAAAAATCACTTTTTCCTCGAATTTCTTTGTGGTAAAGTTGTGGGATCACCAGGCTGATACTTATTTCCTACCACCCAGGGTTCCACCAGGTCTCCTTAAAAAATGTGTACCTTACTTGTGTGGGTGCCTCAAGTACCCGCAACAGGCAAGGGCCCAAAGCTTATTGAGGAGCCATCAAAATTACCTATCACAAAACAACCTGGTTTTGCAAGGGGGTCATCTGGGTTTTCAGCCCGGGGCTGGGCGGCCATCTAGGGAAACCTACCAAACCTACACATTTCTAAAAACTGGACACATGGGGAAGTCCCGCAAGGTATGGCTTGAGTGGATCCCCCCAAATGTTTCTACCCTGAATCCCCTGCAAACCTCAAATTGAACTGACAAAAAATACATTTTCCACATATTTTGTGTGGGACCACTCTGCCGGCACAAATGTTCTACCACACAGCGTTCCCCTCAGTCTCCCTGTTAACCCCATCCCCTTAGGTCCACTTGAGTTTTAAAGGGGGAAGAGGCATGGGTTTGCCCTCTCATGCACTTCTGTGGCCTTGGTCATCCCATCAGTCAGATGTCTAGAATTCTTTAGCGGATGTATCTTGTTTTCCTCACCTTCCTCTAATCACCGTGCCATATATAGGAATCATCTTGATACAGAAGACAAAAGAAATGGGTCTAATTCATATTTTCACAAGAATACTGTTGATTCTACTTTCAGATGCTGCACTATGTGAGGAGTGCTCGATTTAGCATCAGCTCTGGAGAGGAAATCTTCTTTGATGAAAATGGTGATGTGCCGGCGGTGTTCGATTTTGTAAACATCCAGATCTCTGCAGAAGGCACCATCGGACTGGCGAAGGTGGCGACTTGTGATTTCAACTCCCCTGAAGGGAAGCAGATCAGGATAGAGGACAATGCCATGATGTGGAACACAAGAGACAACCAGGTAAGAATCTTTGAGTAATCCTTTATGGAAACGGGCAAGTAGTACCACCTGACACAATGACCAGATTGATGCGAATTATGATAATAAGTCTATGGGGAGCGATAACATGCATTTATCATTTTCTTTTCTCGCTTACACCTCACAAGGAGATGTTCCTTTTATTTTAAAATGTCTTAAGCTGTGAAATTAGCAGGACATATACAGCTGTTACTGCTGTGTAACGAGGTTATGGAAGATAAAGTAAACATCATGACCCAAAAAGACGAAGAAATGTGCTCAGGAGGGATTGCAATGAGTTTTTGAACCTCATTCTGTTTCTTCCTTCATCACTCATTTTCCAGGTTTGAGAGACAACATCAATGTTGTGGTGTCGTATTATCACAAAAAATGGAGTGTAGGCTGCGTCCATTCGAGGCGCTGCATCTCCCTGGCCATGCAGCGACGGATTGTTTCTAACCATGTCATGTTTTTTACAAGTTACTCACTCACTTGGCGAGGGATTCATTTTTGTGCTAGAATGCTGCTCGTCAGAGAAAATGTGCTAGTATTAGGTAAGAACCATGTTTATAAAAGTGAATGTATCGCCCTGGTAGCGCGTTATTAACAACGCGTTACTCCAGGGCGATAAAAATTCCAGAAATACCGAGGTTATCGCCCTTTTGCAGGGAACATCGCTGGTTTTCCAGCGATGTTCCCTGCAAAACGGCGATAACCTTGGTAACCCACAGGGTCGTATCAGCATAATCCACCCCAATGTTGGGGATAGGTAAGTCTGCATTTTAGCAGACATTAGTTTTTGGAGAAAACAGCTGTTTTCTCCAAAAACTAACGTGTGCTAAAATCCTGTGGGCTGCCTTGTAAACATTGCGATGTGAACATCAGCGATATTTACAAGGTAGTCCATCAGGGGTACACCCAGTGACGGCCACTTTGCATCTCATTAGAGATGCAAAGGGAGGCATTGGGAAAAAGGGTGCTAACATGCGATTATGCATGTTAGCACCCTCTTGTAAATAGGGTGATAGTTTTATCTCTGCTTTTTGGGCTTTTTAAGCTAAAAAAGCGTAGATAAAGCCCTTGTAAATATGCGCCATAATAATTAATAATATTTCCTACATGTAAAGCAGAATTACCACAATTATAAGAACAAAATTAGCAAGAGCAAGTATTAATAGTCTGCATAAAATGAGTATTCGAAACAAAGTGTATCACACAGTACTATGCACAAATATACTGCTAGGAATCTTCAACTCTGTAAAGACTGTCCGAGAGCGCGTGCTGATACCCTGGCAGAGTTGTTTTCTAGCACCTAAAAAGCCCGCTCATCTATACTGCGTGCCCAAAAGGGCTACGGTTATAGTCTCTTCATGCTGGTGGATTTTTTATATATATATCATCTCCTTTACATCTTTGGGGTGTTTTATGGTTATTAATGACCACCAACAACGCCAAACTAGGCTCATACCACCCTGTAGTGAAGAGATGAAGAGCCACTTTTGTAAAGCTTATCATGATGCATCAAATTCGACACCCTCCCCATAACCCAGCACCTTCACCTAGAATCAATCTCTTGCATTACAGCTCCAGCCCCCCACAGCTGGCTTTTGGACACGTTTTAGTTGAACGATGCCACATATTTAGACACAAACATTTGTACTTGTGGTTGTCATTCATCTCCAAAAGGACTGATACGCCCTCTTTAGAATACTGTTTGTGTGCTGAAGCCATGTGACAATGGAAGTTTGATCTTTGCAGTGAAGTTGCCAAATTCCTCACTCATAGGAGGCTTAATTGCGTCAGAACACCCACCCTGCATACATTATACCTGGCGCAGGTATAATGTGGCGCAGGGGTTTACAAAGTGACACATCAACCTATATGCTTCATTTTCTAGATATGACGCAACATGGTGTATTTTTTACCCCGCTGGTGGGACACACCGGCGGCGCAAAAGTAACGCAAGGGCTCATAAATAAGCCCCAGTATGTCTGGATTCTGCCAAAGAGACATCATTTGTACATTACACAAATTTAGGCCAATGCCCGCAACATTCCAGGTTGCTAATTTTACCCTTGATTTACATTTGCCCATGAATGCAACTAGAGGCGTTGCTCCTCTTTTGTTTGTTGACTCATTATGGTCATCCAAGTTGTATTTTGGGTCACCAGGGCACAGTCAATCGCAAGACTCTAGATCTGTCAAAGGGGTGAAGTGACTCTCTACCCTTATTACAGTTCTAACAGAGCTACCGGAGCCAAAGGTGGTAGGACAGGCCATACCAATAAGGCCTCTGTTTGTGTGGGATGTGTGTGAGTGAAGTCACGACCTCCGACTCTGGTTCTGTTTGGGTGGGATGTGTGGGAGCAAAGTTGCAACCTCCGACTCTCGTTCTGTTTGTGTGGGACATGTGTGAGTGAAGTCATGACCTCCGACTCTGGTTCTGTTTGGGTGGGATGTGCATGAGTAAAGTCACGACCTCCGACTCTGGTTCTGTTTGTGTGGGACGTGTGTGAGTGGAGTCATGACCTCCGGCTCTGGTTCTGTTTGGGTGGGATGTGTGAGAGTGAAGTCACGACCTTTGACTCTGGTTCTGTGTGTGTGGGATGTGTGAGAGTAAAGTATGACCTCCAGATCTGGTGCTCTGTTTGCATGGCATTTTATGTGACATTGCTGAGCTGTGCCTTAAAAGCACATGCATGTATCTAGGATGTCAAACAGTATGTTATGGTTGACTGTATAGAAGGCTGCAAAGATGTCACGCAGTGTCAAGAGGTAGTGATGAAGAGACATTGTTGATTATTTGCTGAGCAGCAGGTATGATTTGTGGCCAAGTGGTGTGATACAGGGGCGTGCAGCTTTGTTTGCTTTGCTCTGGTGTGGTCTATGTTACATGACATAAGCTATGGTTTCAATTTCCCATTCTGTATCTGTATCCTAGGCTCCCAGTTCCTTCTGCAGCCAGAGCTGCCTCCCTGGGTTCAGACAGTCTGTGAGGAAAGGCTGGCCTGTCTGCTGCTTTGACTGTGTTCCCTGCTCTGCTGGTGAGATTTCAAATGAGACCGGTGAGTATCCTTCGAGTCTGATGCGCATATGTCACTAGTGCTCCTAGAAGCGGAATGTGGTTGTGTCTGTAAAAAGACCAAACACTGCAAATCTAAGACACAAGCAGGCCAATGTTGGGAGCATTAGTATCTGTTGTTATGAAAACTACGACTTATGCATAGTTCTACAAGGTTTATTGTCCCAGAGACAACTGAAGGTACAAGACACTGTAATTGTAGCCCCCCAGACCCTTATCAAATACATTGCTGAAATAGAGTTATGGCTCCTGGGCTACTAACAATCCCCATCCTGGGATCAAGGGCACCGTCCTAACAGAAACACAGCTATTAAGTTATGTACAATGTCACACACGCACACTCACACAAAAATCACTCCAAAAAATAGACACTTTAAATGAAAGCATTTATTACCAATCAATCAATCAGGCGCCTTGTAAAGCATGACTACTCACCAGTATTGGTCTCAAGGCGGTAGGAGAAGGGAACTGCTGATCCATGGAAGGTACAAAGGTTCAGTCAAAGAGACATGCCTTGAGGTCTTTCCTGAATTGAGACAGTGACGGTGATTGCCTGAGGTGGTGAGGCAGGATGCTCCAGGTCTTTGCTGTGAGGTAGGAGAAGGATCTTCCTCCAGTGATGGTCTTGTGGATTCGTGGGACGGTGGGCAAGGGTAGTTGGGCTGATCGGAGGCTTCTGGTGGGTGCGTGGAATGTGAGGCGGTGGTTGAGGTACACATGTCCCGCACCATGCAGAGCTTTGTAGGGGTGTGGGAGGAGTTTGAAGGTGATTCTTTTTTAACTGGACTTATTGGAGGCGCCCTTGGATGTGGCTGCAGCAGGGGATGTCTGGAGGAGGCGTTCTGTATGTTCTGCAGTTTCTTGTGGAGTTTTTGGGTGATCATGGTGTAGAGTGCGTTACTGTAGTCAAGTCTGCTGCTGATGAGTGCATGGGTGACTCTCTTTTTGCACTTAGTGGGGATCCACTTGAAGATATATTGGAGCAGGTGTTGCATGTGAAAGCAGCATGATGAGATGGTGTTCATCTTGTGCGTCATGGTGAGCAAGGAGTCAAAGATGATTCTGAGGATATGTGTGTGGTCTGAGGGTGTGGGGTGGTTCCAAGTGCTGTGAGCCACTAGGAGTTGTCCCAGGCATAGCCTAGGATCAAACCTTCAGTCTTCTCTGAATTGAGCTTGAAGCAGCTGTCCTTTATCCAGGTGGCAACAGCCTTCATCCCATCGTGGAAATTGTTCTTGGTGACTGAGGGTTTATTGGTGAGGGACAGCTGGGTGTCGTCGGCATAGGAGACGATGCTGAGTCCATGGTTCCTGATGATGGCTATGAGTGGGGCCATGTAGATGTTGATGAGAGTAGGGCTCAGGGAGGATCTCCTGTGGGACTCTGCAGCCTATTTCTGTGGGTTCAGAGTGAAAGCGTGGTAGTTGGTTCAGCCGGTGAGGTAGAAGCAGATCCATTCCACAACTTTGTCTTGGATGCCGGTGTCGTGGAGTCGTGTGCTTAGGGTGTGATGGGAGATGGTATTGAAGGCGACTGCAAGGTCCAGGAGGATGAGGGCAGCAGTTTTGCCTTGGTCGAGGAGGGTGTGGACGTCATATGTGGCAACAAGGAAGGTGGACTTGGTGCTGTGGTTGCTTCTGAAGCCAGATTAGGAGAGGTCTAGGATGTGGTTTGCTTTGAGGAACTGGAAAGTGCATGTTTCTAGTCTTCCGGGAAGGTGGCGGAGGTGATGGAGCCATTGATGTGGCTGAGTTCAGGGGTGAAAGTGGTGCCAGCTCTGTTGAAGATGTAGTGCAGCAGGGGTCCGAGGGTGCTCTGGACTGGATGCTCTTCATGATCTTGTGGGTGTTGTCAGCAGTGAGGGGAGTCCAGCTGAACAGGGTCCGGTGTTGTTGGTAGTGGTGAAGAGAGAGGGTCTTGGGTATTGAGGCTGTTAAAACTGTCTTCGATCTCCTTAATCTTGCAGTAGAAGAGGGTGCCAAGTTTGTTGCAGAAGTCTTGGGAGGGTGTCTACTGTTTCTGTGCTGGGTTTGGCAAACTCTTTAATCACTGCAAAGAGTTATTTGCTATGGAGTGCATTGGCATTGATCCTTTCTTGAAGGGCCAGTTCTAATGATGTGGTGTTTGGTGACAGTAGTTTTAAAGACTGAGTGATCTAACCAGGGCCCTGCTGCTTCTCCAACTCTTCTGAAGTCATCTACAGGTGTGTCTGGACTCATGAAGAGAAAAAGAGAACCAGCTGGCTGTTTTTTGGAGTGTCGCTTACCTCTGGCTTTCTTGAGGGGAGCCTGTGTCAACACAGTTGGTGATCCATCGGTGGATGTTGCATGCTGAGGTATTAGTGTCAGTTGATGTGGGTGGTGTGGTTTTTGCTGAGGGAGGTGGTGAGGTGTTCTTCGGTGACCTTGTTCCAATTTCTGCAAGGGTAACGGTGGGCATGCTGGTGGTGGGTTTGGTGAAGGAGAAGTGGAAGCAGCATCGGTCAGTCTAAAGGAGCTCAGCGGTGTGGCTAAAGGTGATGTTGTCGCTGACAGAGAAGATGGATTGCAAGTGTGTCCTGCTGAATGGGTTGGGCAGGTGACCAATTGTTTGAGTCCAAAGAATAATAAATGAACATAAGAGGGTCCCTGATATGGGGATGTGAGAAGAGGAGAGCAGGGAAAGCAACACAATTTAAACAAGAACCTCTTCTCTACAATTAATTAAACAGTGGGAAAAATCTCCACAATCGTCATACAACAACAACAACCAGGTTCCACAGAATTGGATTCACAATTTTATTAATCAAAATATATATATTATTTTTGTGTTTATCATTTTATCTTTGAAGACATTATTTTATATGTACAAATAGACATGTGTTAATTGGGTCACATCACAATAGGAATTAAACGTGAGACAGAAACAGGACATATATTTTGGCAACAATTCATGTTTTGTATCAAAACAAACAAACAAACAATACAATTACCCTATATAACAAAAATATACATGTAAAAACAGTGATACATTTCATAAATATGTACAATAAAATAGAAATGTAGCCTAGAAGACAACAGACAATAAGTAGAAGACAAAAGCGCCGACGCGCGTTTCGGAGTAGGATCAACAGACCCTAATTTCCTTCGTCAGGGCGCAACAATCCTTTAGTAGTTGGGAAGGGTGTCAGAATAATTCACAACTGATTCCATAGTCTCTTCTCACGAGAGAAAACTTTAGGAAGGCTTTGAGAATTTATAATAATATTTGTATAGACAGTTAGGCAACAGGTAGAATGAGGACACCGCTAAATGAAGGGCCAAGGGCAAATAATGCACTTAATAGGAATACCAATAGGCCAAGAACACAGCTGTTTAAATAAGTCCAGCCTATATGTAGGTTAATGGTGTTACAGGCGGTCTTGGGATCCTGACGTAGAGTGAAACAACTTAACTCAGAGCACGTATGGGGCAAACATATTTGATTTAAGAAATGTAGGACCGGAAAGCAGATTCATAGTGCGGTCACATATCAGGTCAGGAAGTGGATGCCGCAAGGTGCTAGGATAATCCTGAAGGATGTATAGCAAAGCCGATAGCGTAGACCATCCGGGGCGGTGTACGTATCCAAAGAATAGACACTATAAATAAAAGCGTTTATTATGACAGGAATAATCTGTTTCTGAATACATCTCAAATAGCTATACAAGAATGGGAGATTATAAAAACAGTAAGTTGACATGTAGTGAGCAATAATAATACAAAAATAAATCTAACATGGTTACAATGTAATTTCAAAACCTAACACCCTAAAACCTACTTTTATGAGCGGCACTAAGAGACCAACGTACAATCCAGAGTTTCTAAGTGAGAAGCAATGCACTGCATACACTGTTTACAGCAAAAGCCATCATTTTCAGCAGAGGCATGAAGGTAGTTTTGCCTGCCAAGGGCACACACACTCTGCAGTAGTACCTTTCTTCTCAGACTCGGCTTAATCAGTACAGCACGAGATGTCGCAGCTTCGAAGTGTGCAAGCAGTAGATGTGACTGACTTCTGGCAACATCTCCAGCAATAATCTGGCTGGAGGAAACCTCTATTGAGTGGTCAAATGGCATTACTTTTATACTAAATCTAATCAGAGATTGGAGTTAGAAGACATCAATTCAGACTACATTATTTTGATTATGTGCCTGGACATTGAGCCTCATTTACAAGTTCCGAACTGTCCTTTAACATCTAGTGCGTCGGGAAACCTCTGGGTAGCTGTGTGCCTTATAAATTTAATTTAATGATAATAATAATAATAATGTGCTGACCCCTAAAACAGGTAAGAATGAGCTGATCCCAGGTTGGCATGTTCATCCATTGCATACGCTGTGTTGTGCTTTTAGCTTATTTATTGTATTAGTTCTTCTAAATGCTATACTGAGTTTCTCTATGTTAAGCCTGTCTGCTCTGAGCCTCAGCTGCCACAGGTTGATCTCAGGTTCGAATTATTGCAATTATTGTCTTGAGTCTATCAAGCTGGTGTCTTTATTGGTTGTAGTGCACTACCATCCAAAATGAACAATTCCCTTTCTTACATCTATTTTTCAGGTATTTTTCCATGCTTTTCAGTCAATACGTTTTCTGAGATAAGGGAGAAAGAAATTAGGTCTGGCCAATCATCCAGAATGGATTTGTTTCAAATGTGTAGGGATTCTACAACCTTCTGTCATATTTTTATTACCAATGGTATTCGATTGAGAGCCATAAGAGTCCTTGACATCAGTCCAGTGGATGCTAAAATCCCCTAGCCAACGTGATTAGACAACAACAATGTTTTATCAGTGATGATTTCTGCCAGTGGAGGCAGATAATAAGTGTTTTGTGTGTTCGGACCCTGTGTACAGGTCCCAGGCTTGGAATGTGGGGTAGTTTTAAACTCAAAGACACTTGAATTGTTCAGCACACCAAACACTTCACCTCCTCACTCCTCTTGGTCTAGACATTTGACTGAGCAGTCTAGTGGGGTCAGTAGGTTTGGAGATGGGTGGGAGTTGAGAGTAGATGTTGGAAGACAAATCATAGGCTCTTGGTCAGGTAGTGCTTGTGAGATTCCAATAAGGGTGACTGGTCCTGACCCATGCAGGGCTGCATGACCCAAGGAATGAGGTTTAAATGCAATGCTTTATTTGATTGACAGTCAGTGGAAAAATATTGGTGTAATGCGATTAGAACTCTTCGAATGTTAACTTCTTCGTATTTCGATCTAGAGTTTGACATCGAGACAGATATAGACTCCATTCCAATAGTACACACAAGAAACACCAATAGAATTGACCTGAAAGGAAAAATAACTTTTATTGTCAAACATAACTGCCACATTCGGGGCATATGTGACGAGTTTGAGAGGAGGGCCAAGGGTTGGATTGGAAAGGTTGGGGTGTCTGGGTTCTTAGGGCCTTAGAGGAGAATCTCAGTTTTTGTGCTTTTGAGGCTTAATCATTTGTTTGTCATTTTGGAAGCTTTTTGTCTCTTTTTTATTTTATTATTGATTTTGTATTTAGGTTTTATTTGCATACATGATAAAATACCAATCTTGTAGTTGTTGAGGATCCCTGTGGGGGCAAATATATTTATCAGACAGCCTAGGAGATGGATGTTCCTTGGGGAAAGCTGCAAGACATACTGGTGACCTTATGAATGCGGTTGACTAAGAAGAATTTGAACATTCGGGGTTCAGCACCCCTCGGCCCCAAGCAGGACTGCATCTAAGAAAGGGAATTATACAGTTGTTTGTATCAAAATCTGCAGAAAGGTCGAGAAGGGTCAGTGCACCATTTTCACCATTGTCTTTGGGTGAGTAAGTCCTTCCCTGAAGTTCATTACTACTGATTTAGATCTCCTTAGAGGTCTAAAACCAGACTGAGAGTCTCTCAAGAGACAATTTTCCCTCAAAGTAACTAGAATATTGAGAGGTGACCACCACTTCTGCAGTGTTAGTCCTGGTGAGGAAGCCAGGCATCAGCCTGTAGTTTGTTAGCTACTCATGATATACATAGGTTTCTTGAGGAGAAGCGTAAGTATGTTGTTTATTTTAAATTTTACCTTTCAGCAGGTTCACATGGGTACATTTTGTGATTATTGTAACTGGTGTGAGATAGCCAACTTTAATGATTTCTTCAATGTTAAAACCAGTAGTCGCTGTAGCGAGCTATCGCCATCCTTGTCTTTGATCCACAACCTTCAAACCTCCTCATCCCAACTACCATGTGGGACTCTTTTACTCAAGTGAAATCCATTTAGGGCCAGGTGTAAGTGGCTCAATACCGGTCGGTAACACCGAAATTCGGTAAATTTCAGCATTACTGACCGGTATTTAGCCATGTGCGATGTAGGTATTATTGAACGTCTTCGGTAATAATGAATCAGTAAAAATAAGGGAAACCAGTTACCGATTCCTTATTTACCGATCGGCAGACACCGAAACACTAAAATACCAAATCAGTAAATAAGAAATCGATAATAAATCGCAAATGCGATGTACCAAAAACCGGTAATACCGAATTTGCTAAAAATCGGTATTTAAGAATCGGTAATTACCACAGACTCAAAGCAGGTGGTAATCAGGTGCACTGCATAAAAACAGCCCCAAAATGCAACAGTGTGAACACAATGGCGGCCCTCTACGTTATAGCAAGCCGGCTACATTTGCGAGCAGCAGAACTGAGGGTGTGGAGACGGGAAGAGCGTGTGTACAGACTGCGTGTCACACTGTTCCAAGTGACTGAGGCAGAAATACATGAGAGGTACAGGCTACACCCACAAACTATCCTAGACCTGATACGGGACCTGCACCCACTCCTGGAGCGTCAGACACCAAGGGCGCATGCCATACCAACACATGTGCAGGTGCTCCGTAGCCTGCACCTACTTGCATCAGGAAGTTACCAGGGTGTGATAGCTGTGGCAGGTGGTGTGTCACAGAGTTGCCTGTCCCGTTTCTTCAACTCCTTCTTGGATGCCATGATGCAGAGAATGCATCACTACATACACTTCCCCAGCACACAGGCGCAACTGCAGAAGACAAAGCTGGATTTCTAC
Organism: Triturus cristatus; assembly: GCF_964204655.1. Taxonomy (NCBI): domain Eukaryota; kingdom Metazoa; phylum Chordata; class Amphibia; order Caudata; family Salamandridae; genus Triturus; species Triturus cristatus. Next base: position 1,127,452,984 of record NC_140588.1, on the reverse strand, counting down.
CAAAAGGCACAGTTCCCACATGTAATAGGGTGCATTGATGGGACCCACATACCAATCTGCCCACCTGCTGCTACAGAATACATACTCCCCTACCGCAAATCCACGCATTCCATCAACGTGCAGGTGATATGTGATGCAGACAACATCATCACTGACATCGTGGCCAAATTTCCTGGGAGTACCCATGACTCATAAATATTCAGGAACAGTGGGATCTACACACGTCTGACTGGTGGGGAATTCAGAGAAGGATACCTGCTAGGTAAATCAATGTGACACACCCTGATGTATACCTTGGATGAAGGTATTGGTGACTCCAATTAATGGCACTTTCTTTCCCATTTAGGTGACAGCGCATATGCTGTGCTGTCATTTATCCTAACACCATACCTCAACCCTTCCACCCCAAGTGAGAGGAGATATAATGTGGCACATAAAAGCACGCACAACGTTGTGGAGCGCACATTTGGACTGCTAAAAAGCAGGTTCCGTTGCCTCCACAAAAGTGGAGGTGCACGTCAGTACACACCCATCATCTGCTGCAAAATAATAGGAACATGTGCAATGCTGGATAACCTTGCCACAAAGAAAGGAACAGCAGTGGAACTAACTGGCTCTGAGGACGAGGGTGAGGACTGTCCACAGCCAGAGCACAGCGCAGCAGGTGTGGCAGCAGAACCGGATGGGAGACACAGACGGGCTGAGATCACACGCAACTATTTCTGAGTAAGTAAGGAGACAGAGCCAGTTACTGTATGTGAGGGATGGTGTTTAATGATCATAGCACACCTAGCAGGCCTTAATCAAATGCAGTGTCCATGCAAAAAATGGGTTACATCACCCAATTGAATAAAACCATGATATGGCTGGCTCTACTTCCTGTGCCCACGCGCTGCACTGCCGCGTTCCTTTGCCCCACTGTCCTCACTGCCAATCTGTCCAGTGGCAGCGCTGTGGTGTTTGCTGCGCCTCCTGGACTCTGTGGGAGGGGGCATGATGCTTAGGCGGCTAGTAGCCTCTTCACTTTCACCCCCATCACCTGTAGTGGCCACCTTGTCAGTTTGAAGCACTTTGAGTGCAGTGGTCACTGTGACCAGCCCCCTTGCCACATCACAACTGCAGTGTGCCATCTCTTCCTGCATGGCCACCGAGCACCTGCACAGCAGGAGGCGGTTCACCGCCTTGGTGGAATTATCAAGTTTCAGCCTCTCCCTGCGCCTTGACAGATGGTCCTCATCTAATTTGCTGCACAGCAGCCTCACAGCCTCTGACACATCCCGCATGCCCTCCGCCATGGTAGTGTTGATGGAACTGATGCCTTCTCAATACTCTGCATGTGGGCATTCGTGTGTGCCATCTCCCGCTGCGCTGACCTAATTGCTCTTCCTTGTAGGCGCTGGACCTTCAACATGTTCCCTTCAAGGCCAGTGAACACACTCTCGTCTTCGCCCTAAGAATGAGGACTGGCTGCCCTTGCCCTGAGGTGTCTGGAATGTGTGCGGGCACGCTCTGTGGGGGGCTGTGACCCTGCCCCGTTGGTATCCTCAGCCACCTGGGACTGTTGTCCTCCTGTGCTGTCCTCCTCGTACACCTTCATCTGCTGGAGGGTGGCCAATGGATGCCTCCTGCCTCTCGGTGCTGGTGGCGTTAATGGTGGTGGTGGTGGTGATGGTGATGGTGGCGGTGGTGGTGGTGGGGGGTGTGCCTTGCAGGCGGCTGGACCTCCTCCTCTTGTCTCCTCTCTGTCCTGGCTGCCTTTACTTTGCTCCCCTCTGCTGCCCTGCGAGATGGCTCGCCTGTGAAGACAGAATGTACATATGCTCACTTATCTGGCAGCATTTGCATTGTAATAAATGTCATGCCTGACAATCACACTGAGTGTCCTCTGCTTGCTAATTGCTAATTGGTGTCACATGCCTTTGGGTTCAGTGGACTGACTGTTCTGACATGTGTTACTCCTGGGTACATCTCCCATAGTTCATTGCAGGTTTTAAGTAAAACATGGACTGGAGTAGGAGTCCCTATGCCTCTTTGGGGATTGGGGGTAGGGAGTGGGGGGCACAGCATGCTGTGAATGCATCCTACCTTTTTTGTTGGCAGCTCTGGCTGAGCTGTCTGCATCGCCAATCCCACTCACAGTCTCCGGCTGGAGGATGGACTCAACCAGGAGTTCCAGAGCAGTTGGTGCAGGTGTTGTGTTCCTCCCTCCACCTGTATGTTCGGCCTGCTTCTGCCTCTCTGCCATCCTCGTCTTCGCCGTCTTCCTTAGATCGTACCATCTTTTTTTTAAGGTCCTCAATGGAGCACTGGGTGACTCCGATGGAATTGATCTTTCCCTGAATTGCAAGCCAGATCTGCCTTTTTGTGACTGGCACATGCAGGGGCTGTTTCCGAATAATTTATTGTGGTCCTTGGTCACATCCTCAATGAGGACCTCCAGCTCACTGTCACTGAATTTGTGCTTCCTTTTTCTTTCTGCAGACTCCTTCTCCCTCTCCTGGTTGGCCATTTTGCTGAGTATTGGTTGCAAGATTCAGTTGGTTTGTTCCTGGCTTCTCTGCTCTGATCCCTGCCTCACAGGCAGCTCCAGGTTCAGTGCAGCTGCATGGGTGTGGCCACTTCCTGTTTGGAAGTTAATGATGATGCACAGGATTGGCTGATTCCACATTTACCGATTTCTTAAATTACCGATTTGGTATTTACCAATTCGGTATTGGGGATTCGGTAATAACAAATCGATAATGGGGATTCGGTATTTTGTTTTTACCGATTCATTCCGAATCGCTATTTTTTTGCGATTTTTACCGAATCGGTAATTGTTACCGATTCTTTACGTACATCTGGAATACCGAGTTCTCAATAATGAATCGGCAAAATTCGGTATTAAGGAATCGGTATTTCAGGATTATCTACATCTGGCCGTTAGTCTTTAAAGATTAGTTTGGATGATGGCTATTAGGCGGTGTGACAAGGATGAGGGATAAGTTCTTGGTAGACTCAGGAGAGTTCTTTTGGAGAATTTACAGCTGTGACAATATGAATCTGAAAGAAGTGGAAGTGTGCACCTATTATGGCAGCTATGTAGCCTCTCTTATGATGTAGCAAGCTGTTTGCTGGAAAGGAGAATTGGGTTGGTCATCATCTGCCTACAGTTGTGGCTATCCCATTTAGGGGAAAAACATTTTGGAGAACCATTTGTTGTGTGTGACTTTGGAGGAGTTCTTATTACTGCGAGCAGCAATCTTATCCAGGTCAGCATTAGCAATTGAAAGATTTTCTGAAGCATTTGACTGATTTTTCGAAGGTGGACACTCCAGGATGGAGACTGGAAGCCACATGATCCCTTTGCCCATGACAGCTAGTGGATAAGAGTGTGGGGGCAAGAGCTCTATCTTCTAGAACCTAGAGTGCATGGGTTGAGAGGAAGACGTAGTATCAAGGAATTAATGCTGCCATCTGTATAGATAAGATGATGCATTTGATGGTGGACTCAGCTGACAGATAGTTGAGTTGTGTGGTGTTTTTCCAAAAAGGTCTTAGGGTTAGTAACGCAGACTTTATTCATGCTTGTAACATTTGGGTAAGTTCAGATTCGTCCTGCTACCATAAATGTCAGTGAAGAGATGTAGGCAATGCTTTTGCATTTCAGATTTTGAGATGCAGCTGTAGGATCTTAGGGGCATATGCATCAACCAAACGAATACCGATTCCTTAATAGCGAAAAATAAGGAATCGCCATTAAGGAATCGGTAATTGGCATGCATCAACAGATTCGGTGAAATTTAGCGATTCCTTAAAAATCGCTAAATTTACCGATTCCTTAATAGCGGGGCACGCAAACGGCCTCACTAGCAAATAGCGAGTTCGGTAATACCGAATTGGCTAATAGCGAGTTCGGTAATACCGAGTTAGCTATTACCGAATCGGTAATAGCGAAATCGCAAATTGCCGCGTCGCTCCGGGAACGTGCAGATGACATCACCAACCAGGAAATACTGCTGCCCCACCCACATAGCCTCGACAGAGGAGCAGACAGGAGCTGGGAAGAAAGACAGACTGTGCAGAGTGAGGCCACACCGATTCTGCAAATCACATCAGACAACCATCATGTCGCAGGAAGTGCCATCCAGCGCAGAATCTGCACGCAAGCGCAAGAAGAAGTTTTCGGACAGGGAGCTGTAGTACCTCATCGAGGGAGTGTCCAGCAAACACGACCGCCTCTTTGGCAAGCTGTCCCTCAAGGTGCCTGAGACAGAGAAGCGGCGCATCTGGCTGCGCATCCATGAGAGGGTCAATGCGGTTGGCGTCACTACCCGCAGCATCGACGACCTTAAAAAACGGTGGTATGACCTGCGGAAGCGTGCCAAAGAGAGGATTGCTGAGAGGCTCCGGGAGGCTAGAAGGACTGGAGGCGGCACATCTACTGCACCATCCAACACAGCCCTGGAGGACCTTGTGGAAGGGACAATAGAGCGGGAAGCCGTCGTGGGGGTGACCCAGATGGACACGTCCGGCGCAGCCACAAGTGCCCAAGGTAAGATGCATGCCTGTGCCACACCCAGCATAGCGTAAATCCATACCCATGCCCCCAGCCCAATCTCACTGTGTCTGCAGCTCTGGCACAGACAGCTCCACACATGACACTACTGCATCTTGGGAGTTGTAGTCTAGTCAGCCCAGTGTGCATGTACAGGCGTAAATCCAATGAGCATACACCACATCATTTGTACATGGCTGGAGACTGTTCATTTGTTGGACCACAGAGGGACATTAATGGGTACAACACTATGTAGGTGTAATCATCCCACTAATCATGCACTGTTTCACACACAGATGCATCACCTGGGGACTCTGACGACAGCGACCAGCTGATCATTTCGGAGACACCCGTCGAGTCAGACCAGGAGACAGCGCAGGATGCACACGCATCGCCAACACCTGCCACCCCACCAGCACCACCTCCACCAGCGCCACAATCAACGGCACCAGCACCAGTGCCACAAGCTAAGGCACCAGCACCTGCGCCACTAGCCAAGGCACCAGCAACAGTGCCACAAGCAACGGCACCAGCAAAACAGCCTGCAGCTAGTACAGCCACAATACCGCAGAGACACAGGCACCAAGTTGCGCCCTTGCAGGAGATGGTAACACCCCCCCCGCAATTGGCACCCAGGCAGCGCACATCCACACCACCTGCTGCACCACCTGGAGGCTCAAGACACGCACGGCGTCACAGGGCCCGTCGCAGTTCCGTCTCCTCAGCAGACCAGGATGTCCCAACAACCTCTGCAATCGAGGAGAGGATGCTGCGTACACAGAGCCTGCAGGGACGACATGTGGCTAGCATTAGCTGCAATATCGTGCGCCTTGCGAGGGAGATGCGCGCCATGACTGCAGCAGTCACCGACATGGGCACCGCGGTCAGGGATATGGGCACGGCGGTCAGGGACCAGACCACTGCGGTTGCTGATGGCAATGCTCAGCTCAGGGAGGAGGTACGTGAGCTCACCCGTGCCATCAGGGAGGGCCATGAGTCCCAGAGGAGGAGTAACCGGCAGCTAATGTTGCGTTCCGCCGCCGCTACCAAGGCCATACAACGGCACAGCAACAGCACCGCTGTGTTGGCACGCCGCACAGTCTCCCTGCAGGTGGACCTTGGGCACTTCTGCGGGGATGTCGCTAAGTCACTGGGACACATCACCACTGCTGTGGAACAACTTCAGAGCAGCACATGCAGTGCTGCAGCATTGGGAGGGGATGACACAAGTGAGGCTGCCTCCAGTGTCAGCAGCGTGTCACTGGCAGAGGCCAGCACCAGGCGCCGCAGTTCGCGTGCCTCCACGGGGACAGGCCGTGGTGAGGCATTGGATGCACCTGAGCGGAGGCTTGGTGTACGTGGCAAGCGCCACTAGACAGTTGGACATGCTGCAGGACCATGGTGGGGCAACCATGGCCATCCAATTATTGTGTTTGCACAGGCCTGACTTTAAGGCACCTTTTATTTACATGAATGCAATCGGAGCATGATTTACAATGCTAGTTCTGTTGCACAATCCTCAGTGCTACTGTGCATTAAACAGTTGCACCCAAAACCAACTTGTAATGTCTCATTTTACCCAGGGTCAAAAATGATTTTGCATAATGTATGTCCGCCTCCTATGGCCCTCTGCTGTGTTTGGGATGTGTGCCTGTCGTCGTTGGGCGGGTGGTTGGTCAGCCCGGTGGTCGTCATCCCTGTCCACCTCCATGGGTATCCCCCTTCTGGTGGCAATGTTGTGCAGCATTGCACATACAGCAATTATCCGACAGCATGTTTCTGGTTGGTATAGCATGGCGCCGCCAGTCTTGTGGAGGATACGGAAGCGGCTCTTGAGAATCCCAAAAGTCCGCTCTATCACATTCCTCGTGCTGATGTGTGCAGCGTTGTAGCGATGTTCCTGCGGGGTTGCTGGATTTAGGTATGGGGTGAGTATGTATTCCCGCAGGGCGTAAGCACTGTCACCTAGAAGATAGAAGCATAGACTTAGCATTGGTGATGTACATACATGTGTGGTGTTGGTGTGGGGAAGCGTATTTCTACGTACCTAGCAGGAGTCCCTCTCCAAATTCTCCATTGATTAGTCGCCTGTGCATTCCACTGTTGCGGAAGATGTATGAGTCGTGTGTGCTCCCTGGGAATTGTGCCACTAGGTCCGTTATGATGTTGTTGGCATCGCACACAACCTGCACGTTGATCGAGTGGTATGACTTGCGGTTCCGGAATAGGTACTCATTTGCTGACGGAGGACATATGGGGATATGCGTGCAGTCGATGCATCCAATCACATGTGGGAATTGTGCCACCTGGTAGAAAGCCTGTTTGGTGCGGTCCAACTGCTGTGGGGTTGTGGGGAAGCTGATGTGGGTGTGGAGCATTGTCAGCCTGGCATCTAGGAATTTCTTGAAGAAGCGTGACGGGGCGCTTTGCGAAACACCTCCGGCCACCACAATTACCCCCTGGAAACTCCCTGAGGCCAGTAGGTGCAGGCTGCATAGGACCTGAACGTGCGCAGGGATAGCATTTGTCCGGTGTGTCTGGTGCTGCAGTAATGGTTCCAGGTCTGCAATCAGGCGCATGATCATAGCGCGATTGAGGCGATACTTCTGGTACACCTCGTCCTCATTCTGCCCCAGCAAGGTTATGCGCAGTCTGAAAACTCGCTCCTGGACCCTTCTCCTGCGCTGTCCTGCTGCATTGATCCGCATCCTCCTTGCAAGCACGTAGAGGGCAGCCATTTTGTGGGAGCCAACAGGGTCTCCTGGGCCACATTTAAGTGTTTAGTGATTGCCTCAATCATTTGCACATGTTGGAAGATTTTAGCCTCATCTTTTTTTTTTTTTGTAACTTTACCTCCAGGTTTTGATTTCCCTTATTTAGCTCTTGCAAAATAGCGATTTTGGGGATTTTCGGTAATAGCGAGTTTTGTTGCATTGGGGTGCGATTCGTTATTTGCTATTGGCAGTTTCCGGGAGCTAATAGTGATTTCGGTAATTGCTAATTCGGTATATAGCGATTCGGTAAATTAGCATTTTGGGTATTAGCGATTCGGTATGTTCGAGGTTATTTATTTTGCGATTCGTTATTTGCTCAGGTTTTGGGTTGATGCATTGGGATTGGGTATTTTTCACGCAATACCGGGAGCTATTAACGATTCAGTATTTTACCGACTGGATTTCGGCTTGATGCATAAGGGTGTTAGTGAGTTATTGAAAATCTCTGTCTAGTGAGACGTCATGTTATTAAGAAATAATGCCAGATCCGTGATATTGGTCAGTGATCATAGATTCATTGAACTCCTCGAATAGCCTATGTTTGTATTTTTTTAGTTATGGGCTTTTGGGTTAAACAATTGGGTTTTGGGCATAATATCGGTAACACTACCAGTCCTAGTAATCTATCCCACTTGCACCTGGAGCTGCAGCGCAGACAGAGAAACAGCCCAACATATCATTACACAATAGAGAGATTGTAGCCACCTTGTGACTGGGAAATAAGCAGTATGTCTCTCTAGGTTCCGGGGTCACCTAAGGTCAGGAACCCTGACCGGTACAAGGTACTCACTTGTTGTGATTTCTTGCACTCGCTCTGAGGCCCAGCCTTTTTATTGTACTTGCGTCATACAATATGGCTCAAGGTAACACGAAATCTTAAGATTTACAAAGCCACACAAAAGGCAATATGCCCTGCCTGTGTGACTTTGTAAAGAAATAGAGCACAGCACAGCGGCTTTGGTGTTACATGGGTGGAGCATGGGCGTTGTCACGCATCACCCATAGAATTTAAGAAAATCAGTAAGTTGGTAAATCGGAAATTGCGCCAAAATGGTACACCACCTCGACCATGATGTAAGGAGGAGAAATATGTTCATTTCTCCTTGTTACTTTTTCTTTCTATGCGTAATGCATTCTGCATCATGCAGAGAAAGACGGAACTGCCTCTAAGCATTGTTTTTGGGCAGAAAGTATCCTTTCCTGCATAAAACCAATCCTGCCTGTAACACAGACATCCTGGTATTATGATGCAAGGTCACCTTCATTGCGGCTAGCGAGCCTGCACAGGTAGATCACAGAAGACATGGGGGCATATGTAGAAGAAAGTGGCGGAGTGCTGATTAGTTCCAAAATTGCTAGGGCCACGTTCCAACACTTAGAAATGCAGGGATGCTCTGTGTTTACAATAATTCAGTGCAGCATTGCATTTCTAGCTGTGCTGGCACAAAATTTAGCTGCCGAGCACCAACGTGGGCACCCTTGCACCAAAGTGCAAGGGTGCCTGTGTGGAGGGAAGGATTGTTTATATGCAGGTAGGTGTCCCTTCCTGCACATAAGTAATCCAGAATGGTGATTTGTAACTGCTATGCATGCTTTTTTGTGCAGCACACATAAAAGTTGCAAATCATAATTTTCTAAAGGATTATTTATGTGCAGGAAAGGACAATGCAGTACACGTTTGTGAGTCCAGTAGAATGTGAGGATAAAATCACAATAAATAGAGCAGTGAATCTTTGGAAATGTGTATTTGTGTGGTCCAAGATAGTAAGCAGTTTCTCTTTAACAGAAGTAACTGAAATATTGCTGCACAGAGGGAACGATAAACACTTACACACTCTGAAACCTAATACAAATATCTACTTAATTACTCTCTAGAAATAGCCCATACTACAAGTCACCCACTCCTAATAATATTAGATTTTAGCCCAATTTCTCGCGCTCACAGTCGAGTGTCCCGTAACTAGAATTGTTTGTGCTTTAATCCAGTCACAGAAAGTGCCAGGAGAAGGTGCCTAGTTGTGAGGCACAGTCTGTGGAGGTCTTGAGTTTAAATTCTGGCAAGACAGACTCAGGCTTAATTTTCGTACCATACGGCAGACATCACTGAGAATCCGAGAATGGCTGCTGCAGCATTTTCTTTCATGTTGTGTCCAGCCAATCAAAGCACTCGCTGCCACAGGCGCAAGGCGGCGCAAGGCGGCGCAAGGGGAAAAAACCCCCTAGGCCAATCAGAATGCTATATTTTTTTAAGTCCCTCAAACTCAATTGCCCAGTGATACTGAACAGAATTGCATCAATTTACAAAAAGCATACGTTCAAAAATCCAAATGGAAACTGCATGGTGATTTTGCATTTTGTGACCCCCTCCATTTTCTTGGCCACCTCTTGACAGATAACCCCAAAACCTTTTCAAGAAGCGAACCAAAAAAATCACTTTTTGGGACCTTTTTGTGGAGATTTGTTGAAAAGGTGCCAAAAGTATTAGAAAACCAATGGAAAGCAGACTTGGATTATTCAAATACAATTTGCCAGCTTGGCTGGTCCATTATTGGAATCCCCCTTCATTAGAGTTTCTAATATCCCCCTGTAAGCCACACTTCATCTTTCAGATCAGCAACATACTGCATCACTTCCACTGGACCCAACCTTCTTCACTGGATTATACCTTCTGTACTTGGTATGCCTTCTTGTAAGCGACAGTACCTCCTCCGCCAGACTTCCTCCAAAGCTCATCACCAAACATTACTTCTCCTCAACTTGCTCACCTGTCTCCTACAAGATCCCACCTACAAAAAAGACCACAGCTCATCACTAGATCACATTTCATGGGATTGACCACAGTTCCTTTCGCTTCTAATGGACTTCAGGTTCACCACAAAATGGCACATCTTTTAGTAGATTGCGCCTCCTCTGTTGGAAGGGCCTACTCTCCCCTGCTATGCCACCATCCGAAGATGTTTTCTGTTAGAAGGGACCTATCATGTTTTCACTCAGCCTCATCCCCTGTACTCTCATCTTGTGCCACACTACACCTCTCATAGAGGTCTCCCTACTTGACATCAGCTACAGCATACACATCCCACATCCCTAAATAACTCACAATCCTCAACAAACCTCCTCCGATAAATCTAAATTATGCCACTATGCCTCTGCTTTGCACACAAAATGAAGTAACAATTGGGGGGGTGTGGCCTGCTATAATATAACATAACATAACATAGCATAACGTATCATAACATAACTTAACATAACTTAATAGAGCATAAATTAACATAACATAACTTTCAAGAGCCCAGCCACTGCTATCCACCACCTCTGCTAGCCCACCCTACTTCTTTTAGACTCATTATCTATTCATTTTGTTGCTCAAATGTGAATTTAACTTGAAAAAACAAAGACAAAAGGCGTTTAATTAAACTTCTGTTAGGAGCACAATTACAGAGTCGGGTCTGAGGACTGTCTCAAAGTACAGTCGATTTGAATGCCATTTTATACATTTCTTGGACCATCTTAAAACAATTCACAGATCCTTTTAAGGAATAGGAATATGGGCCTGGTCATGGAGTTATAAATTATTCCCACCTGATGCAGGTGGGTCTCGAACTTGTGTGGTCACAATGCATGCCAGTGGGTAATTCGTTCAGATGTCCGGCATGGAGACAGAGTAATTACTGCATGTGCTGCGTGTGCTGTGTCCTGATTGGCTGAGTGTTCCTACATTTACGTAGCATCTAACTTTATGGTGTTTTTGGAACATGCCCCCCTCCGGCCATGGGTGCTTCATTAAGGCCAATCTCCCTAAATCATTGTGGTGTTGCTGCCTATCTGTGGGATTAATCTGGGTTTTTCCTGTTCACGCGTTTGTCCTGATGGTTATGCACCACTCCACCTGGGATCTATCAACCAGTTGCCTCAGCCCTGGGTCACAGGGCCTGTCTGACCATGTATTTCGGACTCAGGTTTGATGGAGAATTTATATCAGCTGATTTTGTCAACATTGATCCGATTTCGTTTTCATGCACACATATCGACATCCACTTTTTCAATACTAACATTTGCCGATCACATCTGCATAACTTCACCTCAAGCCCCCCCACTAATAATCTTCTCTTCTTCTTGAACAGAATAATATCTATCTCACAAAAATAAATGGCTACGCCATAGGCTGGGGAACGATAGACCCAGTGGCCATGATAAATAAGGTGGTTTACGCGGCATATCCTGCTATCGTGAAGTGCCTCGATAATGATACTAACGAAGAAGAACTTTTGCATAATTTTAGTTCAATTATGGAGAAGGTAAAGGAACTTCTAACTCGAAATATGAAAGGGAATAATGCCAGGAAAAAAAGGTGGTTAGACCATAAGTGTACTCTGACCCACAAATCCTTAAAAAAAGCGCTGACGAAAACCGTAAGAGATCAAGAGGAAATACGTAGACTAAGGAGGCTCTATCGTCTAGCCTGCAAAAGTAGAAAACAAGAACTGAAAAAAGTGCTCTGGGACCAACTATATGAGAGCTCCCGGAACCGGAATAGTGAGCAGTTCTGGAAGGTAGTGAAATCCCCCTTCTTGATAGATACCAGCGACATGCCAAGAGTAGAAGTAGCGATTGAGGGTTCAATATGGGCAAACCACTTTTCCAAAGTTTTTGGCAAAGAAATAGGAGTAGACCTATCAGAGGAGAACAACCAGACTCTACAAGAAAGTCTATTTCCGATCCCTTTAAATTTTGAATTAAATGAAGTTATAAATGTGGTTAAAAAGAGCAAGAGCGGAAAAGCCCCCGGTCCAGATGGTGTACCAGTCGACTTTTTTAAGTTCAAACTAGACCTGTGGGCCCCAATTTTAAAAAAAGTGTTCGATGCAACAATGAAGTGTGGTCTAATTGAAACTTGGACCCAATCGATTATGGTTCCCATTTTTAAAAAGGGAAATAGGGAAGATGTGACCTGTTATAGGCCAATTTCATTACTGGACTCGCTTGGTAAAACCTTGGGCAGAGTGGTTCTCCAGCGCCTACAGGATTGGGTAGATGACCGTAATATATTATCTGACATCCAGTTCAGTTTCCGAGAGGGCTTCGGAACAACTGAACAGGCTTTGAACCTAGCGTTACCTATGGGTAAATATGTTTCAGCAAAGCAAGGACGGCTATACATGGTCTATGTTGACCTCTCCGCGGCTTTCGACTGCGTCTCCCACTCGAAGCTGTGGTCAGTTCTCATGCATATGGGTATAGACCCAGCCCTCGCACATCTTCTTCGGGCACTATACTCTAATGCTTCATCTAGGGTCCGTTTCGGAACACAGGGAGAATTATCTGACCCCTTTAACGTGGAGAGGGGCGTGAGGCAGGGGTGTGTCCTGGCCCCCTTTCTTTTCTCCCTCTATACTAATGGTCTTGAGGCAGAGATGTTGAGAGGGGCTCAGGACCTCCTACGAGTGAAAAATCGACCCGTCCCTGCCCTTCTCTATGCGGATGACGCAGTCATATTGGCACGTACCCTGCGAGAGTTGGAGAAAGCCTTAGATAGATATTCAAAGTTGATGGGTAGCTTGTACCTCAAAATAAATATTTAAAAAACATATGTGATGGAGGCAGGAAAGGGAAAGAAAAGGGGGAGGTCTATCTATCTTGATAAAGAGAAAGTGGATTTGACTACACAATATCCATACCTTGGAGTCATGATAGATGACAAACTTAACTGGAAAGCGGCTATTGAAGCCCGCAAACACCAACTTTTGCGAGCAATCATTGCACTCATAAAATTCTCCCAGAAGCTTGGAAAGAGGCCACCAGTAGAGCTCCTCCGCATCTATAAAGCAAAGTGTCATTCCACCGCACTTTATGGGGCGGGGTTGTGGGGACATAAAAACAGCAATGCCCTCCAGGTAGCAGAGAATACATTTATGAGATTCCTACTGATGGCACCCAAGCGAGTATCCACCTTCGCCTCCCATGCAGAACTTGGTCTCCCACATATTGAAGATCTGGCCAAAATCCAACCTCTTTTGTTGTGGCGCCGTATTTGGACGTCAACAAAAAACTCACTCACAAAAGAGATAGTGGCCGATTGCATGTCTTTGGAACATGCGGGGAAAATCGAGTGGCTGCTTTACGTGAAAAACCTCCTCATAGATTTGGGGCTTAACAAATATTATGCCAACCCTGAACAAATTGCTGAAATCTCGAAGAAAGACTTAAAAATAAGGGCCCTTAGCCATATGGAAGAATTTCGGTTGAGCAACCAGATAAATAAAAAATCTACTCAACACTCCTTGATAGTTATGACCACATTGGAAATGGAACCATATCTGACCTATGTCGAGTCACAATTTGAGCGTTTTTTGTTGACACAATTTAGATTGAATGTTTTCCATAAGCTCGTAGCTTTTCCAAAAAATCACGATTTCTGAAATGGGAACTAAATATAGAGTTTAAAAGCAGAAGTTATTTGCACATCTCCGAAATTGTGGGTACCCATACCAGCATGTGAATTATAGGACATTATTCAAAGTGACTTCTTTTTTACACATTGTCTTACATGTGGAAGGCAGAAATGCATAGAAAGTCAATAGGTAATAACAGTTGCTTTTGAATTCTGTATTCCCCTAAGTCTCCTGATAAAAATGGTACCTCATTTGAGAGGGTAAGCCTAGTGCCTGCGACAGGAAATGGTCCAAAATGCAACATGGACATATCACATTTTTACAATGAAAACTGATCCTTTTTTACAATGTGCCTAGCTGTAGATTTTGGACCCTAGCTCAGCCAACACCTGGGAAAACCTAGAAAACCTGTAGATGTTTAAAAACCAGACACTCAAGGATATCCAAGATGGGGTGACTTGTGTGGCTCTCACCAGGTTCTGTTACCCAGAATCCCTTGCAAACCTCAAACTTTCACAAAAAAACTGAAAGTTCTGGAATCTGCATGGATCTACAAACTTCCACCCACCCCGTATTCCCACAGGTCTCCCAATAAAAACAGAACCTCACACGTTACCGCGACAGGCAAGGACCCAAACCATATTGTGGAGAGATTAAAATTAGCTATCACAATACAACCTGGTTTTGCAAGGGGTGCACCTGGGTTTTTGGCCCCGGGCTCAGCAGCCATCTTTGGAAACCTACCAAACCCACACATTTTTGAAAACTAGACACACTTGGGAGTCCAGGAAGATATGGCTTAGATGGACCCGCCAAAGTTTTCCTACCCAGATGCCCCTGCAAACCTCAAATTCAACAAAAAACATTTGTGTGAGATCACTGTGCTGGCACAAATGTCCTACCACCAAGAGTTCCCCTTGGTTTCCTGAGTAAAATGATACTAAAGGTCAGTACATGCAGACTGTCAGCCAAACTCCAGTTTACACACACACAAAATCTCCCCGGTTTCTAGTGGTTTTCTGCCCACGCGTGCAGATAAAAATAAAAATTCCACTGGAACAGCCAGAATGTGTGCCTAAAAAAAGGGAACTACCCTTGCCTATGGGGCTTCACACTGGCATGCCCATAGACATATCACTCTTGCCAACTGGGCAAGAAAAGGGGCTATTGCCCTGATCTGCCTCCCAGGGGGCAGAAATACTGTGGCGTTTTGCCGAGGGTGGGGGCAGTGGCATGCCCATCTCGGGCAGTCCCCACCCATTAATAACATACCCATTAATAACATAAGACAACTAATTCCTGGCTTCTAGCGGGCTTTCTGCCCCCCTGTGGGGGCAGATTGCGGGTACTGCCACTTTTGCCTCCAACGGGGCAGAAAAAAGCAGACTATTGAGGGGATGGGGTCACTGGCAAGCCCATCTCGGTCAGCCCCCACCCGTTAAATAAAATAAAATAATAATCCCTGGAATCTAGTGGGCTTTATGCCCCGGGGGCAGATCGGGGGCTAATGCCCCATCTGCCCGCCAGGGAAGCAAAATAGACTGGGATTCTGCTGGGGGGGCATTGTCATGTCCATCCTGGGCAGCCCCCACACCTATATCATTTAAAAAAAATTCCCTGGTGTCTATGGTGCTTCCTTTCCCCTGAGGGGCAGATAGGGGGCTACTGCCTCCATCTACAACCCGGGGGGGGGGGGGGGGGGGGTGGGCAGGTAGACTGATTATGCCGGAAGAAGTTTGGGGAGCAAAGGTCCTTGCCCAAGGGGTGCTCCGTCCTCCCTGGTGGATAGTGGGTGGATCTCTGCTTGGTGATTGCCCTTCTGGGGCGGTTCCCAAGCAGGGGTCCACTAGTGATGATTCTTCCCTTTCCCAAAAAAGCTCTCCTGACTTTCGATGTGCTTGAAGGCTGAGATAGCCCCTAGAGCACGTAGAAAGTGAAACTGAAATGAGCCTATCGGCTCACTTCAGTTTTGGTTTCTATGAATTGATCATCATTTTACATAAACCAAACATATAGCCTCGGGAGCTGGGGAAGCCCTTCCTCCGCTCCCAAGGCTGTTGGGGGAAAAAGGAAATACAACTGGTGCCTACACCAGAGGGATTTCCAGTGCCATGTGATCCGATGGCCGGGAGCCATCTGACGCACATGAGCACTGGTTCATCAGACTTCTCCTTTCTCCTTGAATCTAACACACCAAAGGGGTTAAAGGTATCACTATTATCAGTGTTGTTAGTTAGCTGGTCAATGTTGCTAAATTCAAACTCAGTATTATTTCAGGTTTCACAAAATTAACATCACCAACCAAGATACATATTTCTTTCCAGATTCTGCACATTGCTGGCCTTGTCCTGAAGACCACTGGCCCAACGAAGGACGGACAGAATGTGAATTAACAACTCTGCAGTTCCTCTCCCTTGAAGAGCCTTTGGGGATCATCTTTTCATCCTTGACAGGCCTCCTATTCCTAATCACCATTTTTGTTCTCTGTGTCTTCAGGAGATACCAAGATACACCAATTGTCAAAGCGAACAACAGAGGTCTCAGTTATGTGCTTCTAATTGCTCTCTTGCTTTGTTTCCTCTCCTCCTTCACCTTCATGGGACATCCCTTGCAGGTGACCTGTATGATCAGACAAAATTCTTTTGTTATTATCTTTTCCATTAGCATTTCTACTGTCCTGGCAAAGACCATTACTGTGATAGTAGCCTTCAATTCTCGAGATCCCAGCAGTCACTCTAAAAGGTGGCTTGGGCCCAGAGTGCCGTATGGTGTGGTCCTTCTCTGTTCATTTGCTCCAATCCTGATCTGCACACTCTGGCTGCTTCTTGACCCTCCATTCCCAGTGAAGATACAGATGGGGGACACCACCATCATCCAGTGTGACGAGGGCTCTGTTCTCTTCTTCTACCTGATGTTGGGATATCTGGGCGTGTTGGCCACTGTCAGCTTTGTGGTTGCATTTCATGCCCGCAATTTGCCTCAGAGTTTCAATGAAGCCAAGTTCCTCACCTTCAGTATGCTTGTGTTTCTGGCCGTATGGGTCTCATTCATCCCAGCGTATCTCAGCACACAGGGAAAGTACATGATGGCCGTGGAGATCTTCGCCATCTTGTCATCAAGTGCAGGGCTCCTGGGGTGCATCTTCATTCCCAAGTGTTATATTATCCTTTGGAGGCCGGATATGAATACAAAGCAGTACTTGGTGCAAAGGACCAGCTGCGGAAAGAATAAATAAAGTGAGATGTGCATATATCACTTAACATATAGTAAATGAAATGTGAAGTCTTTCCTCCTATAGAGGAGCTTCTAATAGCAGAGCTGTTCTTCGTGGCATATCTGCATCACAGCTGAGATGTAAATATGTGCAGCATCACCACTCCCAGAATTAAAAAAGGTCTTCGTGAGAAATACAAGGAAAATTGAAATATGTTTGTGGTTTTCTAATTAAAATCCTAAATATAACATAATTGATTTCATGTTGTTTAATGAAGCATTTCTTTAACACATTTCTTGACCCTTGAACTATGAATAACTAAAATAAACAAGCACAGCAAGTGAGAATGGTGGTCATGCATAAACACAAGAGGTGTTGTTTAGGTTTGGCACATTTTGGATCAGGGAACACTATAAAGCTATAAAGGTACAGCATGGCTGCAAGTACTATTGTGGGTATATTAGCAGAATACTTGTATGCCTCCTTGACTTTGATATGTATGTACATCCAATCGGTAAAAATAATCACACTAATGTAGAAAAATTGATGGTCAGTCAATTAGCGGGTAGTAAATAGACGCTAGCCGTCCTAACGTCACTTTTGTGTACGTGGTGGGGAAAAAAAAACACAAAAACTTGGGTACTTGTAAAAAAATTAATTTACATTTCACTTACCTAAATGCAGCAATGGAGCAGCCAGGAGTGAGCGCAGCACAGGACAACAACCCTCTCAACCCCACAACCAGCCAGATGAGCTGCCAGTGTCCCAGGGGAAGGGGAAGAGGAAGAGAAAGTTCAGGCAGGAGGTGAATTCGATCTTGATCAAGGCGGTGATGGATCACCAACACCAGCTCTTCATCAACTCCAAAGTGCCATTGTGGAGGAAAAAGATCATATGGCAGCACATAGTGTTGCAGGGATTATGCACATATACGGAACTACGCCCAGGAAACCAGTGTATAGTCGTGTACCAACAACCCACCTTAGTGCCCAGGACCCCTATCCGACTAGCTATAGTGTCTCATTCGTTCTCCGTTCTACAGCGAAGCTACCAATGATTAGACATCCTAGAACATGTAACTCAGACTCTCTCAGTAATCGTGGGAGCAAGAACACTCTTTCACCAACTCACTCATACTTGTCCACAACATGAGTGATCAGAGACACAGTACAGTTTAAAATGTTTATTTTAACTAACGTGCTCTATGATGCAGTACACAAGCCTATACGAGCAGCAATATGCATACTCTCAATATAATGAGCATTGTTACAATTCCATAAAATACGAACTGGGATAGCATTATATAAAGCTAGTGGAAAAAAGGCCTACTGTGCCTTGCAACCCTCCCCTTGCTAGGAACTAGTTTATAATAATTATCGAAGACCTCTGGGCTTTGTCAGCGGGACCCAATACCTCAAGGTTTAGATGCAAAGGTTTACATCTCCGGACAAACACAGCTCTTCTCTACGGAAACGTTTTCTTCAAGTGTTCAACATGCATGCAATGCCATATTAAAAGCACTCGATTTTCAATAGCTCAGCTGTGGTAGTATTATGTGTAGCCTGTGTGGGACTGACCAAAGCAAATTAACAGAGCACATTGTTCTTAGACTTTGAACACGCTGTGCAGACGGAGCCCACAGAGTACAGCAAGAAAAGTGAAAGCTAGACGGTTCTCATGTGAACGAGCACAAGCAGAGGATTTACAAAAACAAAGTCATGTAGAAA
Source organism: Triturus cristatus (assembly GCF_964204655.1). Classification (NCBI taxonomy): domain Eukaryota; kingdom Metazoa; phylum Chordata; class Amphibia; order Caudata; family Salamandridae; genus Triturus; species Triturus cristatus. Next base: position 1,127,434,340 of record NC_140588.1, on the reverse strand, counting down.
CATGTGCAAAAGTAGCAACGTGGCAGCCAAGCGTGTACTGCCATATGCTAACTTAACAATGTCCGTAGTGAATCCTGTATCCTCAGTCAAATAGTAAATAAGGTGAACTGCGTTGATGACTCAAGATGACAGAGACTGACTGTTAGAAGAGCTGGCTCGATTTTAAGTGCAAAACAAAGGAGAAAGTTGCAACCAATCTAAATGCAGTATTTTTTACCGGAGGTGGAAGTCCAGTGCCCAAGGAGGAGCTCAATCCCTTGGAGGAGCGGGTGTTAGCAGTCATCCCTGAGAAGTTGGTGGTCAGAGTTATAATAATAATATTAATAATACAGACACTTGTAGAGAGCGACAGCTACCTCAAACAGAGGTGTCCCGGCGCTAAGCGATCGGTAGTACGCAGATGGAGAACTAGAAAGCCACACCCCCGACCCACTATTCTGCCCTAAAGAGCAAGGACTTCACCATTTTCTTAAAAAGTGGCTCTGTATCAATATTACGGAAGTCAATTGGCAAGGAATTCCACAATTTAGCCGCCCCAACCTCGAAGGATATTCCCCTCATGCGATCCTTCTTGAAACGAGGTGTGCAGAGTAGCTTTTGAGAACTGGACCTTAAGGATCACGTCTGCTTATATCCGCATAGTCTGTGTTTCAAGTAGCTGGGGCATTTACCATGCTTGGCTCGGAATGCAAGCGTCAACGCCTTGAACTCAATTATTTTGGCCACTAGTAACCAATAAAGTTGGAGAGACATGCTCGCGGAAAGGGACACACCTTATCAGTCTCGCAGCCGCATTTTGTACCATCTGATGGAGTCTAATTAGGTACTTTGGCATGCCCAAATAAAGGCAATTTGCATAGTCCAGCCTGGAAGTCACTATGACATGGACTATGAATTTTCGGTACTCTTCTGGCACCAAATGAAGAACTTTCCTCAAATTTCTCAGTTTACAGAAGCAGGTAGCTGTCACCTGCCATATCTGAGCTGAAAATGAGAGCTCAGCCTCCCACTTCAGAACCCAGATTTTTTATGAGGGCGTGGGGTTCCCATTTCCATAGGCCACGAGAGATCCGCTGCTGGAGGTGCGTGACAGGACAGTGCTGGTTATGACCAACTACATCATCAACTAAGTGAGTTACAACAAAGGACAATGTAGGTAATTATGTAATGCCGTGCAGTCCAGGTAGATATGACCCAGCTATCTGTGGCGCTGTCTGCAGACCAAAGGTTATGCACCTGGCTACACTATGGATAGACATGACATCAATGGAAGGCTCAAGGACATTTTGTCAATATGTTGGTGTAGGGCGGGTCGCAAGCCTTCTAGCTGTGCTATCCTACCTCAAAAGAAAAGGGCATCCATGCACCATTTCTACAAGATACGGTGCATTCCTGTCCTTTCTGCCGGTGCACAAACAGTAGACGATCGCCAAAGCAGGCAACCCTGCACCATGGTTCAAGGGTACCTGCATTGGTGCTAGCTAGCATAATGTGCACCACCATATAGGAGAGCATAGGGATGTGCTGCATTGTTCTAAAGACAGGGCAACCCTGCACCATGGTTCAAGGGTACCTGCATTGGTGCTAGCTAGCATAATGTGCACCAGCATAAAGGAAAGCACAGGGATGTGCTGCATTGTTCTAAAGACAGGGCAACCATGCACTTTCGAATTCACAAAGCTTGTGCAGCAGATTGGTTTCATGCTCTGAGCTGCACCACATGTCTATGAAAGATGCCCCTTTGTCCCATGAACATAAACCTAACCTCTAAATCCCTAGCATAGAATTGGTATTTCACTGGAGAACAACACACCTGAGGGGTAGGGGATATGTGGGCCATGGTTAGTGCCTACACATAGGGACATTTCAAGGGTGACGCTGATACTCCCCTTGAATAATCTGCATGGTATGCAGCTATCCTGGCATGCAGGCTCAGAGCACACAGGTGTCAGCTGCCATCATGGGGACCACCTCAACTCCTCTCATCTGCTAAATATGACCGGGTGTGGGGGTGAATGCAAGAGATGTACACCAGAAATAGTGCAGCATGTCAATGCAAACAAATCAGCTGCACTGAGCTGCGTCATTGCAAAAAAGTATGGACGGTCTGAATTTACAAGAATATGTGCCACCCCTGTGCACACCCTTGCCCGCCGTAAAAAGAACAGCTTGGCACCAATACAGGCACCCTTGCACCATGCCGCAAGGGTGTCTGTAAGCACTTGGAAGTTTGTTTGTCCATGCCAGTGCAGAGGAAAACACATGGGGTGCACCATATCCTTGTGAATATAGTGCTTTCCTGTGTTTGTGGAATGCACTGTGTTGTGCCACTTCTAAGTAAATATGCCCCTCAGTAGGTACATGTCACCATTCCAAGCACTACTACAATCGGGGGTGCTGCCTGGCACGTCACTCTATAACAGCCTGCCATTTCAGTCCATTGAATTTGGCCCTGCATCATGTTGTTGTTGTAAGCACATGATAGTCAATATAGGATCAGGGTGCGATCCCTGTGTGGCAGCAAGTCAGCTGCCATGACAAATATTTTGAACAGCCAGAGGGGGCATGGGCCAGATAACAATTATTTGTGACACTCTTTAGGTAACCAACTCTAGTCCTGATGAAATGGCTTGAACATCAGTGATTGTAATCTGACTAGTATGACTGGGCCCATCCGCTCAGAGTAGGCAAACAGTGGTAGTGAGAACAATGCTGACATACTGTCATCTGAAAGGGAAATACAGTGCTATATGCAATCCATACCCTTGCATAGCAGCTGTCCTACGAATTCATGAGGAACTCAAAGTGTAATGTATTGCAATACTCATGTCAACATCTAAGAGAGATCAGCAATAGCATTTCCCCCTTTCATTACAGAATATGAACCTTCACCTCCTGGCCATTCGGCTGTCTCGGGCTTCAGCAATGATGGGGATGATGACAACCTGCCAACCATCAACCAGGAAGCCCTTTAATAATTTCTGGACTCCATTGGGACATCTTCTAAAGACACAGGAAGGTTCAGCAGCATTGTGACATCTCCACATCCCCCATCTACCAACCAACAGGCACTACCTACCACCCCACCCAGATCCCGATTCCCGACTCCACGGACCTGCAGATTACCCTCCAATTTACTGTAGTAAGAGTCCCGCAAGAGTTGGTAGAGCAGCTGTGGCCAGGGTTGGAGACTGTGGTGGTCACCTTAGAAGGAGTCTGTTCAATCAAACAATCAGGGTTGAGATAGAGCAACTACTCACCTGTGAGGGTCTCAAGGTGCTGGGGGACAGCTACATTGTGTGCTGGGGTCATCCGAAGAGCCAGGTCTTGCGGTACTTCCTGAACTTGTACAGTGTTGGGGGCTTGCCGGAGGTGGAGGTTGTTCCAGGCCTTGGCTGAGAGGTAGAAGAAGGACTTTGCTCTCATTCTGGTCCTGCAGATGCGTGGGATGGTGTCCAGAGAGAAGTTGGCTGATCAGAGGTGTCTTTTGGGTACGTGGAAGGAGAGGCGGTTGTATAGGTATGTTGGTCCAGTGTTATGCATGGGTGGGGAGTTAGAAGGTGATTCTTCTTTCGACTAGGAGCCAGTGGAGATCTCAGAGCAGTTGGGTGATGTGGCTGTGACGGGGGATGTCAAGGATCAGTTTGGCTGCTGTGTTTTGGACGGACTGGAGTTGAAAAAGAAGTTTCTTGTTGATTCTGGCGTAGAGCGCGCTGCCATAATCTAGTCTTCTACTGATGAGAACTTGTGTGACGGTTCTTCTGGATTCAGATGGGATCCACCTGAATGGCTTTCAAAGCATGCAGAGGGTGTTGAAGCAGGTTGAGGATACAGTGTTGATCTGGCAGTTCATTGTGAGCGATGAGACCAGTATGATGCCAAGGTTTCTTGCGTGGTCCACTGGGGTGGGGGGATTTCCTGGGGCAGGGCCACCAGGAGACGTCCCATGTGGAGGGGGTGGAGCCCAGAATGAGAACTTCTGTTTTCTTGGAGTTGAATTTCAGGCAGCTGTTCTTCATCCAGGTGTTGACGACTTTCATTCCTTCTTGGATGTTATGTTTGGTGATGTTGGTTTCAGTGGTGAGGGAGAGGATAAGCTGGGTGTCATTGGCATAAGTGACGATGATGATCCTGTGGTTCCTGATGATGGTTGTGAGAGGGACCGTCTAGATGTTGAAGAGAGTGGGGCTGAGGGAGGAGTCCTGGGACACTCTGCAATCGGTCTCTATCGGTTCAGAGAGGTAGGGCAGGAGTCTAACTCGCAGAGATCTTCCAGTGAGAAATTAGCATATCCAGTCAAGAACCTTGTCACGGATGCCGACATCATGGAGTCTGGTGGCTAGGGTGCGGTGTAAGACGGTGTTGAAGGCAGCCATTAGGTACCGGAGGAAGAGGGCTGCCCTTTCGCCTTGGTCAAGGAGGGAGCGGATGTCGTGGATGGCAGCGAGTAGGTCAGTCTCGGTATAGTGGTTCCTGCAGAATCTGGATTGGGTGCCGTACAGAACAATGATAGCTTCGATAAAGTTTGAAAGCTGGGTTTTGACTACTTTTTCGATGACTTTGGTTGCGTATGGAAGCAGGGATATGGGCCTGAAGTTTTCAAGGTCCGTTGGTCAACAAAGGGTTGTTTCAGGAGGATGTTGACCTCTTCATGTTTCCAGTCAGTGGAAGATATGGGGTGAACAGGGGTCAGAGTGGATACATTTCATGGTCTTCAAGGTGTCTCCTGCCGTGAACGGGGTCTAATTGAGCAGGGTGGCGTTGCTTGGAGGGGGAGCAGGAGTGATGTGGAGGTCATGATTTTTGAAGTGTCTACCATCATCTTGATCTTAAGGTGGAAGAAGGTGCTGAGTCTTTTGCAAGAGGTCTTGGAAGGGTCAGATGTCTGGTGTTTCTCTGCAGGGTTTTGTGAATTCCCTGATGATTGAGAAGAGTTTTTTGGTATTATGAGTGTTAGTTAGAATCCTTTCTTAGATAGATTTCTCCCTTGTGGATTTGATTTGATGATATGGTGGTGTGTGGTGGTGGCTGCTCTGTAGTGTTTCCAGGGTTTTGTTGTTTCTCCATGTCTTTTTGAGTTGTCTTGATTTTTGGAATGCAGGGTTGTACCAACTTACTTTCTTGATGTGACTTCCGGTGGCTTTCTTGAGGGGGTTGAATGTGTTGGCACAGTTCATGATCCAGTGCAGGTGGTTGTGTGCTGCGGTGTTAGCATCTGAAATAGTCGAAGGTGGGGTGCTGGTCTTCGTTGAGTTGGTTCCAGCTTCTACGGGGAGGCAGTGGGCGTTCTTATGTACAGTGTTTTTTTGTAGAAGAATTGGCTACAGTGGGAAACTGCCCAGAGGAGTTCTGTGGTGTGGCTGTAGGATACGTTGCTTTGTTTGGCTAGGACAGGATCCACTGCATGTTAGCTATGTGCATGGGTGCGGTGACTAGTTGTTTGAGTCCTATGTTGGCAATGTTCTCTATGAGGGAGGCATTGTTTAATTCCTCGTGATTGTCCAGGTAGAAGTTTAGGTCTCTGAAAGGATGTAGTTTATAGAGGCAAGGGCATGGGGTGCAATGAGCTTGGTGTCAGCAAAAAGAGTGTGGGGCCTGAGCAGCCTGCAGATGAGGGTTCAGCAAAGAGTTGTTTGAGGGATATTCTGGATCTGGAAGTAGAGGTGTTCCCTGAGGGTCATGTCGTACGGGGTGGTGGCTGTCATGTGGAGGGTGCTTTTGTGGATGATGGTGAGGTCCTCCTGCAAGGTGGGTGGGGCAGTCCTTTACAGGATCTTGTATGCTTTTGGAATGGCATTGGCAATGTTGGGTGTGAAGTTTGCGTTGGTCCAGGTTTCTGTGAGGAAGGCTACGTCGGGCGAGTAGGTGTTGAGGAGATCCCAGATTTCTGTGGCGTGCTTGTGGAGGGAGCATACATTTAGGAGGATGCAGTTGAGTGGTTTATGGGCGGTGAAGTCCAGGAGACTGGGGGCTGCTGCTGAGGTGCAGAGGTGGCTGAAGGTGCAGCAGCAATGTACACAGGAGAGAGGGCCTTGAGTGTTTTTCGGTGTCAAGAGCTAGCAGTTGTTGTTGCATCCAAGGTTGGGAGCGTGAAGGGTGCTGGTGTTGTAGTGGAGGTAGGTCAGAGGGCCAGTGTCCCTGGTGCTGATCGCTGTTGGGTCACTGATGGGCGCAGATGGGTGCCTTTGGCATGCTTTCGTTGTACCAGCCGTGCACCTGCTGCATATCTGGCCAGAGTCTGCCATTAAGTAGGGATCATGGGAGGGTGGGTCAGCTGGGAGTTGGGAGCGGGTAGCACACACTGGAGGGGAGGGGCCATGGGGCAGCAGCTGCAGGGACAAAACTCAAGGAAAAAGATGAGAAAAGAGAAAAAGGGAGAACAGAGAAAAAAGAGAGAACAGAGGGCAGAGAGAAAAAGTAAAAAAGAGAGAAAAGAAGGCACAGACAGAGTACTCTCCCACTGGGCCACCAGGGATTAGGGGCAGCAGGAGCCTGCAGGTGAAAGAGGGCCTTGAACACCCTGCAGCAGAGCGCTCAGGCGGCAGCACTACTTAGTGGAGTTGTGCGGGGGAGAGCAGGCATACTGTTCAGTTCAGTGGTCTGTCTCTTGGTGCATCAATCCCTATAGGGACAACACTTCTACCATCAGAGGCACCTACTCTCTACTCTGTGACCTACAGCAGTACCTGGCTGACATCGCCGGTGTGATGAGGCAGAGTCATGATCAAATGCCCTGCCAAAGAGGCACCGGCAAGGTGGCCAACCAGCTAGGGCAATGAGAACCCTCTTGGAGTCCATAACTAAATCCGTATTTGTAAAGATCAAACTACTCACCCTTGCGGGTCTCACTGTGCTGGGGGCCGTCGTGGAAATTAAGGGCCTCATGTAGGTAGCATACCAGTTACCACTTCTTAAATACCGAACGTTACCGAATCGGTATTTAAGAAGTGGTAACTCGTATGTAGGTAATGAGTCGGTAATTTTTACCGATTCGTTACAATTCGGTAATTACCGAATCGGTATATACCGATTCGGTAATGAGGCATACCTTCCCATTGAGGGGAAGGTATGCCTCATTACCGAATCGGTAAATACCGATTCGGTAATGGTGGAGAACATGCAAGGGTGGCAGGGTGTCACATTGACACCCTGTTGCACCCCTGATTCGGCCATGTGTGCACATGTGGCACACATACATGCCCTAAGGGCATGTATGTCTGCCACATTGCACACTGCTAAGCGCTTCACAATGCTTACACACAGCCATTAATTATTTACCACCAACTATTAGTTGGTGGTAAATACCGACTCAAAACATCACCCACACACTCCCCCTACATCTCATTTTTGTAATCGGAATTTACCGAATCGGTAAAATTACCGATTCGGTAATTTTACCGATTCGGTAAATTACCGAATTCAAAAATGAGCCCCCTACATACCAAAAGCCAAAATACCGGTCGGTAACGGTATAATTACCGAAAATCGGCCGTTACCGACCGGTATTTGGCGACCTACATGAGGCCCTAAGTGAGCTATTGCCCAGAGTCCCAGGGTGCTGAGCTGAGCTGCCGCCGGAACCGGGGATCGAACCGTGAACCCTGTGCTCCAAAGTTAGCTGCCCTGGCCGCTGCACCACACTTCTCCACCCAGTCCAGGGAGCCAGGGCAGGGCTGCCCCTTTGCTGGCATAGCTGCCTACCACCACAATAGTGCTGATGTGTTGCAAAACCAGAAGATCCTCTCCACTGCTGTACTGCCTCATGTGTTGGCACAAATAAATGCTGCTACAGAGACAGGATGCACATCTTCCACCACTGATGTATGTGTGCCTCCCTCGATTGCTGCACCTACAATACCCCCTAACAGAAGACATCAGAGGAGGAAGATGTGGACGGTAGCTCATTCCAATGAAGAAATCTGCGGTCGTATTCATCTGTGTCACATACCATATTTCTCCTTTGCCCTATGTTTACAATTTATCAACTATCAATGTGGCCTGCCCACTCTATTTACATTTTGCTCACCCTCCTGACTAAAGCACTCCTCTCCTCAACAATTCCCATTGCCTGTTCCCCCCATGTTCTGTCTGGACATCCACTGGCTCTAAACATATTTTGGGGTTGTTGTCCACTGAACTTTACCTGTGAGCTGCTTCAACATTTGCACAGGTAAATAAATTAACGTAGAACTACCTGTGTGTTGTCTGTCTGTAAGAGTCAGCACCACGTTGACCCATAGGAATTCAGTCAAGCAAATCACCAACAACATGCCAAAGGAACATGTTATTTGTGAAGTCAGTGACAATGCTAGACAGTTAGAGTGTGATATATTTGGTGAAAACTATTTGTATGTTGACTAGCAAGTGCTTACTCAAGGTTGTAAGCATGAAGTTCAACTGGTGTCATGCAGTCAGTGTTGATGATGAGTTAAGCCACCCACAAGTGCCAGGTCCACCCATGGTTACTAGCAAGCATACAACATTGAGCTGACAAGTAAATGCTGCAAGTGTAAGTGGGTATGGCACAGCAATCAGTGTGTGAGTCCAAAAACCTACTATTTGACCAAATACTTTTGACCACAATATCCCTCCAAGGCATATTGCATGACATACCCTCACAGAGATATTGTATGTGAACACATGACTTGTACTGTGTACAATTTCATCATGATTGCCATGTCCACTGCTCAACCACGTCTGACAGTAAGATGATGTAACGTCATGGCCAACTATACAGATCCCTGTCCATAGGTGAGAAACCTACTCACACATTGCCAAACACAGCTAGCAAAGTCAATTGCAAGTACATTATATTACCTGAGTACACATGCTAATTCCCACACAGTAAATCATGACGTAGACCAGCATGTAATACACAATGGCATTTAATGTTAATAGAAAACTAAAAACATATAAAACTACCTACCATATATTAATTAATTATTCTAACCTAACCTACACTATGTTATCCTACCTACTATTTTAAACTATCTTAACTTAATCTGCCTTACTCTATACATTTAGCAGAACATTATAGACATCAACCCCCCACACCCCTTAAGATACATCTTCACACAAGGACAACAGAAAGTACACCTAAACATCAACTACCTACACATATAATCCTAAACAATCATATTCAAACATGCGATAGCCCTATGCTCATCAAAGGAGCAACCTTAGATCTAATCATGGGCAAACCCAACTCAATTAAACTTGAATCAATCATCCCTTGTGACTGGATAGACCACCTCTGCATCACCTTCTTAATCACAGAATCTGTAAGTACTAATAAAATGCAGCAACAAAAACCCAGAAGAATGTGATAGATTAACCTGGATGATCTGACAACCCTCAGTAATAACATTTTACTCCCTCCGTGAAAATGTCAGCTGTCCATGATCTCACTGAACACTACAACCGATGCATGACAAGCATTTTTGACATGATTTCTCCTTTACAGTTAAAAAGAACGTCTTCCAAAGTCTCCAAACCCTGGTACAACAGCAGTCTAAATGCAGAAAGAAGAAATATGAGACTAGCAGAAACATTGTGGAGATCCTTGCTTTCACTTGAGCATCTCAAACATCTGAGATCATCAACGAACATCTATAACAAATGCATGAGAGTCTCTAAAGCTAACTACTTCAGAAACCAACTTGAGCAAGGTAAACATTGTTCAAAATTGTTGAGTTTCAATCAAATAACCAACTCAATCTCTACCCGGTGGCATCCTGTCCACAGACGAACTGCGAAGATTTTTCAATTTTCTTAATTTGAAAGCCCACAAAGATGGAATATCATCTGCAGACGTCAATGGAGCTCCAGACGATCTTACCAGCGATCAGCCCCCACCCATCTCAGTCTTTGGTGCCTTCGCTCGATCCAGTTTATACACCCAACAATACTTCTTAGAGCTTATTCAAAACCTTGGATGAAAACACCATTCTAAGAACTCTTACAGTATTGATTGCATCTAACCACTTCAGTGACTCATTGCAATTGATTTTCTTCAATGAGATTAAACCAACCATCCTCCCACTATTGGCCAAGATAGCCAATGTCTCACTTTTTCAAGGCTCTATCCCAGACTGTCTAAAGGCTGGATAGGCTACCCCTGTTCTGAAAGAACCTCTGGCAAATCACACTGACCTGTGCAACTTCCACCCAATTACCAACATTTCGACCCTGGAGAAGCTCATAGAGAAATGGCTCCATGTCTAGCTGTGTAACCATATAAAACAATTACAACTACTTGACCAATTTCAATCTGGCTTCCATCATCGCCATAGTACATAATCAGCTCTAACTCACAATGTAGATGATACGCTCAAAATGCTGGATCAGAATGATTCCTGCCTTGTGATCCTCCTTGACCTATTGTCATCTTTCGATACGGTTAAATATGACTGCTTACTTGACATATTGGAACACAGGATAGAGCTCTCAGGATCTGCCCTAAACTGGTTTGCCTCTTTTCTTTACAAAGAACTCCAAGATTCAAGGTTAATCAGTTCCTGTCTAATCCCTCACAGGTTAATCTAGGGGTAGCAAAATCATCCACGCTCTCACCAACTCTCTTCAACTTGTTCATGGAGCCTTTAACTGGACTTTTCAAACTATCCAACATCCATTATCACATGTATGTCGATCACACCCAACTATACGTGAAAGGCTCCTGCCCAGAAGACATCAGGTCCTTCAACACCACTCTAAGGAAAGACAAAACTGGCTGACTCTCAATCACCTAAAATTAAACACTCTTAAAACATAATTCCTCTTAATCGCCAAACCTAAACAGTCACCTGCCATCCAAGAATAGAACAATCAGCTAAAAGCTTCTGACTGCATACCACACATCATTGACTCCACAAGCTCACTGTGCTTAAGGCTACATATGAGTTTGAACATGCAGAAGCACATCAGTGCTCTCACCAAAGGGGAGAACCTCTAAATGAGCATCTGTTTGAAACTAACATCTTTTCTCCACCCAATGACTTCAAATCTGCTGTGTACACTCTTGTGATTTCCAAGTTGGATTACGGAAGTGCAACCCTCTGTGACCTCCATAGGTCTAAGATTGCTCAACTAAGGGCCTCTTCTAACACCCCTGCAAGACACATCACAGGCTCTAAAAGAAACCACCATATCATGCCTGAGCTGAAATCCCTAATTTGGCTCCCATATGAAGCAAGGATGCAACTAAAAATTGCCTGGGGACCCATAAAGTCTTACACTTTAACATCCCGCTAAGCTTTGAACAAAAACTTGTGCTATCTGGTGCTTCTAGATCCTCTAGAAGTGCCAGCACCCTACTGATGAAGCCACAGAAATTCCACAAAACTTACAATCGAGCTTTCTCGGGTATCGCCTGAGAATTTGAAACTCCCTGCCCACGAACCACTCAACGACATCTTTCAAAAAGGAAGTTAAAGCTCTATTGATATATGAATTCTTGTCCTAGAACACCTCTGCCTGACAAGCACTCTAACTCTCGCCCTCCTAATACTTGTTTATTATCAGATTTTTATGATTATATTTTGATTTGTGGATTTCAGAATGCTACTTTTTTTTGCACTTTACGTATTTACTTTGTTGTTATCCCCTAGCTTCTTCCTCTGGGACAATTGTAAAGTGCTCCACTTATTCTTAATCTCCAGGGCCACTCGGACACATAAACCCTCACTGTTTGTACATTGTTCTGTTGCGCTAACATTTTTCTCCTCCTGTGCCTTTCGATTATCTTATTGTCTGATCTACTTGCCTCCTTTTATCGCTGAATTGTAAAGTGCTCTGATACACCCAGGGGTCTTTTTCATCTGTATAAAACTCTTAAAGTAAATTAAATATATAAAAAAAAAATTTATGTTTGTTGTTTTTGTTATGCACCCCTCAACCCAAAAAAACAAAAACGTAACCGTATGTAATTAAAGTCCAACCCACCCCTACAAAAGCAATAAAAGCACTATCCCCACACTACCACTAGGACTGCACAAACCTACACTAAGCTACAAAACATTATGTACAACTTAAAACAATATATACAGGGGAAAGGGTGGAAAGGTTACCTCTGGCAGATGGGCACTGCCTGTTTGATCCCATGGAGCAGTGTCAATGCCTGGTAAATTTTGAGTTCTAAAACTGATACCCGTAACTTCAGATCCAAAATGTCCTTCCTCATGTCCAGCTTCAAAAGAGCAAGACCCACCTAAGGCCTGCGGTGTGGGTCCAGGTCGGTGTGATGGTCTAATGGTGGAGGTACTGGGTAGGGTTGACTGTGAGGTACCTGTACCGAAATGTCATTTCCTGGCAGAGATCCCCTTGTCGAGGGTTGGTGGGCTGAGTGGAAAGCTTTGCCACTTACTTTGAGCCTTCTTCTCCTCATACCTTCTCTACATGGCCCTGTGTGCCGTTGCAACACATCTGAGGTGGTTGTAGTGCCCATTTCTCTTAATATGCTGCCTCAGCTGTTCTGGGGTCATGTTGTCTGTTGAAGCAATATGGATAACTGTTAAAGAGTGAATAGGAACAGGCATACACATCATGAAACATCATTATTTACAAACATCTGGGGGAGCGGCCCCTACAGCCTATAATCATCTTGCAGCCTATTATCTATCATATCAGATGCAGCCGCGGCTGGATGAGGGGGGATTTCAGCATGCAACTGTGAGGCAAAATAAAATTAGTAATTCATTTTCACTTGTGGTCGTATGTCGAAATCCACTCCCCTCCTCACCGGGCCTCACCGCCCCACTGCTCTTACCTGCACGGACTGCTGCTGATCAGATGTCCTAAGCCCTAATTGCAAAAGGGAGGACAATTGCTGCACAATTCAATTGCAACACCATGGCACAACTAGGTATGACCATGTCCACACTTAGTGTGCTTGGGAACAATGCTCTTTGATACCAATGGAATGGTACACACTTCACCTTCACACTACATTAGTGTGCCTTCTGCATCCTGAAATGGCCTTTATGCCATATGCATTTGCCACAGTAAGATGTGCAAATTCTGCAAAGAACATGTATTTTCTCACAATGTAGTGTAACTGATATGGCAAGGACCCACATCAGGACCCATTGCTAACTATACTGAACACTTGGCAGTTATGACATGTAACAATGGACGCAGGTTAAGTACCTCACATCACACAGAGGCATATGAAACCACTTGTATGTGAAGTGTTGCAAGTCAACGGTGGACCATGCCACTGGTCATGCTCCCAATATCATAGCATGCGCAACTGACATGCATTCCAAAATCTCACAACCACAACCATGTTCAGATGTGTATGCACTACCACATATATTTGCATAGTCTGCCACTGTGATCAGGGCTCCCCTGTCAATCCTCTATCATATAATCCATCCTTGACATCAGTCAGAGGCTGATAGACATGCAACATTTAGGGGTTGATTCGGATTCTGGCCGCAAAATAAACTGACCGACACGGACCCGGACCGAATACCGACCGACGCGGACCAGTGCCGTACGACCGGTTCAGTACGATGCAACGCGAGTGAATTACAACTGACACATACGGAATACAAGCTGTACAACTGAGCCGTAGGGAAAATAGTGATCCGGCTAGAAAACCGACATGATTTTCACCGACCGACACAAACCCGGAATCAACCCGACCGACCTGTACCCACGATGTACGATTAGCTCAGTACGAGGCAATGCGTGTAAAACCAGACCGACTCGCATGGAGACCAAGCCGCATGACCGACACGCACAGACAACCCGGCACACAAGCAGTAGAGACTGCCGCGACCGACGCGTACCAAACACAGAAGATAGGCAGCGTGAACAAGGTGGAGAAGCCCGCACGAGACAACAGCAGCGTCCGTTTCCGTCACATGAACGTCTCCTTCATGCCTACAAAACACAAAGGACCAAACAAGCAATGACAAAGCCATTAAATACCAAATAAAAAAACATGGGACAAAGACACACCCACAACTCCAACTGTATAAAGGACTACAATCACTACCATCACCCCTTGCAAACAGGAGACACAGCTAGCAGCAAACACCAGTACACAGCAACCACAGACACACTCACAACTCACCCATCATACAACTCACACACCATCAGCACCTCACACAAAAGCACACACACATACACCCAGCAAAACCAACACCAAACCACCCTCACTTGCACCCTCACACACACATCCCTCACCCCCACCACCCATAACCATGCCCCCAAAGAAGAATCCAAAGTTCACAGATAGTGAGTTAGAAGTGCTGGTAGACGAGATCATCCGAGTAGAGCCACATTTGTTTGGTACATTGGTCCAAAAGACCCCAATCTCACAGGAAACCAAGATGTGGGCGAGGATTGTGGACAAGGTGAATGCTCAAGCACCAGCAAGGCGCACAAAGGACGATATCGAGAACAGGTGGTATGACGTGCGCAGGAGGGTCAAGAAACTCATCGAAAAAGATCACACCCTGAGACAGTGCACCGGCGGTGGCCATCCTGCCAAACCAGTCTACTTCAGGACCTGGGAGGAGAAGGTGAGGGACATCCTACCACCAGAGAGAGTCCATGGCCTAACAGACATCCCAGAGCCTGGTGAGTACACAAACAACATACCCAAGATTGTGTGGCAAGGGGACAGTGAAATCTCTGTATAAGTATTGGGATAACCTGCACACCTAAATCAAATAATTTTTGCACAAGTGATCTACTTGTTCATGAGTAATCAAAAGTTAAACAATAATAAACAATGGTGCTGTCCCTGACGTGACCTGGCTAGCCCCCGCCAGGAGCTCAATAAATTCAAAAGACAAACAGAACCTGTTTGGCTGTCGGGACGCACTGTTCACATGCCCAAAAATGGTGCATAAATACTTTGTCTTAGAAAGACAATAAGTGAATGATATGATTATGCAATACTTCACAAAAAATCAAAGAATTGTCAACTTCAACACTGGTGTAGGCTTTTGGGTGTTGGGGGTCAGTGTTGACCACACAACAGGCACAGTACCCTTGGAAGGACAGACAAGATACAGTCAAGCGCAGAGAAGAACAGGAGAGAAATGCAATACACATGCACAAAACATGCTGCAAGACACCTACACAAACACTAGTTAGCAGGACTACCCTATTGTGGAGTACACACCACCTGAATGGACACATCACAGCACGCATCCAGTCAAGTGGCACACAGACACTCTCAGACAGCAACAGAGCTGGCACAACACATTCCAGGCTACCTCCATACATTCACATAACAACCCTGGAAACTCACATTCAGGTGAAGAAGTTGTTGATGAGCTGTGAGTGGAAGTCACCCTCATCCTCATCATCACTGGTATCTTGGCCCAGGCCGGGATCCTCCACAGGTGCCGGAGGTTGGTCATCGTCATCATCATCCTGGATGAGAGGCACCTCCTTCCGCACTACCATGGTGTGTAGCATGCAGCAGACAAGGATTATTTTGCACACCTTTGCAGGCTCATATGGGAGGCCCCTCCGGTCTTGTCCAGGCAACAAAAGTGGCTTTTCAGGAGGCCGAATTTCCGCTCAATCACCCTCCTGCTCCGACCATGTGCCTCATTGTAGCACAGCTCGGCTGGTGTCACAGGGTTCCTGAGGGGTGTCAGCAACCATGGCATGTTGGGGTATGAGAAGTCACCTACACACACAAAAATGAACAAGTAGCTGAATTTTATAGGAGAGCGGAATATAACATTCACAAACACACACAATGAGAAACAGTCAGTACACACCGACAAGCCAGGCATGCTGAGCTGGCATCTGTGACATCAGCGTTGCAATGTGACTACTCCGCATAATGTAGGCATTGTGTGCATAACCAGGGACCCATGCACACACATGTGTGATCAACATGTCAGCAAGACAGACCACCAGAGCATTGATCGAATGGTAGTGTTTCCTGTTACAGTATGCCTGCTCATGTGCCTGTGGTGGTATCAGGGCAACATGTGTCCCATCAATAGATCCAATGAGGTTCAGCATCCTCCCCAGTGTATAAAAGGCATCCTTTATTTCAGGGAGTTCAGCTGGGTTTGGGAACTTGATATACAGGTCTAGGAAATGCAACATCCCCTCCAAGACATCGCGAAGCACCCGACTAAACATCGTTTGCGACATACTACCAGCAGTAGCCACAGTGTACTGGAATGTACCAGTAGCAAAGAAGTGCAGGGCTGCCATCACCTTCACCTCTGGGGTCAGTGCTGTAGGGTATGTCCGGCCAGGTAGCAGATGTGGTGCCAACTGCTTTGCCAACTCCGCAATCAGTGGCCTGGTGAAGCGGTACCGTCTGATGCAGTCCCGTTCCTGCATGGTTGCAAGGTCTGGGAACGGCCGATGGACAGCTAGTGCCCTGCAGTACAGAGATGCACAAAGGAAGATTGTCAGTTCATCCACCCATGTGGCCATGACCACGATCAATATCATATGCTAGATCATTACATTACACAATGTACTGATGTGTGTGATATTGGGCATAGACACATATGTCACCTACATGACCACCACCTCACATCTCAACTCCACATGTCCACATGAGTCCCATGTGGTGCAGTGGCCAATCATCTGACTGTGTCACCCAACCTATGTGCTGCTGCAACGTTCCAAATACACACCACAGTGACAAGTGAGGCCTCATGTCTCCCAGGCATCACAGATCTTTGCCATGCAGAAACCCAGGGTCCCTGTATTGCCACATCGACACAGCAATGGACATGGCGTGTGACGTACACACCACAAAGGCAAGCGTAAGTCCCACAGGTAGTGGCCACTGTTATTCCTGCCGGCCCTACATATAAGTCTCTTAGACACACACTCCATCAAGGGTGATGCATATACCACATGGATGTGGAGACTGTCACCCATTGGGCACATTTGATCAGACACATCTGAGACACAACATGCACACAGACTGTGGGTGCACATCAGAATTGTGGCTACAGGTCTCACTGTGACGTACATGCCATCACCCCCAGGACTCAGGGTGTATGTGACATGTCCTAAACATATCCAACCTGACACTGTGTCCGTGACTCATGCCCATTACAATTGCACATCACAATGGTAATGTGCACAACACAAAAAGGATTCTGCCCCCATGTACATGTGCACAGCCTGGGAGTGGCTGCACAAAGTGCCAGCAAAAAAACCCAGATGTGGCCCCCCACAAACACCCAGGCAGCCTTACATGCCATGGGACACTGTGTGGCCAATGGTGTAGTGTGGTAAGTGTGCACAGGTGTCCCTGGCCAGTAAATGTGTGTTGCATCCGTATAATAGTCACACCAATGATGTCCGACACGGGTGACAATGGGTACGCATTGCACAGGTCATGACCAAGCCGTGCGTACGCTTTGTCATTGAATGCAATGAGGTCCGACGCGGGTGACAATGCGTACGCATTGAACGGGTCATGACTGAGCCGTGCGTACACTTTGTCATTGAATGCAATGATGTCCGACGCAGGTGACAATGCGTACGCATTGCACGGGTCATGACCGAGCCGTGCATACGCTTTGTTATTGAATGCAATGAGGTCCGACGCGGGTGACAATGCATACGCATTGCACGGGTCATGACCGAGCCATGCGTAAGCTTTGTCATTGAATGCAATGAGGTCCGACGCGGGTGACAATGCGTACGCATTGCACGGGTCATGTCCGAGATGTGCGTATGCTTTGTCATTGAATCGTATGGAGTAAGGGTGGGCGGATTTTGCAAAATTGCCTTTCGCAAAATATCGCGAAACGGCAAAAAAATCTCCGGGAACACATGAAATTTCGAGTGCTCGCAGAGATTTTGGACTGAATAATGCTTTACTGAATTTGACCTTCAACTCGGGCACCTGCTTTATTTATATCGATAAGTGCTTCCTGTTGAGGTTTAATTTTTGTGACAGGAGCATCATGTCAGAAGGAATCCTGCCCTGCATATTTATCCAAGAAGATGCCACCGTTTTGTGCAATACCTCTACTCAACTGGAGTACTTTCTACTGGCTAATCAGTAAGTGCTACCTCGGTGGGTAAATGTATAGTGCTTTTCCTACACTACAACTGTGTAAAGGGCCAGAAGAGTTTTCTCCAGCGACCATGTGTGTCTGTAACTTTTGCCACCGCGCCGATGGGCCCCGGGGTCCCTCGAGTGAGCTGTCCATCATAGTGGGGAAAGGGTGGGAAGATGTTGCACACCGCTGATGTGTGGGATGGGGCCAAACGGCGGGGCTTCTATGCAGTTCACATGCCTCCTGTTTATAAAGGGTCAGCGACCGATCAGAGCAGCAGATGAGGAGACAGAACCTTCTGGTGTCAGGAACCACACTGGGATTGCGCTTGAGAAACTCATGGATGCACAGACCTCCATCAAGGATTACAGCAAATTGTTGACGGTAGATATGGGGAGAAAGCACACCTGCCCAGCCTCCACCGTGCTCACGTATCTTTTGTTCTGATTAGTGCGTTACTGAATTTGACCTTCAACTCGGGCACCTGCTTTACTTATATCTGTAAGTGCTTCCTGTTGAGGTTTAATTACAGGAGCATCGTGACAGAATGAATCCTGCCCTGCATATTTCCATTCCGCCACGGATCGCGAAAGTTTCGACATTTTCGCGTTCCACATGGAACGCTAAAATGTCGAAATTTCGCAATTTCCGCGAGCGGAACGGAAATTGTTGCCCACCCTCAGTATGGAGACGGGTGCATGTGTATATTCAAAATACGCGTCGTACAATCAGTTGAACGAGCCGGGCGCACCCATTGGCTCCGGAACTGTCATGGAGACGGATGCGGTTTCAAAACTTGTACGAGTTGTGCACTGGAAATTCAGTTGGATGCCTACAACAATGTTGCAATTTCAAGTGTTCCATGAAGGTGATGATTTGAACGATGCGGAAGGCGTGTACGAGTCGTACATTTAAATGGATTGGCCAGATTCATAGAATGCAACTGTGTTGAACCTATCACTTGGGACACATGGCACAGAGTCTGCCTCTACAGCACAGATATAAGGCTGGCTGGACCCCAGGGAGCTCACTTGCCTGCACTACATGCTATTGCACCACATCCCTGCTACCACTGCTGCTGTCTCTGCATCCTCTGGCTCCTGCTATGGCACGTACTCTGGAGAGGGCCTCAGCCTTCACTGAGGAGGAGAACCAAGCCCTGCTGGACGGGCTCCTTCCACAGCACAGCAAGCTCTATGGGAAACCAGGGGAGCAGGTGAGTGTGCAGTCCACTGCCTTCCTAATTATGCATGTTGTCTAACTAGCAGGACTAGCAGTGTGTACACCAGTGGCAGGCATTCTCACTGACTACTTTCATCCCCCAAAGTGTGTAGGTACATGTACTGAATAGGTTTCCTTCTGCTAAAGTGCATTAGTGCAAGCTTAAACTATCCAGGCATTGTTAACATGTCAGATATGCAGGTGATTTGTCCTTCCCCATGGTTGCACTACCAGTGTAATTCATTTCCCTTTGTGATGATGACATGTATATCCAAATGTGTGCTGCACAAATCTGGGGCATGTGTGTTAATGTACTTTTCACTTTGTCATCCTCACAAGTTGATGCCCACCAGAAGCAGGAGATCTGGCTGACTATCCCCCGGGCTGTTCGTTCAGTGGGTGTCTACAGGCGCCGGATCCACAACTGCCAGAAGTGGTGGCAGGACCTTCGGGTTTGGACCCGGAGGATAGCTAGAGTCCAGCTGAAGCTGTCACCTCCACGCAGGAGGGGCGGACACCGGACCCTGACTCCCCACATGCTCCAGATACAGGCGCTGGTGTTCCCGGACCTGGATAGGCAGCTGAAGGCCAGACAGCAGCAGGAAGGGGGTAAGTCCATGCCTGATCTGTGTACTATGTCTGACATGCTAATAGCAGTCTTTTGGCCTGGTCACACTTCCACATTACGTAGGTCTTGTAGTCCAATACTCATGTCCCTCAATTGTGTGATGCACCCTCCTCATCTGTTCCAAAGGTGTGGCACCTACAGTCTGTTGCTTGTGTCACTAGGGCACTGTGTCCCTGCAGTCAGCTATGCTTCAGCTATCAGTCAACATCTGTTCCTGTGACTCTGTTGTGCGTTTCATGGGTGGGTCAATTGTTTACACAAAGCCTGAGATCTGACATGTGATCTGTGTGTGCCCTTGAGATGTGTTCCAATTGCTGGTCTGACTCGCAACATGTGGCTGGGGTATTCCAAACAAACCCATGCAGCAGGGGACTCCAATTTTTGGGCTTCTGGAGCATGTATATTGAGTATGTCACACTTGTTTAGCCACCTGACTACTGTCCAGGGCCAAACACTGTTTCACTTAGACCTTACCAGTCATGCCTCCTCAAGGGCATTTCGAAACACTCTGTAATCCCACTCCTGTGTATGAAATTGCAGGTTGTGCTTAGTTACATGTGCCCTCAGGTGTCTACCTCTGTGTCATTAGGGTGTGGCTTGTTGTTACGTACAACTGGGGAGTCCATGATTCAGAGGGTCAGAATTACATCTGAGATGTGACTGTGAGAGACAAGACCTGTGTGACATATAGGTGTGTGATCATCTGACAGCGCACAATGGTGTATGCAACTGTGTCCTTCAGGAAGATGGGTTACATGCATGGCAGACTGTGACGTGTTAATGTACAGGGATTTGTTTTTGCAGAGACTCAGATGTCTGATTTGCATGATGTGGGGTCTTCTGGCTCCTGGACATGTTGTGTTCATGGGATGGGTAAGTGCGCCGGTCATCTGCAGAGTTAGCTTTATCCCTGAGCTAGGATTGTGAGTCAGTGCATATTGTTGTTGTCTGGGTGCCCTGCCCTGCCCTGCCCCATTGTGGCATTGTCCATCAGGACCTGAGAACATCATAGTGTGTGTTGCTGGCATGCATCACAAGCATGTGAAATGAGTCTCTGCCGATCCCTTTGTGGTAAATAATTTAATTACCGGGACTTAATTTGATGCGGAAAATCTATAACAATAGCTCAGTAAAATAAGAGGCAGAATCCGTGGTATTAGAGGTTCGGAACGGGCTTTATTCCAGAATCAATTTAAATTGGCGCTCCATATTCCATCACCACGAAGGTTCAGGAAGTGAAGACGTTACTTTATTGACAAGTAATCATTTTTATACAATAGGCATTACAGTGAAGCAAATGCAGGAGGCGTAACAATTGATAGTAAAGATAAAACATACATGCGTAGCTAGAGTGGGTGTAACTGGGCGTAACTAAAGAACGTCATCAGGTATGATGTCATAATAGGGTGGTTCCATGAAAGAATTTCGCAATGTCAGCAGAAATACTTGGCAGAAATGCGCGCGCAGCAGCATGACGTGTGATTGACGTGCAACTAGGGGGTGAAGGGGGCTTGACATTTAGCTCTACATGTGGCGACAGAAGTCTGGAGGGTCAAGTCAACCTAATCCCAAATCATATCTAACATCCTATGTTTAGAGAACTATGTTATCCAAAAGAGATGTCTCTTAGAGTAGAATCTTATTCTATACTGACTATACTGACTGTTAGTGCGTGTACAATCGTCTAAGTGTCTACACTAGATGCGAGGGCTGAAATCTTCCATAGTAACAGGGCTATGAATCACTTGCAAAATGACAGAGAAGCCGGGCCTTTTGCTCGGTAGCTGGAAGAATGTTTACTTAAACTACTAGACAGGAATGCATTGGGTAGGGAGCGGAGCAGATAATTTCGAAGGTGAAATACAGTTTTTGGCAGGCAACAGGCTGATGTCAGGCACCGTTAGCCGCGCAGAGAATAGGACAAAGTTCATGGATACAGATGCGAGCTCAGACTGGAGCTTTCAGAGGCAGAAGGCAGGAAAAGCTTGATGGCAGAATCAGGGCCTACTTGCCTGGACTGTAAAATGGCATAAGTGAACCATATAAAGGCGGTGGCCTTTCATACTTAGGAATGGAATATCCAGCCCATTCATGGCGGATCTGAAAGAGGACATGTTGGCGGTGGACGCACATGTGTTTGCGTCTTCATAACTGGAACTGGAGGGAACATACATGTACTTGTGATTTATACATGAAACCGTTGGGGTCCAAGATAGGGGACATAACTGACCAGAAAAATCCATATTTCCACACCTTCATCCGGACACCTGTATTGATTCAGTAGCAAGAGATGGGCTGTGTGTATAGTGACATACTCCTACATGTTCACTTGCATGTACATCTAATGTGTGGGTGGTGCATGTTGGCCCATTGGGGTGTTGGCATCCAATATGCAACGGACATATGTGTGAAAGTCAAGGAGGGATATGTGCGCCATGGTTGATGTTGAGAATGACAATTGTCTTATCCTAAACAGTGTTGGCACTTTGAGCTGTGTTCAGCTGATGATGCAAGGGCTTCCCCTGTGATGTGATGTACTCACTGTGGTGTGTGCAGTCGGTGCAGGTGACTGATGTTGTTCTCTTACTTCCTATTCCTATCCAGACATATCCACGGCCACAGGAGGGGTCAGCTCCATGGACCAGGAGGAGCCACAGAGCCTTACAGGGACAGAAGGAGAGGAGTCAGTGGACCCAGTGGCACGGATGGCGAGTGGAGCCACACAGAGGAGTCGTCAGCACCATCCCCCCAGCTGAGGGCCACAGCAGCTCTGAGGATGACTCCCTTGTGAAGGCAGGTGTCAGCAGCCACCATACCCCAGCTAGTGAGGCTGTCCCCACCACAGCCACCACCACCACTACCCTCCCATCGGCTCCCATCCCAGAGGTCCCTGTGGACTTCCGTGTTCGTGAGCATGTCTCCTTCGTGCCCGGCACCGCACCCCCTGCCCCTGTGTCCCCTGCTGCCCTGAGTGAGCAGGCATCAATGCTGAAGGTCCTCCATGCACACACGGGTCTGTTGACACAACTGGTGTCATTCATGGAGGGCATTTCCTCAGGCATGTCTGCCCTACAGAGGACCAATCAGTCCGTGGCCTTCTCCCTCACGGCAGCTGTGTCCCTCCTCCAACAGTCCCTACCCCTGCACCACCCACGATTCCTAGCGGCCTACCTGTCCCAAGCACACAAACACCCAAACCAAGGTCTAGATGTGCCACAAGCAAGCGCAGGGGATTGAAGACGCACTCACAGGGGCTGGTTTGCAGACACACACACAGTCATCCACAACCACTCCACAGTCCTCCGAGACTTCTCCCTCCCAGCCCCCTTCCCTTGCATCACCTGCAACCCCATCTCCCCAGAAGCTCTTCCTCTGTGACCTTGGCCTCTTCCCCACTGACTCAGCAGAACCTGATTACAAGGGGAAGAGGAAGTCCCCACACACAGAGGGGAGTGCCCCTCACACCCAGACACCCTCCCCTAGGCGCAGTCAGACAGAGACCCCCACCCGCAAGTCCCCCCGGCGCAAGACGAGCAAGACCCCCCCGCCACCACGCAGCTCCAAAGCAAATTCTCCGTCCTCCATCCCCCAGGCCACCACTCCAGAGGTTCCCCCGCCACTCCCTGCCCCGGGTTCTCCCACCCACAGATACACCGTCCCCAAAATGCTAAGGCCCTCCCCCGGCACTTGCTCCTCCACACCTGGTCAGATGGTTAGTGCCACTGATGTGGGGACCGTGTCCCCCCCTGCCCTGCCGACCTCACCTGCCCCCCATTCCACTCCCATGGATGTAGGCACTGCATTGGAGTCCACAACCACCCCGTCTGAGTTAGGCACTGCAGTGGTGACCCAATCCACTCCATCTGACCTGCCCACTGGAGTCATGCCGGCACCCACCCCATCTGACTTTATTTATTTTATTTATTTATTTATTTTGAAAGTTTTATATAGCGCGAACATGACCACCGAGGGTTTCAGAGCGCTTTACAGAATATGCATCACGATGGTTAAAATCAAACATTCAAAATCAGCAAGGCAACAAAATCAGAGTCTAATTGACAAACCTTATCCTAAGGGAAAAACAAACAAAATAAAATCATCAGCTCAACAAGGTCCAAATATAGAAATGTCCAAGAAGACCAGTGGTTGGGCCATAGTCAGCGGGTATGGATCAAAAACAAATAAAGGATCCATGTTAAAGAAGAAATTTCTTCATCAGGAGTCCTTTAACTTCATTTTTGAAGAAGCCAGTGGAGGGGTTCACCCTGACTTCGGGTGGAAGGGAGTTCCAAATCCTGGGCGCCATCCCTGAGAAGGTTCGGTTGAAGGTCTTCTTTTTCTTGAATTTTTCTGGTTGTAGCAAAAGGGTGCTGGCACTTCTGGAGGCTCTAGAACTGCAGGAGAGCTCCAGTTTCCAAGCGAGGTACAGCGGGGTCTTGAAGTGGATGGCCTTGTGAGCCATGCATGCAATTTTTAACTGTATCCGACCTTCATAGGAAAGCCAATTCAGGACTCGCAAGTCCGGAGATATGTGGTGGTATTTTTTGTGCCAGTTAAGAGTCTAGCAGCGGAATTGAGAGAGGCCCTAAGCGGAGCCGTCCTAACTTTAGGCAGGCCGCAAAGAGTTGCGCTACCATAGTCCAGCTTTGAGATCACTAATGCTTGCACTGCCACCTTCAGGTCATGAGCAGGGAGAAAGGGTTTGAGTTTCCTGAGTAGGCTGAGTTGAAAGTTCACTCCTTTGGTGAGGGAACTTATGTGCTTCTGCATGTTCAGGTTTTTGTCCAGAATGATACCCAGAGAAGATGCCGAGTCCACAAGGTGCGGTCTACAGTTAAGAGCAGTTAGCTGGTTCAGCCATTGCTCCATGACAGGAGATTGGTTGTGGGGTGAGATCAATAAGAATTCCGTTTTAAGAGCATTTAACTTCAGGTGATTACTTGTCAACCAGCTTTGTGTTTCCAGCAGGACTGAGTTGAGGGACTGAATGTCTTCCGGAGAGGCGATCTTCAGGTATAGTTGGGTATCATCCGCATACATATGATAATGAATGCTGGATGATTTTAGAATTTTGGTCAGAGGCTCCATGAACAGGTTAATGATGGTGGGGGACAGTGCTGAACCTTGGGGAACCCCCAAGGTGACCTGTGCAGGGTGAGACAAGGAGTGGTTCACCTTGAAGCTTTGGGATCTGTTGTGAAGGAACGAAGAGAACCAGTTTAGAACCGGCCCAGACAGCCCCATCCTATGTTCCAGTAGATCAATTAAGTGATCGTGTTTGACAGTATCGAATGCTGATGAGAGGTCAAGAAGGATCAATAGGCATGCTTCATTGTGATCCAGCATTCTAAGCGCATTGTCACAGTTGAGACAGCACTCACCACTTCAGTCAGCTCCACTGCAGTTGCAAGTGTCTCGCCTGCATCCCCCACCTCTTCACTGCCTTCTTCTGCTGCGCCCTGATCCTGTCCCTGCGGTGCCTGGCCTGCCCCCATGTATGCCCCTCCGAGGGGATGACCCCGGTCCTTAGCAGTGCAGGCAAGCAAGGTGTGACAGTTGTCACTGTACTTCACTCCTTGGCATTTGGACATGGACTGGCCATTGGCCTTTTGTTTGAACAGACGTTAAACTTTTAATATGCTGAATGAAGATTTTTTCTTTATCCCTGTGAAATTGATTTAGCTGCACATTATGTTGATGATGTCTAACATGCCCTTGCACCTGTGATACTTGGTTTCCAATGTTGAATACTGATATGTTGCTGTGAGGTACTCCCTGTGGTCCATGAGATATGAATCCTATTCTGGTGGTTATCCATGTCATCCTTTGCAGCTACCTGGGTGTGATCAACTATTTGTGGATATATCTATGTGCATGGTCACATCTCTGGTTTGCACCCCTTCACATATGATGTGCTTCCCATTGTCCATTTTGTCACTTCAACAGACTTTGTGCTCCTCAACAATGGACCTACAGGTGTGGACATCATTGGTATGGGAGCAACTGGGTCCTCTGTACAACTTGCTAAACATATGTTTTGGGTATGTGCAGATGACTTAGGGGAGACTCCCGTACCCAGGCTGTTGTGACCAGAGCCTTCATTGTGTGGTAACTGAAGGCTGACTGACCAAGTGTTCTGCAGACATGAGTGAGACGTGCGGGAAATATGTTTGGCACAGCTGGGCTTCCACAGGAGTTGGGTCCCCTCAAGTAAGTGTGTTGTCCAGTGACATGGCCTGGGCCCATGATTTGTGTTGTATGAGCATGTGTGTGTCCACATCCCTGTTCATACACAGACAGTGTTCCCTTGATATGTTCCTGTTGTTGATGCTTGCTGAGTGGTACTGGGTTCATCCCACTACTTTTCCAATGTGCTACCAGATTGGTGGGTGCATGACACACTACTGTTAATTGGTGTATCATCATTGGGATTTGTCAGTTCTGAGTAGTGATGATGTTGTCAGACACAGATGGGACACAGTCAGGGTTCCCCAAGGCACCTGTTTATTTGCTAAATCATGTAGTTGTCCCTAGGTGGTACCTTTCAGTGATTGAGACATTTGTATGTGTGTGTGACTGCTCCCACTTGTCGGGTTCATGGCTGCGATGCTGGCAGGTGTCAGCATGTGTGCCTTGTGGTTCTCCTTGGCTTCTGCATTGTCCTGGGACTGTGGCAGGGATTCTGAAAGTTACGTGAGCTTTGAGGTCATGGCCATGTACCGCATACTGTGTAGTATGTCTGTCAGTCCCCAGGGTTGTAAATGGTCCTTGTGTGATGTGTCTGTGCACCTTAGTTCCTCCCAACATTCCTGTGTTTGTCATGGGTGCATGTGCAATGTCACCTGTCCATGTGGGATTTACCGATACACATTGTTGCAGTTCAGGGTGTGGGGTGCTGAGAGTGGACTGATGTAAATGTTTGCATGGATGGTCCCCTAGCTCCCGTTTGTCCATGGATGAGGGGCCATGCTGAGCAATTTGTGTTTGTATATGTGTGATGTACGTTTGTGGCACAGGACACATGTCTGGGTTTCCCAGTTTGTACGACATCTGCCTTTGTCATCACAGTGGAGGTGTCATGAATGTTTGTGTCACCCCAATGTCTGGTCCCTGGGGGTAGTGGTGTTGTGTGTCAGTCTCTTGCTGTGCAAGTTTGTGTTAATTCCAGCTTGTGTCACATGTGTGTGTTGTGCTCCCTCTCATCTCCCAATGCCTGATTGCCCACTGAGGGTGTCCCAATGATGGTTTACTTTTGTGTGGCACTGTGTCCTCATCTGTGTCACTGTGGTTCAGCCCCCATCATGTGTTGTGTAGTTGCCTGGGGATACTGTGACACACACACACATGCTGTGTCAGATGTTGAGGTTCTGTAGCGATCCGAACCCGTGTATTCGGTATCGTAGTACTGACACGATTTTGGTACCAATGAACCGCAAATGATCCATTATATGCATGACAGTGTTTTCGCTGCGCAACTAACATGAATTCACTGAGAAATAGGGCATTCTGTTGTTAAGTCATGGCATCCATTTTAGATACGACATCCATTTTGTTTCTTGCCCTCACAAAGTCAATGGACGGGCGATGACCCCGGCAGAATCACCTTGTTAAGGACACGTAAGCTCGAGCCCCGAGAAAGGCTGACGCTGCATGACTAGGCAGAATCAAGTCACCTCCCTTGCCTGAGGCCAGTCCTGCTATACTGGTTCTCGTGTCCATTGTCCTGACTGAGAGGCCGAATGTCGCGAGAGCGTCAGTGTGTCAGCAGTATTACATAACCCACTAACCTGAGCCAGCCAGCAGGAACGATGTAGGAGATGTATATCCCCCTTCTTCTCCCCTCCACTGACACCCACCAAGGGATAAAACCAGAGTGGTGCGGGAAAGCAGCGGGAAGAAAAGGGAGGAGAAGGGACAATGTCCTGGGTCCAAGGCAGGTCTTCGGATCTGAGGCAGGGAATGCAGGGACGAATTCTAGGTGGGGTCTGGCACGGATACTATGGATGAGAAAGCAAACAATGAGTCAGGAAGCACTCTAGGTGAAGGAGTCTCCCACACCCTTTCCCCCACTCTCGCTAACTCACTGTTCTTATGAAGGATGTCTTCCAGTCTTCACGGAAAGGGTTTCGCCTGGTGTTTAGAACCCTACTCCCTCGCAGGTGTCCCGCCTCAACAGTCTCCCCAAAAAGGATGCCAATGTCCCAAAAGAATGAGTGTCCGGAGGCTGCAAGGAGCGCTGGTATGGGCTCAGGAACGGAGGACAAGGGAGGACTCTCCAGCCCCCTACAATCCGGCGTCTTGTCCCCCTTCTAACACCCAGTATACCAGCGAGTGCCCACAACCACAATGCACTGTTCCCCGGTTCCTTCACCGCGGAGCAAACAATAATGCGAGGAGTAATGTTTCTCCCCACCGGGCGCCCAACCGCTGTTTCTGCACAGCGCGAGCATGGAAAGCCTAACAAGCGTGTAGCCTGATGTCTCCTCGCTGTTCCTTCACAGCGGGAATGACTCAAGATCAAGGAAGAGTTTCGTGTACTCCAGTGCGGGTTTACCTGATGTCCGTTGTGCTTCGGGGATCTGTCGGTGTCCGTCGCGGCATCTGCTGCTTGGACTATGTCGTCCCACGTAGTGTCTTTTCTCAGTGGAGTCGTTTAGGAACGTTTCCGTTGTCCGTGATCCGGGTACTACGGGAGGGGGAGTACCTCACACGGCACTCTGGGTCTTTGCTCTGTGCGAGCTCCAAACCGGAAACTGGGGCAAGATTGTCAAGCGCCTCCTCCTAGTGGAGGAGGTCCTTTATGGATCGGTGAACGCGTACTTGGATGACGCGAGTCCTTCCGGCCTGTCCCAGGGTTTTCTGGGTTATGTAGTTCACTGCCGCTGTTTGTGGTGTTCGTGTGATCGCGACACCGAAGACGGTAGCCATGCCCGTTTATGATCCATAAACACCTCTTATCCTACTGTTCAATCCTTTGCACCTGGCTCTGCTCCTCTCCTTCTGGGCTTTTACAATGGGGAGGTTACGATTTTTATGATGGGGAGGATCGGGCAAAGAATGAAGAACTGACAAGGAGACCTGATCGAATACCGAAAACCTACGACTAATTATTGTTTGATGTATA
Organism: Triturus cristatus; assembly: GCF_964204655.1. NCBI lineage: Eukaryota > Metazoa > Chordata > Amphibia > Caudata > Salamandridae > Triturus > Triturus cristatus. The sequence continues at coordinate 1,127,405,350 of NC_140588.1, read as the reverse complement.
TTTATTGTCTGTTTGGGATACCGGGTTGGGCATGAGAAATATTCGTGTAATGTTGTTTGAAGACATATTTCGTGTATTTAAGGCGCAACCCACTTAATGCAATTTGAACAGTCTCGTAGATTCTGCCTCTGTGTGGTTCCTATGACTTCTGTGTCCCTGCAGTAAATAAACCTTGGTCTTTGACGCCACCATCGAGAAACCTGTGTCTCTGTTTATTTGTGCACCGAGACAGGAAGGAACTCAGGGGTCTTCGGGTGTTGTTTCCCTGACACCTCTGGACTCTTAAAAGTCCAGAACCTCAAATTGGCGCCCAACGTTGGGCGACGTCATCCGGTACCGGTCCAAAGCCTGAAAAGTTCGAGGAGCTTCGTGTGAAGATTCCGGAGGGAGGTACCCTGCTTCATCGATCCCTGCATGTCGTAAAAGTGGCCCGACGATCTCTTCCACGAGGGTTCCCATTCCCAGACGGCTACAGAGGACCGCTGCCCTGACTGTCGCCCTGTCTTGGACCCGAGGTGCAGACCTTAGTACGGCGAGACGTAGACGGGTTCTCCTTGGTGACGTCTTCCACAATTCAGTTAAGTATTAAGTGGGTCGCGCTCAGTTACGTTTGTTTTTGAATTCGTAGATTATCATTGGTTGCTCTTGTTAGGATAATCTTTGTTTTGGTATTGGTTCATTTTGGTAGGCCTAAGTTCTCTGCGCATTTTGGTTGGAATTTGTCTTCGTTTGTCATGACTAACAGTGGTAATTGTTTCTTGTCCTGGTTACGTTGCAACGGGGATTCCCGGTTGGAGGATTCGTGTACGGTTCCTCCGATTGGAACTCCTACATATGAGCTCTATTGTAAACATGGTGTAGGTCCTATCACTTATAATGAAGTATGGGTTCGTTATACCAGAAAAGATGGTGTCCTTAGTTGGCCACCGCATGGTAGCTTCGAAAGCAAAATTCTAGACAATCTAGAAATGAAGTTGTTTAAAAGGAAAGCCCGGCCGGCAATGTTTGATTCTTTTCGCGTATGGCGTAAAGAAGCCAAATAGAGAGAAATTAGGAAGACGAAGAAAGAACAGAAAGAGAAAGGGTTGACTTTAATGGAGTCTGCTAGGCAGCTGCATGTCAACGAGACTGAGAAAGCAATGGAGATGGCAAATAGAAAATATAATTTGGCAATTGATAAATGTTACCCTGTATTACCATCTTGTCCTACTAAGCCGATAGAGGACCTTGAAAAGGATCCTCTGTTGTCTTACCTGTTAAGATCACCTCCACCGTATGCACAGGGTATTACAGCACCACAGTTACTACCTGTTGTACAGCCAGCTGCTGGCCAGCCTGGAACAGTTGCTCCACTTCCTTTGATTCCAACTCCTGTCCTTCCCGTGGTTAATGTTCCTTCGGCACCCCCTCTTCCTGGGTCGTCTGTTCCGCCTTTGCCTGTCGTTTCGCAAACCGCTTTACCTACTACACCCACCCTTACTATTTCATCTGCTCCGGCTGCCCTGTTCCCGAACCCTGTAAACATTCTGACTCCGCTTTCTGTTCATCGGAAAATAACCGACTCTGTAACTAATATCTTAACTCCTCTCTACAGGTCTTTAATTGGGACCCCCGTTTCTGACTCTATACAGAGACGTAGCCAGCTTCCTGGTCCCCAGGAACGAGAAATGTTAGATTCGACAGCTCTTAAGTGGATGTCGAAAGCTGCGAAGTATGATGCACGAAGAGTGTTAGATACCTTTATGCAATGGAATGAACCAACTCAACGTTATGTTTTTGACGTGATGTGTTCTCTTGTGCGTGAGGAATGGGATAATGATGACTTAGATTCTGTCCCCTCTGATCTGATAAATATTCAGCAGAAATTTGCCGCAGGAATGGTGATAGGTTCAGAAGTAGGGGAAGCGATAGAACTGATTTAAGCTTATAGGGATGATTCCCCTCTTCGAGCACCAAGGGACCCTGATGGTTCACCGATTACTAGGAAAAGACGAGGACAATATCCGATGAGGGAAGTTCCACCGATATGGCATGATGCAGTTCAAGCTGATGGGGCTAATGGTATTGCAGCTGCTCCGGCACAATTCCAGAGAGTGTGGATACACATCCCTTGGAAGCGGGCCGAAGTATTAGCAGTAAAACAAGCGCTGCCGGACCCGCGTAAAAACCCTGCTGGTTATTATAAAGAGTTAACTCAAACAGTTCAAGCGTGTGTCATGAATTTGGCAGACATTGAAATGCTATTTGGCAATGTAGTGCCACAGCCTATATGGGCCAAGATTCGGCAAGAGAACCACCCAGTCGCCCTAGGAGGTGATTGGCCAGCTATTGTAGCGGCAGATGCGCAACAAGTTGGCGGTGCTAAACCTGAACCGTTGATTGCTGCCTTACCTGGCAGAATAATTAATCTGATGAAAACGCTGATGCCAGCGTTACGGGTAAATTGGGATAAACTATCGGCATGCAAGCAAAAGAAAGACGAAAGCGTCTCTGACTTTTTCACTAGGTTTGAAGAGACCTTCGTAGACCACAGTGGGCAAGATATGAGTACTGAGGGAGGTCAGAGGTTGTTTGTCGACAAATTTGTGTTTAATTTACTACCTGAGCTTAGTAACAAGTTAAAGGATTCTGAAAGTGCATGGGCAGTATCAACGACAGCACAGATACTTGCAACTGCTCAGTATTACGAGAATAGAGAGAAAGAAGAGAAGGAAAAGTCAGAAAAGAAAACAAAAGATTTAAAGACTAAAGTACTATTGCAACAGGCGTATCCGCCTCGCTCGAATCAGTCAGATTTACAGCAGCGACCCCAGTTTCAGCAACAGCCACAATTCCAGCAAGGGACGTCCCAAAGATTCAATTACGGATTTCCCCGACAACAGTTAGCATGGAATCAGTGTGCCTATTGTAAAAAGGAGGGCCATTATAAGAACGAGTGTCCAGTACTACACGCACAGACCAGTGGTGTCCCAGCTCAGAGAGGTAATGTTGGGTTTATGCAAGCTCCTAGAGGTAGAGGACGCGGTACTATGACACCACAGGCCGATCGCCCATCAAATTATTTCGATCAGCGAAATGTACAACCTGTGCAACCGGGTAGATCTTCACAGTATCATGTTGTGGATTACTATGATCATAATGAAGAGATTCAGAGAAGCGAGTACTAGGACAGCCACAGGCAAAGAGAGGGAGTAGTATCAGTTCCAGTTGATCAGAGTGGACCTTATGTCGCAGTAGTTACATCAGGCGTGGTCGAACCGTTTCTGTTGGACACTGGTGCGGCAAAAAGTTCAATTATTCATGCGAAACTCCCTGGCGCACCTTTGTCTGGCTTAACGAACACTTCAGTAGGTTTCTCAGGCGCCCCTGTTCACAATCCTGTTTCTAGTCCTTTATCAATCTCTGTTGGGCCATGCGAACTAGAAGCACCCCTTATTCTAACAACCGGTTGTAATGAGAATCTGCTTGGTTTAGATCTGTTGAAACGCCTGCATGCGACACTATACTGTTCTCCTTCGGGAGTACAGCTCACATTAGGCAAGAGAGTCATCTCTCCAATGTACATGTCGATGGATAAGCTCCCACCGGAGCTGCGTTCTCTCCCTGATACCCTTTGGGCGACTGGTCCTAACGATGTAGGTCTTTTGGAAATTCCCCCTTATGTGGTAAGTCTGAAAGCAAATGTTAGATTCCCACGAATCCCACAGTATCGGATTTCGAATGAAGGTGAACGTGCACTCTTACTGATTGTGAAAGACTTAATACAGAAAGATGTGATAGAGGAAACCAGAGGAAATGTCTGCAATAGTCCTGTTCTGCCGATTTTGAAACGCACTGACCCTTCCAAACCTCCAATCTATAGATTTGTGATTGACCTCAGAGAAGTTAACAAAATAGTGATTCCGCAGTTTCCTGTGGTACCAGATATCACTGCATTATTGACGTTGATTCCTGCCTCAGCCTCATGGTTTACAGTGATCGATTTGAAAAATGCATTTTTCAGCATCCCGATAGCAGAGGAAAGTAGAGACGTTTTTGGTTTCTCCTTAGGAGGTCGCAGTTTCAGATTCAAACGCGCTCCACAAGGCTATTGTGAGAGCCCTTCAATTTACAGCCAAGCATTGAAGAGTCAATTAGATGCCCTTGTACTTCCTCATGGTGTTGCTCTGATCCAATATGTAGATGATCTTTTACTGGCCGCTGATGACAAGGAAACTTGCAAGATAGCTACAATTTCTTTATTACGTCATTTGTCCGACTTACATCACAAGGTGTCACCTTCTAAACTGCAATATTGTTGCCAAGAAGTGACCTACTTAGGTCATCTTTTGTCAAAGGAGGGAAGAAGGTTGACCCCAGAGAGAATCAAAGCAATTTCGCAGATGACTGTACCAAGCACACAGAGAGAAGTGCGTGCGTTTTTGGGTATTACGTCATACTGCAGGCAATGGATCCCAAATTTTTCTCTCATGGCAAAACCATTGGTAGCCCTGACTGGAAAAGGTGTTCCGAGCCCTTTGCCATGGTCTGATGAATGTCAACAGAGTTTCTCCAACTTACGTGATGCGCTGTGTTCAGCTCCTGTGTTGGGTACTCCTGACTACATTTGAAATACTCCTGAGGCGGAAAGCCGGGAGAACTCTGGCCGATTATTTTAAAACTGTGATTTTACTCTGTGTTTTTTAAAAAGTACTTTGCACTTACCTGAGCTCCTCTGACCTAGTTGCAGCTAGTTGCAGTCGGGATAGCACTAGCTCAGCTGATTCGAGCGTTGTTGGAGGTGGAGAATCGCGCTGCGGCCTTCGCGCGCTTGACCCCCCAGACACGCCCATTCTCGAGGCCACGCCTCCCGCCCCTATATCAATGCGCCTTCCCCGGTCGCGCAGCGGGCGAGCGCAGCGGGTGCGCCATCATCGCGCCGAAGTCGCGCCTAAGTCCAGCCCGTCTGCGCCCGTCCGCGATCGTACTCGGTCCAGGGCCTTACCCCATGCCCCTCGGGACAATCACATACGGTGGAGTAAGCAGGAATTACTTGCCTTACGCCGTAATGTGAATGTTTCTTGCAAGCATAAACTCCGAGCAGAAGACAACATAGGCTGCGAACACTGCCACTTCTCCTATGATCTTGGTAGGAATACGAACAGTAAGGACTACATCATGCACTGCGGACTGCTTAATGTACGCTCATTAAGGAAACACAAGTTAGATCTATATGACTTACTCACTGAAAAGAACTGGGACCTTGTATTCCTAACAGAAACGTGGTTAGACAATGAGTCTACATCTGATGCCCTTGAGGCACTTCCAGTAGGATATACAATACACAGACAGGACAGACCCATAGGCAGAGGAGGGGGCATTGCAATTGTAACTCGAGAAAGCTTACAATGCCAATTGGACAGTTCTCCCACCCTGGATTGTGAGGCAGGGAGTTTCACTATTAAAGTGACTAATAGCCATACGATAAAGGGCATGCTAATCTACAGACCCCCAGGCCCTATAGCCAAGTTTGAGGAAAGTCTGGTTGAAGGCATTATGGAGACTGCTTTACGCAATGATAAATTCTTGGTACTCGGAGACCTTAACTTACACCTCAATAACCCCTTAGATCGCGCCAGTAAGAATTTCAGTCAGGCTTTAGGTGCCCTCCAACTGAATCAAATTGTTAGTGGTCCGACACATCAGTTGGGTCACCTGCTGGATCCCATATTTGTAAACTGGGGGGAAATAGAAGCTAAAACCCCTATTCCCATCCCCTGGTCGGATCACTATCTAGTCCCTTTCTCCATTCGTATTCCTGGAAGCACACCCCCGCAGCCAACATTATTGTATCATCTTAGGCGGAATTGGGCTACTTTCTCCCAGCCTAAATTCTGCGAGGCACTGACTAAGGGGGGGAGCCCGGGGGGGGAGGACGCCGACACAGCTAACACTAATCTTTGCAATCGCATCTCTGAGGCACTGGACTTTACAGCTCCTCTTCAAAAAGCCAAATCCGGGGGTCGTGTTCAAAAAACTGCCCCATGGTTCAACGTGGAATTAAGAACCATGAAAACCACACTGAAAAGAGCCGAAAGAGATTGGCGCAGGACTTTCTCCAAAGAATCTAGAGCCACCTACTTGACTAACAGACGACTTTACCATGGTCAAATCAGGAAATCCAAAGCAGCATACTATGCGTCTAGAATCAGTGAAGCTGGTAACTCAACGAAAGAGCTGTTTTCACTCTACAAAACTCTTTCGAGCGGAAAATCAATCAATGCCCCAGTTGATTGTTCCCCCGAATCATGCAATAAAATTGCAGATTTCTTTTCAGAAAAATAGCCAAAATCTATTCAGCGTTCCCAACGCAGCCTATAACTGGGACAGAATTTGTCGAAAGCCCCAGGGAATGGGGAGATAGACACAGACTGACCCACTTTTTCGTCCCGCCCCCAGAAGATTTCCTAATAATTTGTAGATCTGTGAGGTCGGGTTCTCCACGGGACCCTACCACACCTAAACGTCTAGCGGATAGTCTGGTGGTATTAGAACCCTACATCAGACATCTACTAGACGTGTCTTTTAGTACCATGACAGTACCTAAAGACTGGAAAAAGGCGGTGGTCCTACCTTTAAGGAAGAAACCTACCATTAGTTTTGAGAAACTTGAGAACCTGCGGCCAATTTCTCTCCTACCATACTTAGCCAAAGTAGCCGAAAAAACGGTCAATCTACAACTGATGGATTTTGTTGAAAAAGCCACATTATTACACGATACTCAATTCGGTTTTCGTCCCCGTCACTCTACAGAATCTGCATTACTGACGGCGGTGGAATCCCTACGTCAGGGGGCGGATGAGGGTCACACCATGGCCCTCATCCTACTGGACCTGAGTGCAGCATTTGACACTGTTGCTCATGCCAACTTGCTACAGTGTTTGAATAACGGAGGAATATCTGAGGCTGCACTTCAATGGATCCAATCGTTCCTGACTGGGAGAAGCTTCCAAGTCCGCCTGGGTGATCACTACTCTAGAGACATAGGTTTGGGACAGGGCGTTCCCCAGGGATCATCCCTGAGCCCAACTTTATTTAATCTTTATGTCTCTCCAGTGGCTTCAATTGCCACGAGTCATGGATTGGAAATCGTGTCATATGCCGATGACACACAGTTGGCTATCTCCCTCTCTCGAGCGCCCGGACTTGCTATGGACAGTTTCAGAGCTTGCATGCAAGATCTTGCAACCTGGATGTCCACTAATTGCCTGAAATTAAATGGCAACAAGACCGAGGTACTCGTGGTGGGGGGGAGTCCTTCCGCCTGGTCGTCGGCATGGTGGCCCCCAGGCTTAGGGCAGGCACCTATGCCCCGTCAGGAAGTTAAAAACCTGGGCGTATGGCTCGATGCTGACCTGTCTTTTGGACCCCAAATAAACCGAGTGGCGGGTGTCTGCTTTAGCGTTCTAAAAATCTTACGCAAGGTCCTTGCTCTCCTTCCTATGTCCGCCCGGAGAACGCTGGTACATGCCCTCGTGACATCGCGCCTAGACTATGGCAACCTTTTGTACTTAGGAGCCACCTGTAAGGCAATAAACCGCCTCCAGGTATTACAGAACGCGGCAGCCCGCCTCATCCTTAAAACTCCTAATAGATCGGATTCGAAAGCTGCCCTTCACACTCTCCACTGGCTGCCAGTGAGAAGCAGAGTGGAATTTAAAGCCCTCTGTACCTGCCATCGCATTCTTGCTCGGAAAGCTCCTAGACCACTCCTGAACCTTGTTATCAAGTATGTACCTTCTCGCGCTCTGCGCTCTTCTCATGGAGGTCTACTTGTGGTCCCTAGGGTCAGAAAGGCTCGTATGGGTGGACGCTCTTTTCGCCATTTGGCAGCGAAGCGCTGGAACGCCCTGCCTCTTAACCTCCGCCTAGACCCCTCGGAATCCAGCTTCCGGAAGAATTTAAAAACTCACCTTTTTTCAAAATAGTCGTGCCTACTCCTCACTACTGCTCTGAGTCTCTCAGCTGTAGCGCGGGGACACGCTTCTAGCGTAACCAAGCGCTTTATAAACCTCCCTAATAATAATAATAAGCCGTTTACACTATATGTCCATGAAAGAGAAGGTTGTGCATTGAGTGTTTTAACGCAACAATTTGGTGACAAACAGCGACCTTGTGCATATTTCTCATCTACATTAGACCCGGTAGCCAGAGCATTGCCAAGTTGTTTAAGAGCTACAGCAGCAGCTGCAGTGTCTATTCGACAGTCTGCTGGACTAGTTATGAACAACATGTTAGTAGTCATGGTTCCACATGCTGTGGATACACTCATGAATCGAACGAAAACTCAGCACCTCACCAGTGCTAGACTATCAGGCTATGAGCTGACGCTTTTGGCAAGTCACATTCAGATCAAGCGATGCAACATACTGAATCCAGCAACGCTGTTGCCGACTACTCAAGAGTCAAGCGAGTCAGAACCCCATGATTGTTGTTTTAGAACTGAGGAAGAGACAAAAGGTCGGATTGATTTAAAAGACACTCCGTTATTAGATCCAGATGGCACTTTGTACGTCGATGGGTCTTGTTTTAAACTACAGAATGGTGATGTGACGGCCGCGTATGCAGTTACGACTTTGAGTACGATTGTGGAGACCGCAAGAGTGAGTCAGAATTCTGCCCAGGCTGCAGAATTAATTGCACTAACAAGAGCGTGTGTTTTAGCTGAGGGAAAGAGAGTGAATGTGTTTACTGATAGCCAATACGCCTTCGGCGTAGCACATAGCTTTGGACGCCTGTGGAAAGAAAGAGGTTTTCTCACGTCCCATGGGACTAAGATCCAACATGGACAGTTAGTCAGCGATCTATTGGAATCCCTGACCCTACCGAATGAAGTTGCGATTGTGAAGTGCAGTGCACATCGAAAGATTACGGATGATGTTGGCCGTGGGAATGCGTTTGCTGATGAGGTCGCCAAAGAGACGGCCAAGAACATGACGAGCCGAATGTACATTGCAACGTCTGCAAGATGGATTGCTGAATCAGGGATATGTGAGAATACGATTGAAAGTGTGAAGGCAATCCAGAATGAAGCAACTGAAAATGAGAAGAATGCATGGGAGAAAACGGGTAAAAAGGATTCGAGTGAATGTTGGGTTGATCTGTCTGAACAGCAGCGTTGGATGTTACCTGATGCGTATGTGCTTGCAGTAGTCACGATGGCGCATGGAGTGGCACACATCAGTTCGAAAGGGATCTGTAAAATGTTAGCTCCAGTATGGAAGAATGATGGAATTACTAAGTGTGCGGAAAGAGTGGTGAAAAATTGCATGATATGCCTGATGCATAATCCTGGCAAGGGAACCCCAACCCCAACTGGTCATTTTGCTCCCCCTTCTTGTCCCTTTGAAGTGATTCAGTTGGATTTTATCCACATGGACAGGTGTACCAATCTTAAATATGTCCTAGTGGTAGTCTGTGCCTTTTCAAGATGGATTGAGGCATATCCATTAAAGGATAACACTGCTATGTCCACTGCCAAAATCCTCCTCATTCCCTAGGTATGGTATGCCACGGATTGTTTGGTCGGACAATGGAAGTGAGTTTGTAGGGAAAGTTATGAAGAGTGTGTGTACGGGTCTGGGTATCACCCAGAAGTTCCACAGTGCGAATCACCCACAGTCAGCTGGTTTGGTTGAAGGGTACAATGGTACCTTGAAGCTGAAACTTGCTAAAATTCAAGCTTCCACTGGTCTATCTTGGCCAGATGCACTGCCTTTAGCTCTACTGTCCACCAGAGCGACTGTACACTCTCGAGTAGGGCTTAGTCCATATGAGATTGTGTTCGGTCGTCCTGCTAATGTTTGGGGAGTCCCTAGGCCAAAGGAATTCAAACAGATCGAATATCCAATGTTGATTGATTATCTTTATGACCTGACTGCTAAACTAAGCCTTATTCGTCAACAGGTATTCGAATCCTTGCCTAAACTGCCAGAGAGTCCAGGCCACACGTTGAAACCCGGCGACCAAGTGGTGGTGCGGAATTTTGAACGAACCCGGAACCTCCAGCCAAGATTCATAGGCCCGTTCCAAGTGCTCCTAACAACGAGAACTGCTGTACGCCTAGCTGGAAGAAAGAATTGGGTGCACGCTAGCCATACGAAGCGTGTCCCTCTCCCACTCCCCTACGACAACTGGGTTAGACAGGGATTTGGTGTATCCGAGACAGAACCTGTTCCTAGGCTCATCCCTTTCAGTGATGCAGAGTATATAACGGACCCATGAACTGAAACGCAGAACTCTGACACCTCAGCAGGAACCGCTTTTTCGAACCTTGGACAGAGTGTTGTACAAAGTGAACATTTGTCACCTGTGGAGTCGAACATTTCTGCATCTGTAGACCAGCTATTTCAAGATCAGACAAGACCTGGAAAGTACAGATATAATCTACGTTCTCATGCTATGAACTAATGACATTGCATAATTACCTTTCTGTTTAAAAACTATTTTTGATCTTATCGCATTCCATTCAGTCAGGAAGTTTGCTCTAAATTTTTATCTTTTTGTTTTTATTGTTCTCTCACCTTGCCGTCTGGGTTACCGTAGGGTCGTAACGTGTGCCTTGTTTTAATTTGCAGGGAACCAGACACAAGGTCGGTTTCTTCTGTTTGCTTTGGGAACTCCCAGGGTAGACAGAGGCAATTTTTTAACAGGTACAAACCATCCGTTGCGAACGGTTGTAGAAGATGGAGCTTCCTGAACTGCGACGGGTTAACGTCATAAATGTGCACAAGACAAAACTATATGACATATTGTATGGCAAATGTTTCCTAATGCAATGTGCTCTGACACTTCTGATTGTTTTAATAACTTTGGTAGGCGGAATTATTTTTGGTATTCAATTGAGCTTTGCACCTATTACGTCTACAGTATTTCCCCCTGTTTCTGTTTCTCCGACTGTTGTTTCTATTCATTCTTTCCATCCTTTTCCTGCACACGAGCAAGCTCGACGCTCCGAGTTTATAAATAACACTTTCATTCAGCTCTTGCACCAACATCAACTAGTGGTTAACACAACGAACTGCTGGGTGTGTGGCTTGATACCACATACCATGGATAAGGGCATCCCTTATCTGGTTCTGCCCTTTAGTTATAATGGATCATTCTGGGCATTTCAGACCATGTTCGCCTATGCCCTAGAGACCTATCCTCCATGACCTCCGCGTTCCACTAGGTATAACTCCGCTAACAGAGCCTTGGTAAAGGGAATTACTGACATGGTTAGAGACGTCAATAACACTCCGTTTATTCCCAAGGATGAATTGCGAGTTTACATGGGTTGGAACATTACGGAATATGGCATTACTTTGGGTGAGAACAAACATAAAAGCTCGACTCCGATCTGGGTCGTACCCCACCAAGGTCAAGTCTGTTTGCAAGGAAATGGGAGGAATCCGAAAGCTAGACTAGGGAAGAGTGACTGTATCGAAACATACGTTTTCCCGTCACAGTCTTCCCCTGCATTTTTAGCTGCTAAGGGCACCTATTTTGTTTGTCAAGACAGAGCATACACATGGCTGCCCGCTGACTTCTCAGGCTCATGTTATATCGCTCAACTGTTACCTCCGACATACACTGCTGCACCGGACTATCACAAAACTAGAGTTGTGAGAGGTGTTTTCAGTAAAGAAGATACTGCTGGCCAAGAAGCAGGAGACTTCTTCAAAGGTTTCCTTCTGTTCTGGGGGCCTATGGCCAACAGTAGAAACTTACATCAACTAACACGGGTAGTTGAATCCACTATTACCGAAACTGCGGGTGCCCTTAGTAACCTGACAGCTGAGCTTCAAGCGGATCGCCTCATGACGTTACAGAACCGTATGGTCCTTGATGTGTTACTTGCAGATCGAGGTGGGGTATGTAAGATGATCCAATCAAGTTGCTGTGTTTTTATCCCAGATAATGCGCCAACGGTATACAAGGCCATCTCTAAGTTACACAAAATCTCTGACTCCATTCATGTAGAGGAAGGTGACTGGTCATTAATGGGATGGTTCTGGAGTCTGTTATCTGTGTGGGGATGGAAGGTTCTGATAGTCACTGGTGTTGCGTTGGTATTTTTATTTTCGTGCTGTCTCATTGTTCAGTGTGGTCCTGCCTTATGTAGCATTTGTGTTTCGTCATGCGTAAGAAGACCACCTGTTTTTAGAGATACGCCACGGGATAGGGTAATGCTTCAGCAACATATCAGTGACCTGATGAACATAGAAATGGACTCTGACATAGAGTAAGCTATTGCCTATGTAAGGGCAAAAGGACGGTCTGAGGTTCTGTAGCGATCCGAACCCGTGTATTCGGTATCGTAGTACTGACACGATTTTGGTACCAATGAACCGCAAATGATCCATTATATGCATGACAGTGTTTTCGCTGCGCAACTAACATGAATTCACTGAAAATAGGGCATTCTGTTGTTAAGTCATGGCATCCATTTTAGATACGACATCCATTTTGTTTCTTGCCCTCACTTAGTCAATGGACGGGCGATGACCCCGGAAGAATCACCTTGTTATGGACACGTAAGCTAGAGCCCCGAGAAAGGCTGACGCTGCATGACTAGGCAGAATCAAGTCGCCTCCCTTGCCTGAGGCCAGTCCTGCTATACTGGTTCTCGTGTCCATTGTCCTGACTGAGAGGCCGAAGACGGTAGCCATGCCCGTTTATGATCCATAAACACCTCTTATCCTACTTTTCAATCGTTTGCACCTGGCTCTGCTCCTCTCCTTCTGGGCTTTTACAATGGGGAGGTTACGATTTTTATGATGGGGAGGATCGGGCAAAGAATGAAGAACTGACAAGGATACCTGATCGAATACCGAAAACCTACGACTAATTATTGTTTGATGTATATCTATTGTCTGTTTGGGATACCGGGTTGGGCATGAGAAATATTCGTGTAATGTTGCCTAAAGACATATTTCGTGTATTTAAGGTGCAACCCACTTAATGCAATTTGAACAGTCTCGTAGATTCTGCCTCTGTGTGGTTCCTATGACTTCTGTGTCCCTGCAGTAAATAAACCTTGGTCTTTGACGCCACCATCGAGAAACCCGTGTCTCTGTTTATTTGTGCACCGAGACAGGAAGGAACTCAGGGGTCTTCGGGTGTTGTTTCCCTGACACCTCTGGACTCTTAAAAGTCCAGAACCTCAATGTGCAGTGTGAGGTTGCCTGTTTGTGTTTGTGCATCTGCACCAGTGCGTTGGTATTGCTGTTGTGGGCCTTTGTCTGGATGCTGTTTCTGTGATTTTGCCTGCTGTCCCTGTGAGTCATATCACATCATTGTGCACATTCATCTGGGTTGTTAGGTGCCATTGCTGGCATGGAATGTGTGTTTGTGAGCTGACACCTACAGTCTACACATGTTGTTTTGATTAGTGTGTCTGTTTTCGAGATGTGTGCATGCTTGGTGATGGTCTCTTCTGTTCTTGTGTCATGGTACACCGTATGCATTGTCAGCCCCCATGTGTGGTGCTTGTCTGCACATGGCCGAGAGTGTGTTATGTTTTCACAGCACTGTTAGCCTCACCACATCTCTGTGGGAATGGGACACAACCACTAGTTTGCCCCAGAAGTGTTTAATGAGTTGGGAGCAGGGATCATACATGCTGTTTGTTATTTGCAGCTTTGACCATGATGACACTTACCTTTTGTTCACTGTGATGAGGGGGGGTTTAGTCCCCATCACCACAATGCTCAACATCTGCTGCATTTTGGAAGCCCCCACTTAACTTCTGTTCTACACAGTGAGGGGGTGTTCTTTTTACATTGCCCCAGTGCTATATTGATGCTCGCCTTGTGTATGTCACACTCATGTGTTGGTCACACATGTGCTGTTAATTACATTGTATGTTCGAAGTCATAATCACTGTTGTGGGCATTTGTCACAGACTAAACACTGTTGTCATGATGTTAGGGGGGATGTATTTTGCTGACATACCTGATGTTGGAGTTTGCTGGATGTGTTGCGCATCACCCATCCTATGGCTGGGGGTGGCAGTAGTGATGGGTAACATAAGCCCTATGGCTGGGGGTGGCAGTAGTGATGGGAAACTGGTCCCCTATGGGTGTGGGTGGCAGTAGTGATGGAACACAGGTCCCCTATGAGTGGGGGTGGCAGGGGTGATGGGCAACATAAGCCCTAAGGCTGGCGGTGGCAGGGGTGATGGCAACATAGTCCCTATGGGTGGGGGTGACAGTAGTGATGGGCAACAGGTCCCCTATGCATGTGGGTGGCAGTAGTGATGGGTAACAGGTCCCCTATGGGTGGGAGTGGCAGGGGTGATGGGCAACATAAGCCCTATGGCTGGGGGTGGCAGTAGTGATGGGCAACATACGCCCTATTGCTGGGGGTGTCAGGGGTGATGGGCAACATAGTCCCTATGGGTGGGGGTGGCAGTAGTGATGGGCAACATAGTCCCTATGGGTGTGTTGGCAGTAGTGATGGGCAACAGGTCGCTATGGGTGGGGGTGGCAGGGGTGATGGGCAACATAAGCCCTATGGCTGGCGGTGGCAGTAGTGATGGGCAACATGAGCCCTATGGCTGAGGGTGGCAGTAGTGATGGGCAACATAAGCCCTATGGCTGGGAGTGGCAGTAGTGATGGGCAACATAAGCCCTATGGCTGGGGGTGGCAGGGGTGATGGGCAACATAGTCCCTATGGGTGGGGGTGGCAGTAGTGATGAGCAACATAGTCCCTATGGGTGTGTTGGCAGTAGTGATGGGCAACAGGTCGCTATGGGTGTGGGTGGCAGTAGTGATGGGCAACAGGTCCCCTATGGGTGTGGGTGGCAGTAGTGATGGGCAACAGGTCTCCTATGGGTGGGGGTGTTAGTGGTGCTGGCCATGCAACCCCTATGGTTGGCTGTTGTTAGTGGCCAGGATGTTGCTCCGTCTCGTACCTGCTGCAAGCTGGTCCATCTCGTAGCCGTGTATTGAGTTGTGGCGCGAATAGTAGCTGATATGCTTGTTTTCCGGATGCTGTGACGTCCCGTACGTGGCGACCCGTCTGGCACGTAGGAAGTACGCATCGTACTTGTCATGCCGGAAGCTGCTATGGATACTGTTTCCGGGCGACTTGGTTCAGCATTAGGAGTTACGGCTCGGATGGAGAATGGAGCTTCAATCACAGCCTACGTTTCGGTCATGTTTTTGGCAGTTATGCGCATCGTACTTACTGTACAGGACGGACCGGCTCCAGGGACGTGTCGGCCGCACGGTAAGGCTACAGACAGCTGTCCGACCGCGAATCGGAATCGGCCCCACAATGTCAACTTTTCCTGACTTATTTATCCTCATCCAAACATTTCTTTGTGATGGGATGCACATTGAATCTGGCAAGTCACAGAGCATCTGACATCAAACTCAATCCTTGCACTTCACAATTAGCATTGATGGGGGCACTCACCAGTGAATCTGGAGTCCTTGAAGTTATCTTCCTCACCAATTGTGTATGATGGGGGCCCATGTACAAGACATAACATGTAAAGCACATCAGTAAACTCAGAACACATATTTGATGAACAGCAAAAGTACAGTACATATGCATGGCTATTGGCTATTTAACACAAACAGAAAACGGGAGGAGGTAGAGGTATCAGCTAGGTCCACCCTCCAAGAGCAATAGTAGATGCACAAAATCCAGGATACCGGGAAAATAACCTAGCTATGAGTGAAGAAAAGAATTCCACTCAATTAAAGTGGGGGAGTCTACAGACAAGAAAGAAGAATTTCTTTCTTGTACCCCTCACTCACCATGTTTCACTATAGGGGCCCTCTCAGTCTTCTGCTGTTTGAGGCGTTCTGCGACTTGCGGAGTTACGTAGGAGCACTTTAGTGAGAAAAAATGTGTAGTGTAGTGATGTGGAGTGGGAGAAGTGAATTAAAAATACCTAACTAGTGTGCGAAGTACCTTTATTCTGGCTCCTAGTTGGTGTATCTAAAAACAGGGGTGTATACTGGGAAGAGAAATGTAACCATAATAAGTTAGGAGTCCCCAGTACAAGTCAAAATATGGTGCAAAACCAATGTGTTAATCATATGTATGTCATTAGTAGCGCACACATACTAGGTGCAGCGCTTTATTTGCTTATTTACTTGCATTCACCTTATTTATAGGTCATCTTTGGAGTGGTACAAACAGGGCTGATCGCAGCACGCCTCAATCCGCAGCGGATTGAGAGGAGCCTTATGATGAAGCGTATCACCAAGGGGAAACCCTGGTGAGTGAGGGGACACAAGAAAGAAATTCTTCTTTCTTGTCTGTAGACTCTCCAACTCTAATTGTGTGTAAGTCTTTTCTTTACCCATAGCTAGGTTCTTGGCCATGTAACCCTTCAAATTATAACTTATAAAATGACACTGTTGACATTACTGAATGATACATATTGGTAATATTAGGTTTGAAATTCCCCTTCCCATGATGCTCTTGTTATGGTATATCAGGTAAAGCACAGATGTGAATGACGACATCCTTCATCGTAGACTCTAGAGTTCCCTGCTCTCTCTTGCAGACAAGGTTGGCCCTGGCGCACATCTGAAACTACAGAGAAAGCGGCGATTGTGAAGTACAACACGTAAAAGCCTGCAGTAAATGAAAAAAATACATCACGCTTAAGACCTTGTAACTTACAATTGGCTACTTCTTTCCAAAGGGGATGGTAAATTCAGTTACTCTCCCCACTGTATTTTTGAAAACTATCGAATCACAGTGGATATTCAAGCTTCACCTAGATATTTCAGGAGAAACTGTAGCAAAAAGAGAAACTAATGGGGTAGCTGCATCCATAATTCCTTACACCTTGAAAAACGCCTTGGGCCAGATTTGTAAAAGACTGGTTGCAAAATACTGGCTGCAATTTGAGACCAGTATATTTATGACTAGTATCATATGTAGCGAAACAACCTATGAACTATTAGATTGCTTCCCAAAATACTGAATCATAATGGGCTGCAATCAAACCAACCTCATGAAAAATAATGAGGAAGGTTGAAAACTGTGACCCACTATGATTCGCAGCCATCTCAGGGAAAGTAGACTGCTGGGTCCTGCAGACCACTATGTCTGTGGTTGTTTATTAAATAAAGGAAAATGGGATGTGTTTAAAAAAAATACGTTTTGTGACTCCTGAGTAATTTTAAAAACAAATTTTTGTCAACATTCTCGAAGGAGACTGGGTTTCTTTCGGACCACTTCCTGTTCATGAATGGGTTACAATTAGATTTGTGCAGTTGGTAAAGTATTAATGTTTTTGACCGGATTTCAGTTACAAAACACTAGTGTATCCAATTCTGAATCAGTATTTTGGAGGGATTCCCTGAACATACCACACAAAAGGACAAGATAGGCCTATCTTTTTATGCGTGGAGTTCTCGGCCCCGAATGTGGAGTCTCCGCAGTGGTAAACCTAGTATTAATTCAGTGTTTGTGAATACAAAAGCAGACATAAACTTATACAGAAGTTTACATTGTGAATCAGGCCCCAGGAGTGTAAACTGTTCCTCATAAAACACAAGTTAGCACATGTGTGAATAGCATTGAGCGTCAGACATATGTTGAGTGACAATAGAACTGTCCAATGCATTTCTGTGCATATAGTGTATGAATGCAACATTTCTAGACTCTGACGAAGGAGACACACATGTTTATAAAAACAACACATGTTTATCCTCAATTAACAATAAGTTAAGGGACACCCTAACATTTCCCAATAAATAATTGTTTGGAAAATGGCATTGAGTGAAAGTCATTTTAACTGATTTTAATTCAGTCTGTTGATTTCTCATTTTGAACTTCATGACAGATCAAGTGAACACTCACCGGTTGATGGTGTAATTTGTTGTATATTATGAATTTCAATGTTTCCTCGTTGTGTACATGGAAGGGAGGAGACACATATGCTATTAAATGAAGCTTTTGAGACACCTTTTGAGGATGATCACTTGCCGTAAACCAGCAGGATACATTACAATATCTAAATTGAGACAAATTAGTCAATAGCCAGGCAAAAATACCATGGGAAAAACATATTTGCATCATGATTCTTTTCTCAAAGAGAAAGTACTTGAAAGATAGTAGGACAATCAGTGGTTTACAGTGTAACTTGAGTTGTGTTTAAGAATTCTGTCTAGAGGTTTCCTTCCATTTGAAATCAGTTGACATCAATACATAGTACTGTAGTTGCATTCTGCTCTGAATGTTTTATTGTGCCTCATGTTTTAACTGCTCTGTTATGTTGTATTGTGTGTTATCAGTTCTGTTCAAAAACATTATTTTGGTCATCAGACTTTAAAAGTTCAAAGTACATATATACAATTTAATAATTTAATAGAGTGAACTTATACAAGAGTCCTTTGTTTTCACTTAAAAGAATGATATGTAATCAATTCATAAAACGTAATGCTAAAAATGCAAACCATTTAAAAACTGTACCACTTAAAAATTCACATTTAAATGGTGAAGTAAAACATCAATCACCACTGGGGACCTAACCTTCTTGTCTATAAGGACCACTCGGTGTATTCTCTTTATGAATGCATAAATAAGTTTCCCCACTAGCAGTGGCTGATGGGATTTGTGCTATTGGTCCGGTTGAAGGGTTCTATATTTAATTTTCGAGCTTCCTTCTGATTCCCCAAATATGGCCTAAAAAGTTTACAATCGCACAAACAGATAGGTGTCTTGAATCAGATTTTAAAATGCGTAAGGCTACACCATATTCCCTAGTTCCCAGCCGTTTGTAAATGGGGATTAGCCATTTTCTTCTAGGGCCAGAGTATGCTAGCAACCAAACAAAACATGGCCACTAGATTCAATTGAAGCAGAACAGCAGGGACAGCCCTTGTTCCGAGCTGCATTGTGTTATATTTTGCTCTTTACTGTAAATGTCTCAACAAATTCTGCCACATTTCAATTCCAGTCTTGCTTTGCTTCCTGAAGTCCTTCAGAGATGGGGATTTGCATAGGAGAAGGGAGAGGTTGTTCCAGGACTTGGTCGCAAAGTGGGGAAGGAACAACTTCCACAGTGGCTACTTTGGAAGTGGGGGATGTGGGCCAAGGTGAGGGTGGCGATTCGGAGCTCTCTGGTTGGTTGGTGGAATGTCAGGTGGTTGTTGATGTAGATGGGTCCAGAATTGTGGAGGGCTTTGTAGGCGTGCATGAGGAGTTTAAAAAGGCATACTTCCTGGAGGGTGGCCAATGGAGAGCTCTAAGGGGATGGGTGATGCTGATTCTCCCAGGGAGGATTATTCTTGCTGATGATTACTGGATGGTTTGAGGTGGTTTAGAAGCTGTAGAGTGCATTGCCTTAGTCGAGGCAGCTGAAGATGATGGTTTGGATGACTGTCTTTCTGGTTGAGACGAGTATCCATCAGAAGATATTGTGGAGCATGTGGAGGGTATGGAAGCAGGCGGAGGAGACAGCATTGATCTATTGCTTCATGGACAAATGGGTGTCCGGGAGAACTCCGAGGTTTTGTGCATGGTCGGTGCGGGTGGGCGCAGGGCCGAGTGCGGACGGTCTTCTGGTTTGTTCTCAGGGGGAGGGCTCGTTCCCGATGGTGATGACCTCTGTTTTTTCTGAGTTGAGTTTCAGGCTGTTGGTCTTTATCTAGGTGGCGATGTCGGTCATAGTGCTTAGGAAATTTGCTCTTGAGGTTTTGGCATCTTTTTGAGGGATAGGACGAGCCTATGGGAGGCACCCGTGTCTTTGGGTGCAGAGGACAAGGGTGGTAGGCGGCTCTTCTGTGTTCAGCTGGAGAGGAAGGAGGTGATTTCTTCAATTGCTTTGCCCTGAATGATGCGGGTGTGGTGGGAGACAGTGTTGAAGGCTGCAAATAAGTTGAGGAGGATGAGGGCGGCTGTTCTAACTAGGTTGAGGAGGTGTCTGATGTCATCCATTGCTGTGATCAAGGTGGTCTTTGTGATGTGGCATGGCCAGAAGTCTAGTTGGGATGGGTCGAGCAGATTGTTTTCCTCAAGGCAGTTCTTGAGCTGTCAGTTCATGGCTTTTTACAATAATTGGCAGGGAAGGGTAGAAGCAAAATGTTGCTGTAGCTTTTCAGCTTGTAGGGGTTGCCTGAGGGATTCTTCAGGAGGGGTTTGACCTTGGCATGCTTCCAGGCAGTAGGAATGGTGGCTGCGGTGATAGATGTGTTGAGGAGCTCTGTGAGGGAGCCCCCAATTACTTCCTTTATTAAGTTGTAGAGGTGGTGCGGGCAGGGATCGGAACAAATGGAGTTCATGATGGAGAGGGTGCCTTCGATAGAGATAGTGAGTTGCTTACAGTCAGCGATCCGCTGGGGATGGAAGTCATTGGTTTGGGTGCAGTGGTAGTTGAAGATGGTGGGTTGGGGGTCAAGTTTGTAGTAGATGTTAGAGATCTTACGGTGTAAATAGCCCTGCGAGGTGGGAGGGGCAGTCCATGTGGCAGGAGGGCAAGGGTTGGGTGGGGGCGGGAGCAAACTGAACTGCGGTGAGGAAATGACTGCAGTGAGGAGGCAGGGGACACAGAGAAATAAGGGCACAGAGAGGGAAGAGAAAAAGAAAAGAAGGACAAAGAAAGAGAAAGAGAATGAGCAGAAAAACAAATGGGCAGATGGGAAGAAAAGGAAAAGGCCCAGAAGAGAGATTTGAGGGCAAAGATGAAGAGTGAGCAGCTAGAAGGCAGAGGAAAGGGGACAGGTAGGCACAAGAGGATAGAGCAGAGCCCAGCACAGGACTATCAAGGACCGGGCTTGAACTACTTCTGCTTAGCTGGAGGGTCAGAGGGGTCCCTCTATACTGTGGCAGTGGCAGGGGATTGGCGGACTAGAACAGGTAAGAGCTCTACTTGTGTGTTGATTAATTTGAGCAGGTGGTTAGAGGTGGGACCAATAACACTCTCTTTTAAGCACCAATGTTTATTTTTATTCACAAGTTTGACCCAACACAAGGAAAAAAGGCAGCAAAGTTCAACTTAATAAAACAGTGGCAAAGTGAGGAAGCAGTGATGAAAAGGAACCTACTGAGTCATGATAGAGGGGCAAGGAGAGCATTGTGGATGAAAGAGGCTTGATATCAAATAGAGACTAGACAGCCTTCGTATTCAGCAATCCCAACAAAATGTGAGCCTCAGCACTTATTCTTTTAGAAATCAGTCACTGCCACTAAGGTGCTAAAATATTACTGCCACAACACCATTTAAGACAACAGTCAGCCCAAAAATTGGCCCTTATTATTAGCACTTGCAGGGCTCAGTTTATGTGATACAGCCCTGAACGTCAACTATTAAAAAGGCTCCATCTTAGGCCGGCCAGATGTGCACTGGAATATCAAGTGGATGCCTCATCCTGGCACACCATGTAAAGCATCTTACTGAAGATTGAATAGGGATGCTTGTTGATGGAGGAGGCAATAGTGACTTCATGGCAATAGTCAAATCAGCAAACACACTTTTTCATCAATGTGCAAAGGAGCATAAAAGGTAAGAATAAGTATATTACTAGTGGCTCCAAGTGTATTCAAGTGAAGTATGGGCTGCTCTGGTCTTCAGCCTCCTAAGAGAATACATTTCTAGGCCCCAGGAGAGAGACACTATTTCTGAAAAGTACAAGTGAGTGTTACTTCTCAGTGAGGGAGTTTTAGTCACACCTCCATAATAACAGTGTTAGCTGCTCAGGGAAAAAGGTGGCTCCAATGTGTCATCAGGCGCCCTGAAATTCGTCATTATTTTGCCTTCATAAGATGCTTGCAATGGTAACTGAGAGTCAGGCCACCAGAGGCTCATTCTGGGGCTACAGTGATCCTGTACAGCCTGTGGTGACATTAGGCCTATCTTGGAAGTCAGAGACAGTACTGAGTAGGAGAGCAGGCTCCCTTGCCATTTTAGAAGTTAGGTTGTAAATCAGAGCTTGGTCTGAGTAAGCATGTAGGCTCCCTTGGACCTTTCAGCTATTATGATACTACTGCCTAGCTCACCTCCTACATCCTCCTCAAAGAATCTTCTGGTTGACTTCCAGCTCTAGGTCACCCCATTAAATGGAGCTCCACAGGTACTTGTTCATCACATTCAGCCTTTGCACTTTGAAGTCACTGGTGAGATCTGCCTGCATTCTGCAGTCTTGGGAGCTGGAAACCCTCTCCACACCTGGGCAGCTTCTCCTAGGCGGCATCATTGATGTTTACTCTGGAGTGACCCTGAATGAGATGAGCTACAGGAAGAGTCCGGAGAAAGCCCACTGTCACAGGTGAGGAGAGAGTGGTAAAGTATGGCTGTCTTCTAAGGTCATTCCTCATCCTGGATCGTGGTGTATGTCTTTTCACTCTTGCCTGGTTAAGACCAGAATCTATCCATGTGAGTGGAGATTTATGTCTATTCTCTCAGGCCAATCCCCTGCCAGGTGTAAGAAGAGGATATGCCTCAGTGTGCCTATCTATCCTCTCATGTTGGTATTTTATTGGGGTACAGAACAGGATTTGCCCTGTGAGTTATGGTGTGTTTTTCTCCTCTCATTGCAGTCTCCACAAGGTTAGGAATAGGATCTGCCCTGACTGTATACCTTATACCCGACAGAAATGGCGTTTCTCATTTATTAATCGCAAGCCATTCGCGGAGCAGAGGCAGTCAATACAGCTTCTCGTAAATGTGTATCTTGAAGCCATTCTGGCACCTCATGCATCCTCCGTGCACTGCGTGAACAAAATATGGAGAAAGCAGATACACCTCAAGATGCAGGACTGCCAGTAAAAACGTATATAACAATCAGTGCATCTCTACGCAGTTCCCAAGACATTGTGGGCCATATATATATAATTATTTTATGCAACACAATGGAAAATGACACCTTGCTGCACTGGGCAGCATGAAAGGGAGAGGGCATGAATGTACCACATCTATAAAGATATGGTGCATTCCTGCTCACCCCTGTGCTGATGCATAAACTGCTTTATAGTGCAAACACAGGAACCCTTGCACCATGAAGCAAGGGTTCCTGCATTACAGGTTTGATTATTTTTGTGCAAAAAGGAATACAGTCCTGCACAAAGACATTTCTCTATGGCTTTTGCCTCTTTCTTTGCATGCTGAAACAAAGGTGCTTCTCCTTGCTACACCTCCCCTTGAAAGGCGCAACATTCTGATGCATTTCTAGGTCTACCATTCTTGGTAAATGTGGGAATGCTTCAGAATACATCGGTGGATGCAGGAGATTAATGTAAACGACAGCTTGTGTTGCCTTCAGTTACTACAGATTCACTAAACCATGCAGCACCATGCACAGTGGCCTTGTGTGCTATGGTTAATCTCATTATAGGTTTTACATTGCCACGCCCCCCTTGCATGGTGCAATGGTAACTCAAACCATTGCTAAAAAGGCTCCACAGTCTTTTTTATTGTCACTCTTTTCTATGAGCAAGCTCACTTCAAAAGAATTGGAAATATTGCCCATATACAACGTATGCAACAGCTGAGGCAGGCTCATTCTAATAACTGTTTTTATAAATTCATGAGCATTGCATTTATCTCTGCCTACAAGACAATACAATAGAGAGAACATAGGAAAAAAAAGAAATAGGGCAAGAGAGGGCTGTGAAACTGCGCTTCAACCTAAAATCTCATACGTTAACATTAGTGACTCAAGTACTTGAGTGTAGTAGCGGACCTCCCTTCAGTAACAAGCTCTCTTCAGTGACTCAAGTGCATTCTTCAGAGCACCAGGACACTTATAATTATTAATACATCATCCTTAAGTGGCCCTCGTTCTGCATGAAACAATAGTTTATATATGTTCAGAGACAAGCATTGTACAATGCAATACGCAAACCCTGCATTTGCAACAGTATAACTCTCTTCATAGAATCTGTATATTTAATAGCTTACCTCCCTTCAGTGACTTAAGCACCTGGAGGTGCAATAGTCAATCTCTCTTCAATGTCTCTAGTGCATGATGTACAAGAGTGAATCTCTCTTCATAGGACCTGTATATTCAATAACCCATTACCCTTCATTGGCCCTGGATCTGCATGAACAATAATTCATCTCTGATCAGTGAATTTGGCATTGTTCATGCATTACTCCACCTCCCTCAGAGACTCAAACCCTGTATGTGCAACAGTAATTCTCCCTTCAGTGGTAACAGTTTATCTGACTTAAATCACTCAAACTTGGATGCGTAATAGTCCTTCGCTGGTCAGTACCTCAAGCCCTCTATGTACAAAAGCCCATCTCCCTTCAGTGTCCCAATCGCTGCATATGCAATAGTCTATTTCCCTTTTAATGGAGCAATCCCTTGTTGTGTTTAAGATTTCTTGGGGTGTGAATATTTGTATTTTCAGGGACATAAAACACATATCAATACATTCTAGCAATATTAACATTTTAAACAATATAATAATGTTAAAATACCTAAATAAAGACTCATCTTTTAATTTTCAATATTCTTTTAATAAATCAAGCCACATACGCCCACCACTGTAATTGATAATTTGTGATTATCTTTAAAAAAAATAACTTTATTTATTTTCATCACATTTTTGAGTGATGTTTTAACATTTATATTTCGATATTACACCAGATTCTCAATCATTCCTATGGGTTAAATACTCCTTTTCTACTTTTATTCCAGCCATTTCTGTAGTATTCTTGTTGTTTATATCTGTTTACATTTTGTGGGAGGTTGCAGTCAGAAGGGTGCAGCAGCTTTGACCAGGTAAGGATCTTATTTGTTATTTATGTATGATTATTATTAAGGATATGTTTACTGTAAAGACAGTGACATAGGAATTAGGTTTTCAAAATAATGATTCTGTGTATTTTTAATTGTCTTGTTTTAAACTTTTTTCCTAAATAGGTTCACGGAGAACATGATTGCTCGGACACATGTTTTTTGGGGGTGTTCTTTTAATCTGTTTTCAAGTTAAATTTGTTATTTTTCTATTAGTAAGTATTAGCAAGTGTATATAATTTCCTTTTCAAAAGTGTATACATATTTCTATATTTGCAGGTTATTTTTCAACCCGGTGTTTGGATGTTAACATAAATAGACTGTACTTTTTGGTGCAATGTTATCAGGTGCTAGGGACATGTGCTCTTTTAATCTGGTTCAAGTTTTATTCTAAAAAAAAAAGTATTTGTAAGTATTTGAAAGTTCATACATTTCACATTTTAGAAGTATTTATGTATTTCCATATTTTTGAGTTGTTTTCAATCAGGTTTTTCAATGTTATCATAAAATGACTACTTATTTGTGCAATCTTATGCGGTGCTAGGGATACATTGAGTTTTAAATTTGACTTTCCTCTCAAACAAAATTTATATTATTAAAGGAGATTTTTTTTTCAGGGTTTCTAGATGTATTCTGCTTCTGAGGATACATTATTTCCTTTTTACTTTAACTTTTTATTGATGGAACAGGTTTATTATGGTTCAGAACTTGAATTGTGTCATTCAAAACTGAACACCTCAAGGATGATGGTAAAAGGAGTATAATTTTCTCCCATCACTTGATGAATGAAGACATACAGTTAAAAACAATTAAACATAAAAAAGCTATGGGAATATAAATATGACTTTAAAAATGTGTTACATTCTGTGCCTAGTGCATATTGATTGCAGGATAAGACTGTATTTACTATTATTAGTGATAGGAGATTATTAGTGTAATACATAAGCTATATTTCTACTTTGTCAACTGTGAATTGATAATATTTAAAAAGGAATTTCATGTTCAGTTATTTTGTTTCTGAGACAAGCTAGGCTGCAAAAAGACAAGAAATGATTGAAATTAGTTTGTGATTTTCTTTAGAGCTAGACAAGGAGTTATGGTATCCCTCTAAGGCACTTTCAGATTTTTGACCCCCTCTAGAAAGGTTTAGTAGCAAATATTTGAAAATGTGGAGCCTTCCTAAGATACAACTTGTTTGGATGCCAATCCAGGTCAGTTCAAAATTGCACAGTATGGAGGCCAAGTATCCTTCATTTTGTAAGTAAAAACCTGACTGTATCATCGCTGTGTAGAAAACATCGACTTGTTCAGTAGGGACAACTAACCACTTGTTTTTCCATTTCATGTTGTTATATTAAATGCAGTCCTGTACAAAGGATTTCTTGCATATGTTACACCAAATTAATTGCCTGTGGAAAATTAAAAAATATTTTTTTTTTTGTGTGAAGATACATTTTTCTTTCCATTGAAATCCTAACTAATTAAAAGTCAGTTATTCATTTCACTGGACAATTTTTTTTACGTTTTCCGTGGTCAGGAATGCTGTGTGAGTGTAAGACTGCTTGCCTGATAGAATGCATGGAGTGGAGGTATCTCAGCATGGATCATGTACATCTAGAAGACTGGATGGAGTATTCTTTTAAAAGCCTAGTGTCGGCCAATACACACCATTTCTCAACAATAGTGCATTATGTGTTAACAAAAAGTTTTATTCTATTTTGAGGGGTTTGGTTTCATCAGCGAATTGGGGAAGGGCTGAAATACTGCCTATCCTTTCCTGCTAATAATTCTTTTTACATTTGCAATAGCAGGAAATTGTCTGACAAAGTGAGCTGGGTTAGCCCTTGAATCCACCCTTAGTGCTGCACCCAAGAAGGACTGCCTTTTTCTGTCAAAGTGCGCTGGGATAGACATTGAGAGCACCCTTAACATTGCATTAGAGTGCTTACTGACATACAAGTCAATTCTTTTATCTGCAGAATATTTTCTCTTTTTTTTCATCTAATGTAACGACAGGGTGATAATGCTCTGAGGTTTTTTCAATAGTCCCCCAGCATAGGCGCTCTGTTTCTGCAGTGGGTAGAGTGATAATTTACTCACATATAATGAGCCCTGGGTTCAGTCATTCTGTCTTTCATCCACCGAAGCATGTGCGGTATGGAGTAGCAACTATTTTGAGAAACTACCAAATAAAAAATATTGTGTTACGTAAATATTGTGTCAAGAATATCTGGATGTCAAAATATAATTGACAGGAAAATCTATGGTAAGAATCTAATTTTGAGAATTGTTGTTTAATATTGTTTTAACAAATATCAATTAAGAAAATATCACTGTATGTAATATCATTTGCATGTGGTATTTTGTTTGTATTTTACTGTAGTGCATTTGATTTTATATATTGATTTTCTTTAATGTGTCTGTTTAGTGAGATAGTTATGACATTTTGGAAATTAACATTTTTAGTGGTGGTAATGTGTAAAAATAATGTATATATGATTTTCTAGTATATTAATAGTATGGAAGTTAGTACTGTAAATCTTATACATTCAGGAGATTATTTATGAGAGCTTTGCTTCTCATTTGCACCAGGTAAAGACGTACATGCTCTGAATCAGATTTATGAAGCGAGCCTGCATGGCTTTGATTTGCCTCCTAAATCTTGGTAATGCGACACAGTGTAAATTGCTGCATCACCTTACTAAGGGGCATATTAACAAGGAACAGGCGCTTAGCGTTAATTTTTTTAACGCCTGCAATCGCTGGATATCATCGCCTGGTTGTCGCATTATTAACAACGCTAACCGCCTAGGCGATAAAAAATCCAACCATAGCGGCATTTTGGGAGGTTATCGCTGGTAATGCAGCAATAAAGCTACAAGGATAGGGATATGCTTGTTGATAGCCCATGGTGGGCTTAGCCATGTAATCCACCTCCCATTGGATTACATGGCTAAATCTGAAAATTAGCAGACGTAAAACAAGCAGCGTTAACCATGGTTAGCGCTGCTTTTTATGTCTCTAACAGGGTTAGCGTGAAGCTTGATAACAGGAGAAATGTCTCTTAGCGACATTTCTCCTATTATTTTGCTCTGGAACACCCACTTTGCATGTCATTAGAGATACAAAGGGAAGCGTAGTGAAAATGAGTGCTAACAGGCGATTTTGCATGTTAGCACCCTGTTGTTGATAGGGTGATATATTTATCTCCGCTTCTTTGGCTTTTAAAGCCAAACGAGCGGAGATAAAGCCCTTGTTAATATGCCCCCAAGCTCTCAGGGGGTGTTTCATGGGTATTGCAGTTGGTGTTTTCCTGCAACACTCATGGATTTTGATGCTGCACCAGATATAGTAAACCTGGGGAAGTGCCAAATGCTTATGCCTCCTGCGTTGATGTGTAATGAGCAGAAATATCCTTGTTTATTCCTCTTTCTTTGAGTGATGCATTCTGCAGCACAAATAGAAAGAGGAAAGTGCCCCTTCCTGCACAAAACCAATCCTGCATACAAAGGAGGCACCCTTGCACCATGGTGAGAAGAGTACCTGCATTGGCGTTAAGCTGCCGAAACGGCACTAACGCAGGAAGGAAGGATAGGAATGCACAGTATTGCATAAATAAGGTGCATTTCTGCAATATCATTTTAGCATAGGGCAGCTCAGCAAGTTAACTTGCTGCTCTGCCCTACAACAAATTCCCATAAATGAGGGCCTTATTTTCTTGTATTAGTAGTTTTGAAATGTTTCTAAATGATAGTTTATAATTATTTTGAAAGTATATATTAATTAAAATAAATGTAAAAAATATATTTTAATTATTAAAATATTTATTTAACTTTTAATAATGTAAAGGAGGATTATGTTTTTTGAAAAGTTTATGTATAATATATTTGTGATCACAATTTTGGAGAAAGTTTAATTTTTTAAGGATGAATTTAAATTATGAAAAATATTTTATCATTCTAAATCATATGTTTGAAATATTTTTTATATTTATAATTATTGGAAGTGTTTTACAAAATCTTGTCTAATTAGAGTATGGCAATAGAATAAATATTATTTATGATGTCTATGTCTGAGCGCCAGATTCTCTACGGAGGCAGAACGCAGCAAACTCCCAAAGCCCACTCCCCGTAGCCCACCATGTAAAGCAGCGGCTCCAGGAAGCAGGAAAGGGTATTGGGACAGAGAAGAGACACTCAAGCTGATCCTGGCTCCCTCTGCTTCTGACTCTGCTTGGCGGTTGCAGGAGTACCTAATGCACAGATGGAAAAGAACTTCAGGAAAACCTAGATTGACCTTCCCTTTCTACAAACACAATTACATTTATATTCCCCCCACCAGGTTCTGCTCGAGCTCTTGCTCCTCTTCTTTCTTTATTGTGGTAGCCTCAGCCAAAGAAGTCTGGAGCTGTAGGTACCCAATGCACATAGGGAGAAACAATTCCAGAGTTATCCTATATCTCTTCCTCCCTGGAACTGGCTACCCAAAACTCTAGATGATTCCTACCTAAAATGGATGGTGATAATCAGTCTTTAAAACTACTCAATTTTAGTCTGTCTCGTTTAAAAAATAGTATGTTCCTTGAAAGAGTTTCCTATCACCTGAGGATGACAATGTCTTTCGTGAATAGTTGCATCAATACTGATGTCGGCAAATGATTCCAATTATTTTTCAAGCGCTATGCTTCACTGAATCAATCAATCAATCAAGACATTTGTAAAGCGTGCTACTCACCCGTGAGGGTCTCAAGGTGCTGGGGGGGGGGGGGTGGAGCTGCTTCTGCTCGAACAGCCAGGTCTTGAGTAGCCTCCTGAAGGTTAGTAGGCCTTCGGTCTGCCATAGAAGGATGGGGAGGGTGTTCCAGGACTTGACAGCGAGGGAGGAGAATGATCTGCCACCGGTGGTCGCTCTCCTGATGGAAGGGACGGTGGCGAGGGCGAGGGCGGCGGAGCGGAGCTGGCGGTTTGGAGTGTAGAAGGTGAGCCGTTTGTTGAGGTATGCTGGTCCGGTGTTGTGTAGTGCTTTGTGTGCTTGGGTGAGGAGCTTGAAGGTGATCCTCTTGTTGACAGGAAGCCAGTACAGGTCTCTCAGGTGGGATGTGATGTGGTTGTGGTGAGGGATGTCGAGGATCATGCTTGCAGAGGTGTTCTGTATGCATTGCAGTCGTTTCAGCAGTTTGGCTGGGGTTCCTGCATAGAGGGCGTTTCCGTAGTCTAGTCTGCTGCTGACGAGGGCCTGGGTGACCGTTCTTCTAGTGTCAGTGGGGAGCCACCTGTAGATTTTTTGGAGCATGCAGAGGTTGTTTAAACAGGAGGATGAGATGGCATTGACTTGCTTGGTCATGGAGAGTGTTGAATCAAGGATGAATCCCAGATTGCGTGCTTGGTTGGTGCGTGTTGGTACTGCTTCCAGGGCGGTTGGCCACCAGGAGTCGTCCCAGGCAGAAGGGGTGGGGCCGAGAATAAGGACCTCTGTCTTGTCCGAGTTCAGCTTCAGGCACCTGTTCCTCATCCATTCTGCGATGGCTTTCATTCCTTCGTTGAGGTTGGTTTTGGCGGTGAGAGGGTCCTTGGTGAGTGAGAGGATCAGTTGCATGTCGTCGGCGTAGGAGATGATGTTGAGGGTTGTGCAGTCTGGCGACGTGGGCGAGTGGGGCCATGTAGATGTTGAACAACATTGGGCTGAGGGAGGATCCTTGGGGTACGCCGCAGGTGATCTTGGTGGCTTCGGATCGGAAGGGAGGGAGGTGGACGCTCTGTATTCAATCAATCAATCAATCACGAAATTTGTAGAGCGCGCTACGCACCCGAGCGGGTCTCAAGGTGCTGGGGGGGAGGGGGGGAGCTGCTACTGCTCGAAGAGGCAGGTCTTGAGGTGCTTCCTGAAGGAGAGGTGGTCCTGGGTAGGTCGAAGGTGGGTGGGGAGGGAGTTCCACGTCTTGGCGGCCAGGTAGGAGAAGGATCTTCCTCCGGTGGTAGATCTTCGAATCCGTGGGACGGTGGCGAGGGCGAGGCTGGCGGAGCGGAGATAACGGGATGGTGAGTAGAATGTAAGGCGGTTGTTGAGGTATTCGGGGGGCCACTGTTGTGGAGAGCTTTGTGTGCATGGGTGAGGAGCCTGAACGTGATCCTCTTGCAGATGGAGAGCCAGTGCAGGTCTCTCAGGTGGGCGGAGATGTGGGAGTGACGGGGGATGTCCAAGATGAGTGGTGCAGATGCGTTCTGTATGCACTGGAGTATCTTCTGTAGCTTGGCTGTGGTTCCAGCGTAGAGAGCGTTCCCGTAGTCCAGCCGGCTGGTGACGAGGGCCTGGGTGACCGCCTTTCTGGTTTCGGTGGGGATCCACCGGAAGATCTTTCGGAGCATGCGAAGGGTGTTCTGCCTGTGAGGAAGGAGGTGGTCCAGTCCAGTGCTTTCATCAGTGATGTCATTTGAGATGTCATCAGTGATGTCATGAGTGATGTCACTGACCATGTCATGAGTGATATAATATGTGACGTCATCAGCAGTGCATCGCGGGGGCACAAGTTATAGTTAGCTGAACTAACTATAAGGGGGGAATTTCTCTGGTTTTGTACAAGTGAAATGTCCAACTATCTATAACTTTCCCTGAAACCTATAGTTTTTTCAGTGAAAAGAGCCACTCCCAGCACTCATGCAATTAATCATCCCCCAGCCCTCATGCCGTCAGCCAGCTCTCGTGCCCCAGCCACCCATCAGCCAGCTCTCGTGCCCCAGCCACCCTTCAGCCAGCTCTCATGCCCCAGCCACTCCTCAACCAGCCCTTGTGCCCCAGCCACCCCTCAGCCAGCTCTCATGCCCCAGCCACCCCTCAGTCAGCTCTCATGCCCCAGCTACCCCTCAGCCAGCTCTCGTGCCCAGCCACCCCTCAGCCAGATCTTGTGCCCCAGCCACCCCTCAGCCAGCTCTCGTGCCCCAGCCAGCTCTCCTGCTCCAGCAAAGCCTCAGCCAGCTCTTGTGCCCCAGCCACCCCTCAGCCAGCTCTCGTGCCCCAGCCACCCTTCAGCCAGCTCTCATTCCCCCAGCCAGCTCTCATGCCCCAGCCACCCCTCAACCAGCCCTTGTGCACCAGTCACTCCTCAGCCAGCTCTCATGCCCAGCCACCCCTCAGCCAGCTCTCGTGCCCCAGCCACCCCTCAGCCAATTCTCGTGCCCCAGCCGCCCACCCTGCACTCAAGGCCCATTCATCCCCAACAAACCGTTGTGCCATCAGACTCCCTCAGTCCATTATAGCAGCAGCATCTCCATTCCCCATGCAACTAGACATCCATCAGCCCTCATGGCCTACATCCATCACTCGAGCCGCAGCCAGTCGCAGCCCTCCCGCCACCCCCTTGTGCCCTAGCACGGAGCCTCACCTCTGAAAAGGTCGTCAAGGAGCTCTTTCCGTTGTGGATCACCGTCCAATTCATACAACTGGGCTGCAGATCTCAGCGGTCCAAAGCTTTGGCTTTCAGAGGTCTGGAGCTTCGGCTCTCAAACAGTGGCATAGCAAGGGGGGCAGGACGGCCGGTGCACCCCCGGCAGCACAGGTTTGGGGGCGGCAGCCATGCTGGAATGAGTTTCCTTCTCATTTTTATTATCATCAAATGGCCATATTATTAGTCTAAGATTGGCTGATAAGGTGTATTGAGAATGGGGTTGCCATGTTGTCTTCATGACTACCCATCTCCCAAGAGAATGCCAGTCTGGACCCGGGTGAGAGCACGAGAACCTATTATTTCCCCCTTTGCATTTTGGTACTTGTATTCATGCCTTCATACTGGGTGAATTGAAGCTGCATGCCATAGAGAGAACTCAGGGGTGATTACTTTCTCAGTCTGGAGACCTGTGAGCTCACCCTATGAAGGAACCACCGAAGAATAATACTGTTCAGTCGGGTGAGCTACCAGGTTTCCCACGTCCAAGCGTGACTAGTTAGACCACGTCTGATTTTTTTTTTCTCACAGAATTCTGGGACTTGTAGTCTTGGTTTTATGCTAAGATAACCACGACTGCGAGTCCCAGATTCTAATACAAAAGCCCGGACGGGCATAAATAGACCTGGGAAACTTGGCAGCTATGACTTAAGATTGGTACCTTCAGAGTATGTTAGTCTGTGGTCAGCAGAACAGTTAATCCTATTAATTTAAAGTTTTATGGTGTAATCCTGCTGTCCCCTCTCCTCCCCCCAGTGGACATGTTCACTGTGAGGCACAGAAACAAACAGAGAGAATAAATCCGAAACTGACTTCAGAGAATGAGAAAGAATAACAAACTGAGGCTGCAGAGGGGGGCTCTGAAAGAGCAGGAACTGAACACCGGCAGCAAGCTGGAAGAACAAGGAACCCACCTGAAAGAAAACCCAGTGTAAACACCACAGAAACGGGAAGCAGCAGCGCAGCTGTGAATTGACATTTAAACACACAGGAATCTCATACATTAAATGATATCACTTTCAGGGATGATGACACGTTATGTTTGTAGGGCAAGAGTCTGGGTTGTGCTGGGGAGGTGCCGGCATGGGTTGCACCAACTTCAAAATATTTAATCAATCAATCAATCAGGGGTTGGTGAAGCACGCTACTCACCCGCGAGGGTCTCAAGGCACTGGGGGAGGGGTAGGTCTAGCAGCTCCGATCAGTTGAAAAGCCAGGTCTTGAGTGCCCGTCTGAAGGTGAGTAGGGTAGTTGAGCATCTTATTTCAACTGGGAGAGCATTCCCTGCTGTGGCGGCAGTGTAGGAGAAGGCTCTCCCTCCGGCTCTGCTTCAGTGGATACGGGGGACATATGCCAGGGCGAGGTCGGAAGAGCGAAGGTTCCTCTTGTGTTTGTGGAAACTCATTCGGTCATTGAGGTATTTGGGTCCGATGTTGTTCAGGGATTTTTACGCGTGCGTGAGTAGTTTGTAGGTGACGCTCTTCTCAATGGGGAGCCAGTGGAGCTCTCGCAGGTGCGGCGTCATGTGTTCCCAGCGTGGTAGTCCTAGGACGAGCCAGGCAGCGCTTTGGATGGTTTGAAGTTTGTGAAGTAGTGATTTGTTGATTCTGGCATAGAGGGAGTTGCCGTAGTCGAGCCTGCTGGTGATGAGTGCGTGTGATGGTCTTTCGGCAGTCTGAGGGGAACCATTTGAAAGTCTTTCGTAGGGTTTGGAGGCAGTTGAAACTGGCGGAGGCAATAGCGTTGATTTGGCGGTTTATGGAGAGTGAGGAGTCGAGGATTATGCCGAGGTTCCGAGCGTGGTCTGTTGGAGTCGGAGGGGGGCCGAGGGCGGGAGGCCACCAGGAGTCATCCCAGGCTGAGGGGCAGGGTTGGAAGATGAGATTTTCGGAATTGAGTTTGAGGCAACTGTCCTTCATCCAGGTGGCTACTCCACTCATTCCCTCCTGGTGTCTTCGGGGTTGCTGGCGAGGGAGAGGATGAGCTGGGTGTCATCGGTGTAGGATATGATGCTGAGTCCGTGCTGTCTGACGATGGCGGCGATGGGGGCCATGTAGATGTTGAAGAGGGTCGAGCTCAGAGAGGATCCCTGGGGGACCCTGCAGATGATGTTGGTGGGTTTGGAGAGGAAAGGGGAGAGCATGACACTCTGTGTTCTGCTGGAGAGGAAGGATCGGATCCAGTTGAGGGCGTCTCCGCGAATTCCCATGTTGTGGAGTCTGGTGGTCAGTGTGCGATGTGAGACGTGCCGAAGGCTGCAGAGAGGTCGAGGAGGATGAGGGCTGCGGTGTGCCCCTGATCAAGCGGCATGCAGATGTCATCGGTGGCCGTGATTAGGGCTGTCTCGGGGCTGTGGTTGCTGCGTAAACCAGATTGGGAGGGTTCAGTATGTTGTTTTCTTCGATGAAGGTTGTCAGCTGGGTGTTCATGATTCGTTCTGAGACTTTGGCCACGAAAGGAAGGAGGAAGATGGGTCTGTAGTTCCTGAGGTCAGTTGGGTTAGCCAATGTTTTTTTGAGGAGGGGCCTCACTTCGGAGCACTTCCAGTCCATGGGGCAGGTGCCCGAGACCATAGAGGAGTTGATGGTGCGGGTTAGCTCGGGAGCGATGGCCGTGATGGCTCTGTGGAAGATGTGTGGGGGGCAGGGGTCTGTGGGGGTGCCCGAGTGGGTCTTCTTCATGGTGGTGCTGATTAGTTCGACTGAAACGGGGCTCCATGTGGAGAGTTTTGGGTTGGCACTGGTCGTGATTCTCGGGCGAAGGCCATAGTTGGTTCGCTGAAATTATCATAATGGGTCATAATCTTTTGGTGGAAGAAGGTGCTGAGCTTGTTGCAGAGATCTTGGGTGGGTGTGATGTAAGTGGCTTCGCATGATGGTTTGGTAAGACGTTTGATGACGTTGAAAAGTTCACTAAAGTTCCCTGCGTTGGCGTTGATTTTTTCCCTGATGAAGGTTCTTTTGGTGTCCCTTATTAGTTGGTGGTAGTTCTTCATGGCGGTTGTTGATGAGGGCTTCGTTTGTCTTCTGGTTCCTCCATGTTTTCTCGAGTCGCCTGCAGGCACGTCTAGTCTCTAGGAGTTTGGTAGTGAACCAGGCGGCTTTTGCGGGGCGTATCTTGGAAGACTGCCGGAGGGGGGCTAGTGTGTTAGCGCAGCTGGTAATCCACCGTTGGAGTTCCTTGGCGGTGGCGTTTGGGTCGTTGGTAGCTGTGGGAGGGCCATGGAAGAGGGTAGTGTTGAGGAGGTCTGGAGTAATCTTGGTCCAGTTCCGTGTAGGTGGGCATGGGGCTGATTTGGGCGTGGTGCTGGAATTGAAGGTGAAGTGGATGCAATGATGGTCTGTCCAGGGATGCCGGGTGGCGTGGGTGAACCGGATGTTCGGCCCTACGGTGAAGATGGGGTCCAGAGTGTGTCCCGCGTTGTGGGTGGATGTGTTGACTAGCTGCTTGAGTCCTAGGTTGGCGAGATTCTCCATTAGCGCTTTGGAGTCGGGGTCCTGAAGGTTATCAAGGTGAAAGTTTAGATCTCCGAGCAGATTGTAATCTGTGGAGGCGATGGCGTGGGGTGCGGCGAGTTCTGTTATGGTGGCAATGGGTTGGGCGCGAGGTCCTGGTGGTCTATAAATGAGAGTGCCCTGCAGCGTTGTCCTGGGGTTGGTGTGTACCTGGAAGTGGAGGTGTTCCAGGCTGGGAAGCGCGCTGCTTGGGCCGGGTACGGTGAGTTTGAGTTTGAGGGAGGTTTTGTGTGCGATGGCGATTCCCCCCCTGGTTCTTAAAAGGGTGCTTTTAAGCGAGGCGATGCAGTCTTCGATTAAATGCATAGCATCCCGCTTTAAAGACCCCCATGGGAGCCGCCCAGCATGACATATCCATATTGTACTGATGGCTTTGTCAGAAACGTTCTCATCGTTTGTCAAAAGCAACACACTCTGGCACTGAGGAACTACAACTTAAAAAATAAAAATAAGGAAGGTCCCCACAGTGACCTCTCCGCAGGTCGCCGTCACTGGACGAGCACAAAGATCCCCAGCTTGTCTGTCGCGCTCAACTTTAAATATTTCCTACCCTGGACATCGCGCTGCCGTGTTTACTGCTGTTTCCCATCTCTGGCTCGCAGACCAACTCAACACCCACCCTGGCCCGCTGATTCTGTCACAGGCTCACTCACACCCTCTCTCTGGGTCCATTCTTTACTACCGTCCAAGCAATTTCTTCTGCACCCTACCCCCAAACCACACACGCAAGTTTTGATCGCCTGATGCCCCCTGTTGCACTCCTAAACCAGACCTTACTTTAGCATCTATCTGTGGACCACTACTGCCCACCTAATCACCCCGCCCCTCCCCATGGACAGTCTCCGCTCTCACTGCTTCTCCTGCGTGAACCATTCATCAATCTATGCATGTCACTGAAGTTGCAGCCGTCCCCTGGGTGCACCCCTTTCTCACTGCGTATACTGCCTGAACCTCGTATCTCCGCACCTCTTCCCTGTGTAGTGCATCTTCCATCAGCACTCCTCCCCTTTGGATGTTCTCCTATTCACCCTCTCTACTGCACCCCTGCCCCCAAAACTCCGTCCTGCCTCTTCTCTGGGTGTTCTCCCATTGAACCCTTCCTCCAGCGCACTTCTCGTTCCCCTCTCCTTATTCGGCTCCCCTCTCTTCCTCATCCCCAGCTACAAGATCACTTTTTCTTCTATCTCCGTGCAGTTCTCCGTTTCTGTGCCCTCTCCAGAGCACCCGACGACCCCCTCCCCAGCCCCTGGGGAGCGCACTCCTGCACAGGGCTGCATTCATCCTCGGGTCCCTCCCCAGCCAGTCATGTCCCCCTCATGCACTCCGACAGCTCCACCAGCATCAAGTAGTGTACGGAGCAGCGGGTCCCTCTGACTGCGGCACACAGAATGCAGCCTCCGAGCCCCAGACTCAGTCACTTACATGGCCGGTTCTGAGTCCTTGCACCGCCGGACCTGTCCGGAGGGTCCCGACAGGAATCTTGAGCCTCTGCCTTCCGGGATACACAGTGTCGCTCTGGCGGAGAGCAGTGCGTGCTGCGCTCTGGAGCGGGGTCAGGTCCGATAGCCTCTCCCGAGGACCTCGAGTAACAATGCCCATTCCGGGCGAGAGAGCAGCCTGCGATGTGCTGTCTCTTCTCCAGGCAGCCAGCCGGGCTCCCGCCCCCTACCCAGCCAAGACCCCGCAGAGGAAATATAATTATTATTATTAATATCCAGCCCAAAATAGGCTTCCAGAGAGCTGCTTCAAATTACTATTATTAATATCCAGTCCAAAATAGGCTCCCAGAGAGCTGCTTCTTGCACTGCATATACCAACTGTCACTCGATGCAAGGCGCAAGATGGCTGCCAACACTTCCTGGTTTGAAGTGTTGGTAGCCAATCAGAGGCAAGCTCGTGCTCGGGGGTTTAGGTTCTGCCCAGATATCAAAACTTTTTATTTTTTTAATTTCTCAGGAACTACTGAACGGATTTACACTAATTAAAAAAAAGGGGATCTTTCTGAACCAAGGGCTACCTTTATGCCAACTTTGGTGTCATTCCGTTCAGCAGTTCGGGCTGTATCCGTGTCTAAAGTTTCCTATGTGAAATTGCATGGGGAAACACGTTTTGGGACCCCCCTTTTTTCTGGGCCCCCCCTTTGATGAATCACCCCAAACCTTTCAAGATAGGAGCGGACCGGAGCGCCCCACGATTTTTAAAAATTTTGCGAAGATTCGTCAACCGGCTCCAAAGTTATTGGGAATAGAATGTTGCAAATTTCCTATGGAAAATAGGTCCTAACTATAACTACCTACTGGTGACCGCCAGTAGGTAATATTTATATATATATATAAAAATATATATATATATATTATCTACTGGCGGTCGCCAGTAGATAGTTATAGTTAGAACCGTGTTTCCATAGGAAATCCGCAACATTCTATTTGGAATAACTTTGGCGCCGGTTGACGAATCCTCGCAAAATTTTCAAAATAGGTGGGGCACTCCGCTCCGCTCCGCTGCGCTCCGCTCCTACCCTGAAAGTCTCGGGGTGATTCGTCCAGCGGGGGCCGAGAAAAAAGGGGTGTCCCAAAACACGTTTTCCCCATGCATTTTTCCATAGGACCTTTAGTCGAAGGTACAGCCCGAACGGCTGAACAAAATTACTTGAAATTAGGCAGAGAGGTAGTCCTCAGGTCAGGGAAGTGCCTTTCGCAGGTCTGGTGTCAATCTGTTCAGTAGTTCCTGAGAAAATCAAAAGTAAAATCATATATATATGTGGGCGGAGCCTAACCACACATCTCATCCTGAGATCTGATTGGCAGTCAGCACTTCATCCAAGAAGTGTTGGCAGCCATCTTGGGACCAATATACATGATAGCACCTCATTAAAAAGCATTGCAGTTAATAGAAGGTTTTAAGACTTTAGTTACATTATAAATCATTTGTTGATGGTACCATACTCATTTTAGGAATTGTGGTATGTTCTAAGGTGATTTCACCATGTGAAAAAGCCTTCTGCTGGGATATCATGATTGAGAGAAAAATATTTTCTCATGCTTTTCCCACAGAGGTTTGGAAGTTGATCTATAATCTAAACTGAGAGCTTATTTTCTGTAAATTCACATTATCTTTCTCAGTCATGTGAGAATGAAGTCTGACATTCTCAGTAAAACATGTACATCCAACAAGGGCAGAGACTGTCAGTTGATTCCTTTGTGTTCTACTGCAGCTTCCCAGAGTGTTCCAAAGAACAACTAGAGCGCTAACAGTCCTACTTATGATAAACGTATGGCACACCTGAAGCCATCTTGCTTGGATTAAAGTGGTAACTCTTAAAACATTTAATTTAAAAAGGAACAAAATGAGGGGGTTCATTCTTCCATAAAAAGTATGATTAGTGCTGCAGAAAGAAAAAATAGGGCACATTTTGACTTCTGAAATCCTCTTTTATTTCAAAAAAAAATTCTGATATGCAGACTGAAACATGCACTTTGAATACCAGCAGCAGTTTTCCCTGGTGAGCAGTAGCTTTACTACAGTGATCTAATGAGCAAAAAGAGTGCTAACATTCTGAATTTATGGCAAATGTGTGACACATCTGAATGCCTTCTTGATGGAATCAAAGTAGAAAACTGAAAGTATTTCCTACTGAGGAGACTGCAGTAAATGAGGAAATTAGGAAACTTCATAACAAATAAGTCTCCCAAGATGGCCACCAGAGACAAAAGAGCCCAAATGTAGCCCAAATATCACCCAGATGTAGCCCAAGTATAGCCCAATGACAGAATGTCCCAGAGTGTTCTTAAAAACAACTAGAGCGCTTACTGTCTTCATTATGACAAAAGTATGGCACACCTGAAGCCATCTTGATTGGAATAAACTGGTGACACTTAAAACATTTAATTTAAAAAGGAACACAATGAGGGGGTTCATTTTGCCATAGAAATTATGATTAATGCTGAAGAAAGAAAATGAGGGCACATTTTGAGTAACTTCTCAAATCCTCTTCTATTTCATTAAAAAATTCTGACATGCAGACTGAAACATGCACTTTTAATACCAGGAGCAGACTTCCATGGTGAACAGTAGTTTTACTACAGTGATCTAATGAGCAACTAGAGTGCTAACATTCAGAATTTATGGCAAATGTGTGACATAGCTGAATACCTTCATGATGGAATCAAAGTAAAAAACTGAAAGCATTTCCTACTGAGGAGACTGCAGTACATGAGAAAATTAGGAAACTTCATAACAAATAAATCTCCCAAGATGGCCACCGGAGACAAAAGAGCCCAAATGTAGCCCAAAATCACCCAGATGTAGCCCAATTATAGCCCAATGACAGAAGTGTGCAAAACACTTATTATTTTGTGTTTTTGCAGTGTTATATAGTGCAGACTTGTCAGGTATTGGAGTGCTTTACATGAGCATTGGTTACATCACACAAGAACAAATTCATTTTGGTTGTAGACATGGGGAGACTAAGTGATTTGACCAGAATCACAGAATGTCGAGCTGAAGCAGAAACTCCAACCTGGTTCCCCAGTTGCAAAGTCTGCAGTTCTGGAAGTAACACCACATCCTCTCCCCTAAGTGTAACATTTAATCAAGTGGTCAACTGGATAAAAAAACATAAAGATAACAAATAATTTAAAAGTGCTTTGTCGCTATTTGAAAACTCAGAAAATATGTCCTTATTTTAGTCTTTTAGAGCACTAACCATAATTTTGATGCCAATAAGACCCTCTCATTTATGTAATTTCTAAAGGAAATGCTCTAGGTATTGCAGTTTTGATTACATCAAGATGACGTCAGGCGTTCCACACTTTTGTAATAAATATAGAATGTTACCAATCTAATTGTTCATTAGGATACTGTTGAGAGGCAGCGGCCAGGGACACGGACTCTGAAAATTGAAGGCAGGTAGGAGGGTGCAAAGGCAACAATTTGACCACACTGTGCAGGCAGGAAGGGCCGTGGCAGCACAACAGACTATGGAGGGCAGTGGAAAGGGGGGCAGGGGCAACAAACCAACAATACAGGACTTGCAAGAGAGGCTGTGGCAATGTAATAGACCATTGTGGGCAGAAGGAAGAGGCAATGGTAGTACAACCATACATGCCAACAGACC
The DNA here is from genome assembly GCF_964204655.1 of Triturus cristatus. Classification (NCBI taxonomy): domain Eukaryota; kingdom Metazoa; phylum Chordata; class Amphibia; order Caudata; family Salamandridae; genus Triturus; species Triturus cristatus. The sequence goes on along the minus strand of NC_140588.1, from coordinate 1,127,364,543 downwards.
CGATTCAGCCAGAAAACGTCCAATGTTTTTAAGCTCAAATGAGCTTTATTTGATCTGTCTCCTGTCTACAATCTCCTCTTTTTCAATGTAACTCAAAGGGGAAAATCAATACCCCAGTTTTTTTTCAAAATCTCCCTCTTACCAAGTTCAAAATGTTCGCAAGTATGGTACATTGGATCATGGAAGGAAATGGGGTAGGGACATGGACTTGGATAACAGAGGACAGGAGGGACATGGAGAGGTGCACCAAACTGACCCTGCAGGGCAGGCATCAGGGTTTGCAGCAACACAATACACCACACAGGGCATGCGGGACGGGAGTGCAGCACAACAATCCATAGAAAGCAAGAGGGAGGGGACAGGACCATGCACATGGACAACAGACAACAGAGGGGCAAGAGGCAATGGTAGCTAGCTGACCATAATGGACAGACAGGAGAGAAAGCTGCAGCATAACAGACCATAAAGGGCAGGAGGGACGGATCAGGGGCATTACAATGGAACAGACAAGCCAGGAGGGAGGGAGTAGGGGTCTGCACATCTAAACGGAGGACTGGGGGCAAGGGGGCAGGGCAGGAGCAGCAAGATAGCCATGGAGGTCAGCCAGGGTGGGCACTAGAAGCAAGACACACCATGAAGAGCAACAGTGAGACTATGATGGCATACACACAGACCATGGAGGGAAGGTGGGAGGGGGTCAGGGGCAGCTAACTGACCACACAGGGAAGGTGGGAGGGGCCATGGCAGCACAGAAGACCATGCATGGCAAGCGGGAGGGTTAGTGGCAGCACAATGGCTATGATGGGCAAGAAGGAGGGTGCAGGGGCATACGCAAAGGACCATGGAGGATAGAAGGGAGGGTCAGGACCTGGGCACAGACAAGAGAGTTCAAGGGAAGGGGCCTCAAAACAGACCGCGCGGGGCAGGCAGGAGGAGCAGTTGCAGCACAAGAGACCAGGGAGGGCAGAAGGGTGTGGCAGTAAAATGGACCATGGAGGACAGGAGGAAGGGGATAGGGGCATGGCATGTGGACAGGCAGGGTGGAGGTGGCAGGGACAGGTTACAGTCATCTGACAATGCTAGGCAGGTGGTAGGGGAGTGGCAGCTCAACAGAACTCTCAGAGTAGATAGGAGTGGCAGGTCCATGGAGCATGGTACTCAATAAGGATGGAGCAGGGGCATGCACAAAGACATCGGAGGGCAGGGGGAAGGAGAATAGGGGCAGCAAGCAAAGCACAGAGGCTAAGCAGGAGGTCAAAGATGGGCCATAGAATTGGGCAATGGAGGGCAGGATGAGTGGACTGGTACATCATGCTAAATGCAGGGCAGTGGCAGCACATCAGACCATGCATGGCAGGAGGAGGAGGCTAGTCCTTGGATTCAGACAACAGAGGATAGGGAGGAGGTGGATGGGGCAGCAAGCTAACTGTTCATAGAAGGTGGTTATTAGGAACTTTATTGTTTTTAAAATGTGTGTCTGTGCGAACTACTTAAAATATGAACAAGTATGCAGCATAATCTCACTTTGACTCTGGGCTCACTTGGCAGAAACATCCCCTGACCCTCCACCCCCCATCGCAAAATGTAATGCCAGTGAAAAGGGTAGGTGGACGCAGTGTTATATAGAACATAGTCCTGAGAGCACGATTGAAAATGAAAACTAGATATAGTATATGGTATAAACTATGCACCAAAAAGTGTGATATAAGATGAACCAGGGCGTGAAATAAAATATGCAATACATTGTGCGCAATGACAGATTCATTGGAGAGCGCGAGATAGCACAGGCACTAGCGCTTGCTATGTGATATGCGCCTTGGAATGTAAAATGCACAGGGCAGTGTGGTGTAACCTAAGTAGTCTCTAAAGTTGTAATATAAAATATGTGCTGGGTAGTGTAACATTGCATATGCACTGTGACAAAGATATGGATCCCAGATTGTAATATGTATGGCATAGCGCTGTGCTTTATAACATAGGCATCGAGGAAGGCACGTTAGATGGGGCAATATAACCCGTGCGAAGGCAAGTGTGGCATGACATATTCACTGGGTGGTGTTACAGTGCACATGGGCTAGAGAGTGTCATAGCATACGCACTAGCTGGTGGAATACAACACAGAGGTGTGTGGCACTCGGCGGGCACTGGTGGGTGTAACACAGCATTGGGCTCAGCCAGGAGCACGCTGTGACTCTCAAGTGAGGTTTGTCTACTTTCCAGAGAGTAAAATAAAAAGTATTACACATCCGGCGGTGGATGTGTGTTTTATTAACCGTGAGGAGGTTTCTTGCATAGTTTGGTCGAATTTTTATCGAATCCCCTTTGAATGGCTTGGTGTGCATGTGTATTAAATGTGCCCGTCAATAGCTACCCATGTTTGTATAAATAAACGACAAGGGTGTCTACTTGGAGAGTACCCACCAGCGGGGGCACCGGGATTAGGCACGGTAGGGTGTCAGACATGAATACATTCTAGGTGGATTCATTGTATGCATAGTCGCCTTTTAATAAATATCACGCAAATCGTCATGGTGATAGGTACATACGGTTTGTCCAGCATGTCCTAGGTGTTTCTATAAATATATATATATTTTTTTTAAAATAAAAAACAAAGGCCGGCCCCGGGGGATGGGGTCCCCGGGGCCATAAGTGGCCTGAGGAGGGGGGCAACACAGCCCCCCTCCTAAAGAATAAAAAAAATTAAAAAAGGCCGTGACCTGGAGGTTGGGGTCCCCGGGGCAGATTAAGGCCTTGGGAGGGCCAAATTAAATTTTTTTCAACAAAAAAAATTAGGGTGCAGGCCCTGGGGCATGGGGTCCCCAGGGCTATTAAATTAGAAAAAGAAAGGGGGCCACACAGCCCTCCTTCTTCAAAATATATGAGTAAACGACCGGCATCGCGCCGGAGGCCACGCCCCCTCCTTGCAGCACTCTGCAAACGCGCCCCCTGGCTAGTTGTAAGTTGAGGAATTAATTCCCCTTCAATACTGAGGGTCCCTGAGGGCCAACTAGCCCAACAGGTATCTCCAGTATGCGCCAGGGAGCTGCGTTGCAGACAGGTGTTCTGAGGACACACCCCTTTTTACACCTCCATGCAACGCAGCTCTGTGGCGCTTACTGGAGGTACCTAGTGGGCTAGTTTGACCCTAGAGACCCTTAGGATTCAAGGGGACTTAATCTCTCAACTCAGAACGCCCACAGGCCCTGTGGCGCGTTTTTAAGTTGGGGAAATAATTCCCTTTCAATCCTGAGGGACCCTGGTGTCCAACTAGCCCACCAGGTGCTTCCAGTAAGCACCACTGCTCTGCGTTGCAGAGAGGTGGTGCAGGCCGTGCCACTTTTTACACCTCTCTGCAACGCAGCTCTGTGGCACTTACTGGAGGTACCTAGTGGTCTAGTTGGACCCTAGGGACCCTCAGGATTCAAGGGGACTTAATCTCCCAACTTAAAACGGCTACAGGGCGTGTTTACACAGTGGGGAAGGGAGGGGATGGGGCATGAGGTGACGTGTTCAAACACGCCCTGTGGTGCGTTTTAAGAGGTCGTTTTAATCCCCTGCCCTATTATATACTAGGGGCTTACAGAGGAGGTCATGCTAATCACAGGGGGACCCCAACACATAGTGTGCCCTAGTGTATGTAGGTGTTTTCACTGTATTCTGAGTGTCTTTTAACATAGCACTGGTTTAGCGCCGAGACGCCTACGGGTATTCGTTCGCGCTTAACAAATGTCAAAAATAAATAAATAAATAAATAAATAGGACTGGTTAGTCAGACTCAGTTACCACCAGTATCCATCTGAAAAAGTTGAGGGTACAGGATGATTTTGCAACAAGGCTTGTTTCTGCTCTACTGTTTGCTCTTTCTGCACGTTATACTTCTTCCTGCACTTTTCTTCGTGTTGTTTCTTTCTGCATTTCTTTTTTTTCTTTCTGTGCGTTTTTTCTTCTTTCTTCACATGCCCTATCTCTGTAGGCATAGCTAGAAATTAGCATTTAAGAAACCTTTGAAATTCACTGAAAAAAACATAGGTTTCAGGCACGTTATAGCTAAGAATTAGCATTTAAAAAACCTTAGAAATTCACTGAAAAAACCATAGGTTTCAGGGGCGTTATAGTTAGCTGGACTTTTCACTTGTACAAAACCATTGAAATTCCCCCGTTATAGTTAGTTCAGCTAACTATAACTCGCGCGCCCGCAATGCACTGCTGATGACGTCACATATTACATCACTCATGTCATGGTCAGTGACATCACTCATGATATCACTCATGACATGGTCAGTGACATCACTCATGACATCACTGATGACATCATCCTTGTGACAGAGTGGCAGACCTCCTCTCCCCCTAAAATAACCTTTGATACACACATTCAAAAATAGAAATTAAAATTTTCAAAACAATGGACATACCAATACCAGTTACAACAACCTATTCAGTAATTGTAAGATCCACATCCACATCCACTCATTCACCAACAGTCCTATACAGTCACTCATACATGTACTCACTCATCATATGTACTCATACACCTATACATCCTGTTACACAACGCCACTCATCTATAAAGTTACTCACACACATAGTCACTCATGCTAATAAAGAATCAAACGTCCGTTTACCTGCATATACAGTTATACACACACCACCACACTTCTACAGAAACTTACACATACTTAGTCTCTTTAACAATCACTTATAGAAACACATACTTATTCATACAGGAACTCTTTCAATCTCTCACTCTCACATATACTCACTTATATACAACAATAGTCACATATACTAGTTACTCATAGAGACACTATTGAGAGTCATTCAATCACTAACATACCCATGCACACACTCATCCACCCATACAGTCCTGCACACATGCTGTCTTCAACACATACAAACAGTGAGTCACTCATTCATGCACCTATGCACTACGTAATACCCCCCACCGAACCATACAGACATCAGACACTTATACTGATACTCAAAAAACCAACTAATAACCTATATAGACACTCATGTAGCTACTCACCAACCCATGCAGCCACTTATACACAAAGTGAGAGACTGATACAGATATTTACATATTTAAACATTACTCACTAAGCCATGTATTCACTATGATACACTTAATCAGTCAGTTACACAATCAAGTTTTTCAAAAACAAATCATCCATTTAGACACTTATATACCCATTTATTCTTCCATCGACCTTGAGATATACATATATAAAACATATTTAATTTTCAGAAAAACACACATTCACTGGATGATGTCATCAGTGATGTCATCAGTGATGTCATTTGAGATGTCATCAGTGATGTCATGAGTGATGTCACTGACCATGTCATGAGTGATGTAATATGTGACGTCATCAGCAGTGCATTGCGGGCGCGCGAGTTATAGTTAGCTGAACTAACTATAACGGGGGAATTTCAATGGTTTTGTACAAGTGAAAAGTCCAGCTAACTATAATACCCCTGAAACCTATGGTTTTTTCAGTGAATTTCTGAGGTTTTTTAAATGCTAATTCCTAACTATAACGTGCCTGAAACCTATGGTTTTTTCTGTGAATATATATATATATATATATATATATATACAAGAGCCCTACTACTGAGTGCGAGAACCAGGATGGGCATGCAAGGGCCTTTTAACAACTAAGGACAGAGCATATGTGTAATTTTAAAACGGGTACTCTGAGTACACTAGATGAAATACAAGACACAAGGGACTACCGAGAAAGAGTTTGATTGTTATTACGTGGAATAGCGTAACAGGAAGACAGTGAGTAAACTTAGAGGTGAGCACTAAGCCCCTTGAGGTGTTTTTTTAGAAGAGCTCCATGCCCTTTAATAATTGATTAATGAACAAATGTAACACTGCTCATTCTGCAGTTCTCTTCCCTCCTTTTTCACCTCACTTGCCTCTTTCTGCACCCCTGCTGCTTCTTTCTGTACTTCTCTTGCTTCTTTCTGTACCTCCCTTGCATCTTTCTGCACCCTTTTTCCCTTCTTTGCAACTCTATTGCCTCTTTCCGCTATTCTCTTGCCAGCTTCGGTACCTCTCTTGCCTCTATCTGTACCTCACTTGCCTCTTTCTGCACTTCTCTTGCTTCTTTCCACACCTCTATTGCTTCTTTCTGCAATTCTCTTGCCTCTTTCTGCACTTCTCTAGCTTGTTTCTGCACCTTTCCTGCATCTTTCTGCATCTGTGTCACCTCTTTCTATACCTCACTTGCTTCGTTCTACACTTCTGTTGCCTCATTCTGCACTTCTGTTGCCTCTTTGTGAAATGAATGAAATGAAAGGGGATTTATAAAGCGCGACTGCTGCCCTAAGGCGTCCAAGCGCTAAGTAGAAAAACTGATTCACTGAGGAGGTAGCTAAAGGGAGGAAGGAGTAGAATTAGTTTCTGAACAGGAAAGTTTTTAATTCCTTGCGGAAGGAAGGGAGGCTGGGATTGGATCTAAGGGATAGAGGAAGAGAGTTCCACAGTTTGGCGGCATTGAAGGTAAAGGTCCTACCTCCTGCTGAGGTTCTGGACTTTTAAGAGTCCAGAGGTGTCAGGGAAACAACACCCGAAGACCCCTGAGTTCCTCCTGTCCCGGTGCACAAATAAACAGAGACACGGGCTTCTCGATGGTGGCGTCAAAGACCAAGGTTTATTTACTGCAGGGACACAGAAATCATAGGAACCACACAGAGGCAGAATCTACGAGACTGTTCAAATTGCATTAAGTGGGTTACTCTTTAAATACACGCAAAATGTCTTTAGGCAACATTACGCGAATATTTCTCATGCCCAACCCGGTATCCCAAACAAACAGTAAATTTGACATCAAACAATAATTAGTCGTAGGTTTTCGGTATTCGATCAGGTCCTCTCGACAGTTTTCCATTCTTCGCCCGATCCTCCCCATCATAAAAATCGTAACCTCCCCATTGTAAAAGCCCAGAAGGAAAGGAGCAGAGCCAGGTGCAAAGGATTGAAACGTAGGATAAGAGGTGTTTATGGATCATAAACGGGCATGGCTACCGTCTTCGGCCTTTCAGTCAGGACAACGGACACGAGAACCAGTATAGCAGGACTAGCCTCAGGCAAGGGAGGCAGCTTGATTCTGCCTAGTCATGCAGCGTCAGTCTTTCTCGGGCTCGAGCTTACGTGTCTTTAACAAGGTGACTCTGCCGGGGTCATCGTCCGTTCATTGACTATGTGAGGGCAAGAAACAAGATGGATGCCGTAACTAAAATGGATGCCATGACTTTACAACAGAATGCCCTATTTTTCAGTGAATTCATGCTAGTTGCGCAGCGAAAACACTGTCATGCATATAATGGATCATTTGCGGTTCATTGGTACCAAAATCGTGTCAGTACTACGATACCGAATTCACGGGTTCGGATCGCTACAGAACCTCACTGCTCTTGACCTCTTAATTCTGGGTACTGTGGCTAGAAAGGCATAGGTCGAGCGCAGCAGTTTCCCGGGGAGGTAGGGAGTAAGAAGAGAGTGGTTGATCTCCGGATTTGCTCTGTGAAATGCTTGATGGGATATGCATAGGGTTTTGTATTTTATTCTTGCCCTTACCGGGAGCCAGTGGAGTGATCGGATACCCAATTTGGCAGATTCTTTTCTCGGTATCTTAAGTAGAGTACGTGCCGCACAGTTCTGAATTCGCTGTAGTTTTTGCAGCACGTATTCAGGGGCTCCCAAATAGAGAGCATTATTGAAGTCTATCCGAGACTGGATGAGACCCTGAATGACCACCTGTTGAACTTCGAATGGTAGGAGGGGCAGAATTTTTCTTAGCATACGAATGATACCAAAACATGTTGCTGAGGTTTTGGTAGCCTGGGTATTCAGAGTGAGTGATTTGTCAAGCCACACTCCCAGGCTTTTGATGTTGTCCTTCAGAGTAGGAGGTGGGCCTAAACTAAGGGGCCATAGCCGGTCAAAGGCAGTGAGGGTGGGGGGGCCGAGGAGCATGACCTCTGTTTTATCCCCATTTAATTTTAGCGAGGATGCTGTCATCCATTTCCTCACTTCTTCCATGCAGGCCGCTAGGCTGTCTCGAGGGGACCCGCTGTTCTTCTGTGCGAGAGAGACCACCAGCTGGGTGTCGTCCGCATATGAAATGATTGTGACACCATGTTGGCGGACAACCCCAGCCAGCGGTCGCATATACACATTGAACAGCGTGGGGCTTAGGGAAGAGCCCTGGGGTACCCCACAATCCAGGGATTTACTGGTGGAGCAGGATTCGCCGTCAAAGACCTGGAAAGTCCTTCCGCTCAAAAAGGAACTTAACCAGTCAAGGGCTACCCCGGCAAGTCCCAGATGGGACAGCCGGCGGAGCAGGGTCTTGTGGCAGACAGTGTTGAACGCCGCGCTTAGGTCGAGGAGGACCACTGCCACTGATCCTCCTTGGTCCAGGATCCTTCTGGATTCCTCCGTTACGGCTAAAAGTGCAGTTTCTGTGCTGTGTTTTGGACGAAATCCGTTCTGGGTAGAATCCAGTAGCCGGTTGTCTTCCAGGAATTTAGTGAGGTGAATATTAATATGTTTCTCCAAAATTTTGGCTGTCCAAGGTAGCAGGTAGATGGGGCGATAGTTATTTGGGTCCTTCGGGTTGAGGGTCGGTTTCTTGAGTAATGCTCTCACCATCGCCTGTTTCCAGGTTGGGGGCACTACGCCCTTTAGTATTGAGCTGTTGAGGAGTTCCAAAATAGTGGGGAGGATGATTTGGCTGACCATGTTCATTGTAAGGAGGGCTGCAGGGTCGCGGGGAGAGCCAGACTTTATTTGTGTGGCCAGGGATTGAAGTGAGTCTGAGTCCAATAGTGGGAATTTATTTAGCGTTGCTTGCGCGGGGGATTCATTCTGCGTAGAGGAGCAAGGTTCAGTGACTATGGAGTCAGATGCAAGACTTGAGAATGACGAATAAATTTTATTTATTTTTTGGTAAAAAAAACCAGCTAACTCGTTGCATCTATCGATGGGGTTTTCGGCTGGGACGGCCGGGGCGGAGATCTTAGACAGGCTCTTAACTATTTGGTAGATTTCTTTTGGTTTGGACTTAGCGGACATAATCTTATCTCCAAAGTAGGTGGATTGAGCTGTGTTGATTTCCAGTTTATAGGTCCTGATGGCTTCTCTATACCCAATTTTTTCGACGGGGTCGTATCCCATGCGCCATTTTCTTTCCAGTTGTCTGAATTGCTGTTTTTTCTTCCTAAGCTCCTCTGAATACCATGGAGCGGTCGCTCTCGCTCTTTTTAGAATGGTTCTCCTCATGGGGAGAACGGAGTCGATGGAATTCTCGATCCAATTGTGGATTCTGCTGTTGTCAAGTATGGGGTCTTGGGATAAAGAGGGTCTTGTGGCAGATAGTAGATTGGACCATTGTTCCAGTGGAAGCTTAGACCAGTTCCTCATTTTGCGTGGTGTGGGGATGGGGGAAGTGAATTTGTCAATCTTCCAGTTGAGGGGGATGAGGAAGTGGTCGGTCCAGGGGAGATGTGTGATAGTGCCGACTGAAAGGTTGGGGCAGTTGGTGAAGACGGGGTCGAGCAGCTGGCCCTTGTCGTGGGTAGGGGAATGGATCAGTTGCTCCAGTTGGATCGCCGCCAGGCTTCCGACTAACTCCATGGTGGTGCCGTCACTGATGTTATCAAAGTGCATATTGAGGTCTCCAAGAATCGTAAAATTGGAGGATGACATTACGAATTCTGCTGCTAGCGACGGGAGTAGGGAGTGAAAGTCGTTAAGTGAGCCTGGAGGACGATACACGAGGGCTCCTGTTAGACTGTTATTGGGGGTAAATTCCAGGCAGAAAGCCATGCTTTCACAATCCTGAAAAGGGTCTGGGGTACAGTGACAATGATACTGTGATTTATAAATGATTGCGATGCCTCCTCCCTTACCTTGCATACGATCTCTGTGGGAGATATTGTAGCCAGGAGGTAGTGCTTGGATCACATCAGGGTCACAGTCCGGAGTCAGCCAAGTCTCTGTTAGAAAGATGGCGTCCGGTGCCCGGTCTTCTATTAATAGAGAGATATCTGCACTGTGCTTTGGCAGAGATCTACAGTTTAAAAGTAGTAAGGAGTAATTTTGATGTTCCGATGGCTGCTGAGTGCTTTTTAGTCTGGCGTTGCAGTATTGGCAGGAGGAAGGGAGGCTTAGGGGTGGTAGCGGTGTAGGCAGCGAGCTTCCCTGGGGGGATTAAGTTTGAGAAGGTCTGCCGGGGTATATTGAGTCAAGGGACGGGGGCCAGGAGGGGTGGCCCCTGACCACGACCGGCCGCGGACGGGGGCAGACGGGCTTGCCTTTGGCGCGCCTTCAGCGCGCTGACGGCGCGCCCGCTGCGCTCGTCCGCTGCGCTTCCGGTACGGACACATTAATGTGGAGAGGAAGAGGGGCATGGCCTTTGAAAGTGGGCGTGGCCCGGGGATCGAGCGCGCGATGGCGGCGAAGATTGTTCCCTGCCTGCAACAGCGCTCTACTCCGCTGTGCAGGGGACTTCAAGGCGGTTGAGGGAAGTGCCCAGGGGTGAGTGCAACGTGCGTTTAAAACAGCAGGATAACCAATTTTAAAAATACAATTACACACACAACATCCTCTCCCGGCTTCCGCCTCAGGAGTGGTTCAGCAAGTCTGGCGCGCTAGTAGTCAGCGCGGCTTTTTAAAGGTTCAGTGGGCGTGGCCTTTGAAAGTGGGCGTGGCCCGGGGATCTTGCCTCTTTCTGCACTTCATTTGCTTTTTTCTGCACCTCTGTTGCTTCTTTCTGTACCCCTCTTGCCTCTTTCTGCACCTTTCTTCCCTCTTTGTGCAGCATTCTTGCCTCTTTCTATACCTCTCTTCCCTCTTTCTACACCCCTCTTGCCTCTTTGTGTACCTCTGTTGCTTCTTTCTGCACTTTTCTTGCCTCTTCATGCACCCCTCTTGCCTCTTTCTGCACTTCTGTTGGTTGTTTTGCACTGCTCTTCCTTCTTTCTACACCTCTCTTGTAAATTTCTGTACCCCTCTTGCCTTTTTCTGCACCCCTCTTTCTACTTTCTGTACCTCTCTTGCCTCTGTCTGCACCCATTCCCTCTTTCTGCACCTCTTTTCCTGTTTCTGCAACCTCTGCGCCTCTTTCTGCAGTTCTCTTGCCTCCTAATGCACCTCTGTTGCTTCTTTCTGCACTTCTCTGTTTTCTTTTTGTACCTTTCTTGCTTCTTTCTGTATCCTTCTTCCCTTTATTGCATCTCTCTTGCCTCTTTCTGCTATTCTCTTATAATTTTCTGCACCTCACTTGCCTCTTTCTGCATTTCTCTTTCTTCTTTCCACACCTCTGTTGCTTCTTTCAGCAATTCTCCTTCCTCGTTCTGTACTTCTCTTACTTGTTTCTGCACCTCTCTTACATTTTTCTGCTCCTCTGTTGTCTCTTTCTGCAACTCCCTTGCTTCTTTCTGCACCCCTTGCCTCTTTATGCACATCTCTTTTCTCTTTCTGCACCTCTCTTGCCTCTTTCTGAACGCCTGTTCCCTCTTTCTGCATATTTCCTGCCTGTTTCTGCACCCCTCTTGCCTCTTTCTGTACCTCTGTTGCTTCTTTCTGCACTTCTCTTTCTGCACCCTTTGTGCCTCTTTCATCACCTCTGTTGCTTCTTTCTGCACTTCTCTTCCTTCTTTCTGCACCCCTCCTGCCTCTTTCTGTACCTGTCTTGCATCTTTTTGCACTTGTCCTGCCTCTTTCTTTACCCCTCTAGCCTCTTTTTGCACATCTGTTGGTTCTTTCTGCATTGTTCTTGCTTCTTTCTGTACCTCACTTGCCACTTTCTGTACTTCTCTTGCTTTTTCTATACCTCTGTTACTTCCTTCAGTATTTCTCTTGCCTCTTTCTGCACCTCTGACTTAGAGGTATTTTTAATCCCCCGGCCCTAGTATGTACTAGGGCCTTACAGGGGAGGTCATGCCAATCATAGGGGTACCATATCCCATAGTGTAAACTAGTGTATGTTGGTGTTTTCACTGTATTCCAAGTGTCTTTTAGCATAGCACTGGCACCGGGCCTGGTTAGTCAGTCAGTTACCACCAGTACCAGTCAGCAAAAAGTTGGAGGCACAGGATGACTTTGTAACAAGACCTCTTTCTGTACCTCTGTTGGTTCTTTCTGCATAGCTCTTGCTTCTTTCTGCGCTTTTCTTCGTCTTTCTGGACTTACGTTGCCTGATTCTGCATCTCTCTTGCTTCTTTCTGCGTCTTTTTCCCCTTTTTGCACATGATGTACCTCTGTAGCCATAGTTAGAAATTAGCATTTAAAAAACCTCAGAAAGAGGTAGTAGAGTAGCACAAAGAAGCAGAAAGAGGCAGGAGGGGCACAGAAAGAAGGAAGCAAAGTGCACAAAGAGCCAAGTGAGATGCAGAAAGAAGCAAGAGTAGTGCAGAAAGAACCAACAGAGGTGCAGAAAGAGGCAAGCGATCTGCAAAAAAAAAGCAACAGAGGTGCTGAAAGAGGCAAGTGGTGTGCAGAAAAAAGCAAGAGAGGTGCAGAGAGAGGAAAGAAGGGCACACAAAGAGGCAAGAGGGGTACAGAAAGAAACAAATGAGGTGCAGAAAGAGGGAAGAGAGGTGCAGAAGCTAGAAAGGATTTGTAGAAAGAGCAAAAGAAGTGCATAAAAAGAATGACCTGTACAGAAAGAAGCAACAGAAATGCAGAAAGAGGCAAGAGAGGCTGAAAAGTAAGCAAGAGTCGCTTGCACACCATTAGTAACAATTTAACACCCACATTTAGCAATAAGTAACAGGTGACCATTCTAGGTTTGCAAAAGGTCTTCCACCACGCTGTAACACTTGTCACTGCATTTTTGGTAACATTTGAGCTAGAAACAAGGTTTTTTTTGTTCAAAGCTGCAGATTAGGGAGCATATGATGAATCATGTGGCTAATGCATACAATGTGTAATTGTGCGAAAGTTGGTGCAGCCAAACAGTCACATAATTCCAGTGGCCCTGCTCATACCTCTGACTAGGTCCACATGTGCTCCTCAGTGATACCTTCTTCTTTGTCTCACTGAGTTCATAGTTGAGCTTCTATGGAAACGAGAAAGACTAAACCTGAGGTTACCACTCCACAACACAGACTACCATACCATATAATTACTCTCCTTAACACATAATCCCACTCTACATAATTCCTATACACTAAATACCACATACTTTCTATTCACATATTTTCGCTGCACAACATATGCTACACACAATGTGCATTCACTCCACTCCACAAAACATTAGTAAAAAACTTTTACATTTACAGCGCTAATAGCTCTAACTCTCACAACTGTGAAAACTATTACATTGCAAACACTTCTTTAACTAGTAGTTGCGTTTGCAGAGTGGTGGAGAAAGGGTGCTGGGCCTCCGAGCAGCTCTCAGGAATTCCGCTCCGTATGTTTTACAGCTGGTACCAGGAGGGCTTCTTGGCCCCCAAAGTCGCTCAGGAGTAATTTGGACTTCATCCCCCATCCTGTAGTCTGCCAAGAGCGCATCAGGTAGCGAGTTTGCACAGTGGTGGAGAAAGGGCGGCATGGCCTCCGAAGTCATTTTAGCAATCCCACTCTGAGGGACTTACTGAAGGTAACAAGAGGGGTAGTTGGCCCGCAAGGACATGCTTGGAGGCCAACTACCCCTCCTAATACCTCCAGTAAGTCCCACACAGCAGTATTTCTAAATTCTCCTTGCAGGCCATGAACCCTTTGCCCACCACTCTGCAAACTCTCTCCCTGATGCGCTCTTGGATAGGGATTGAAGTCCCCTTCACTGCTGGGGGTCCTTTAGGGGCAAAATAGCCGATTGTATGACATTACAACGCATACTTATACAACGCATTCCTTTACAACGCATGATTTTACATCGCATGCCATCACAACACATTTTTAGAAACTCCATTTACAACGGATTCCATTACATTGCATTATACCATTACAATGCATACCATTACAATGCATACCATTACATTCCATATAAGGTAAGTATTGGATATTGTAGGGGTAACAATTAATATTCCCACTCCAGTGAGTGCAACAGAAGGGTAAGTGTTGGATAGTGTGGGGGTAAAAATTACTATTCCCACTCCAGTGAGTACAACAGTAGGGTAAATGTTGGATAGTGTAGGGGTAAAAACTATGCGTTGTAATGGTATGTGTTGTAGTGACATGCGTTGTAATGACATGCATTGTAGTGACATACAATGTAATTTCAGGGTTGTATTGGCATTAGGGGTGGGCGGAATTTGCGAAATCCACTTTTGCAAATTATCGCGAAAATGTTAAAAATTATCGCAAACACGCGGAAATATCGCGAAGATGCAGAAGTTTTTTTCCCGCATGTTCGCGAGATTTTCCGCATGGTTGCGGCTCGCCAACTTACCCATGTGGTTGCTCGCGGGCGCAGCCATCTTGTTTTCAGTTGTCTCGCGGTGCATGATCGTGAGAAGAAAGACATGATCGCGCGACGCATGTCGTCACTGCGGGCGCGAACTGTCGCGAGACAGCGCAAATGGCTAAAAACAATACAACATCTCATGGAGAACGCGACCGGATCAAGAAAACTTGTCGGCGAACGCAGGGATTCAGGTAAGGCGATCGCGTGCGCGCGAGAATGTATTATTTTACAGCGTGAGCAAGAAACAAGTTATCACCAAGCTGCGGAATGCGGAAATTTTGACATTTTTACGCTTTCCGCGGAACGCGAAAATGTCAAATTATCGCAATTTCCGCGAACGGAACGAAATTTAGGCCAGGCCAAATTGGCATGCGATGTGAAGGATGTTGCGTTGTGTTGACTACGTTGTAAAGGTAGTGCGATGTAATGACTGCGTTGTAAAGGATGTTTCCCCAACTAGCCTACCTCTTACCTCTAGGAAGCACAACACAGTGGGATTGCTGAGAGGTGGACACAGGTCATGCCCCCTTTCTCCACCACTATGCAAACGTACTACTGGTACACTGCTGCTCAGAGGATGAAGTCCACTTGTGTCCTGAGCAGGCCTAGGGGGTCGGGGTGTTTCTACCCTGCACCTTTTCTTGTTTTGCACCTTTTTTTATACTGTTTTCTTGTGACTCTGTTACTGAGTCACAAGATGGCTACCAACACTTCCTGGTATGGAGTGCTGACAGCCAATCAGATCTCACGAAGAGATGTGTGGTTAGGCTCCACCCAGATATCCATTTATTTTTCTTTTTTTTTTCTTGGATACTTCTGAAAGGATTTACACCATTTACAAAAGAGCATGCTACCAAGACCTACCTTTTTGCCAACTTTGGTGTAATTCCGTTCAGCAGTTCGGGCTGTAAACTGTTTAAAAGTTCCTATGGAAATGAACATAGGGGAAACGTGTTTTGGGACCCCCCTTTTTTCTTGGCACCCGCTTGACGAATCACTCTGAAACTTTCAAGACAAATAAAAAATGCATTTCCTATGGAAACTAGGTCCCAACTGTAACTACTACCTATATATGGTCCTGGGCATAGTTCGCAGAGTTTTGCGACGTGGAACTCCGGGAAGTTACAAAAAACCCCGCGAAGTTTCACGAGTGGCGGAGAGCAGTGCGAACTGCAGTTTGTGCTGGTATTCCTGCTGCTCGGGTCGAAATTCTACCCGAGTGCAGCTCGCGCTTGCAAACTTACCGTTAGCGATCGCGAGCGGGGAAAAAACTCTGCTGCACATCACGAAGGGGAGTTTTCTGCATTCAGGAAGCTCAGCGGAGTGCAGAAAACTCTGCCAAACTGCGCGACCTGAGCGAAGTTCACCACCCAGGCCTATATATATATATTTATTCACTGAAAAAACCATAGGTTTCACACATGTTATAGTTAGCTGGACATTTTACTGATAAAAAACCAATGAAATTCCCCCGTTATAGTTACTGTAGGCAACTATAACTCACGCGACCGCAATCCTCTGCTGATGCTAATACTGTATTTAGACACTTATTTGCCCATGTCTTCTTCCATTAAATTTTAGCTATACATATATTACAAATATTTTTTTTTCATAAAGACACATATGTCATCAGCAGAGGATTACGGTCGCGTGAGTTATAGTTGCCTACAGTAACTATAACGGGGGAATTTCATTGGTTTTTTATCAGTAAAATGTCCAGCTAACTATAACATGTGTGAAACCTATGGTTTTTTCAGTGAATTTGTACGGTTTTTTAAATGCTAAGTTACTTTACGCCATTTGTGGCGTGCGCGCCCACTTAACGCAGTTCGTTCCATGCGCGCACGGTGCGCTTCGCGCACCGTGCGCGCACAGTGAGCACGCGGTGCGCTTCGCGCACCGCGTGCCCACATTACGCACATGGAGGACATATGATGAGCAAACTCTTAAATCTGCTTTTCATTTATTTTTTTTTATTTTTTTTACCGTACGCTTACCGTAAGCTTACGGTACGCGTACCCCGTGATTTTTTTTAAAATCAATAAATGTTTTTTTTGTACTTTTCTGTCCTTCTTTGACCCCCTTACAAATGTTAGGGGGTCTGTAACTCTCCTCATTGCCCCCTTTCCTTGTTTTCACTCTTTTTTTTCAGAGTGAAATACACAAAATGGCGGCCGCCGCTTCCTGGTTTCGGCCGATTCGAATGTTTACTAAGATCTAAGAGCCAATCAGAATCGCGCTCGCGCACGCCACCGTACGCTTACCGTAAGCGTACGGTAAGCGTACCGTAAGCGGGCTCAGATATATATATTGATTTAAAGGCTATTTTCTCAGAATCTACTGAACAGATTTACACCAAACCTACAAAAGGCACTTCCTTGACCTAGGGACTACCTCTCTGCCAAATTTTGAGTAATTCTGTTCAGCCATTCGGGCTGTAGCTCGTTCTAAAGGTCCTATGGAAAAATGCATGGGAAAAACGCGTTTTGGGACCCCCCTTTTATCTCAGCCCCCGCTTGATGAATCCCCCCGAGACTTTCAGGGTAGGAGCGGAGCGTAGCGCCCCACCTATTTTGAGAAATTCGCGAGGATTCGTCGACCGGCGCCAAAGTTATTCAAAATAGAATGTTGAGGTTTTCCTATGGAAACGTGGTCCTAACTATAACTACCTACTGGCGACCGCCAGTAGGTAATATATATATATATATATATTCACTGAAAAAACCATAGGTTTCAGGCACGTTATAGTTAGGAATTAGCATTTAAAAAACCTTAGAAATTCACTGAAAAACCATAGGTTTCAGGGGCGTTATAGTTAGCTAGACTTTTCACTCGTACAAAACCATTGAAATTCCCCCGTTATAGTTAGTTCAGCTAACTATAAATCGCGCGCCCGCAATGCACTGCTGATGACGTCACATATTACATCACTCATGACATGGTCAGTGACATCACTCATGACATCACTGATGACATCTCAAATGACATCACTGATGACATCATCCAGTGAATGTGTGTTTTTCTGAAAATTACATATGTTTTATATATGTATATCTCAAGGTCGATGGAAGAATAAATAGGTATATAAGTGTCGAAATGGATGATTTGTTTTTGAAAAATTGATTGTATAACTGACTGATTAAGTGTATCTTAGTGAATACATGGCATAGTGAGTAATGTTTAAATGTGTTAATATCTGTATCAGTCTCTCACTTTGTGTATAAGTGGCTGCATGGGTTGGTGAGTAGCTACATGAGTGTCTATATAGGTTATTAGTTGTTTTTTTGAGTATCAGTATGAGTGTCTGATGTCTGTATGGTTCGGTGGGGGTATTACGTAGTGCATAGGTGCATGAATGAGTGACTCACTGTTTGTATGTGTTGAAGACAGCATGTGTGCAGGACTGTATGGGTGGATGAGTGTGTGCATGGGTGTGTTAGTGAGTGAATGACTGTCTCAATAGTGTCTTTATGAGTAACTACATATGTTTTAAACTAGTATATGTGACTATTGATGTATATAAGTGAGGATATGTGAGAGTGAGAGATTGGAAGAGTTCCTGTATGAATAAGTATGTGTTTCTATAAGTGATTGTTTAAAAGACTAAGTATGTGTAAGTTTCTGTAGAAGTAAGTGTGGTGGTGTGTGTATAACTGTATATGCAAGCAAATGGATGTTTGATTCTTTATTAGCATGAGTGACTATGTGTGTGAGTAACTCTATGGATGAGTGGCGTTGTGTAACAGGATGTATAGGTGTGTGAGTACATATGATGAGTGAGTACATGAATGAGTGACTGTATAGGACTGTTGGTGAATGAGTGGATGTGTATGTGGATCTTAGAATTACTGAATAGGTTGTTGTAAATGGTATTGGTATGTCCATTGTTTTGAACATTGTAGTTTCTATTTTTGAATGTGTGTATCAAAGGTTATATTAGGGGAAGAGGAGGTCTGCCACTCTATCACAAGGATGATGTCATCAGTAATGTCATTAGTGATGTCATTTGAGATGTCATCAGTGATGTCATGAGTGATGTCACTGACCATGTCATGAGTGATGTAATATGTGACATCATCAGCAGTGCATTGCGGGCGCGCGAGTTATATTTAGGTGAACAAACTATAACGGGGGAATTTCAATGGTTTTGTACGAGTGAAAAGTCCAGCTAACTATAACGCCCCTGTAACCTATGTTTTTTTCAGTGAATTTCTAAGTTTTTTTAAATGCTAATTCCTAACTATAACGTGCCTGAAACCTAAGGTTTTTTCAGTGAATTTCAAGGGTTTATTAAATGCTAATTTCTAACTATGCCTACAGAGATAGGACATGTGAAAAAAGAAGAAGAAACGCACAGAAAGAAAAAAAAAGAAATGCAGAAAGAAGCAACAGAAGTCCTCAAAGACGAAGAAAAGAGCAGGAAGAAGGATAACGTGCAGAAAGAACAAACAGAAGAGCAGAAAGAAGCCTTTTGCAAAATCATCCTGTACCCTCAACTTTTTCAGACGGATACTGGTGGTAACTGAGTCTGACTAACCAGTCCTAGAGCCAGTGCTATGTTAAAAGACACTCAGAATACAGTGAAAACACCTACATACACTAGGGAACACTATGCGTTGGGGTCCCCCTGTGATCAGCATGACCTCCTCTGTAAGCCCCTAGGATATAATAGGGCAGGGGATTAAAACTACCTCTTAAAACGCGCCACAGGGCGTGTTTGCACATGTCACCTCAGGCCCCGTCCCATCACTTCCCCACTATGTAAACACGCCCTATGGCCGTTTTAAGTTGGGAGATTAAGTCCCCTTGAATCCTGAGGGTCCCTAGGGTCCAACTAGACCACTAGGTACCTCCAGAAAGCGCCACAGAGCTGCTTTGCAGAGAGGTGTAAAAAGTGGCACGGCCTGGACCACCTCTCTGCAACGCAGCTCAGTGGCGCTTACTGGAAGCACCTGGTGGGCTAGTTCGCCCCCAGGGGCCCACAGGATTGAAGGGGAATTATTTCCCCAACTTAAAACGCGCCACAGGGCTTGTTTGCACACGTTAACTCAGGCCCCGTCCCCTCCCTTCACCACTGTGTAAACACGCCCTGTGGCCGTTTTTAGTTGGGAGTTTAAGTTAATTTGAATCCTGAGGGTCCCTAGGGTCGAACTAGCCCACTAGGTACCTCCAGTATGCACCACAGCGCTGCATTGCAGAGAGGTGTAAAAAGTGGCACGGCCTGGACCACCTCTCTGCAACGCAGCTCAGTGGCGCTTACTGGAAGCACCTAGTGGGCTAGTTAGCCCCCAGGGGCCCTCAGGATTGAAGGGGAATTATTTCCCCAACTTAAAACGCACCATAGAGCGTGTTTGCACACGTCACCTCAGGCCCCGTCCCCTTCCTTCCCCACTGTGTAAACATGCCCTGTGGCCGTTTTTTAAGTTGGGAGATTAAGTCCCCTTAAATCCCGAGGATCCCTAGGGGCAAAATAGCCCACTAGGTACGTCCAGTAAGCACCATTGCAGAGAGGTGTAAAAAGGTGCACGTCCTGCACCACCTCTCTGCAACGCAGAGCAGTGGCACTTACTGGAAGCACCTGGTGGGCTAGTTGGCCCCCAGGGTCCCTCAGGATTGAAAGGGAATTTTTCCCCCAACTTAAAACGCGCCACAGGGCGTGTTTGCACACGTCACCTCAGGCCCCTTCCCCACCCTTCACCACTGTTTAAACGCGCCCTGTGGCCATTCTAAGTTGAGAGATTAAGTCCCCTTGAATCATAAGGGTCCCTAGGGTCAAACTAGCCCACTAGGTACCTCCAGTAAGCACCACGGAGCTGCGTTGCATAGGTGTAAAAAGGGGCGTGGCCTCAGAACACCTGTCTGCAACGCAGCTACCTGGCGCACACTGGAGATACCTGTTGGGCTAGTTCGCCCTCAGGGACCCTCAGTATTGAAGGGGAATTAATTCCCCAACTTACATCTGGCCAGGGGGCGCGTTTGCAGAGTGCTGCAAGGAGGGGGCGTGGCCTCCAACTCGATGCCGGTCTTTTATTTATTTTATTTTTTTAAGAAGGAGGGCTGTGTGGCCCCCCTTCTTTTTCTAATTTACTGGCCCTGGGGACCCCATCCCCCAGGGCCTGCACCCTAATTTTTTTTGTTAAAAAAATTAATTTGGCCCTCCCAAGGCCTTAATCGGCGCCGGGGACCCCAACCCCCGGGTCATGGCCTTTTTTTAATTTAAATTCTTTAGGAGGGGGCTGCGTTGCCCCCCTCCTCAGGCCACGTATGGCTCCGGGGACCTCATCCGCCGAGGCCGGCCTTTGTTTTTTGTTATTTTAAAAATATATACATTTATAAAAACACCTAGGACATGTTGGACAAACCGTATGTACCTATCACCATGACGATTTGCATGATATTCATTAAAAGGCGACTATGCATTGAATGAATCCAAATGGAATATATTTACACCGCTAGTGAAGCTCTGACGTGTCTGACGCCCTACCGTGCCTAATCCCGACACCCCCGCCGGTGGGTACTCTCCAAGTAGACACCCTTGTCGTTTATTTATACAAACATGGGTAGCTATTGACGGACACATTTAATATACACGCACACCAAGCCATTCAAAGGGGATTCGACAAAAATTCGACCAAACTATGCAAGAAACCCCCCTCACGGTTAATAAAAAACACATCCACTGCCGGATGTGTAATACTTTTTATTTTACTCTCTGGAAAGGAGACGAACCTCACTTGAGAGTCACAGTGTGCTCCTGGCTGAGCCCAATGCTGTGTTACACCCATCAGTGCTCGCCGATTGCCTCACACCTCGGTGTTGTATTCCACCAGCTAGTGCGTATGCTATGACACTCTCTAGCCCATGTGCACTGTAACACCACCCCGTGAATATGTCATGCCACACTTGCCTTCGCACGGGTTATATTGCCCCATCTAACGTGCCTTCCTCGATGTGTATGTTATAACGCACAGCGCTATGCCATACATATTACAATCTGGGATCCATATCTTTGTCACAGTGCATATGCAACGTTACACTCCCCAGCACATATTTTATATTACAACTTTAGAGACTAGTTATGTTACACAACACTGCCCTGTGCATATTACACTCCAAGGTGCATATCGCATAGCACACGCTAGTGCCTGTGCTATCTCGTGCTCTCCAATGAATCTGTCATTGCGCACAATGTATTGCATATTATATTTCACGCCCCGGTTCAGCTTATATCTCACTTTTTGGTGCATAGTTTATACCATATACTACATCTAGTTTTAATTTTCAATCGTGCTCTCAGGACTATGTTCTATATAACACTGCGTCCACCTACCCTTTTCACTGGCATTACATTTTGCGATGGAGGTGGAGGGTCAGGGGGTGTTTCTGCCAAGTGAGCCCGGTGTCACAGTCACAAACGTCCTCTTCTTCCTGAATAAAAGTGAGATTATGCTGCATACTTGTTCATATTTTAAGTAGTTTGCACAGACACACATTTTAAAAACAATAAAGTTCCTAATACCCACCTTCTCCGAACAGTTAGCTTGCTGCCCCATCCACCTCCTCCCTATCCTCTGTTGTCTGAATCCATGGACTAGCCCCCTCCCTCCTGCCATGCATGGTCTGATGTGCTGCCACTGCCCTCCATTTAGCATGATGTACCAGTCCACTCCTCCTGCCCTCCATTGCCCAATTCTATGGCCCATCATTGACCTCCTGCTTAGCCTCTGTGCTTAGCTTGCTGCTCCTATTCTCCTTCCCCCTGCCCTCCGATGTCTTTGTGCATGCCCCTGCTCCATCCTTTTTGCCCACCATGTTCCATGGACCTGCCACTCCTATCTACTCTGAGTGTTCTGTTGAGCTGCCACTCCCCTCCCACCTGCCTAGCATTGTCAGATGACTGTAACCTGTCCCTGCCACCTCCACCCTGCCTGTCCATAATCCATGCCCCTATCCCCTTTCTCCTATCCTCCATGGTCCATTTTACTGCCACACCCTTCTGCCCTCCCTGGTCTGTTGTGCTGCAACTGCTCCTCCTTCCTGCCCCGCGTGGTCTGTTGTGAGGCCCCTTCCCCTGAACTCTCTTGTCTGTGCCCAGGTCCTGACCCTTCTTGCCCATCATAGCCATTGTTGTGACTAACCCTCCCGCTTGCCATGCATGGTCTTCTGTGCTACCATGGCCCCTCCCACCTTCCCTGTGTGGTCAGCTAGCTGTACCTGACCCCCTCCCACCTTCCCTCGAAGGTCTGTGTGTATGCCATCATAGTCTCACTGTTGCTCTCCCTGGTGTGTCTTGCTTCTAGTGCCCATCCTGGCTGACCTCCATGGTCATCTTGCTGCTCCTGCCCTGCCCCCTTACCCCCAGCCCTCTGTTTCCATGTGCAGACCCCTATTCCCTCCCTCCTGGCTTCTCTGTTACATTGTAATGTCCCTGATCCGTTCCTCCTGCCCTTTATGGTCTGTTATGCTGCAGCTTTCTCTCCTGTCAGTCCATTATGGTCATCTAGCTGCCATTGCCTCTTTCCCCTCTGTTCTCTGTTGTCCATGTGCATGGTCCTGTCCCCTCCCTAATGCTTTCTATGGATTGTTGTGCTGCATTCCTGTCCCACATGCCCTGTGTGGTATATTGTGCTGCTGCAAACGCTGATGCCTGCCCTATAGGGTCAGTTTGGTGCACCTCTCAATGTCCCTCCTATCCTCTGTTTTCCGAGTCCATGTCCCTACCCCAATTTCTCCTGCCTTCCATGATCCAATGTACCATACTTGTGAATATTTTGAACTTGGTAAGAGGGAGATTTAGAAAAAAAACTGGGGTATTGATTTTCCCCTTTGAGTTACATTGAAAAAGAGGAGATTGTAGACAGGACATAGATCAAATAAAGCCCATTTGAGCTTAAAAACATTGGACGTTTCCTGGCTGAATCGGGTCTTGGCATGTATGGTTGTACTACCACTGCCTCTTCCTTATGCCCAAAATGTCTCGTATATTGCCACAGCCTCTCTTGCCAGTCCTGTATTGTTGGTTTGTTGCCCCTGCCCCCCTTTCCCCTGCCCTCCATAGTCTGTTATGCTGCCACTGCCCTTCCTGCCTGCCCAGTGTGGTCAAATAGTTGCCTCTGCACCCTCCTACCTGCCTTCAATTTTCAAAGTTTGTGCCCCTGGCCTCTGCCTCTCAACATTATTCTAATGAACAACTAGATTTCTAACATTCTACGTTTATTACAAAATTGTGGAACGCCTGACGTCATCTTGATGTAATCAAAACTGTAATACCGAGAGCATTCCTTTAGAAATTACATATGTGAGAGGGTCTTATTTGCATCAAAGTTATGGTTAGTGCTCCAAAAAACTAAAATGAGGACATATTTTCTGAGTTTTCAAAAAGCGACAAAGCACTTTTAAATTATTTGTTATCTTTATGTTTTTTTATCCAGTTGACCACTTGATTCTGGTCATATCACTTAATCTCCCCATGTCTACAACCAAATGAATTTGTTCTTGTGTGATGTAACCAATGCTCATGTAAAGCACTCCAATACCTGACAAGTCTGCACTATATAAAACTGCAAAACACAAAAAATAAAAAGTGTTTTGCACACTTCTGTCATTGGGCTACATGTGGGATACCTCTGGGTGATATTTGTACTGCATTTGGGATCTTTTGTCTCTGGTGGCCATCTTGGGAGATTTATTTGTTATGAAGCTTCCTAATTTCCTTATTTACTGCAGTCTCCTCAGTAGGAAATGCTTTCAGTGTTTTACTTTGATTCCATCAAGAAGGTATTCAGATATGGCACACATTTGCCATAAATTCTGAATGTTAGCACTCTAGTTGCTCATTAGATCACTGTAGTAAAGCTACTGCTCACCAGGGAAGCCTGCTGCTGGTATTCAAAGTGCATGTTTCAGTCTGCATTTCAGAATTCTTTTCATGAAATAGAAGAGGATTTGAGAAGTCAAAATGTGCCCCAATGTTTCTTTCTTCAGCACTAATCATAATTTCTATGGCAAAATAAACTCCCTTATTGTGTTCCTTTTTAAATTAAATGTTTTAAGTGTTAACAGTTTATTCCAATAAAGATGGCTTCAGGTGTGTCATACTTTTGTCATAAGTAAGACAGTAAGCACTCTAGTTATTCCTTAGAACACTTTGGGACATTCTGTCATTGGGCTATACTTAGGCTACATCTGGGTCATATTTGTTCTACATTTGGGCTCTTTCGTCTCTGGTGGCCATCTTCGGAGACTTATTTGTTATGAAGTTTCCTAATTTCCTCATTTACTGCAGTCGCCTCAGTAGGAAATACTTTCAGTTTTTTACTTTGGTTCCATCAAGAAGGCATTCAGATGTGTCACACATTTGCCAAAATTCTGAATATTTGCACTCTAGTTGCTCATTAGATCACTGTTGTAAAGCTACTGCTCACCAGGGAAGTCTGCTGCTGGTATTCAAAGTGCATGTTTCAGTCTGCACGTCAGAATTTTTTTAATGAAATAGAAGAGGATTTGAGAAGTCAAAATGAGCCCTATTTTTTCTTTCTGCAGCACTAATCATAATTTCTATGGCAAAATGAACCCCCTCATTTTGTTCCTTTGTAAATTAAATGTTTTAAGTGTTACCACTTTATTCCAATCAAGAGGGCTTCAGGTGTGCCATACATTTGTCATAAGACTGTTAGCGCTCTAGTTGTTCTTTAGAACACTCTGGGATATTCTGTCATTGGGCTATATTTGGGCTACATCTGGGTGATATTTGTGCTACATTTGGGCTCTTTTGTCTCTGGTGGCCATCTTGGGAGACTTATTTGTTATGAAGATTCCTAATTTCCTCATTCACTACAGTCTCCTCATTAGGAAATACTTTCAGTTTTTTACTTTGATTCCATCAAGAAGGCATTCAGATGTGTCACACATTTGCCATAAATTCAGAATGTTAGCACTCTAGTTTCTCATTAGATCACTGTAGTAAAGGCACTGCTCACCAGGGAGGTCTGCTGCTGATATTGAAAGTGCATGTTTCAGTCTGCATGTCAGAATATTTTAATGAAATAGAAGAGGATTTGAGAAGTCACTCAAAATGTGCCCTAATTTTTCTTTCTGACAGCACTAATCATAATTTCTATGGCAAAATTAACCCCCTCATGTTGTTCCTTTTTAAATTAAATGTTTTAAGAGTTACCACTTTATTCCAATCAAGATGGCTTCAGGTGTGCAATATGTTTATCATAAGTAGAACTGTTAGCGTTCTTTAGAACACTCTGGGAAGCTGCAGTAGAACTCAACTGACAGTCTCTGCCCTTGTTGGATGTGCATGCTTTACTGAGACTGTCAGACTTAATTCTCACATGACTGAGAAAGATAATGTGAATTTACAGAAAATATGCTCTCAGGTTAGCTTATAGATCACCTTCCAAACCTCTGTGGGAAAAGCATGAGAAAATAGTTTTTTCTCAAACATGATTCATGATATCCCAGCAGAAGGCTTTTTCACATGGTAAAATCACCTTAGAGCACACCACAATTCCTAAAAGGAGTATGGTACCATCAACAAATGATTTATAATGTAACTAAAGGCTTAATTAAAACCTTCTATTAACTGCAATGCTTTTTAATGAGGTGCTATCATGTATATTGGTCCCAAGATGGCTGCCAACACTTCTTGGATGAAGTGCTGACAGCCAATCAGATCTCACAATGAGATGGGTAGTTAGGCTCCGCTCAGATATATATGTGATTTTACTTTTGATTTTCTCAGGAACTACTGAACGGATTTACACCATTTAATGTAAAGGCACGAGTGTGAACCAAGGGCTACCTCTTTGCCAAACTTGGTGTAATTCCGTTCAGCAGTTCGGGCTCTAGCTGCGATTAAAGGTTCCTACGGAAAAGTGCATGGGGAAAGCATGTTTTTGGACCCCCCTTTTTTCTCGGCCCCCGCTTGATGCATCACCCCAAGACTTTCAGGATAGGAGCAGACCGGAGCGCCCCACCAGTTTTGAAAATTTTGTGAAGATTCGTCAACCAGTGCCAAAGTTATTCCAAATAGAATGTTGCAGATTTCCTATGGATAATAGGTCCTAACTATAACTACCACCAGTAGGATAAACATTTTGATCTATTTATGGCAAAATGGTTTGACAACACTTATCAATAAATGTTGTCATATGTTTAATTACAGCAATAAATTCAGCTGGGAAAATACTGTCTAAGTTTCATATTTTCTTAAAATAAAAAAAAAACTTTTTCATTTGAAAATTAGTTGTATATATTTTTGGGAGATACTTTTTTTGATGTTCTGTTTAAAAGTTTAGGAATATTAGTAAACATAATAAAAATACATTCATTATAAATAGAGATAAATATATTATTTAATATGTTACTGTTCAGTTAGAAATATATACGTTTTTAGTTTCTGTTTTTGTGTTTTGTTAAGTAAATTGTATTTTATTTTATTGATCAACAATTATGTGAGAGTATGGAGTATTGATTTTTTATTAAAAATAATATTTTGAAGTTTGTAGTGACAATAGAAAATGTCACTGCTTTAGTGTGCATCACCTTCCTCAAATTGGCATAGATTTGAGTGGGAATAGTACATTTCACCCTTTTAGTGTCCAACTCCTTCGGAAAATTGGTTTAAATTGGAGTGGAAATAGTAAATGTAACCCTTTTAGTGTCCAACACTTCCCCAAATTGTTATAGATCGCGGTGGGAGTAGTAAGTGAATCCCTTTTACTGTCCAACACCATCCCCAAATTGGTATTCATTGGAGTGGGAATAGTAACTGACACCCCTTTATTGTCCAATACCTTACCCAAATTGTTACAGATTGAAGTGGGGTTATTAAATGTAACCCCTTAAGTGTCCAAAACCTTATCCAAATTGGAAAGCATTGGAGTGGTAATGGCAAACATCATTCCTTTAGTGTCCATCACCTTCCCCAAATTGGTTTAGTTTGCAGATTCAAAGTGCTTTATGTTGCAGTGGGAATAGTAAATTTTACCCCTTTAGAATCCACAACCTTCCTCAGATTGGAATACATTGGAGTAGGAATAGTAGATTTCATCCCTTAAGTGTCCAACACCTTCTCCACACTGGAATGGATTGGTGTTCAAGCAGTAAATGTCACTTTGTCAGTGTCCAATGCCTTCCTCAATTTGGTATGGATTGGAGTGGGAATAGGAAATGTCACCTAAGTGAAGCGGCAAAAAAACTCTGCAACTCTACACGGAGTTACGCGAGCATGCGGATTTACTTGTTCCGCATGCTTGCGAGATGTTTTAGACGTTCGGCAATGCAGTTTGCCTGTTTGGGGGGAAATATCATGCAAACTTCACCACTCGATAGCCAATGGGCATGGCCATATTGTTTTCCTACTCTTTGCGTTTTTCATCCCTCTCAACTTTTTTTAGTCCTTTGTTTTACACTGTTTTTTAAATCTTTTTTTATGTATTATCTATCCCTTTCTCTCCCTAAGTGTATATTTTGTGTTTTATTTCTTCTTTTACTGTGTTTTTCGACTATTTTATATTACTTGCTTTTTTACTCTCCTACTTTTTCTCCTGACTATACTTTTTACTCCTACAGTTTCCATTCAACCCCTGCCCACCCAGAGCCATGGCTAAGACTACTACTAACTCTAGTAGTAAGAAGAGGAAGGCCAAGGCTGCTGCTGCACCTGCAACCAAGAGCTGCCTTGCTTGCGGGAGATGGCGCCTGAAGGGGTACAGCCCTGGGCTCTTTTCTCCGAGAAGGAGGTGGCTGCCCTTGTATTTTTGTACAGCACCACCTCCCCTTAACCTTGGCGGTAGGCCTGGCTCCAGCTATGCTACCCATGAGCTTCACCGCCGGTGGGTGAGGGTGTGTCGAGCATTATTTTGCTGCTCTGCAGTCTGGAGCACACATAACCAGCTGACTCACTGGTGTTCAGACATCTTGGACCGGGAGCAGGACCTGCTTGGCCTGCTAGGTGTTGAGGTCATGGGGCTTGCTGAGAAGCTAATTATAGTAGTATTGTGTGTTATCTGTTATTGCTAATATTTTTTTTTTCCAAATAGCAAAAATGCTGCTACTTACATGCAGGTAAATCTTATATTATGTGATTGTTATTCTTCTAGACACTATACACTAGACAGGTGCTCGGCACTACTAGTCTTACTTGTTTGCAACTTTGCACTCGCTTGGGCTGGTTATGTGAGATAGTTGAGAGAACTTAAGTTAGGAAATGCTAGAGAGAATCCAGTCCTTTCCTTTGTCCTGTCACTAAGATAGTGGTGGATTAGTAGGTAGTTTATTTACTTAGTATTAGTTGGTAATTTGTTAGCGTTCCGCGTGAATCGTCTTTGTCACGTCATGTGCTGCCAACTCCAGCCCCTAGTAGAACCGTTTGTTAGTGAATAAGTAATATAGCATCTCCTCAGCACATCAGCAGCAACCAACCAACAATTTGGTGTATGCAATATGCATGCATCCATATATGCATTTTGAGGACTGAAATAAATGGAAATGCAGACTTAGGGAGCATTTGGTCAGTCAACGGGGGTTGATTCATTGATGATTTGATTTCAAATGAGATTGAAAACCTTAGAAGAAGCAAATATATTTTTGAGAAATTGAATTCATTTCCAATGTCTCTGGCTAGTCTAGTGGTACTTAGTTACAAGTTTATGATTCTGGAAACGGAATGGTACATTGGATTAAAAAATGATAACTAGACAGTCTGCGATACTACTAGTCGATGAGATTAGATATGTAAATATTATTGTAATTTTATGTTTCCTGTCCAAAAATGTTTTTAGAGTGTTTTTTAAAATATTTTATTTGTTTTACACCCATCAATTTTTGTCTTTTTATTATATCTTACATGATCAGCATCCAGGGGCAATAAGACGATGGGTTCGTCTGTGGCGGAACTCAGAGCTGCAGATGCCTCTAAGGGCCAGGATCGCTCCTCTACAAAGCGATCTACTGCTGGCCCCAGTAATTACTCCTGTTGTTAATATAATATTTATATTTTCATAACTTTTAATGTACCTTATTTTTTAAAAACTATTATTTCCCTTTCCTAATGCTTTTTTTGATAAAATCTTCTTCGATCGATCTGTTTCTAAATTTTTGTTATCCGTGCATTACCTACCTACTTAGTTATATTTTTTTCTAGTGTCTGTTTTTTTTTACATCAATCTAACTGCCTCTGACTCCGTACTCCTATTACAGTACATGTATTATGTCTGTCTGTAGCTTGCCCAGTTGGCCACTCTTTATTTTTTTAAAGTTTTTAAACTCAGATTCACCAATAGCTCTAGCCAGTGAGTCCAGTCCTCCGGGTTGTCCTCTTCTTAATCTTGAGGGGCTTTTCAACAATTGCCACCAACAAAAAGCCCAACTAGATATTTGGGTTTGGAGTGAGCCTGCACACCTGTTTTCGCGTTTTTGTGCTTCCAATAAAGATTTAATTGAAGACTGAAGTGAAAAACTGGTTTAGCGTGCATGCACATGTGGGATGTGAGTCTGCATCCCAGGGTAATACATATTAGGAATGGGGGTCAGGGAAACCCTGGCCTGCGTGCCGCACTGCTGGGGGACACTAAGGTCTCTTTGTGTTTAAGACTGATTAATCACTCTATTACCAACTTCTTAATGGTAGTGATACGTACTATAAATACATATAATCAAATAATCAAATAATCAAATCTTCATTAGTCAAATCATATATTTTGTTGGCTACAAGTTGAATCAAAAAGTATGTTGTACATTCACATATTTTTGTAATCGGTTACATACTTTCATCAAAAAACAATCTCATAAAAACGAAAATAACTCCCAATGCATTTCGGGTTCTGTAGCAACCCTTCTTCAGGGGATATATATGAGTACAATATGTAACTCTGGGTGTTTATAATATTGTCCTTAACGTCGTCTTCCAGATCTACAAACAACAATCGAAAAAAGCTCATAAGTATCAGAGAAAAGAAGCGTTTACAGTTTTTACACGTACTGTGATTAGGATTTGCACATCAATAGACCCAATTGCCAAACCGAACAAGTGCTCGAGCGAAAAAAGGATCTATTGTTGAAAAAGAATTGTCGTGTAAAGTGTTAAATAGGGGTGAGAGCGATACGAAAACAAAGTGTTTTAGGTCCGAATTAATCCCATATGAGCACCGCGTGTGTGAGCTAGAATGTCGGACTGAGTGACTCGAGTTCAGAGATATTTGACCATTTTTTATAGGATGGGACATACTACTGTCTACTCTACTCTAGTACCAGATTTGTACTGATGTATGTGATATGTGTATGTATGTATTGTATTTTCTCAATCTTGCTAGTGAAAAAAAATAAAGTAGGAGGCTTATATGCCATCTAAAAATTTGTAATTTTTTTTAGACATAACGACTGCCAGGGCCAGTGGTGGGGCAGGCGATGACAGCCAGGAGGGAGCAGATGCAGCAGCTTCTGCAGGGGTGGGTGAGCCAGCAGCAGTGGCAGGCGATGGTAAGTTTTACTTATATTCCTTACTTATTTACAATAGTTACACAGTCACTGCAAGGGTGTACTGGACTGTACTGTTGAGAGAGACTAAGTTGTTGTGAACAACGGTTGAAGAAGACACCCTTTACTTATCATTAGCAATAGCATTAGCGGAGGAAATGGAGCAACTAATGGCCTCTTCTATCTGACTCCAACACAGCTAGGGACGTTTTATGAAGAAGACCAAGAGTCAGATGACCTTGATGGATGGGTTGAACGAAAAGGGAAAGAAGGATGAAAGATGGAAGGACTGGTGACATGTAATATTATATATATGACTGGTAGAGAAGGATGCATGGGATGCATAGGTGGCTGATAGAAATCTGATGCATGGGTGGTTGAAGGATGGGTGGAAGGTGAAAGAAAGGCTGTCTGCCTGGCTGGGTGAAACTGTATGGGTAATAGGAAGAATCCTCCGGGTTTCATGGGTCAAAC
The DNA here is from genome assembly GCF_964204655.1 of Triturus cristatus. Lineage (NCBI taxonomy): Eukaryota > Metazoa > Chordata > Amphibia > Caudata > Salamandridae > Triturus > Triturus cristatus. The sequence goes on along the minus strand of NC_140588.1, from coordinate 1,127,333,158 downwards.
TCAAAGGCAAGCAAGGAAGGAGGCATGGTGGTGGTTAAAAAAAATTGCAAATGTATGTTGTTGGTGAAAGGTTTGTTGAGAGATTATTTAAGAAGAATGATAGCCTTGTTTGCTTTAAATGGATGGATGCCTGGATGGTACAATCATCATAGTTTAGGGGAGACAGTCACTGGATGAAGACAACGTAAAAGAAAAATAAACCATACCAGAGTAGCAAAGACAAGGAGAATAGAATAAGAGATTTGAATTAAAAAATATAATGCTAGAAGAGCAATGCAATAATAAATGGAAAAAACACTGGTAAGAGAAACAAAGACAGTTTTTCTCAAGGTTTTTGATTCAAGGTTGTATTTCAGAATACTCCCTTGACTCACAGTAGTTTGCAAGCACAGCATATATATTGTGTATGTATGTACCCATACCCACCCACTATTATCAATCACCTCCCTCTAACTCTGAAACCCACTCCCTAGTCCCTACCATTTTCGACTCTATCATCCTGCCATTAGTGGCCATTGGCTACTGTTGTCTGAAATATAATCAATGATCATTTGGATCAGATATCATCTGTCTTGTTCTAGTATTCGGGGTGAAATTGAACAGTTGCCATTGATGTAACAGAATATGGCCATAATAGAAAAATAAGATAATTGCGTAGTTGTACACTACAGCTGCCCCACCTGCAGACAGTAGTGATTAAAATAACATGAGTCTGCGACATAACTATGTCTGTCTAGGGAACAATCTGACTGAGCTGGCATGCCAAATTGCCTACAAGGTTAATTTAGCTAAACAAGAGAGAGAGAAAGAGAATGACTTGTCTACTCCATAGTGCCTAGTAGTAGTAATGCCTGAAACTCCCACAAATGTTAGAGGCTGAGGAAGTGGGAGGATACCACAAATGTTATGTATTGCACTTTCTAGTGCTACTGTGCCACTATGTGTATAATTAATTTTGTGCTGCAGTTTTGCCAAGAGTATTGGTTACAATTGTCTTTTTTTTTTTCTTGGTATAGCTACCCCTCCCAACCAAACAGGAACGAGTTAACAACCATGGCCCGGCGCCGCAAGCTGGAGGCCATCTGCAGAGAATATTGGTGGCTCTGGCGGAGAAGGAGGAGGAGGCGGCAGCAGCTAAATCCTCCTCTACTGCCTGGGCCCCAGCCAGGCCCCCCAGTAATACAGCGCGGCAGTCTGGCAGCCGCCTGCCGCACTCCATCTTCTTTGAACACTACTGCCCCTGTGGATGAAATTGTAGAGCATTCAAGTGCCACATGCTCCTTTGGATGGCACGCCTAGAGGAGACGGTAAAGGAGGTCCTGGTGATTAACCAGCAGCTGCGAGCCAGCTGCTAGAACACTGTCGCCTTGCTCCTTTTTAAAAACATTTTGGGTGGGTGGTGGGGTGTTGAGGAAAAGTTGGGGTTTATATGGAAAATTGTCTTTTGGAGAAGACAATGTTTGGACGTTGATTAGGGATAGGGAGAGGGGTGGGTCAGGTGTTCTGGGTTTTTCCAATAGTTTATTTTGTTAGGGGAATACATTATTCATACTTACTTTATATATGATGTAAATGTTTATTGGGGGGGGTTTCTCTTTTACTTCACATGGCTTCCTTTGCTGCTGCAGGGCCCCAGCCAGTTTTTCATTGAAATAAAAACATACGATAGTGTAACAGACCAACAGAGAGATGCTGTACCCTCACTGAGTGACTTGTCCTACTAGTACTGTCAGTCTCTGCTCCTAGTCTATACAGTCTGCAACTGGACATGGAAGGGTATGAGTGCGTACATTAGTGAATTATTTCTATATTATTTAATTATGCCTCCCCAAACTTCTTCTCTTACCTGTGGCTGATATTTATTTAAATGTAGGCAAAGCGATGGCTGCATGGTGATGATGGTTTGGTTTCCCAAGATGCCCTGGTGGTGGTCGTAGTAGTAGTAGACTCTGACAGTGATGGTAGGATTTTCAAAAAAAAAGAAAATGAGACTGTCAGTCGCCTGAAGGAGACTTGGGAATGAGTAGTAAAGGTAGGGTACACATGAAGACTAGGAAACAAGAAATCATGATGATGGATGATAAGCAATGCTAAAGTAAAATACAACATAATGGTGGTGGGGACAGCCTAGTACAAGTTACAAACTAAAGTTGACTCGACCCATGAAGTGGACAAGATTAACCTTTAGTGCTGGAAGGATGATGAATCCATGATGGCAATTATAATTATGATGGATTATGTTCCTCTGGAAACACAATTTACTTGCGAATACTGAGCATGGGTGGGCAAGCAGTGGAAGATCCTCGCAGTGCATTGGTTTAGTGTTGCTTTTGCCACATCTGTCCCAGCAAGTGTGGGATCAATTATTGGTGTCAATTTAATTTAGTCACACCTCAATATAAATCACACAGCCCGGGGGAAGAGGGTTGGGGTTTGATGAATGGTTGGAAAGGGGCGTTTGAGGGGATGGTTTGACAAAGGCAAACACTAGACATGGACAACACAACCATCATAAATCTGTTAAGGGAGAAAAAGGAAATGCATGCATGATGTTGATGACTTGCTGGTTAATGGTGAGTAGCGCTAGAAGTACAGGGCAGCAATATATTATTAAGTATGATCATTAATATTATGCAATTGGCTTGCCTGTCTGCCCCCAGAGAGACCCAAATTACATACATTTTATGTTCTGTTGTACTGAGATTCCTTTGAAAGCTAGCAAAGAACATTTAAAAATAGTTGTAGGGGTCAAATATATAAGCAAACATAATAAAAAACAACACACACAGTTGTAATGATTGAAGAGAAATAATGAATCAAATTAAAAGATGATGATACTATGAGTTACTAGGTAAAGGTCAAATTGGGAGTTGCATCTCAGCATTCCTCTTGGTCCTTCCTTCCATGGACGCTCCGTCCATCAATCTTGGTTGCCACTGCCTGCCTGGCAGATGTGGATTGGTAAGGTGCGTGTGAGTTGTTTTTTCCAGTATAGGACAGGGTAAAGGCCAGCCTGTAACAAGTGTAGATGGAAAAACAAAAGGGACATTGAAAGATCAAGGACAAAAATAAAGTTAAAATGCATAAATTAAGGAGGCGTGCAACAAGAACACTTTCAAAGGCGGCATGGTTAAATCATGTCTACTCTGTTTCCAGCAGTAACCTACAACAACAAGACAGAGCAGCCCTGGGGTGCCCACCCAACCTCCACTTAGCTTACATTTTGAGCCAGACAGCACTGAGAACACATGTACAGTAACATAGTATTTCCCAGATTAAGTAACTAAATCAGTGCACCGCTGTCAGTTATACCACTACACTCACCTCCACCACTACACAGACCAGTAGATCTGGTGTGGTTGCTGTTGACTTGTTTACCTTTTAGGCCACTTTATGAAATGCCCAAGTTATTCCATGAACCATCTCCAATCCTACCGACTGACTGCGAGTATAGTATTTGATATTAAACAACAAGAAGAGAAACATTGACTTGAGTCACTGTTTCGTTGTAGAATATACTAGTAGACTTCATGCACAACAACAACACAAAAACCAGTCACTCAGAGTCACTGTCCAATTTATGCCATAATTTACCTGTTCTAAAGGGGCTGCCCCTCTTGGCTCGGGAAGGAGGATAGCTGTAGTCAGGTTCTTTGGAGGGACTCGCCAAGGCAGGCACACATTTCTTGTACTATTCTCCATCCAATGTCTGCCTTGAGGGACATGAATTTGGGGCAAGTCAGGACTTAGGAGTGGACTGGAGCAGGGCTTGAAGGATTGGACTTACTTCTTCACTGACTGCACACAGTTACAATTCCAATCTGGCAATAAAAGAGTAAAACGGTGGTGTTGAATTTGTTGTAATTCGAACCAGTAAGACAGAGACACACAAAAATAATAAAAGTAAATAATCAAGAAAGAAATTAAAAAGTCAAAACTCGAAAGCCTAGTTATCAGGGAAGTAGAGTTCATCCTCAAACTCTGGTGGTTCACCCAGAAGTAGGTAATCTAACACAATACTTCCATGACCTAAGTCACAGTCATCATCTTCCTGCTTTGCTACTTCAGGTATGGTGTAATCGGGTAGTATAAAGTTCTGATTCATTTTGATCATGGTTAACCTCTCCACATTTTGGGGCGAGATACTGGTGTTTCTCACTGCCAGAACGGCACCAGCAGCACCCAAAACATGCTCAGAAGAGACACTTGCGACAGGGCAAGCCAGATAGTTTATCGCCAGCCTGCTGAGCACTGGCCATCGGCGCCATTTCCCATCCCAATACACCAATGGGTTTTGATCAATGTAGACCTTCGTTGGGTCATCCAGATAGGCCTGGACCATCTGCTCAATTCTCAGTGGAGCTCCGCTTTGCTTGGCCTCTTTTTCCTCTGCCTCAGCGCTGGACCTAACAAGCCCTTGCTGTAGAAATCATTCCTGTGCCGATATTGGTGGCGCTGATTGTTGTTGTTCTTCTTGGTGTTGTTGGTGGTTCTGACTGCTGTGAGCCAACCACACTGCCCGCAGGCTCAGAAGTTGAATTTGACACCGGCTGCACCGCAGTACTTGTTGTGGCCTGGAGTAGCAGGCCTCTAATTCCCAGCCGTTCTTGTTCTAAGTGACTAGCTTCCACAGCTATTCAAGTTCTGTACTTGGCAACACCCGCTTCTAAATAATGAATCAATGTGTTCAGTACTTGTTTGTACCGTGGATCCAGAATTGTGGCAGAAATGTAATAGTTGGATGCAAAAGCATACTGGCTGCCTTCACAAAATGGCCACCAGCCACATAGCCAGGCCACAACAACAACAAAGGTAAGACAGACAATGCCGGCCTTTGACAAAAGCACACTGGCTGCCTTCACAAAATGGCCGCCAGCCACAAGGCCAGGCAGGCTACCACAAAAAGAAGCAATAAGCCAAGAGGAACAAAGGAAAGAAGACATGTGGGGCTATGTGAAAAGTACCACAGCAAAATGGGCACCAGCAAATGGTCTCTCACAACAACAAGCAGGAGGCAAGGAAAACAATGAACCCAAGCAGGCCTATTATGGACACAGACTTTACAACATGGCATCGGGCCACCCAGGAAGGCTCAGCAAAGGCAAGTGCCTGCCCACTATTACAAACACATTCACACACTGGCCAGACAAAGGAGGCATGCTAAACAACACAGCTTAATTAACCCCTTCGCTGCGGCGCGAATTCTGCTGCGGCGCTGGGGGGGTTGCGGGGTGAGCGCGGCGCCGCCATGCTTGTGACGGAACCACGCCGTCATGAGTCACGGGCGAGCTGTGCTCATGACGGCGTGGTTCCGTCACGACTCCGCCCACTCTCTATTTCGCCCGCACAGGCGGGGAATCAGTGCCGCGTGGGAGGAGCGGCCGCAGCATGACGGAACCACGCCGTCATGAGCACACGCCGCCCATGGCTCATGACGGCGTGGTTCCGTCATGAGCACGCAAGGGGTTAAATCAATGCAAAAAACAAAAATTCAAAGGGCAATAAAAGGTTTGCAAGTCACAACCACACAAATCCACCAAAGGCATTTATTTAAAACACAAAAAAAAGTGAAATACCAAAACAATGATGTTTAAATTCAACAGACACCACTGAAACAGTGTTTAATGCACCCATGAGTAGATTTGGACATACTAGCAGAAAGGCCTATTGGCAGCCAATTAAATAAATATTGCAAATTGATTGCAAAAGTTAGAGAAAATGTAGTGAACTTTGTTCCTTTATAAAAGAAAACTAGTAGAACAATTACACACACAGTAACAACTAGACCCCAACTGAAACTGCAGGCCACCCACCATAATACATGTTTTAAAAAACTATGAAAAGTACAAAAAATGTAGGTACCATGCCCCAAACAAACAAACAACACCATTTTTCTAACTTACTTGTGAAATCTCAAATCCCAAATTCCTAAATCCAATGATATATGATCAAGCACACACATAGCATGACCCTTCCAGCTCCAAATCAATATGAAAAGTAAACAGGATATGGACAAAGCACTGGGAGGAGCCTGCTGGACAGTAACAGGAAGTTGGAGACTCTGGGGCACTTCCTTCCTCTTAGAAAATAATTAAAAATAGAAAAAGGACTTTTTGCACAAAAAAGTACAGCCAAATGTCAACCTGATGAGTTTTTTTTTATCCAAATCATCATTTTGAGAAGGTTTTGATGGTACTCGAGATATTCTTCTCCAAATTGCACATTCTGCAGGTTCGGGATTTCGATCTTCACAAAACAAAACGGTGGTGCGCGGAATGACGTGTTTGCGATGGCACACTATCAGAGGACCGTGCCGCCGGCTACCAAATCTCATGGTGCTCGCGAATGGATAGGAAATCTCATTGACGAATGCAGGCATCCCTTTAAGTCGCTCCACAAAAATGAAATTTTGAGCGGGCAAACAAAAAAAACTCTGCTCTGTTGCGGAGCGCAGCATTTTTCAGTAACTCTGTTCTACGCGGAAGGCAGACTTGCCAAAAATCCACAAACTCCATTAGTGGTGCTGATTTTACGCCCAGGGTAAGTGGTAAGGTGCTGCTGTTCATTGAAACAAGTAAGTGCTTTTAAAAATGTTTATTTAGGGACTTGGGGATAGGAGTGATGTACTGGCAGTCTAGAGGTTAGTTATAATGTACTTTTCGTCACCAGAGTGTAGTTTTGGGTTATCGTACACTCTTCTAGTAATGTATCAATAAGTTATAAAATCCGTATTCATAAAGTACAAACTACTCACCTTGCGGGTCTCAAGGCGCTAGGGGCCGCTGTGGAAATTAAGTGAGATATTGCTCAGAGTCACATGGTGCTGAGCTGAGGCTGGAGGCGGGGATTGAACCGTGAACCCTGTGCTCTGAAATCAGCCACCCTGACCAGTGCACCACACCTCTCCACAATTATGCCATATTCTCTGTATGTTACTTGCTTTAAGATAATTAGGCGAAATGTATATGCACTTTTTGGAATGTAATGTTTGTTGCGGGTGGCTTCTTTGTTTTACTTTGCACATTTTTGTTTATGATTGTGTCCTATGGGCTTTGGGATTTACAATTTATTCTAAACAAATTATTACACTATATGAATGCTTTTTTCATATTTTCAGGTTTCCATGAGCGTTTCTTTTTAAATATTATTTTTTTCAGTTTTTTATGATTTCCAGATACTGTGGATTGCGTTGAAGGATCCCTATTTGATTTTTATAATTCATATATTATTTTAGTCTTAAGATTGTCTTTTTATTTGAAGATGTGACTGATGTAATGAAATATTATGTTTATTATTTACATGGAAAATTATTTTTCATGTTGGTCAAGATTGTGTCATGGTTTTTTGAGAGTTCTGTAGACTAGTTTTTTATTCTTTATTATGCTTTTGGCTATTATTTCTAGCTAAACTACTTTGCTTTTTATGAAAAAATTGACTTTAAACTGCAGCATGTTTTACATTCTTTTGGTTTGTTTACTAAGTTTAGGTGTACATTTATCAAGTATAGGTTGGGTTCTGCCTACTGTGTATTAGAGGGCATTGTGCCATCCTTCCACTGCATTGTTTTTTTGGCTTCCTTTCTCAAGGTGCTGTCATGGAGATTTTACCATTGTATGTCAAATTTGGCTTGGTGTTTGTGTCCAGAGCAACAAAAGCATATTTGAAATAATCCATAAACGAGATTAGTTTGTGTTCATTTTGTTTGTAGAAAGGGCTTTCTGTTAGTTAATTGTAGTGATCAGCTACCTCTGTGACAGGGACAGAGGCTATTGTTTTCATGTCTTTGAGTTTCCAAAGACAAATTGACAGTTTGTAGCATATTCTACACTTATGGGGATGCACAGTGGTGGCGGACTAGCCACCGCCACACCGGTGATCGAACCACCCCACTATGATACTGCTGACTCCATCAGGGAAACACTATTCCCTGGATATGGCACAGTGGTCCAGCGGCCACATCATGCTTGGTGGGACAATTGTGGTCCCACCAAGCATATTACAAATTTCCTCTCTGCCACAGTGCCATGAAAATTGTGGCAGAGAGGAAACTCCTCCTCATGTGGATGCACACAGGGGGGCATAACATGTGCATCCCTGTGTGCATGCACACCCGTCCCTGCACAGCAAGGACTTTCCAGTCCATGCCATGCAGAAACTTTGTGTGATATTATTATTGTGGTACCTTTTTCAAAGGCATCACCACCTTGGAAAGAGGCACTGCAGTGAGAACCGCCCACCCGCCAGTCCTCTTTCAGGTTGTAATGTGGCTGGTGGGTAGCTGTGAATTTTGGGGGTGAGGGGAACTGCAGTGGTGTGCCACCTGCCCGCATACCACCAGAAGACTTGGATGGTGCGGCGCACGGTCTGCCCCACCCCACTGCCACACCACCTATGCTGTTGTCAGACCACCCACCAGATTAGGATTTTCCTCCTGTCTGGTAGGCTTTTTTGTGTGTTTGCACATCTGTGCCTCTAAAAACTGGCACAGCAATGTGAGCACCAAAAACAGTTCCTACATTGCCTAGACTGAAATGTCCCTGCCATGCATGAACTGGTGTGCATCAACACGGCGCAGGCATACCAGGAGACCCTCTGTTTCCTCCACACCAGGGTTTTCATGGATGAGGAACCACCCTGAATACCCTGGGAGAGAGGAAACTCCTAAAATGCTTGGTGGGACCATGGCGGTCCTGTTAAGCATATACAGCCATTCACTGCCAGCTGCGGTGGGGCTGTGGTGGTCTCATATAGGGCAGTTGGAAGAAGGCCACCGCCACGCACCCATGAGTCAGCTCATAATCGGGCCCTTAGTGCTGATGGTTGGAGGGGTCTCCATATGCTTTGATCGTATGGCTGTGTGGGGGTAAACGTTTATTGGGAAGGTCAAATGTGCATCCCGTGCTCACTATGCCATCAGATTCATAAAGAAAGCTAACACTTTTGACTAATTTACGCTTTTGAACAAGTTCACTACTTTTTGGCTATTCACAATATTTTAGCGTATATTTACTCCAAAAGTGTGATTCAAATGTCTTCCCCAAATTAAGGGAAAACATTTTGGGTAGTTCACACTTTTGAGTATGTTTGCTCCTCTTTGACAAGTCACAAACTCTAAAATATAATTTACATTCGGATTTTGTGAATAGCCAAGGGCGTAGCAAGCTTACCTAAACATATATATTACTCAAACGTGAATATTCCGCAGAGCACTCAATTTGGTGATAAATGTGTTAGGTGCACCTTTGGAATAAAACTATACTCAGATTTTGAAATACTCAAAAAGTAGTAAATGTACTCCAAAGTATTCACTACTGAAAAGTGCCATTTAGATTTGTTAGAATGTGATTTATTTTGTTTGGGATGGATTTTAGAGTGAATTTTTGGATTCCAATTTGGTTTAGTGGACAAACACTGTGTGCTTTGCAGATACATTGAATGTGCTCTGAAAACAGGAAAAGTAAATGCATTATTGTATTTTTACTCACATACAAATAGCAAGAGACAGCTTAGATGTTCACCCACTTCAAGATAGCGAGTGTGTCTCCTCATAGGTCTCCTAATGGATGATGACAAAATGGCAGTAATTTGTTTTTATAGTATTAAATATGTTTTTATTTGTAAAATTCTTCCTGGATTTTGTTTTAATACTAGAGCTTTCACGACCTTTTATAATGTTAATGAGTATTTCTAATTGTTATGTGTGGTAATAGAGCATCCATATTTGATGACAGTTTCAGAAAAATCTAAAATCATGTTATAATACATTAATTCATTAATTTTAATTATGTATATAACTAGTTTATCGTAATAAGGCATGTTATTTAAAAATGTGTTTTTTGCAACAATTAGTAAAAAAATGCACTGTGGAAACTTGTGTTATAATATTAAAATACATAGTGGTACATTATATTTATTTATTTATTTATTTCACTTATAAAGCGCACGAATCACGCCATAAGGGTATCTCAGCGCTGAACCCACATAAGCGAACTAAGGAGACTTATTTAGAAGAGTGATGTTTTTAGCATTTTCCTGAATGCCAGGTAGTCTGTACATTGCCGCAGGCGGAAGGGGAGATCATTCCATAGGCGAGGGGCAAGATGGTAGAAGGCCTTACTGCCTTGTTGAGCCTTTCTAATGCGAGGGACTGAGATTAGGGCTTTGTCTCCTGAGCGGAGGGGTCTGAGAGGTACATAGTTAACAAATTTGTCATTTAGATAACTAGGGCCTAATCTGTTTACGGCTTTATAAGCCATACAGCATATTTTGAAATTAATCCTTTTTCAAATGGGTAGCCAGTGTAATTTCTGTAGCAAACGGAGGGAGGCTGTTCTTGATGGGGCATTGGTCACCAGACGTGTCCGCGGTGTTTTGGACAACCTGTAGTCTATATATGTCCCTTTCATTAGCTGAGATCAACAGCGCGTTGCAATAGTCTAAGCGGCTTAAATTTAGTGCCTGAATCAGGGTTTTTCTCAAGGACAGTGGTAGGAAAGGGAAGACTCTTCTGAGCATGCTAAGGTTGTGGAAGCAGGCTCCGATAGTCGAAGAGACATGGTCTCTCACAGTGAGTTTTTGGTCTAGTCTGACTCCAAGGTTTTTACCACTGGTTTAGGGCAAGGGGTGGGACTTAGTTCCTATGGCCACCAATTAGGCGACCATTACACGGTTGCATCACCAAATAGCATTATCTCGGACTTCGTAGCGATCAGTTGGAGAAAATTAATTTTCATCCATTCCGCTATAGATTTCATTCCTTCGCAAAAGATGGGTTGAGTATTCGGGTTGGATTTGTCAAATGAAAGGAGTAGCTGGGTGTCATCAGCGTATGATATAGTGAGGAAGCCCAGTTTTCTCAACAGTCTCGCCAGGGGAGCAACATAAACGTTGAATAAGGTAGGGCTCAAGCATGAGCCCTGTGGTGCTCCCTTGGTAACCTTGGTGGTCTTAGATAGGTAGGGGGTAAACACCCAAAATATCGATTACAAAATATCGACTGCCCAGAATATCGATGTTAAAATATAGAGTGGACAGAATATCGACTCTACAAAATATAGATAGGTCAGAATATCAAAATTGGGGTACAAAATATCGATTACCAAAATATAGACCTTAAAAATATAGATTACCAAAATATAGACTTTAAAAATATCGAATACCATAATATCGAATTTTAAAATATAGATTACCATAATATCGAAAAAAAAATTGTGTTATGTATGGTAGTATATGTGTTAAAATGATTTATTATTGTTGTAATGTATGTTTAATTTATTTAAACAAATGAATGTTATGTAATTTAATTATTGCGTAATTTAATTCCGTAGCGGGTTGTGGGTTTATAGGGGAATAGGGTGGGAAGTAATTTAATTATGGTTAATTAAATTTTATTTATATTTGTATGTTTTGATAATTAATTAATTGATAATTAATTATTAATTGGTAATTTATTTTTATTAATTGGTAATTAATTTATATTAATTGATTAATTGATAATTATGTTAATTGTATTTGTTATTAATAGGAGTGGGTTGTGGGTTTGTAGGGGAATTGGGTGGGAAGTAAATTAATTGTAATAAAGTAAATAATTAATTTTTTATTTATGTGTGTTGATAATTGATAATTAATTTGTAATTTGTAATTAATTATTATTAATTGGTATAACATTTTTATCAATTGATAATTAATATTTTTAAATGGTAATTAATTGTTATTAATTGGTAATTATTTTTAATTAACTTTTTATCAGTATTGATAATTGTCATCTTATATTTAATTTAAATCATTACTTTCCCTACTTTTGCACTCTCTGGAGTGGGAATAGTAATTTTTACCTCTACGCTATCCAACGCTTTCTCTACTGTTGCACTGTTTGGAGTTGGAATAGTAATTTTTACCCCTACGCTATCCAACGTTTTCCCTACTGTTGCACTCACTGGAGTGGGAATAGTAATTTTTACCCCTACGCTATCCCACGCTTTCCCTACTGTTGCACTCACTGGAGTGGTAATAGTAATTTTTACCCCTACGCTATCCAACGTTTTCCCTACTGTTGCACTCACTGGAGTGGGAATAGTAATTTTTACCCCTACGCTATCCAACGCTTTCCCTACTGTTGCACTCTCTGGAGTGGGAGTAGTAATTTTTACCCCTACGCTATCCAACGTTTTCCCTACTGTTGCACTCACTGGAGTGGGAATAGTAATTTTTACCTCTACGCTATCCAACGCTTTCCCTACTGTTGCACTCACTGGAGTGGGAATAGTAATTATTACGCTCTCAGTATCCAACAAAATCTCGACTTTTTTAAATTACTTATATTATGTTTACATTTTAAGCTATTTTATATTACATTATATATGTTTTATTTAATTGTTTTTAATATTTAATACATTTTATATTATTTTTAATACATTTAAATAATTCGATATTTTGGCCAACTATATTTTGACAGTCTATATTTTGGAATCGATATTTTAGTACTTACCTGTTTGTAGATAGGGAGTCGATATTCTGTCCCTCGATATTTTAGTGTCGATTTTTTGAATAGTCGATATTTTGTCCCTCGATATTTAGTCACTGAACCATCCAGGGACCTGGGTTGACAGTCTGTGTTCTATCTGATAGGAAGTTGGTTAACCATTTCAGGGTTTTCTCTGTGATGCCTATGTCTCCCAGTCTACTGAGTAAAATGTGATTGGATATGGTGTTGAATGCTGCGGAAAGGTCAAGAGCCTGACCCTTATCCAACAGCATTCTGATGTTGTCCGTTACTGCCACTAGGGTAGACTCTGTGCTGTATGTAGGGCGGAAACCAAATTGTGAAGAGTCTAGGCTGTTAGTGGATTCAATAAAGTGGGAGAGATGTGTATTGATGTGCTTTTCTAAGATTTTGGTGTGGAGGGGAAGGAGCGAGATGGGTCGGTAGTTTGTTACGTCTTCTGGTGAGATTTTGAGATTCTTTTTATTCGGAAGTTTCTATGCAGCTTTCCAATCCGAAGGGGGAGCTCCATCCTTCAGGGAGCTGTTAAGGATATTACAAATGGGGTTGACAAGCTGTTTGGCCAAGGTGGCTGTCAGTTCAGCAGGTATCAGGTCTAATGGGGACCCTGATTTAGCACTTTTTAAGAGGGCTTCAGTATCTTTTATTGTGAGTTGTGGGAAATTTTCTAATAAACTGATTGCCGGTAGAATGCGTGGAGATTCACAACCAAATGGTCGAGGGGATTTTGTTTTAGATCGTATCGATTTTCTGAGTGAAATGATTAGCGATATTATCACATAGTGTTTGGGATGGTACAAAAGCCGTGTCGCAGGCCAAATGGTTAGTGAAAGTTTTTAAAATCTGATAGAGGCATTTCTGGGAAGTTCCTGCTTGTTCGAGAGAGGCTACGAAATCGGTCTTCCTCGCATTTTTTAGATTGCTATGGTAATGGCTTAGAGCCTCCTTGAATTTTTCTTTATCAGAAGGGTTTTGAGAGCGACGGCAATGGCATTCCAATCTTTTACAAGAGCCCTTTTCCAGCCGCAGGGGGGCCGAGTACCATGGGGCCTGGCGACGTTGAATGGTTGTGGGGCATTTATTCAGGGGAGCTAAGGTATCTAAGGTAGTCAATAGGCTAGCGTTGAAGGAAGCAAGGCGTTTCTCAACATTATCTGTTTCTGCGTGATGAGGTGGGCAAAATGCACCTTCAAAGTGTGTAGGTATAATTAAATTCCACTTTCTATAGTTTTTCTTAGGATAGCATTTGGGAACAGGATGAGCATTATTGTTATTAATCCAAAACTCTACCATAAAATGGTCAGACTAGGTCAGAGGAGTCGTAGCAACATAAGATATTTTGGGAGAGTTAGTTAAAATGATGTCTAACGTATGTCTTGCCTGATGGGTAGGATCTTTGTTTATTACAGTAAGGTCGAGTGTGGCCAGTTCAGTCAGAAAAGATGAGGCTTCCGGATTGTCTCGAATTTCGCTATGTATATTGAAACCTCCAAGAAGAAGAAACTTTCTGGAGGAAATGACATTAGGGGCAATAAGTTCGATGAACTGTGAGATGATATTGGTTAATGGTCCAGGAGGGCGATAGACTATGGCTCCTTTCTAGCTAAGGTTATGGTGCAGCTTCATGCTAAATACCAGTATCTCCAACCAATCGTTACTTACTTGGTCTAGGACAGAAATAGTTGCTGGGTTTTTATATACTAATGCTATTCCTCCCCCTGTCCTATGTGGCCTGTCTACTTTTAGTATGTGCTAGTCATCAGGGAGTGCTACTGCTAAGTCAGGATTGGAGGGAGGTTTGGTCCAACTCTCTGTTAGGAACCCTATGAGGGGATTATTGGAGGACAGCAGGTCCCATATATGAGCAGGATCTTTGGGCAATGACCTTACATTAGCCAGAAAGCAGTTCCAGCCTTTGCTCTGTTCTGGCAGAGTGTCTCCTCTCAGTTCAACGAGAGATAGAGTCTATGATCAGCCTAGGCTTGGTATTAGCACTCTTGGAGTGAACTGGAGCGCTTTATTATTTACAATTATTACAGGAAAAAGGACCCTCTATTTCAGAAAGGGTGGGGCAAGCATAGGTTGGTATATCTACGTTAGTGTTGGCGTTCTTGATCGCAACTAACCCTCTAGTAGTATAAGTAAAAGCTCCCTTCACCTGTTTGGACTGAAAATGGGCGAAACCGGCAGGGATTCCTGCTCCTGGCGATGACCAGGCGCAGACGGGCGCAGATGGGCTTGCCTTTGGCACGCCGGTGGCGCGCCCTCTGTACGCTTCCGCTCCACGTCTGACTAGGCAGCAGCTTTTATAGTTAGGGCTCTAGACTGCTAACCTCCCATCGGGATTGGGAGGGAAGTAGTCAGGTCTCACTTCCGGTTTGAGTCGCCTCCCTCCAGACAATCGGAACAATCCGTGCTGGACCGGAGAGGATACCGGTTGAGAGTGCTAGCAGTGCGCAGGTACCTAACAGTGTGCAAAAGCAATTTTAAAAGTATCTAAAACATCGGAGCCCTTTGCCAGGTGCTCTCTAGATGGTAGTGCAAATAAATCACAAAAGACGTGTCAAGGAGCCCTTTGCCAGGCGCTTCGGTTAGTGCTTCAATCAATATCCAAAGTCAGCTTAAGCGCGTCTGCGGAGCCTTCACCAACTTCTACAGAGCTAAGAATAGATAGAGCTAGATACTATAATAAAGCTAGATATTATAACGCGTTGTAAATGCATTTTTGGTAAAACTGTGTTGTAAGGTACCACGTTATAATGAAATCCCTGATATTTGCTCCTTGGTGATGGAAGTGTGCTTAGATGTTATGCCTCCTGCCCTCTGCCTCAATCCAAATTTATGTTTATACCTTTGGTTTACTTGTACTGTGTGAGTGCAATTATCATTAATAGGCTAACAAATACATTGATTCTATCATTTATATACTTGTATGTGGTTACATGCTGTTCCTCTCATTCACCTCTCTGCCTGACTGCTAACCTTCAGCCTTTGCTAGTTTTCAGATACAATACTACAGAGACGTGCTGGGATTACTCTTTGCTGTCGCTGAGGTAAATGAGAACCCCTTTCTGCTTCCCAACATCACCCTGGCTTTGAGGGTCTATGACTCCTGTCTGTCTGAGAAGAGAGCTGTGGAAGGGGTTCTTTCCATCCTAACTGGAATGGAGAAGCCGGTCCCAAACTATTTATGCCAACCTCTGCCCGCTATAATCAGCTTTGTTGGCGGTGGCACATCTTCTACTTCCATCGCAATGTCTTTGATACTAGACCGCTACAGCGTTCCTGAGGTACAGCTTTAGGAGATGTTAGAAGTGTCTGCTTGTCTTGGTTTTCTTATTATTATTTTTAGGGTCTTTTGTTGCCTATTTGTATTCTCTGTGAAGCATAATTGGTAAAAGTAATATGGAGGTAAAACAAGAAAATAATCACAGTGCCTTACACTTCTACAGACATTGTGTACATTAATGGCATCAGTTAATGCCAAAGGGATTGTGTTCCTGTTTTCTGCTAAGATTATGCTTAATATTCTAGCTTTCTTTGATAGTTCTTTCTGAGAGTCATTTAGGCCTGGTCAGTGAACTTTGCTCCGTTCGCAGAGTTTGCAGAGTTTTCTGCATTCCGCACTCCGTGGAGCTCGCGGAGTGTAGAAAACTCCGCTTCGTGATGTGCAGCAGAGTTTTTCCCTGCTCACGGTTGTGAATGGTAAGTTCCCGATTGCGAACAGTAAGTTTGCAAAAGCGAGCTGCCGCTCGGGTGGAATTTTTACCTGAGCTTTTTACCTGAGCAGCAGAAATATCAGCACAAACTGTAGTTTGCACTGCACTCCGCCACTAGCAAAACTCTGCGAACTACGCCCATGCCTAGAGTCATTACACCTCAGTGGATGTAGACTAATTGCAGCACAGGGGGTGTAGGGTCCTAGAATGAAGCAACACACAGATGGTGATGTGCAGCAACTGCTGACAATGTCAGATGGCTTCTTTAACAGTTGGTTGGAGGGTGGCTTCATGACCTTGTGCTTGTCTATGGCATCCTGGACTTGGCTGCAGGCCAACTTTACCTCTGAAAGATGCAATGCAGTATCATCCTTCTGCTAAAGCAAACGTCTCTCAAACCTCTTTGAAGGTTGGTTCTAGCAATACTTCTATAAAGATCTTGGTTCAGGCTTAGGGCCTGAGTTAGATCTCAGTAAACAGGTTAGTCTATCACAAAGGTGAGAGATACCCCGTCTGTCAAAATGTAAATCCCATTATATTCTAAGAGATTTATATTTTGGAGGACAGGATAGCCGTCACTTTTGTGATGGAGTAACCTGTCCACCAAGATCTATATCAAGCCCGTAATCCTAGCCTTCAAGGTAGGTAGCAGTCAAAAGGACTCTTTTAGAAAACATTTCTTCACAGCTAAACTAGTCATAGAATAATTAGACCATTTTCTGAATCATTTGATCATTTTGGAAGTGTGTGATCCCCTCCAATGCTACAAGGACCTGGGCACAGTGTGATAAGTGTATGCAGGGATCATGGCACAAATCCTCCCTCATGGTCTGGTTTCAGATGTTTTTTTATTAAACACTGAAAAAACCTTTTGGTCTAGATTAGCAAACAGAGTAGAACCAGAAATGATCTCATGTTGCCTGTGGGGCGCTCCCTTTGTTGGGATGAAATCCCTCACCCACCGTAGGTGGCATGCTTCATCATTAGGATTCTCCTTGTGATGGGAAAACCGTGTCCCTCGACAGGCTACATCCCCCTCTCTGAGAGGGAGGAGCTTAGGGATGTTTTATTCCTAGTCTTTGGGATATACTAAATCCTGCAATGAGAAGAGAAATATGGGGTTGGGTAGAGGGCCCAGTGCAAAAATATATATAAACTGTGAGGGTAGTGATGTGAAAACTAGCTACCGGGTGCAAAATAAATGATTTTATTGACTCCCCCAGGGGGCCAGGATTAAAAACAGAGCACCAGCAGTGGTAATTTATAACTGCTGGTAATTAACGAAAACAGGTCTATATGTTTCAGCCTGTAGACCCAGGTAGGTGTCGCGGCTTTCGTCAGGACCTAGTTAAGCTGCTGCTTTATAGAATGTGAAAATTGAAAAATGATAATTATAAAATTGTGAAAAGTAAAGGTTAATACAACACCAGTAATCCTACTGATTGCGTGGATGATTTACTGGGCATACCCATCTCGTACGGATAAGAGGCCACACCTGAACCTGGCACCAGCTCAGGTAAGGGGCACCGCTCTTTCCGTTGGTATTCTGGGTGACTACAAGCTGAACTGGAAGGCCTGGTTTCAGATCTCCCATGAGCAATATTTAATGCTTCAGACTTTGATCCCAAATCCTGAAAAATGCAGAAAATGTGAGAAAGAGTGGTAGAGGCACCATAACTACTTTGAACACTTCACAGGATGCCACATTTGCACACAGGAATAACTGCCTTTAGGCAGAAGTCCCGGGTCACACATGTACCCAAGAAGGCATGCAATTATCAATCTACAAACACATACACACACACACACACGCGCACACACGCACACACACACACACACACAGGCACACACCCCATAGATGCTGGTCTCTGACATGATAGAGGCAAATAAAAAACATTGTTACACCCAACTATGTGCATATCTAGGGGGTTCCATATACAATCATAATTCACTGTTCTAAATATGCAACACTTGGGAAATAATAATAGTAATATGACTACACACTCATGTACATAACAGAAAATATTATGCACAACTATACGCCCAAATAAGAGGTTCTATACGCAGTTATAATCTACTTCTGTAAATTGACACCAACCCATATGATATCAACAATTACGCACAACTGTATACACATCTAATGGGCTATTCTATATACAATCATAATCTACTTCTAACTATACAAAATCAGGGAAAATTACGATTCTGATTACCCAGAAATATATACATATTAAGATAGCGTATTTACAGTCATAATCTACCAATTTAGCAGGGTCTTATTGAGAAATTCAGGTTCCATCACTTTGCATTTAGGGAGTTGTACAACACCTTAAAAGCTACAAACAGACCCTGCACCATCACTTTTCGGGTGAGCAGAACTCTATCTAGTCTCAAGGATGAGGGGCTAAGGTCACAGGAATGAACATTCACAAAGTGCACCCCACCAAAACCAGGAAGACGGTCACCCAGGCCCTCGTCACCAGCCGACTGGACTACGGCAACACCCTCTACGCCGGAACGACAGCCAAACTCCAGAAGAGACTCCAGCGTATCCAGAATGCCTCAGCACGCCTCATCCTGGACATCCCCCGACACAGCCACATCTCCGAACACCTGAGAAACCTGCACTGGCTCCCCGTCAGCAAGAGAATCACGTTCCGACTCCTCACCCACGCACACAAAGCACTCCACAACCAAGGCCCAAGATACCTCAACGACCGTCTGACCTTCTACACACCCACCCGCCAGCTACGATCGACCAGCCACGCCCTCGCCGCCGTTCCCCGCTTCCGAAGGGTCACAACGGGAGTAAGATCCTTCTCCTACCTGGCTGCCAAGACGTGGAACTCCCTCCCCATCCACCTCCGCCTGACCCAAGACCACCTCTCCTTCAGGAAGCAACTCAAGACCTGGCTGTTCGAGCAGTAGCGGACCCCCTCCCCCTGCGCCTTGAGACCATACGGGTGAGTAGCGCGCTATACAAATGCTTTGATTGATTGATTGATTGATTGATTGATTGATTGATTGATTGATTGATAGGCAGTTAGAGACACACAGACTCACCTTAAGGCATGCATTGCCTCTCCGGTGCACAAAGCTTTACTTTCTTTGTGTCAAGTGTCTTCTATCTTGGACACAGTTTTGTTAAGGTCACCAAGACAACATTTTGCTTTAGCTAACATTGTTTCTGGGTATAGCAGTGTAACATCAATGTCTGCAATATTTTAATAGTTTGCTTTTGAAACAACCTGAACATTCTAAGTGTTTTCCCAAAAGGATTGAAATGTGCTGACATATTCATTAGCCTTTAACTCTGTTTAAAAAATACCACCCTCAGGGATGGATCTTGCCTCGCTAACATCTTGGTACATAAATATCATACACAATACTGAGAGGGTGGGTATATATGGGTAAGCATAGATAACTCCCCATAGGAACACAATTTTGACTGTATACACATGTTTAAGGTATGCAGATGTGGAGTTATGAATAGTGTATCTATATGTATCTGCATAGACGTGTTGCTATTTTGCAAAAAATAAATTGTATCAGAAGTTTAACCCTGTCACTGGAGACGGAGAGGCGTACTCACTATACTCCCTCAAGAAGGGGAATATGGGGCTGCTTCTGAACTTGCTGACAGGGCTGCTTTTGGTTCCTTGTCCACTCTAAGCGCCTAATATGTTTAAATACCACTCTGAGGGCTGCTGCAGTCACGCTGTTAAAAACTGGGTTACTGGTTGACGGGGGTACAACCCATCTCAAGAAGCAACCCCAATTTGCTGTCAGTGTGAAGTCATACGCAACCCCAAATTAACCTATGCTTAGCCCTCTGGCAATTTGGCACAGAATCAGTCAAGCTTAACTAAGAGGCACTGTGCAAAGTATTTATGCAGTACAATAACTGTAATAACATGGAAATCACAAGAAAAATACCATATCACTTTAGAGAACATTTTTAATACATTATTTGACACCAAAATGACAAAACTTCAATCAGTAGAGTGGAGTCATGCAAATTTAAATACTTAAGTGAAAATAATGCCAAAATGTATTCAAGATCATGTGGTTGTGCGAGAGCGGGTGAAAGTCACAAGTTTAGGCTTAATGTGATAGAGCATGGGCTGAGAACAAGAACCAGGTAAGTCCCACTGAAGAGTTACCATCGCGGTCCAGAAGATTTCCACTTGCCATGGAAGCGGCTGTGAGGATCAGGGAGAGCATCGCAGATGGCTGTCATAGTAGTGTAAAGAGAAGACTGGGCATCAGTGACAGTCGGCTCTGCATACAGTCATAGCCAGAGCTTGATATCAGTTGCCCCTTCGAGTTGTCGATGCTGTAGCTTAAAGGGTTGGTTCACTGGAACATCACATTGATGGGTAGTGCACTCAGCAAGGCCTTGGTGCAATCGGGCCTGTTTGCATTTGCGAAGAGCCCAAAAACTTTAAGGGTGCTCAACTGAGGCAGCACCAAGGGTTCAGGACCTGAAGGGCACCATTTTGAGGTTAGGATTCCCTCCAGATGGGTCTAAGTGCTGATTCAAGATTTTGGGAGCCAGTTATGTTACTGTGGCTCTAAACAGGAGGCCAGCAGACTAGCCCTTGGAATCATTCTGGTAGTCCTGGATCAGGTAAAGGCCCAATTCTTCTGGCTCAGGCAGCAATCCATCCAGTAGGGCAGCAGTCCAGTAGGGCAGCAGTCCAGCAGAGCAGCAGTCCAACAGACTGAAAGTCCTTTCAGAAACACAGCAGTCCTTTTTTCCTTGCAGAGGTCCAAAATGTGTGCTGACGATTTGGGGCCTGATTAACTAACCTTTCATGCAATGGAGTGTGGCAAGGCAACCTGCTGCGCTGCATTGCGTGAAAGGGAGAGAGAAGAAAGGAACCATATCTGCTAAAGTATAGCTGACCTTTGCTCTCTCAAAGTGCTGGTGAACTTTTACCACGGACCGGCACTACTGACTGGAATTGGCAGAGTCCCTCCAAGGCTGTTCTCTCTCCCAGGCAACTCAAACAGACGCCGATCTCTCTACCATCGGCTTCGGAATATGGTGTGAAGCACTTGGGCATAACATTGCTGCCCTAACCGGAATAACTGGCCCCGAGTCAAGAGTTCACGGTTCCGTGCATCAGTGAGCAAGATGGTGCCTACCCCAAGCTGACTTGTTGTGGACTAACCTGGCTGACCCTTCCAGCTCAGTTGAACCCGCGACAAAGTGCGGACCACCCGAAGTGAAAATTGTGGATTCCGGGACACACCAGGCAGCAAAATGACCAAAGTGGGCACCCCAATGCTGGCTGTGAAGGACAGCCCGCAGGACGTGAAGAAATGCTATCCCGGGATGCCAGCCTGAACACCGCTCTCTCCACCACTCTGCATCGAAGGTGACACCAGCATAAACCCTCGTCAAGGGATGCATAGCAGACGTGGAGCACATCAATGCCATGGCGTGGAGATCAGTATTTAAAAGTTAACAGTGACAGTGCTTGTTTCCAAATGCTCTTTTCATGGCCAGGGGATCTGTTACTATGCTGCAAACCCTCAATCCAGCCTCTTGAGCAACGCTTTC
The DNA here is from genome assembly GCF_964204655.1 of Triturus cristatus. Lineage (NCBI taxonomy): Eukaryota > Metazoa > Chordata > Amphibia > Caudata > Salamandridae > Triturus > Triturus cristatus. Next base: position 1,127,311,368 of record NC_140588.1, on the reverse strand, counting down.
TCCGCACTGCCGAACCATCCTCTCTCAGGTTTTATCGACCGGAATGCAGGCGGCTCATTTTGAGTCTGGTCTCGCTCTGCACCGGCCAATCCCTGCAGATATTTCTGCCACGACGCCCCTCCCTTTGAATGAACCAAAATGGCTCCCGAGCTACGAGAGCTCCTTGAGCCCCAAATGAGTGCCTGGTGCTGTGAGGAGAGCACCGTAATGCCGCGCGCCCCCGCTCCTGCTGGCAATCAACACCCCCACACCTCAGCCCTCACATCAAAATGCCTGCTGATTCTACTGCTCTGTGCCATCTCGCATCCCCACACTGCTACGGAGCTTGGCTACTACTTGAGAGGGAAGGGCATTTGAGCTCATCTGGCAGTGCCCTCTGGGATCCTCACTGGACTTGCTTTATTAGCGGTGAGTGGGGAGCCAAAGAACCAGTCGCAGACATTTCCCAATGTGGCACATAACAAGACTGTTGTTAAGACTTTTAATTCCATTGTAATTTCTCAGCTAATTACTCCTATTTTTACTCTTTGAGCCTGACCCCAAATTTGCGCCCACCATAGTACTTTCACCAATGAAGGTAGATGTCCCTTGTTGCCAACCAGGGTCATGTTCGTCCAGAATTATTTGCACTGCAATCTTAACCAACTTCAGAACTGGTGGCAACTAGAACTAGCCACTGTACCAAGGAGACTAATTGTCTTGTCGTGCCTGACCCTATGATGGCTGCCAAAACCACACTCCCCCTCCTACCCTGCCATCCTTCCTGCGCCTACCACTCGTCTTTGAACTCTAGTCTTTTGATCACCTCCTGATCCCCACTCTACTCTTGCGGTGCCCTAATTGCATACATGGCAGCTATAGCGGATTTTGGCCCCGGCACATCGCTATGGCCGTCACCTACCCAGCCGGATCTTGGATATTTGTCTCTTTTTCCTCCCGCTGCTGTCTCCTTCATGTGGATTACCAGATTTCCGTGGTCCTTCTTAACCTGATTTTCGTATTCATTTATTTACTCCTGTATTGTCTATTTATCCATTATGTAACTATTGTGACACTTTTGCAATTTGTGACTCATTGTATCCTACCCAGCCGGACAGTGGGCACAGCTCTTCCCACCTCCCTGCCGTTGTCTACTCTCTTCCCCTCCTCTTCTTCTAATTACTGTTATATTTTTTCTTTACCTATGTTCTTCTACGCTCTGGCATTGTATGTTAATTTGTAATATGTAACGTAACTTTCCTCATGTTAAGCGCTCTGATTCATCTGCCAAGTGGGAAGAGACAGGGAGAGCCTTTCTCTACCAGCTTGACTCCCTTAATTGGCCCCACAACTTTGCCCTTGTCCAAAGCAATCCTACTCCCCTTGTTGGGGATGGATCCAGCTTCTTCGCCCTGGAGTCTCAGAGACCACTCTGAGAGAGTCCACAGTGACACGGGTGACACACCTAGTGGAGAAATAGGACTGATCCCCTTACCATACCCTGCCGGATGTCGGACACTGTGTTCCTGCCAGGTATCCCACCCCTCCCCCACCTCTTCCCTCCTTCATTTCTCAGAGTGTGCCTGTGACCAAAGCACTCCTCTCTCCTTGTTGGGGAGGGATTCTGCATCTTATGCCCTGGAGTTTCAGCGTCCCCGCTGAGAGAGTCCCCCGTGAATTTGGGAATCACACATAACAGAGGACTGAGAATGATCCCTGTACCACCCAACCAAACATCAGACACAGTCACTTTCCCTGTCTCTACGATGTGTCCCATACCCCCTTCACCGCTTCCCTACTTCATTCTTTGACTACCTCCCCTTTCCCTTCCTCTCTCCCCTGAATCTCTCTCCACCTGCTTGCTTTGCCTATCCTTTTGCGCTTGCTCCGCTAAATTCTCCCCCTCAAATACTCTACCCCTTTACCCCTCTACATTCCATTAACCTCAAAATGTAACTTGTAACTGTTGTACCTTATGTAACAATGTATAATTTGTAAACTATGTAACTCTCCTCATGTAAAGCGATCTGATGCTTCCGGGTCTAGCCAGCTCTATATAAAACTCAAGTAAATAAATAAAATAAATAAAAAAAGAAACTTCAGGCAGCCTAGCGCCAATGCAATGCATAACAATGAGAATTGTTTTAGTGCAGGAAGTGATACTTTCGTGCACAAACACAATCTCTCAAAGCATTTTCCTCTTTCTATGTGTGCTGCAGAATGAAGCAGACATTTAAGAATATTCTGGGAGGTGTAGTAATTTCACACAATACCAGATATACAAACATTTGTAAATCTAGGATTGCCTAAAATTCAAGGATGGATGCATGGAAGTACCGATGTACCACCCCCAGAATTAAAAATGTGCCCCTCTTCTTTGCATTACATTTTATTTACAAAGCCACACTGGTCGCACAATTTGCCCCTTGCGTGGCTTTGTACATTTCTACTCATATTTTACACCATGGATGCGCCACAAAAGTGGTCCAACCATGACGTAAAATGTTAGAGAATCTGGCCCTTGCTATCATGGTCCAATATTTATACCTGATGCCTTCTGTGAAGTGGGAGAAGTTTCCTAAGAATTTCCTTTGTAGTGCTCGGGTTTCTTTTCTAGTGTCCTGGCTTCAGCCGAACTACAGGGGATATGCAGCACTTTGAGTAAAGATAAAACGCAGTTGCAAGCAGGGCTGTGCCCAGCTCTGCCCAACATCATGCAGGTTTACCATGGTGCAAGTGTGCTTGCATTTGCGCTAGGCTTCAGAAAAGGCACCAGCGTTGGGGATAAATACAGTTCATTCCTGCCCTTTACTGTGATGTAGGGAAGGACAGCAAAGTAACTTGCTCTACCCGAGATCTCCATAAATAAGGCCCTAAATAGCTGAGGCAGGAAAATGCCAACTTTCTAAAAGTGGCATTTTCACAATTATAACTAGAAATCTGACTTTACCATTAAAGAGGAATGTTCATTACAATTCCAAAGACACCAAACATGAGCAGTTTACCTGTTCTAATTTAATAGTTTGTACTGTAGTGAGGCAAGCCAATGTTATCCTATAGGAGAGGTAGACCTCATAATAATGTAAAAAATTAATTGAGGAGACATGTAAAACATAACGTTACATGCCGAATCTTTTATTTACAATGCAAAGTTTTCTATGGGATATCCAGGGCCTACCTTAAGCGTGTTTTATATTTAATAAAAGGGGAGTTTAAAGTTTGGCATGGGCGTTCATTTAATAAGTCGACATGGCAGTTTAAAACTGCACTTCGGTTGCAATTACAGGCCTTGAGCATATTTTAAGGGGCTTCTTAAGGGGATGGCACACTATAGCTTTATTTTATCCATGTGGGGTATACTGTATACCTCTCTGCTAGGGGCTTACAAGTAAAATAATTATGCTAATCAGGGATAGGACAATATAAGCTTGTTTAGGGGAGTGAGCACAAGCACTTTAGCACTTGTTAGCAGTGGTTAAGAGCACAGAGCAAAAATGGAGGGAGAGAGGCAAAATATTGGGGGTGGCACCCTAAGGCTGACAGACCTAACCCACAGACTCTTTATAACTTAGTAAGCCATTAGTTAGCCATTGATGATCATTCTGCCCCATTCAGCTACCTTGATTGGCCCCACCAGCACAAAAGGAAACCTACAGCTGACCCTTAATGTACACCACTCACTATGTGATCAGCCGGTGAGACTGCTGTGGGTTGAAGCACCCCTGCCGTAAAAGAAGTAATTTTGGTCATGCCAAATTAACCAGTGCATATGTCTTGAGTCAAGGGGTTAGTTTGAAAACATGTTACATTCTATGATCAGGAGCATCATACAGACCCCTGCAGCCCCTGGAATGCAGGTGAGTCCGTGAGGTTTCATGTGCTCTTTAACCTCTCAGGGGGGCAGATTCCTGCTGTTGATTTACTTGATATTATCATGAGCATTGACTGCAGAAAACACACATCATGCAGGCTCACACATCTTGCAAAACCCCTATACAGAGTTGCTTTGTGACTTCAAATGAGTCATGATTTGCAAACGTCTGTTTTGTTATGAGGGCCACTTTTATTTTGGGGCAAAGGCCTAGTTTGTATCCCAGTCCAATCCTGGCCACAAGGGCTCCAGTCCTCCTTCAGGACACTACTGATCACATCCCATAAGATTGCAAGTTTTGGGGGAACAGCACAGGATTTGTAAGTTGCGTGAGGATGCAATGCCAATTTAGGTGCTATCTCATTCTGCAAATGTATTCAAAATGTAAATCTGCTATTTATTTCTATATTTAGTGTGAAATATGTTCTCACAATAATTATCTATCACAGTTGCATTTAGAGCTAAAATAAATAGTACAACAGACACAAGTGAAACAAACAACAGTTGCTCAGTGATGTTTGAGCAATTTTACCATCAAAGTGGAATAATTACGCAACATGTAATTGCCGCATATTTATACTGACTACAGTGACTTCAGTGACACATCGTCTTCCATTTCTACATGCCATGACATAGGTTGTTATATTATTACAGGGGGTGACACAGGGTGTTGTATTCATATAGGGAGTGACACAGGGTGTTGTATCAATACAGGGAGTGACACAGGGTGTCATATTAATACAGGGAGTGACACAGGGTGTTGTATCAATACAGGGAGTGACACTTGCACCACTAACCTGAGCCAGTCATTGTAAATAAGGCCCTAAAGATCCATCAACAAACGTCTCCACTATGAAGGCTTTACTTGTCTATGGTCCTGGTTAATTGAGCTTTTTGGTTTTTGAAGATTTTTTTTCTTGCACCCCTATTTTGCATTTTCAGCACCAAAATGTTGAACTTCCAGTTATTTGAGTATTTTTTTAAATGAATGGCTCCTGTCATGCTATGGGAGGAACTTTGGTGCACATGCATCAAAGTTTGATTTTGCAATCCCTTCATTGTGAATTTTAAGAAATCACTAATAAGGAATTGCAAAATGCAATGCACCAAAAAATAGCGATTCACTAATATTTGCAATCGGCATTAGCGATTACATATTACTGTCTCGCTAATAGCGAGATCGCAAATTGCGATATCGCAAATTGCGATCTCGCTATTTGTGAGTCGCTGCTGGTGCATCTTGATGACATCACAATCAGGAAGTGATCCATCCCATGCTGATTCAAGTACACTGAGAGAGACAGAGGAAGGGGCTGAGTGCAGGAGCCCAGCTGAAGTTCCAATGTTGTCTTTGCCAAAACTGTTCTGGGACAAAAGCATGGCTTCAGGAGAAAATGAGAAGAAGCCTGCTAATCAAAAAAGGAAACTGAAATTCAGTGAGGAGATAGAAATCCTCATTGAGGAGGTTGAGAGGAGCCATGACAAGGTGTTTGGCAAACTATCACTCCATGTCCCTGAGTCAGAAAGGTGAAAAATCCAAAGTGAAAGCAGTGGGGGTCACCCACCTCACAATAGGAGACCTGCACAAACAGTGGTATGACCTGCGGAGCTGTGCAAAGGAGAGGGTTGCTGACAGGCTTACGGAGGCAAAGCAGACTGGAGGGGGACATGCAACACTGCCTAGGAGTACACCCGTGGAGGACCTAGTGGTGTCCACACTCCAGCCTGAAAGTAGTCAGAGTGACGGAGTTGGACACCTCTGCACCGGCCAGTACATCACAAGGTAAGATGCATGCAAATGTCCATTTAATGCAGAATAGAAAGTCAGAAACATCATGTAAGATCAGGTTAAGTGTTCAGAATCATACTCTAGTCCACATTTTACTTGCTACACCCATTGCATTATGGGAGGAACAGGCAGGGAAGGGAAGTTGATAGGAAAACAGCATTGTTGCCCACCAGTACGAAAAGGAAGTAAAACATATGGACACTGTGTGTCAGTTAGTAATTTAATTGAACTCAAAAATTCACTATGTGAGACACAAATATTTACATAATAACTGAAAATTGCCCTGTTTAACATCACATATACAGCTGCACAGGAGTCAGAGGGAACTGAAGGCAGAGACACACAGGAGACTCCGGCTGAGCAGATGTGAAGACACATGTGGCCCCACAAACCACAAACTCTACACCCACTAGACATAGGTCCACAGTCCCACCACTAACTATCATGGAAGATGAGGAAGAGAGACATCCCAGCCTGGACTTACACCCACGACAAGACCCCAGTCACAGTTCTGGCACAGCAATAACCTATCCCGGAGGCGCAGGTCAAGGGCACAGATGATAACACCAGAGGATAAAAGTACAAATGTCTGGGGTGGGCTGGAGAGCCAAATGCAGGGTGCAGTGCCTGCAAGCAAAGAACATGAGATTAATGCAGGCACAACTTTGCACTATGTCTAACAACATGGCAGAGAAGAGGGACTGCTTGAAGGAGCTTACTACAGCAGTGGTGGAAGGACAAAGACAGTCCAATGAGGCCATGCAGGAGCTATGCAAGGTGATGCAGGAAGACCAGGTAACCCAAAGAAAAAGGCATCACCAATTCTTTGGGCAACTAGATGGCTACACAAGATCCATCAACAGGCTGAGCACCAACACATCTCTGCTGTCTCGTCGTTCTGTGGCAATGCAGGTCGAAATGAGCCATTGCTGTGGGGATGTGGCCAGGGGACTCGTCCAGGTCACAAATGCAGTAGAGCAATGTCAGACTGCCTCTGCTGGGGGCAGCAATATAATCGAGGTGGGGAGAGTGAAGAGGTATCCAGCCTCAGTAGTCTCTTAGTGCCAATGATTCATGCTGGAGGCGCACTACTAGGAGTACCACAGCTTCTGAAGGCTCCATGAGGGACGTGGATGAGGCCACCCAAAGGCATTTGGGAGTGTGTGGAGCAAAAATAGGGTGGCATTGGCAGACTACCTCGCATAAGGTGATGTAACCTTTGTCATAGAAAAATTTGTGACTGACATTCAAGTCCAATGATGATTTCTTGTTTTTTTAGGTCTCGTCTGACCCAGCGCATGCGCAGGGTCAGGAAAGACATATTGAGAGGGCTCCAAAAAGTGCTACCAGGCCAGCCTAGAGCTACAGTGCATGTGTGCGGGCGTGCGCGCCGAGCTTGACAGCGATTACTTTCACTTTCGCGGCCGCTTGGCATAGCCAATAGGTCACGCTTTTGGGACCTTATAAGTATTTAGTTATGCAACTGTTGCATGGCTAAACACTTATAAGGTCCCAAAGGCGAGACCTATTGGCTATGCCAATGCTTGTTTTATTTACACCCAATGTGCTATTTAGCACCTGGTATGTGTGCATTGACACTACCACATTTCTAGATAAAAAGACATCCAATACAGTTCAAACATGCTGTGTCTTGTCTCATCATTACACAACTCAAATATAATGCTTTGTAATTTCTGCACGTCTCCTTCTCCCTTCTGCTAAGCTTGCCCCAGCTCCTGCTTATAGTGGTTGCCATGGCTGGTTGTCCTCCTCAGGGTCACTGTCAGAGAGTTCCAGGGGTATGTTTCTCCTAGTAGCAATGTTGTGCAACATGGCACAATTGACCACATTTATTCACTCACTTATACAGTCAGTCAAGTACCTACTAAATCCTCTAAACAGACACGTATGCACCCACTCATTCTTCAATACAGCTTGGCATATATATATATAAAAAAACACACAGTCACAGGATGATGTCATCAGTGATGTCATCAGTGATGTCATTTGAGATGTCATCAGTGATGTCACTGAGCATGTCATGAATGATGTAATATGTGATGTCATCAGCAGTGCATTGCGGAGGTGCGAGTTATAGTTAACTGAACTAACTATAACGCTGGAATTTCTATGGTTTTGTACGAGTGAAATGTCCAACTAACTATAACGTTCCTGTAGTTCCTATAGTTCCTATAGTTTTTTCAGTGAATTTCTATGGTTTTTTAAATGCTAATTTCTAACTATACCGTGCCTGAAACCTATGGTTTTTCCAGTGAATGTCAAAGGCTTTTTAAATGAAAATATGTAATTCTAATGTACCTCAATCCTATGTTTTTTTAAATATCTATCTATCTATCTATCTATCTATCTATCTATCTATCTATCTATCTATCTATCTATCTATCTATCTATCTATCTATCTATCTATCTATCTATCTATCTATCTATCTATCTATCTATCTATCTATCTATCTATCTATCTATCTATCTATCTATCTATCTATCTATCTATCTATCTATCTATCTAGGATTGAAAGGGAATTATATCCCCAACTTAAAACGTGCCACAGGGCATGTTTGCACATGTCACCTCAGGCCCCGTCCCCTCCCTTCACCACTGTGTAAACGCTCCGTGTGGCCGTTCTAAGTTGAGAGATTAAGTCCCCTTGAATCCTAAGGGTCCCTAGGGTCAAACTAGCCCACTAAGTACCTCCAGTAAGTGCCACAGAGCTGCGTTGCATAGAGGTGTAAAAAGGGGCGTGGCCTCAGAACACCTGTCTGCCACGCAGCTCCCTGGCGCATACTGGAGATACCTGTTGGGCTAGTTGGCCCTCAGGGACCCTCAGTATTGAAGGGGAATTAATTCCCCAACTTACAACTGGCCAGGGGGTGCATTTGCAGAGTGCTGCTAGGAGGGGGGTGGCGCGATGTCTTTTATTTATTTTTTTAAGAAGGAGGGCTGTGTGGCCCCCCTTCTTTTTACTGGCCCTGGGGACCCCATCCCCCAGGGCCTGCACCCTAATTTTTTTGTTTAAAAAAAAATTTGGCCCTCCTAAGGCCTTAATCGGCCCCGGGGACCCCAACCCCCAAGTCAAGGCCTTTTTTTTTCATTCTTTAGGAGGGGGCTGCGTTGCCCCCCTCCTCAGGCCACTTATGGCCCCGGGGACCCCATCCCCCAGGGCCGGCCTTTGTTTTTTATTATTTTAAAAAAATATATATTTATAGAAACACTGAGGACATGCTGGACAAACCGTATGTACCTATCACCATGACGATTTGCGTGATAATCATTAAAAGGCAACTATGCATAGAATGAATCCACATGGAATGTTTTTACACCGCTAGTGAAGCTCTGACGTGTCTGACGCCCTACCGTGCCTAATCCCGGCGCCCCCGCCGGTGGGTACTCTCCAAGTAGACACCCTTGTCGTTTATTTATACAAACATGGGTAGCTATTGACGGGCACATTTAATATACACGCACACCAAGCCATTCAAAGGGGATTCCACAAAAATTTGACCAGACTATGCAAGAAACCCCCCTCACGGTTAATAAAACACACATCCACCGCCGGATGTGTAATACTTTTTATTTTACTCTCTGGAAAGGAGACGAACCTCACTTGAGAGTCACAGTGTGCTCCTGGATGAGCCCAATGCTGTGTTACACCCACCAGTGCCCGCCGAGTGCTTCACACCTCTGTGTTGTATTCCACCAGCTAGTGCGTATGCTATGACACTCTCTAGCCCATGTGCACTGTAACACCACCCTGTGAATATGTCGTGCGACACTTGCCTTCGCACGGGTTATATTGCCCCATCTAACGTGCCTTCCTCGATGCCTATGTTATAACGCACAGCGCTATGCCATACATATTACAATCTGGGATCCATATCTTTGTCACAGTGCATATGCAACGTTACACTCCCCAGCACATATTTTATATTACAACTTTAGAGACTAGTTAGGTTACACAACACTGCCCTGTGCATATTACACTCCAAGGCGCATATCGCATAGCACGAGCTAGTGCCTGTGCTATCTCGCGCTTTCCAATGAATCTGTAATTGCGCACAATGTATTGCATATTATATTTCACGCCCTGGTTCATCTTATATCACACTTTTTGGTGCATAGTTTATACCATATATTATATCAAGTTTTCATTTTCAATCGTGCTCTCAGGACTATGTTCTATATAACACTGCATCCACCTACCCTTTTCACGGACATTACATTTTGCGATGGGGGGTGGAGGGTCAGGGTGTGTTTCTGCCAAGTGAGCCCGGAGTCACAGTCACAAACGTCCTCTTCTTCCTGAATAAAAGTGAGATTATGCTGCATACTTGTTCATATTTTAAGTAGTTCGCACAGACACACATTTTAAAAACAATAAAGTTCCTAATACCCACTTTCTCTGAACAGTTAGCTTGCTGCCCCATCCACCTCCTCCCTATCCTCTGCTGTCTGAATCCATGGACTAGCCTCCTCCCTCCTGCCATGCATGGTCTGATGTGCTGCCACTGCCCTCCATTTAGCATGATGTACAAGTCCACTCCTTCTGCCCTCCATTGCCCAATTCTATGGCCCATCATTGACCTCCTGCTTAGCCTCTGTGCTTAGCTTGCTGCCCCTATTCTCCTTCCCCCTGCCATCCGATGTCTTTGTGCATGCCCCTGCTCCATCCCATGGACCTGCCACTCCTATCTACTCTGCGTGTTCTGTTGAGCTGCCACTTCCCTCCCACCTGCCTCGCATTGTCAGATGACTGTAACCTGTCCCTGCCACCTCCACCCTGCCTGTCCACATGCCATGCCCTTATCCCCTTCCTCCTGTCCTCCATGGTCCATTTTACTGCCACACCCTTCTGCCCTCCCTGGTCTGTTGTGCTGCAACTGCTCCTCCTGCCTGCCCCGTGCGGTCTGTTGTGAGGCCCCTTCCCCTGAACTCTCTTGTCTGTGCCCAGGTCCTGACCCTCCCTTCTATCCTCCATGGTCCTTTGTGCATGCCCCTGCACCCTCCTTCTTGCCCATCATAGCCATTGTGCTGCCACTAACCCTCCTGCTTGCCATGCATGGTCTTCTGTGCTGCCATGGCCCCTCCCACCTTCCCTGTGTGGTCAGCTAGTTGCCCCTGCCCCCTCCCACCTTCCCTCCATGGTCTGTGTGTATGACATCATAGTCTCATTGTTGCTCTCCATGGTGTGTCTTGTTTCTAGTGCCCATACTGCCTGACCTCCATGGTCATCTTGCTGCTCCTGCCCTGCCCCCTTGCCCCAGCCCTCTTTTTCCATGTGCAGACCCCTATTCCCTCCCTCCTGGCTTGCCTGTTCCATTGTAATGCCCCTGATCCGTCCCTCCTGCCCTTTATGGTCTGTTATGCTTCAGCTCTCTCTCCTGTCTGTCCATTATGGTCAGCTAGCTACCATTGCCTCTTTCCCCTCTGTTCTCTGTTGTCCATGTGCATGGTCCTGTCCCTCCCTATTGCTTTCCATGGATTGTTGTGCTGCACTCCCTGATGCCTGCCCTGTAGGGTCAGTTTGGTGCACCTCTCCATGTCCCTCCTGTCCTCTGTTATCCGAGTCCATGTCCCTACCCCAATTCCTCCTGCCTACCATGATCCAATGTACCATACTTGCAAACATTTTGAACTTGGTAAGAGGGAGATTTTGAAAAAAAACTGGGGTATTGATTTTCCCCTTTGAGTTATATTAAAAAAGAGGAGATTGTAGACAGGAGACAGATCAAGTAAAGCCCATTTGAGCTTAAAAACATTGGACGTTTCCTGGCTGAAACGGGTCTGTTGGCATGTATGGTTGTACTACCACTGCCTCTTCCTTCTGCCCACAATGGTCTATTATATTGCCACAGCCTCTCTTGCCAGTCCTGTATTGTTGGTTTGTTGCCCCTGCCTCCCTTTCCACTGCCCTCCATAGTCTGTTGTGCTGCCACTGCCTTCCTGCCTGCCCAGTGTGGTCAAATTGTTGCCTCTGCACTCTCCTACCTGCCTTCAATTTTCAGAGTCCGAGCCCCTGGCCTCTGCCTCTCAACAGTATCCCAATGAACAACTAGATTGCTAACATTCTATATTTATTACAAAAGTGTGGAACGCCTGACGTCATCTTGATGTAATCAAAACTGTAATACCTAGAGTATTTCCTTTAGAAATTACATATAAGAGAGGGTCTTATTTGCATCAAAATTATGGTTAGTGCTCTAAAAAACTAAAATGAGGACATATTTTCTGAGTTTTCAAATAGTGACAAAGAACTTTTAAATTATTTGTAATCTTTATGTTTTTTTATCCAGTTGACCACTTGATTAAATGTTGCACCTAGGGGTGAGGATGTGCTGTTACTTCCAGAGCTGCAGACTTTGCAACTGGGGAACCAGGTTGGAGTTTCTGCTTCAGCTCAACATTCTGTGATTCTGGTCAAATCACTTAATCTCCCCATGTCTACAACCAGAATGAATTTGATCTTGTGTGATGTAACCAATGCTCATGTAAAGCACTCCAATACCTGACAAGTCTGCACTATATAAAACTGCAAATACACAAAAAATAAGTGTTTTGCACACTTCTGTCATTGGGCTACATGTGGGCTACATCTGGGTGATATTTGTGCTGCATTTGGGCTCTTTTGTCTCTGGTGGCCATCTTGGGAGATTTATTTGTTATGAAGTTTCCTAATTTCCTCATTTACTGCAGTCTCCTCAGTAGGAAATGCTTTCAGTTTTTTACTCAAGAAGGTATTCAGATATGTCACACATTTGCCATAAACTCTGAATGTTAGCACTCCAGTTGCTCATTAGATCACTGTAGTAAAGCTACTGCTCACCACTGAAGTCTGCTGCTGGTATTAAAAGTGCATGTTTCACTCTGCATGTCAGAATTTGTTTATGAAATAGAAGAGGATTTGAGAAGTCAAAATGTGCCCTAATTTTTCTTTCTGCACCACTAATCATAATTGCTGTGGCAAAATGAACCCCCTCATTTTGTTCCTTTGTAAATTAAATGTTTTAACTGTTACCACTTTATTCCAATCAAGATGGCTTCAGGTGTGCCATACTTTTGTCATAAGTAAGACTGTTAGCGCTCTAGTTGTTCGTTAGAACACTCTGGGACATTCTGTCATGGGCTGTACTTGGGCTACATCTCGGTGATATTTGGGCTACATTTGGGCTCTTTTGTCTCTGGTGGCCATCTTGGGAGATTTATTTGTTATGAAGTTTACAAATTTCCTCATTTACTGCAGTCTCCTCAGTAGGAAATACTTTCAGTTTTTTAGTTTGGTTCCATCAAGAAGGCATTCAGATGTGTCACACATTTGCCATAAATTCTGAATGTTAGCACTCTAGTTGCTTATTAGATCACTGTAGTAAAGCTACTGCTCACCAGGGAAGTCTGCTGCTGGTATTGAAAGTGCATGTTTCAGTCTGCATGTCAGAATGTTTTAATGAAATAGAAGAGGATTTGAGAAGTCACTCAAAATGTGCCCTAACTTTTTTTTCTGCAGCACTAATCATACTTTCTATGGCAAAATGAACCCCCTCATTTTGTTCCTTTTTAAATTAAATGTTTTAAGAGTTACCACTTTATTCCAACCAAGATGGCTTCTGGTGTGCAATACTTTTGTCATAAGTAGGACTGTTAGCGCTCTAGTTGTTCTTTAGAACACTCTGGGAAGCTGCAGTAGAACACAAAGGAATCAACTGACAGTCTCTGCCCTTGTTGGATGTACATGTTTTACTGAAAATGTCAGACTTCATTCTCCCATGACTGAGAAAGATAATGTGAATTTACAGAAAATATGCTCTCAGTTTAGCTTATTGATCACCTTCCAAACCTCTGTGGGAAAAGCATGAGAAAATAGTTTTCTCTCAAACATGATTCATGATATCACAGCAGAAGGCTTTTTCACATGGTAAAATCACCTTAGAACACACCACAATCCCTAAAATGAGTATGGTACCATCATCAAATGATTTATAATGTAACTAACGTCTTAAAATCTTCTATTAACTGCAAGGCTTTTTAACGAGGTGCTATCATGTATATTGGTCCCAAGATGGCTGCCAACACTTCTTGGATGAAGTGCTGACAGCCAATCAGATCTCACGATGAGATGTGTGGTTAGGCTCCGCCCAGATATATATATGATTTTACTTTTGATTCTCTCAGGAACTACTGAACGGATTGACACCAGATATGCAAAAGGCACATCCTTGACCTGAGGACTACCTCTTTGCCAAATTTAAAGTAATTCTGTTCAGCCGTTTGGGCTGTACCTTGGACTAAAGGTCCCTATGGAAAATGGCATGGGAAAAACGCGTTTTGGGACCCCCCTTTTTTCTCAGCCCCCACTCGACGAATCCCCCCGAGACTTTCAGGGTACAAGCGGAGCGGAGCGCCCCACCTATTTTGAAAATTTCGCGAGGATTCGTCAATCGGCGCCAAAGTTATTCCAAATAGAATGTTGCGGATTTCCTATGGAAACACGGTCCTAACTATAACTATCTACTGGCGACCGCCAGGAGATAATATATATATATATATAGATATATATTCACTGAAAAAACCATAGGTTTCAGGGCTGTTATAGTTAGCTGGACATTTCACTCATACAAAACCATTGAAATTGCTCTGTTATAGTTAGTTCTGCTAACTATAACTTGCGCGTCCGCAATCCACTGCTGATGATGTCACATATTTCATCATTCATGACATGGTCAGTGACATCACTGATGACATCACTGATGACATCTCACACGACATCACTGATGACATCACTGATGACATCATCCACGTGACAATCAGATACAGCTCATCCTACACTAGTATAACCTTTCATCACTCACTGTAAGATACAGAGTACCATATTTGAGTCCATTGTCCCACCAATACAAGTTTCTAAAAACCCACTCAGTGACTCCTAAATCTACACACACATCTAATCACTTACCTATAGATTCACTCATACATGCTGTCAATGATCAATAGAACACTATCAAATATACTTATACATCTATGTCGACATTACACACCAGCACACATCCTATTCACTTATGCAGTCATCCTACTCACTTATGCAAACAATGGATCATACTTACATTTAGTCAGCTACACACTTATACAAACACCACTTCATTTATTCATATAGATAGCAACTCATACTTATTGTGTTATAAAATCACTATTATGTATACTTTTTTATATACAACAACTGTCACATACACTGCCTTTTATTTTTCTAGTTTGTTGGACATGTACCATTGAGAGAGTTATTTGCTCATCACCACACCCGTAAAGATATTCAATCACCCAAACAACTGTTACAAATGCAGTCTTAACCTCATATACCTACTGAATCAACTATTCACACATCTTTGGGAATTGAAGGTGTGAAAGACAAGTGTGTAGGTGGTTAGAAGACTGCATGCATAGTGGATAGGCATGCGAAGCAGTCCATGTGCTAAGGCCTGGCTCACAGCATGAGTACTTGGGTACTGACTGAATGATTAGAGTACTGCAAGAAGAGTTCCTGGGTGAATTTATAAGTGTTTGGGTTTTGGCGCAGTGAATGGATTAGTACATGGTGCTGAATGGGTCACTAGAAGAGTGCAAGGGGAATGACAGGGTGTTTGCTGCAAGTGTATGGATACTGACTACAGAATTGAAGGTGTGGAAGACAAGTGTGCAGGTGGTTACAGGACTGCATGCATAGTGGATAGGCGTTTGAAGCAGTCCATATGCTAAGGCCTGGCTCAGTGCATGAGTACTTGGGTACTGACAGACTGATTAGAGTACTGCAAGGAGAGTGCCTGGGTGAATTTATAAGTGTTTGGGTTTTGGCACAGTGAATTGATTAGTACATTGTGCTGAATGAATCACTAGAGGAGTGCAAGGGGAGTGACAGGGTGTTTGCTGGAAGTGTATAGATACTGGCTGGGGGTTTGGAGGTGTGAAAGACAAGTGTGTAGGTGGTTAGAGAAATGCATGCATAGTGGATATGGGTTTGAAGCAGTCCATGTGCTAAGGCCTGCTCAGTGGATGAGTACTTGGGTACTGACTGAATGATTAGAGTACTGCAAGGAGAGTGCCTGGGTACATTTATAAGTGTTTGGGTTTTGGCACAGTGAATGGATTAGTACATGGTGCTGAATGGGTCACTAGAGGAGTGCAAGGGGAGTGACAGAGTGTTTGCTGGAAGTGTATGGATACTGACTGGGGAATTGAAGGTGTGAAAGACAAGTGTGTAGGTGGTTAGAGGACGGCATGCATAGTGGATAGGCATTTGAAGCAGTCCATGTGCTAAGCCCTGGCTCACTTCATGAATACTTGGGTACTGACTGAATGATGAGAGTACTGCAAGGAGAGTGCCTGGGTGAATTTATAAGTGGTTGGGTTTTGGCGCAGTGAATGAATTAGTACATGGTGCTGAATGCGTCACTAGAGGAGTGCAAGGGGAGTGACAGAGTGTTTGCTGGAAGTGTATGGATACTGACTGGGGAATTGAAGGTGTGAAAGACAAGTGTGAAGGTGGTTAGAGAACTGCATGCATAGTGGATAGGGGTTTATAAGCAGTCCATGTGCGAAGGGCTGGGTCACTGCATGAATACTTGGGTACTGACTGAATAATTAGAGTACTGCAAGGAGAGTGCCTGGGTGAATTTATAAGTGTTTAGGTTTTGGTGCACTGAATGGATTAGTACATGGTGCTGAATGCGTCACTAGAGGAGTGCAAGGGGAGTGACAGGGTGTTTGCTGGAAGTGTATGGATACTGACTGGGGAATTGAAGGTGTGAAAGACAAGTGTGTAGGTGGTTAGAGGACTGCATGCATAGTAGTAAGGCATTTGAAGCAGTCCATGTGCTAAGGCCTGGCTCACAGCATGAATACTTGGGTGCTGACTGAATGATTAGAGTACTGCAAGGAGAGTGCCTGGGTGAATTTATAAGTGGTTGGGTTTTTGCGCAGTGAATGGATTAGTACATGATGCTGAATAGATCACAAGAGGAGTGCAAGGGGAGTGACAGGGTGTTTGCTGGAAGTGTATGGATACTTACTGGGGATTTGAAGGTGTGAAAGACACATGTGTAGGTGGTTATAGGACTGCATGCGTAGTGGATAAGGGTTTGAAGCAGCCCATGTGCTAAGACCTGGCTCAGTGCATGAGTACCTGGGTACTGACTGAATGATTAGAGTACTGCAAGGATAGTGCCTGGGTGAGTTGATAAGTCTTTGGGTTTTGACACAATGAATGGATTAGTACATGGTGCTGAATGGGTCACTAGAGGAGTGCAAGGGGAGTGACAGGGTGTTTGTTGGTAGTGTATGGATACTGACTGGGGAATTGAAGGTATGAAAGACAAGTGTGTAGGTGGTTAGAGGACTGCATGCATAGTGGATAGGGGTTTGAAGCAGTCCATGTGCTACGGCCTGGCTCACTGCATGAATACTTGGACACTGACTGAATTATTAGAGTACTGCAAGGAGAGTGCCTGGGTGAATTTATAAGTGTTTAGGTTTTGGCACACTGAATGGATTAGTACATGGTGCTGAATGGGTCACTAGAGGAGTGCAAGGGGAGTGACAGGATGTTTGCTGGAAGTGTATCGATACTGACTGGGGAATTGAAGGTGTGAAAGACAAGTGTGTAGGTGGTTAGAGGACTGCATGCATAGTGGATAGGCATTTGAAGCAGTCCATGTGCTAATGCCTGGCTCAGTGCATGAGTACTTGGGTACTGACTGAATGATTAGAGTACTGCAAGAAGAGTGAATGGGTGAATTTATAAGTGTTTGGGTTTTGGCGCAGTGCATGGATTATTACATGGTACTGAATGGGTCACTACAGGAGTGCAAGGGGAGAGACAGGGTGTTTGCTGGAAGTGTATGGATACTGACTGGGGAATTGAAGGTGTGAAAGACAAGTGTGTAGGGGGTTAGAGGATTGCATGAATAGTAGATATGGGTTTGAAGCAGCCCATGTGCTAAGGCCTGGCTTACTGCATGAATACTTGGGTACTGACTGAATGATTAGAGTACTGCAAGGAGAGAGCCTGGGTGAATTTATAAGTGTTTGGGTTTTGGTGCAGTATATGGATTAGTACATGATGCTGAAAGGGTCACTAGAGGAGTGCAAGGGGAGTGACAGGGTGTTTGCTGGAAGTGTATGAATACTGACTGGGGCATTGAAGGTGTGAAAGACAAGTGTGTAGGTGGTCAGAGGACTGCATGCATAGTGGATAGGCGTTTGAAGCAGTCAAGGTGCTAAGGCCTGGCTCAGTGCATGAATACTTGGGTACTGACTGAATGATTGGAGTACTGGAAGGAGAGTGCCTTGGTGAATTTATAAGTGTTTGGGTTTTGGCGCAGAGAATGGATTAGTACATGGTGCTGAATGGGTCACTAGAGGAGTGCAAGGGGAGTGACAGGGTGTTTGCTAGAAGTGTATGGATACTGACTGGGTAATTGAAGGTGTGAAAGACAAGTGTGTAGGTGGTTAGAGGACTTCATGCATAGTGGATAGGCGTTTGAAGCAGTCCATGTGCTAAGGCCTGGCTCAGTGCATGAGTACTTGTGTACTGACTGAATGATTAAAGTACTGCAAGGAGGGTGCCTGGGTGAATTTATAAGTGGTTGAGTTTTGATGCAGTTAATGGATTAGTACATGGTGCTGAATGGGTCACTGGAGGAGTGCAAGGGGAGTGAGTGGGTGTTTGCTGGAGTGTACTTATACTGACTGGAGAATTGAAGGTGCGAAAAACAAGTGTGTAGGTGGTTAGAGGACTGCATGCATAGTGGATAGGCATTTGAAGCAGTCAATGTGCTAAGGCCTGTCTCGCTGCATGAGTACTTGGGTACTGACTGAATGATTAGAGTACTGCAAGGAGAGTGCCTGGGTAAATTTATAAGTGTTTGGGTTTTGGTGCAGTGAATGGATTAGTACATGGTAGTGAATGGGTCACTAGAGGAGTGTAAAGGGATTGACAGGGTGATTGCATGAGTGCATGGATACTGACAAGGGAATTGAAGGTGTGAAAGACAAGTGTGTAGGTGGTTAGAGGACTGCATGCATAGTGGATTGGGGTTTGAAGCAGTCCATTTGCTAAGGCCTGGCTCGCTGCATGAGTACTTGGATACTAACTAAATGATTAGAGTACTGCAAGAAGAGTGCATGGGTGAATTTAAAAGTGTTTAGTTTTTTGCGATGTGAATGGATTAGTACATGGGGCTGAATGGGTCACTTGAGGAGTGCAAGGGGAGTGACAGGTTCCTTGCTGGAGTGTATATAAACTGACTGGGGAATTGAAGGTGCGAAAGAAAAGTGTGTAGTTGGTTAGAGGACTGCATTCATAGTGGATAGGCTTTTGAAGCAGTCCATGTGCTAAGGCCTGGCTCTCTGCATGAGTACCTGGATGCTGACTGAATGATTAGACTACTGCAAGGAGAGTGACTGGGTGAATTTATAAGTGTTTGGGGTTTGGCACAGTGAATGGATTAGTATATGGTGTTGAATGGGTCACTAGACGAGTGCAAGAGGAGTGACAGGGTGTTTGCTGGAAGTATATGGATACTGACTGGGGAATTGAAGGTGTGAAAGACAAGTGTGTAGGTGGTTAGAGGACTGCATGCATAGTGAATAGGCGTTTGAAGCAGTTCTTGTGCTAAGGCCTGGCTCTGTGTATGAGTACTTGTGTACTGACTGAATAATTAGAGTACTGCAAGGAGAGTGCCTGGGTGAATTTATAAAAGGTTGGGTTTTGGCGCAGTGAATGGATTAGTACATGGTACTGAATGGGTCACTGGAGGAGTGCAATGGGACTGACAGGGTGTTTGCTGGAGTGTATGGATACTGACTAGTAAATTGAAGGTGTGAAAGTCAAGTATGTCGGTGGTTAGAGGTCTGCATGCGTAGTGGATAGGTGTTTGAAGCACTCCATGTGCTAAGGCCTGCTCAGTGCATGAGTACTTGGGTACTGACTGAATGATTAGAGAACTGCAAGGAGAGTGCCTGGGTGAATTTATAAGTGTTTGGGTTTTGACGCAGTGAAAAGATTAGTACATTGTACTGAATGGGTCACTAGGTGAGTGCAAGGGGAGTGACAGGTTGTTTGCTGGAGTGTATGGATACTGACTACGGAATTGAAGGTGTGAAAGACAAGTGTGTAGGTGGTTAGAGGACAGCATGCATAGTGGATAGGCGTTTGAAGCAGTCCATGTGCTAAGGCCTGGCTCGGTGCATGAGTACTTGGATACTGACTGAATGATTAGAGTACTACAAGGAGAGTGCCTGGATACATTTATAAGTGTTTGGGTTTTGGCGCAGTGAATGGATTAGTTCATGGTGCTGAATGGGTCACTGGAGGAGTGAAAGGGGAGTGACAGGGTGCTTGCTGGAGGGTACGGATACTGACTCGGGAAATAAAGGTGTGAAAGACAAGTGTGTAGGTGGTTTGAAGACTACATGCATAGTGGATAGGCATTTGAAGCAGCTAATGTGCTAAGGCATTGGTCACTGGATGAGTACTTGGGTACTGACTAAATGATTAGAGTACTACAAGGAGAGTGCCTGGGTGAATTTATAAGTGTTTGAGTTTTGGCGCAGTGAATGGACTAGTACATGGTCCTGAATGGGTCACTGGAGGAGTGCAAGGGGAGTGACAGGGTGTTTGCTGGAGTGTATGTATACTGACTGGGGAATTAAAGGTGTGAAAGACAAGTGTGTAGGTGGTTAAAGGACTGCATGCATAGTGGATAGTGGTTTGAAGCACTCAATGTGCTAAGGCCTTGCTCACTGCATGGATACTTGGGTACTGACTGAATGATTTGAGTACTGCAAGGAGAATGCCTGGGTGAATTTATAAGTGTGTGGATTTTGGCGCAGTGAATGGATTAGTACATGATGCTGAATGGGTTACTAGAAGAGTGCAAGGGGAGTGACAGGGTGTGTGCTGGAAGTGTATGAATACTGACTGGGGAATTGAAGTTGTGAAAGACAAGTGTGTATGTGGTTATAGGACTGCATGCATAGTGGATTGGCATTTGAAGCAGTCCATGTGCTAAGGCCTGGCTCGCTGCATGAGTACTTGGGTACTGACTGAATGATTAGAGTACTGCAAGGAGAGTGCCTGGTTGAATTTACAGGTGTGTGGGTTTTGGCACAGTGAATGGATTAGTACATGGTGCTGAATGGGTCACTGGAGGAGTGCAAGGGGAGTGACAGGGTGTTTGCTGGAGTGTATGGACACTGACTGGGGAATTGAAGGTGTGAAAGACAAGTGTGTAGGTGGTTAAAGGACTGCATGCATAGTGGATAGGGGTTTGAAGCACTCAATGTGCTAAGGCCTTGCTCACTGCATGGATACTTGGGAACTGACTGAATGATTTGAGTACTGCAAGGAGAGTGACTGGTTGAATTTATAAGTGTGTGGGTTTTGGCGCAGTGAATGGATTAGTACATGGTGCTGAATGGGTCACTGGAGGAGTGCAAGGGGAGTGACAGGGTGCTTGCTGGAGTGTATGGATACTGACTGGGGAAATGAAGGTGTGAAAGACAAGTGTGTAGGTGGTTTGAAGACTACATGCATAGTGGATAGGCATTTGAAGCAGCTAATGTGCTAAGGCATTGGTCACTGGATGAGTACTTGGGTACTGACTAAATGATTAGAGTACTACAAGGAGAGTGCCTGGGTGAATTTATAAGTGTTTGAGTTTTGGCGCAGTGAATGGACTAGTACATGGTCCTGAATGGGTCACTGGAGGAGTGCAAGGGGAGTGACAGGGTGTTTGCTGGAGTGTATGTATACTGACTGGGGAATTAAAGGTGTGAAAGACAAGTGTGTAGGTGGTTAAAGGACTGCATGCATAGTGGATAGTGGTTTGAAGCACTCAATGTGCTAAGGCCTTGCTCACTGCATGGATACTTGGGTACTGACTGAATGATTTGAGTACTGCAAGGAGAATGCCTGGGTGAATTTATAAGTGTGTGGATTTTGGCGCAGTGAATGGATTAGTACATGATGCTGAATGGGTTACTAGAAGAGTGCAAGGGGAGTGACAGGGTGTGTGCTGGAAGTGTATGAATACTGACTGGGGAATTGAAGTTGTGAAAGACAAGTGTGTATGTGGTTATAGGACTGCATGCATAGTGGATTGGCATTTGAAGCAGTCCATGTGCTAAGGCCTGGCTCGCTGCATGAGTACTTGGGTACTGACTGAATGATTAGAGTACTGCAAGGAGAGTGCCTGGTTGAATTTACAGGTGTGTGGGTTTTGGCACAGTGAATGGATTAGTACATGGTGCTGAATGGGTCACTGGAGGAGTGCAAGGGGAGTGACAGGGTGTTTGCTGGAGTGTATGGACACTGACTGGGGAATTGAAGGTGTGAAAGACAAGTGTGTAGGTGGTTAAAGGACTGCATGCATAGTGGATAGGGGTTTGAAGCACTCAATGTGCTAAGGCCTTGCTCACTGCATGGATACTTGGGAACTGACTGAATGATTTGAGTACTGCAAGGAGAGTGACTGGTTGAATTTATAAGTGTGTGGGTTTTGGCGCAGTGAATGGATTAGTACATGGTGCTGAATGGGTCACTGGAGGAGTGCAAGGGGAGTGACAGGGTGTTTGCTGGAAGTATATGGATACTGACTGGGGAATTGAAGGTGTGAAAGACAAGTGTGTAGGTGGTTAGAGGACTGCATGCATAGTGAATAGGCGTTTGAAGCAGTTCTTGTGCTAAGGCCTAGCTCTGTGTATGAGTACTTGTGTACTGACTGAATAATTAGAGTACTGCAAGGAGAGTGCCTGGGTGAATTTATAAAAGGTTGGGTTTTGGCGCAGTGAATGGATTAGTACATGGTACTGAATGGGTCACTGGAGGAGTGCAAGGGGACTGACAGGGTGTTTGCTGGAGTGTATGGATACTGACTAGTAAATTGAAGGTGTGAAAGTCAAGTATGTCGGTGGTTAGAGGTCTGCATGCGTAGTGGATAGGTGTTTGAAGCACTCCATGTGCTAAGGCCTGCTCAGTGCATGAGTACTTGGGTACTGACTGAATGATTAGAGAACTGCAAGGAGAGTGCCTGGGTGAATTTATAAGTGTTTGGGTTTTGACGCAGTGAAAAGATTAGTACATTGTACTGAATGGGTCACTAGGTGAGTGCAAGAGGAGTGACAGGTTGTTTGCTGGAGTGTATGGATACTGACTACGGAATTGAAGGTGTGAAAGACAAGTGTGTAGGTGGTTAGAGGACAGCATGCATAGTGGATAGGCGTTTGAAGCAGTCCATGTGCTAAGGCCTGGCTCGGTGCATGAGTACTTGGATACTGACTGAATGATTAGAGTACTACAAGGAGAGTGCCTGGATACATTTATAAGTGTTTGGGTTTTGGCGCAGTGAATGGATTAGTTCATGGTGCTGAATGGGTCACTGGAGGAGTGAAAGGGGAGTGACAGGGTGCTTGCTGGAGGGTACGGATACTGACTCGGGAAATAAAGGTGTGAAAGACAAGTGTGTAGGTGGTTTGAAGACTACATGCATAGTGGATAGGCATTTGAAGCAGCTAATGTGCTAAGGCATTGGTCACTGGATGAGTACTTGGGTACTGACTAAATGATTAGAGTACTACAAGGAGAGTGCCTGGGTGAATTTATAAGTGTTTGAGTTTTGGCGCAGTGAATGGACTAGTACATGGTCCTGAATGGGTCACTGGAGGAGTGCAAGGGGAGTGACAGGGTGTTTGCTGGAGTGTATGTATACTGACTGGGGAATAAAAGGTGTGAAAGACAAGTGTGTAGGTGGTTAAAGGACTGCATGCATAGTGGATAGTGGTTTGAAGCACTCAATGTGCTAAGGCCTTGCTCACTGCATGGATACTTGGGTACTGACTGAATGATTTGAGTACTGCAAGGAGAATGCCTGGGTGAATTTATAAGTGTGTGGATTTTGGCGCAGTGAATGGATTAGTACATGATGCTGAATGGGTTACTAGAAGAGTGCAAGGGGAGTGACAGGGTGTGTGCTGGAAGTGTATGAATACTGACTGGGGAATTGAAGTTGTGAAAGACAAGTGTGTATGTGGTTATAGGACTGCATGCATAGTGGATTGGCATTTGAAGCAGTCCATGTGCTAAGGCCTGGCTCGCTGCATGAGTACTTGGGTACTGACTGAATGATTAGAGTACTGCAAGGAGAGTGCCTGGTTGAATTTACAGGTGTGTGGGTTTTGGCACAGTGAATGGATTAGTACATGGTGCTGAATGGGTCACTGGAGGAGTGCAAGGGGAGTGACAGGGTGTTTGCTGGAGTGTATGGACACTGACTGGGGAATTGAAGGTGTGAAAGACAAGTGTGTAGGTGGTTAAAGGACTGCATGCATAGTGGATAGGGGTTTGAAGCACTCAATGTGCTAAGGCCTTGCTCACTGCATGGATACTTGGGAACTGACTGAATGATTTGAGTACTGCAAGGAGAGTGACTGGTTGAATTTATAAGTGTGTGGGTTTTGGCGCAGTGAATGGATTAGTACATGGTGCTGAATGGGTCACTGGAGGAGTGCAAGGGGAGTGACAGGGTGCTTGCTGGAGTGTATGGATACTGACTGGGGAAATAAAGGTGTGAAAGACAAGTGTGTAGGTGGTTAGAGGACTACATGCATAGTAGATAGGCATTTGAAGCAGTCCATGTGCTAAGGCATTGGTCACTGGATCAGTACTTGGATACTGACTGAATGATTAGAGTACTACAAGGAGAGTGCCTGGATAAATGTATAAGTGTTTGGGTTTTGGCGCAGTGAATGGATTAGTTCATGGTGCTGAATTGGTCACTGGAGGAGTGCAAGGGGAGTGACAGGGTGCTTGCTGGAGTGTATGGATACTGACTCGGGAAATGAAGGTGTGAAAGACAAGTCTGTAGGTGGTTTGAAGAATACATGCATAGTGCTTAGGCGTTTGAAGCAGTCCATGTGCTCAGGCATTGGTCACTGGATGAGTACTTGGGTACTGACTAAATGATTAGATTACTGCAAGGAGAGTGCCTGGGTGAATTTAGAAGTGGTTGGGTTTTGGCGCAGTGAATGGATTAGTACATGGTGCTGAATGGGTCATTGGAGGAGTTCAAGGGGAGTGACAGGGTGTTTGCTGGAGTATATGTATACTGACTGGGGAATTGAAGGTGTGAAAGACAAGTGTGTAGGTGGCTAGAGGACTGCATGCATAGTGGATAGGGGTTTGAAGCAGTCCATGTGATAAGGCATATCTCGCTGCATGAGTACTTGGGTACTGACTGAATGATTAGAGTACTGCAAGGAGAGTGCCTGGGTGAATTTATAAGTATTTGGGTTTTGGCTCAGTGAAAGGATTAGTACATGGTACTGAATGGGTCACTTGAGGAATGCAAAGGGAGTCACAGGGTGTTTGCTGGAGTGTATGGATACTGACTAGGGAATTGAAGGTGTGAAAGACATGTGTGTAGGTGGTTAGAGGACTGCATGCGTAGTGGATAGGGATTGAAGCAGTCCATGTGATAAGGCCTGTCTCGCTATATGAGTACTTGGGAACTGACTGAATGATTAGAGTACTGCAAGGAGAGTGACTGGTTGAATTTATAAGTGTTTGTGTTTTGGTGCAGTGAATGGATTAGTACATGGTTCTGAATGGGTCACTGATACTGACTGGGGAATTGAAGGTGTGAAAGACAAGTGTGTAGGTGGTTAGAGGACTGCATGCATTGTGAATAGGCATTTGAAGCAGTCCATGTTCTAAGACATTGGTCACTGGATGAGTATTTGGGTACTGACTAAATGATTAGAGTACTACATGGAGAGTGCCTGGGTGGATTTATAAGTGGTTGGGTTTTTACACAGTGAATGGATTAGTACATGGTGCTGAATGGGTCACTAGAGGAGTGCAAGGGGAGTGACAGGGTGTGTGCTGGAAGTGTATGAATACTGACTTGGGAATTGACGTTGTGAAAGACAAGTGTGTAGGTGGTTAGAGGACTGCATGCATAGTGGATAGGTGTTTGAAGCAGTCCATGTGCTAAGGCCTGGCTCAGTGCATGAATACTTGGGTACTCACTTAATGATTAGAGTACAGTAAGGAGAGTGCCTGGGTGAATGTATAAGTGATTGGGTTTTGGCGCAGTGAATGGATTAGTCCATGATGCTGAATGGGTCACTAGAGGAGTGCAAGGGGAGTGACAGGGTGTTTGCTGGAAGAGTATGGATATGACTAGGGAATTGAAGTTGTGAAAGACAAGTGTTTAGGTGGTTAGAGGACTGCATGCGTGTTGGTGAGGGTGTTTGAGTAGTTTGCAGCGCATGGGCTGCGTCGCTAGGCGAGACCTAAAAAGCATTGCACCAAGATGGCTGCCAACACTTCCTAGATTGAAGTGTTGGCAGCCAATTAGAGCCACGCTCGTGCTTTTGTAGTTAGGTCACGCCCAGATATATAAAGATGTTTTCCTTTAATATCTCGAATACTACTGAACGGATTCACACCATTTAAAAAAAGGTCGATTTATGAACCAAGCACTTCCTTTTTGCCAAAATTGGTGTAGTTCCGTTCAGCAGTTTCAGCTGTAACCATGTCTAAAATTTCCTTTGGGAAATTGAGTTTTTTGACCGCTTTTTTTTTAATTTCTCAGGAACTACTGAACGGATTTACACCATTTAAATAAAGGTCTCTTTCTGAACCAAGGGCTAACTTTTTGCCAAATTTGGTGTAATTCCATTCAGCCGTTCGGGCTGTAGTTGTGTCTAAAATTTCCAATGGGAAATAACATGGAGAAAACACCTTTTGGGACCCTGTTTTTTCTCAGCCTCCACTAGGCGAATCACCCCGAAACTTTTAGGGTAGGAGCTGACTGGAGCGAGACCAAATATTGCGAAGATTCGTCAACCGGCACCAAAGTTATTGGGAAAAGAAAAAACGCTTTTCCTATGGAAACTAGGTCCTAACTATAACTATCTACTGGTCACCGCTAGTAAATAATATGTGTATATATATGTGTGTGTGTGTGTGTGTGTGTGTGTGTGTGTATATATATATATATTCACTGAAAAAAACAAAGGTTTCAGGGGTGTTATAGTTAGGAATTGGCATTTAAAAACCTTAGAAATTCACTAAAAAAACATAGGTTTCAGGGGCTGTTATAGTTAGCTCGCCATTTCTCTCGTACAAAACCCTAGAAATTCCCCTGTTATAGTTAGTTCAGCTAACTATAACTCGCGCCCCCGCAATGCACTGCTGATAACATCACATATTACATCACTCAGGACATGGTCAGTGACATCACTGATGACATCACTGATGACATCTCAAATGACATTACTGATGACATCACTGATGACATCCTCCAGTGAATGTGTGTTTTTCTATAAAGTTTAAATATGTTTTATATATTTATAGTGAAAGGCCTATGGAAGAATGAGTGGGTGTATACGTGTGTGAATGGGTGATTTTCTAGGTGCGTAACTGACTCTATAAGTGAGTCATTAAATGTATCTTACTGCAGACTAGTGACTAAACTGTGTGAATGTCTGTATGTGTCTGTGTGTTGGTGTATAAGTGGCTGCATGGTTTTGTGAATAGCTATATGAGTGTCTATATGGGTTATTGATTGGTTGTCTGAGTATCTGTATGGGTGCCTGAGTTTTTGTGTGGGTAGGGTGTGTGTGACTCTGTGCATAGATGTGTGAGTGGGTGATTCAGTGGGTGCATGGTTTTAAGAGTGCATATGTGATGGACTGTATGGTTGGGTGACTGTATGTAAGAGTGTGTTAGTGATTGAATGTATATCTCAGTTGTACATGTGTCAGTAACTACATATGTGAAACGCAGTGTATATGTGTATAAGAGTATATAACTATTTATATGTGAGAGTGTGTGAACTTGAGTGTGTTTAACTGTATAGGTGAGTAAATTGGACTGTAATTAATTATTTGCATGACTGACTAGGTGTGTCTGTACCTCAATGGATGATTGGTGGTGTGTGAGTGTCTATATAGGTGTATAAATGCATATGATTGTCCTGTACTGAGTGACTGTAAGTATGAGTGACTGTACAGGTGAGTGAGTGGAGGTGTATGTAGACCTAAGAGCCAATGAGTGGGTATGTAGTTATTGGTATTGGAGTATCTATAGTTTTCAAAATGGCCGTCTGAAATTTTGAGTCGGTGTATCAAAGGTTATATTAGGATGTGAGAAGATGCACTAATTTATCACATGGATGACGTCATCAGTGATGTCATCAGTGATGTCATTTGAGATGTCATCACTGATGTCATCAGTGATGTCACTGACCATGTCATGAGTGATGTAATATGTGATATCATCAGCAGTGCATTGCGGGGGCGTGAGTTATAGTTAGCTGAACTAACTATAACAGGTGAATTTCTAGGGTTTTGTATGAGGGAAATGTCCAGCTAACTATAACGCCCCTGAAACCTATGTTTTTTTTAGTGAATTTCTAAGGTTTTTAAATGCCAATTCCTAACTATAATGCCCCTGAAACCTTTGGTTTTTTCAGTGAATTTCAAAGGTTTTTTAAATCCCAATTCCCAACTATAACGTGCGTGAAACCTATGGTTTTTTCAGTGAATTTCAAAGGTTTTTGTAAATGCTAATTCCTATCTATATCTTATCTCTAAAGATATCATGTTTAATGATTTTCATTGGATTTCTATATTTTTCGAATATAGTGTGTCAATTTCATTAATTATGTTTTTTTGAAATTCTTTTTTATCACCATTTTTTAAATTATTTTTTTAATTAATTCTTTTAAAAATTAAAAAATAATATTTGTTTTTATTGGGTTTTTCAAACATATTTTTTTTTATATTTTTAAAAATATTTCTTTAACTATATGTTCAAAACTTTATTTTATATATTTGTTTCCCATGTTTTTGGATCCGTGCACCCTATGTGCACCGTTCTCCATCCCCACGCGTTAGCATCCGCACATGGTATGCGTTGGGTACGTGTTTAGTGCGCGATCGCAATGCGAGAGGTACATGACTCCCAGTCTATACGCGACTTGATCGATGTACGTAACGCGACGTTTACGCGCATCCGCGATGCGTTATCTGCATCTATGACGCAGCAGGTGCGCGGATCCCGCGAAATATTTCACATTTAAAAAAACATATATATATGTATTTCATGTGAATATTAATTGAAGACAAACTCTAAACTAGTCTTAAAACGAATATATTTTTACATCTAATCCTATAATTTTTTTTAATTCAATTTCGCGGATGCGCGCTGGGTGTGTGCTGCGTATGCGCAGGGTGCGCGGATCCCATGTGACCTGCAAAAAAAGAGATTTGATTGGTTCATTACACTTCCTCTTCTAACTATTGAAAGACCCCACACAATTCAATCATCCTTCTTTGACCTTCTTTGGAGGAGCATCTCTTTGCAGAGAAGAAGATTTTTTTAGACTAATTTTACACTTAGCTCTTACTTTTTTCAACTAAAAATGGCTTCAGGGCAGCAGGCATCACCTGCATCTCCTCAAACCTCTGAGGATGAATTTTTGCCGGAGGCACCACACAAAGAACGTTTTTCTTCAGTGGTGAGGACATTTTTTACTTTTCCCGAGGGGCAGAATAAGACCAATGCCACCTTGGTCACATGCAAGATTTGCAAAAGAGTGCTGTTGTGAGGGGATTCTAACAAGAAATACTTGTGCGGCACGGCTAGTATGATGAAGCACCTAAGGACCCTTCATCCAAACAATCTTGCACGAGAAGAGTGCAAACGGCTGAGAAACACTCCTGCTCCTGCGCCTTCCACCTCATCGCAGCCGAGCACTTCAAGAGTGCATCATTCGGCCCAAGATTTGGACATCTGTCCTCATTTTCAATTTTTAAAAGTGCTCTGCACTAAGTACAATGTGACTTTGTGCTACGGTGAGCAGTCGATCGATCTGATCTGCCGCCGGCAAGAAAGTCACATTTGCTAGTTTTTTTTTTAGTTTTTTTTATTGTTCCCTGAAGTTCATTGTTTGGTTCCTCCTGTTTTTTTTTGTTTTGTTTTTTGCAGAAAAAACCCAAAAAATTAAAAATTGTTCAGAAAACGCCCCAAAAAATAAAAAACAATAAAGAAGAAAAAAAAAGTTCTTGTAAGAACTAACTTTCCTGGTTTAAAAAAAGAGCTACATTTCTTTGTTAGTGTGTGAAAGTTTAGATGATTATATGTGTAGTATGTAATTGACTGAATGAATGCATTTGTAGCGTATGGTGAATGTATAAGTACAGAACTATGAGGAAGTGCTGCAGCATCACACAGTAACCTCTTTAACTGCAGTGTGCTGTAGTACTTCCGAAGCACAGGGATGCAACATATGTACATAAATATGTTGCAAATCTATGCTTCTCTCTGCACGGCTGCTTAAACTGCAGCCATGTGGTGACACAGGCACCCTTGCACCATAGTGCAAGGATATCTGTGTCATGTGCTGTTTGTTTTTGTGCAGGAAGACACACCTTCCTGCACAAAAACAATCAGTAAAGGCATTTATCTCTTTCAATGTATGCTGAGCATTTTAGCATGCATTGAAGATATAAAAATGTGGAGAAATTAAAACAATTCTCCTTGCTGTGCTTTCCTACACCAATTTTAGAATGGTGCAGCATTCACACACATATCGAGATTTATGATTTATGATAAATCTAGACATGTGTCTTGTTCTATGAGTATTCAGGGCAATTATGCACATCAACACTTATAGAACACCCTTTCAACGCAAACTGGTGTGCATAATGAGGTTGTATTTACATGGAGTTTAAAAAGTGCACAGAGTGCCTTTTCCTCTCTTTGTAAATATGAAAGAGTGTCTTGCGCAATAACTATGTTACAAAAAGTGAAATATTTCCGGTTTTAAAATTCCTTGCGAATGATAGAAGGTAAGCACAGAGTTTTGTCTGCAAAGATGTTCAAAGAAGAATGATTGAAATGACTGTGGTCCTTCAATAGCTACAATGGGAAATATTACGAACCCCTCAAATCTCTTTTTATGCAGGTCACATGTTATCTGATTATGGTCAGATTTCAAAACTACATAGGTATAAACAGAGTGTTTTTAGAAACGTGTTTCAACTTTGTAGCTTCTTGCAGACCTCCTCATTCTGCATATTGAGACTTAGTTAAACTTACCTTCACAGTAATAGGAATAAAAAATGGTATACTTTTTTCAGATTTTCATTGCAATCTAAATTCATATAAACTGCTTATTTTAAAATTTGGATCTTTGAAAGTAAAGGAAAAAAAATGTATAAAATGTAATAATAAATGTTTTTACAACACAGCATCATTTCCACAAAGTAATTTGTTTGCCTTTTTTTGCTGGTCTCAGAATATATTGAATTTCACTAAAAATAGTGATTTCAATTGTACTCATCACTTAACAGCGGGCAAAAAAAAAACAATCAGAAAGATTGTTAAAAAAACAACAACATGCTATTCTCAGCAAAATACCACAAGATACAAATCACAGATATATAAAATGCTTACGGCTAACACAATTTTATAAGTTTAACTTACAAAAACTGTAAATGTTGTCGCTTTAAAATATTCACCGAATCTAAGGATGAATTTTTGGAGGAGGCACCATGCCCACAACGTTTTTCTTCAGTGGTGTGGAAATTTTTTACTTTTCCCAAGGTGCAAACAAAGATCAATGCCACCTTGGTCACGTGCAAGATTTGCAAACGAGTTCTGTTGTGAGGGGATCCTGACAAGAAATACTCGTATGGCACGGCAAGTATGATAAAACACCTAAGGACCCTTCATCCTAACAATCTTGCATGAGAAGAGTGCAAACGGATGAGAAACACTCCTGCTCCTGCGCCTTTCTGAGTTTCTTTTCTTTTTCTTTTTTTTCTTACATGATTTCTCTATTTTCACGTTGAAAAACAGTATCTGTAAAAAAGAATCACAAATAAATGTATATTAATAACTTTCAAATGTATACTATTCCATTACTGTACAAACACATTTTATATAAAAACTAAGAAACTATAGCCCTGAACCACAAGTGTGACGATGGTTAAAACACTACATGCATAGTGCATACTACTTTGAAGTAGTATGCCAACTGACTGAATGATTACAGTACTGTAAGGAGACACACTGGGTGAGTAACAGGGTGTTTGCTAGAAGTGTATGAATACTGACTGGGGAATTGAAGGTGTGAAAGACAACTGTGTAGGTGGTTAGAGGCCTGCATGCATAGTGAATAGGCATTTGAAGCAGTCTATGTGCTAAGGCCTAGCTCACTGCATGAGTACTTGGGAACTGACGGAATGATTAGAGTACAGCAAGGAGAGTGCCTGGGTGAATTTATAAGTGGTAGGCTTTTGACACAGTGAATGGATTAGTACTTGGTACTGAATGGGTCACTAGAGGAGTGCAAAGGGAGTGACAGGATGTTTGCTGAACTGTATGGATACTGACTAGGGAATTGAAGGTGTGAAAGACAAGTGTATAGTATGTTAGAAGACTGCAGGCATACTGCATAGACATTTGAAGCAGTCTATGTGTTAATGTATGGTTCACAACATGAGTACTTGGAAACTGACTAAATCATCAGACTACTGCTAGGACAGTGCCTGGGTAAAACTTTTTAATATTCAGTTCTGGCACAGTGAAGAGAATAGTACATGGTACTGCACTTTAGTGTCAACCCCTGACTCATTTTATCAATGCATAAGCAAAGAATATCTTCTAAAGCTACTAAAACTTGACAACATGACCGGTTTTAAAACAGTTATCTGTTAGCAAATACACAATGTTACCAAATGCTTCTATCACAATCCTTACCCAAATGCACACAGGCCCATAGTTTGATTTTAGACAAGCAACACTATCCTAGGAGTTTACCAAAACTCATTCACTAGTCTAGAAGAGGTAAGGGTACTGCACACAATCTACATATTAAAGTGCAGCACATTAGTGTCAAAGCATGACTCATTTTATTAATGCATAAGCAAAGACTGGCTTCTAAATCTACTATAACTTGACAACATGACCGGTTTTAAAACAGTTATCTGTCAGCAAATAGACGATGTTACCAAATGCTTCTATCACAATCCTTACCCAAATGCACACAGACTCACAGTGTGATTTTAGACAAGCAACACTATCCTAGAAGTTTACCAAAACTCATTCACTAGTCTAGAAGAGGTAAGGGTACTGCACACAATCTACATATTTAAGTACAGCACATTAGTGTCAAAGCATGACTCATTTAATCAACGCATAAGCAAAGACTGGCTTCTAATGCTACTAAAACGTGACAACATGACAGGTTTTAAAAGAGTTATCTGCTAGAAAATACACAATGTTACCAAATGCTCCTCTCACAGAGTTTCCCAAATGCACACAGACTCACAGTGTGATTCTAGACAACAACCACTATACCTAGGAGTTTACCATAAATCATTCACTACTGTGGAAGTGGTAAGGGAACTGCACACAATCTACATATTTCAGGATTGCACTTTTGTGTCAAAGCCTAACTCATTTAATCAACGCATAAGCAAAGACTGGCTTCTAATGCTACTAAAACTTGACAACATGACAGGTTTTAAAAAAGTTATCTGTCAGAAAATACACGATGTTACCAAATGCTTCTCTCACAGTGGTTCCCAAATGCACACAGACTCACAGTGTGATTCTAGACAAGTACCACTATCCCTAGGAGTTTACCAAAACTCATTCACTACAGTGGAAGTGGTAAGGGAACTGCACACAATCTACATATTTCAGGACTGCACTTTTGTGTCAAAGCCTGACTCATTTAATCAAAGCATAAGCAAAAACTGCCTTCCAATGCTACTAAAATTTGACAAGACAGGTTTTAAAACAGTTATCTGTCAGTAAATACACAATGTTACCAAATACTTCTCTCACAGTGGTTCCCAAATGCACACAGATTCACAGTGTGATTCTAGACAAACAACACTTTCCCTTGCACTATACCAAAACACATTTCTTCATCTAGAAGGAGTACTACATTTTAGTATAGAAACATAACTCATTTCACAAATTCATAAACAATGACTAGTTTCTAATTCTACCAAAATAAGACAGCACAGTTATCTGTCTGCAAACACATGAAAAACACAAATGCTTATCACAAAATGGTTTCTACATGCACACACACTGTCAATAAATTTGTAGAGAAAAGAAGTACTCCCTACACTTTAGCAGGAGAAATACATTAGTCAGATTAAAATCAAAATAGTCTACATACATCCCCTCACAATTAAATAACTCACCTTTCAAGTTGTTTTGTAGATTAAGAAGTATATCAGCCACACACCAGATATCAGTCACACACCAGATTTTCTTTTACAGAATCTCTGCACTGTGCACCTCTTACATCTACATGTAAACATCAAATCACAATCCTTCACACATAAATTCAAAAGCAAACACACATTTCTATTGGTTAAACATTTCAACACTTTCTAAATGAAATACATTTCAACCCTTCCCCCAATCTGCCTTCTGCCTGTTACCATAGAAACAGGTCATGGAACACTGCACTGAGCACACAGGTCACAAGTTCAGCACACAATGTTGCTAAACAAGACAGCAAGTGTGCTTGACTTTTCAACATATCAGCGTATCATATATAATGTTCCTTACAATCAGTTTTTGTTAACCAATAAGAATCATGCCTTTAAAAAACAGAAATATACACCCTACCTTTCAGTGTAGAAAGTTGTCATACAACCAATGATTTCTTGTCTATTTTCAATTTTTTTTCCCTTGGATCCGCGCACCCAACGCGAGAGGATCCGTGCACCAAACGCGATAGGATGCGCGCACCATGCGCGCATTTCGCCGTTTTTTTTATTTTAAAAAAGGGCGCCCCAGGGGGTCCTTCCGGGACCCCCTAAGTACCTCTAGAGGGTCAGAGTATGTCCACTCTGCCCCCTTTACATGTTTTACAGACTTATCCCCTTTGCTTCTTCAGCCTCGCTTCTACCGAGGAAGAAAATGGCCACCAACAGTTCCTAGTTTCGAATGTAGACAGACACTCGAAAGCCAATTAGCATTCAGCGCGCGATCAGGAGGGTGCGCGCTCGATTCGGGGAGGGTGCGCTTACGGTGCAGGTAGGGTCCGCGGATCTTCCCCGGCCATAGATATCACTAACTTTTTTACCCTAATATTGTCAGGAACTAATGAACAGATTCACACCATTTATGCAAAAGGCACGAGTCTGAACTGAGGACTACTTCTTTGCCAAATTTGATGTCATTCCGTTCAGCGGTTCGGGCTGTAGCTGCGACAACAGATCCTATGGATTCACTCACGGTTTTAAAGGGACACCGGGTCAGCCTGGAATAGTTACCGGAGTCTTATCAAATACATTGAAACTGTATATAGAATGTGAAGTGCTTCAAATATAACTTATGGCGGTTTCACATAATTTTTAACTTTGTGTTAGGGTAGAGTCACGTATTTGAAGTAAGAAGATTAAATTGCTGAATACCGAGCGAGGATTGTAACCTTTGTTTGTGGTTGATCATTTGGAGTAACTTGGGTTTGGTTATTAAGCACCGGGTGAGGAGTGCAAACCCCTGATTCAGCTACAGATTTGAGTGAAGTCTAGAGCAGTATGGTTTAATCTCCAGATTGTCATCTAAGGAGTTGAAACTGCATAAGTGGTGTGAAATGTCTCACATAGTGATATGGCGGTGTCACATAATCTTGACTTGACGCATATATCTCTCATTTCACAGAGAAGTGTCGAACACGAACACCTCTCTGGCAGGATTGTGACATCCCTCGTTCCCCGCATTGATCATAGACCCCCATATGGGCCGGAATTACAACCACATTTAAAGTAGGTCTGATTTATTTTGGTATCAAAAGACTTGCTTATTATCACACGGCTCGAGGTCTTTCTGATACTAGATTATTCTTATTTGTTTCTCTTTATATAAACAGAATTTTCTACAAATACGAAGAGAGGTAAATATTCAACCTCAGTACCTTGATGTTTATTGTTAGTCACCTTTGGTGAACTATGGTATGGCGTTTATTCCACACGACGGCATTAGTGTTACCATCATTTCACCAAATTAGAATTATCACAAAGTAATCACTTTCAACTCACAATCGGGCCGTCCTTTCTCTCCATTCGTTTGGTGCGTGATTCAAGACTATATGTCAGAAATTCCTTTGGTTCCTTCCGTTTGTCACTTTGGAATAAAACTGTCCAACACACAATTATTCACTTTCTTCAAATGTCTGCAACTCGAATAGCAAATGCTGTTTACTGTTGATGCTCAATCCCTGTAATGACCTTCACGGTATGAGTTGGTATTTATTGTATCGATACGACGAAACACGTGTTGGCTGTGAATGGCTGTAACCTTGATACTTCACCCGAACACTTCTTAATAAAGAAGACACGAAGAAGATTGTATTCCGTCCTATGATTTGCCTTTTATGTACTCATGTTCTCATGTATGAAATAGACGACGAGAACTATATTATCCACTTGTGCTGAGGATTCAGTAATAAGATCCTATGGGAAATTGCATGGGGAAAACGCGTTTTGGGACCCCCCTTTTTTCTCGGCCCCCACTTTACGAATCACCACGAAACATTCAGGGTAGGAGCGGAGCGGAGCTGGCTAAAAGTTTGGAAAATTTCACGAGGATTCATCAACCAGCACCAGACTTATTGGGAATAGAATGTGGTGGATATCCTATGGAAAATAGGTCCTAACTATAACTATCTACTGGCGACCGCCACTAGATATATATATATATGTGTGTGTGTGTATATATATATATTCACTGAAAAAAAACATAGGTTTCAGGGACGTTATAGTTAGAAATTAGCATTTAAAAAAACCTTAGAAATTCACTGAAATTATAGTTACATGGACATTTGACTCATATAAAACCAGAGAAATTCACCCGTTATAGTTGGTTGAGCTAACTATAACTTACGCACCCTCAATGCACTGGTGATGACGTCACATATTACATCACTCATGACATGGACAGTGACATCACTCATGACATCTCAAATGACATCACTCATGACATCACTGATGACATCATCCAGTGAATGTGTGTTTCTGTCAAGTTTAAATGTTATTACATATATATCTATGCCAAGGTCTGTTGAAGAATGAGTGGATGTAGAAGTGCCTGAGTGGATTATTTAGTAGATGCATGACTGACTGTATAAGTCCCTGATTGAACGTATGTTACTGAATGCATGGTTAGTGACTAAACTGTGTGAATGTCTATGTTAGTCTCTCAGTTGCTGTGGAAGCAGGTGCATGGGTTGGTGAGTAGCTACATCAGTGTCTATATGGGTTATTGATTGATTGTATGAGTATCTGTATGGGTGTCTGAGTGTCTATGTGGGTGGGTGGGGGGTGTCTAACTCTGTGCATACATGTCTGAATGGCTGAGTCACTGGTTGTATAGATTCAAAAGTGCATCTCGGAAGGGCTGTATGGGTATCTGACTGTGTGTACAGGTGTGTTGATTAGTGAATTGGTATCTCAGTTGTATATATGTGAGTAACTATATATGTTTTTAGACAGCATATGTGAGTGTTGGGGTATATAATTGACTATACGTGAGAGAGAGTGAATGCAAGATTGTCTACATACATGAATGTGTACTTGTATTAGTGATTGTATAAGAGAGTGTAGTGAAGGCAGCGATTTAGATACATACATTGCTATGTTAGCATAAGCGCGTTAGATGTTAGAAACGCCATCTTGACACTTTTTGCTGCTTTTGCACACAACACTACAGATACATGTTATTATTTGAAAACTGCTTGCTTGCTTTTTCTTCACATGGAAACTGTCTGTTGTTCACCTCTCTAGACGTGCACTGCAACCTTGGTCTGAACATTGTGTGCAATAACAGTCTGAGCCATCAAACAATGTATGTTTTTGAGTTCAGGTTGATCGGCCCACTCTCTAGCCATAACACACACACAGCTGCAAATACCTGAAAGTCGAGAGTGTTTAATATTGCAGTTTGCATGCATTAGACACACACTCTGGAGAAGAACTTTATCAGGCGCAGAGCAAAGCTGATCCTGTGATGTTATTCACCTAAGCTGATCTTTACGGTATGGTGTTCCCCATTCAAACCTAGAGACCTTCTATTAGTGTAATAATACTTGATTACTAGTGAAGGGAACGTGGCTGTATTCCACTGTCATTTATAATATGATTTCTCCCTTCATTTTCTATGGTATTGTAACAATGCTGATGGTTTTAATTTTAATCATTTGTCTGCTTATGTTAGCCAAAGTGCTGCATCTTAGGACACGTAGTTTATAAAATAAACTTTCTAAACTTTACCGTGTCTCTGATTACTCTTGTCGTGGACTGATATAAGAACAATTACGAACAGGTATTTCTGATTCCCACCTATCCTGAGAGTACTCTAAGTCGCTTGTTCTAGGTTGTCTATACATTGGGATCTCCGAGAAGATACGGATAACGAATGGGACACTGACGCTAGTCGGATTGGGGTTCTGGGTACGGAGGTGAGCTTTTGGTACACCACAATTCACTGAGGTCCTGGTTTCCTGCGCATAGTTCTGTGAATGAGCAGAATCCCTGCAACAAGAGTAAGTATGTGTTACTATCTGTATAAATAAGGGAGGTGGTGTGTGTATAAATAAGCCAGGTTGTGTGTATTTATCTGCATAAGTGAGTACACGGGTGTGTGATTGATTTTTGGCCTGACTGAGTAGATGTGTGAGTAACCCTATGGATCAGTAGCACTTTGTGAATGTACGTAGAGGTGTATGAATGCATATTATACTGATGTAATGATGAGTGACAGCATGTATGAGTGACTGTATGAGTGTATGTCTAGCTCACAATATATAGATAGGAAACAGTGGATGGGTATCTAGTATCTGGTATTGGTGTGTCTATGGATTTGAAAATGGTAGTCTGTATTTTAGAGTACGTGTATCAAATGTTATATTAAAGTGTGAGGAGATGTGTCAGAATATCATGTGGATGATGTCATCAGTGATGTCATTTGACATGTCATCAGTGATGAGTTATAGTTAGCTCAACTAACTATAACGGGCACATTTGTCTGGTTTTATATGAGTCAAATGTCCAAGTAACTATAACGTCTCTGAAACCTATGGTTTTTTCACTAAATTTCAAAGGTTTTTTTAAATGCTAATTTCGAACTATAACGTCCCTCAAACCTATGTTTTTTCAGTGAATTTCAAATGTTTTTTAAATGCTAATTTCTGACTATTACGTCCCTGAAACCTACGTTTTTTTCAGTGAATTTCTAAGGTTTTTTAAATGCAATTTTCTAACTACAAGTTCTGTTAAACCTATGCTTTTTTCAGTGAATTTCAAAGGTGTTTTTAAATATCGAACTATTATTCTGCTATTTGTCATTAGTACTAAGGGTGGGCGTAGTTCGCGAAGTAGCACTTCGCGAAGCTACGCAAAGTGAAGTTCGCACTACGCGAGCTACGCGTAGCACTTCGCGAACTGCGAAGTAACATGTTCGCACTGTGCAAGATGTTGTTTTCAATGATTGCACAGTGCGGACAAGCAACCGGCACTGTGCAATCATTGAAAATGGCATCTTGCACAGTGCGAGCTGTAGTTTTCTGCTGCTCGAGTAGATTTTTACTCGAGCTGCAGCTTTCTCAACGCGAACTGGTAGTTTCTCATCGCGAGCGGTCGCGAGCATACGCGACCCCTCGCAATGAGAAACCTGACCTTCTCGCGTTGGGAATCTCGCCGGGAGGTTTATTTTCCATGCTCGCGATCGCGAACAAGGAAAAAGTCTCGCCAGGATGTCATTTTGCTTGCTCGCGGTCGCCAACTTGACGTTGAGGACCGCGAGCAAGCAAAAAATGACCGCAGCACTACGCAACACTACGCTACGCGTGTTCGCACTGTGCTACGTGCAGTTCGCGTAGCGCGAAGTAGCGCGAACTTCGCAAACTACGCGAGCGTAGCGTAGTGCTTCGCCCAGGCCTAATTAGTACTGTTTTTTCTAACTTTTCAACTACATAAAATAAACTGCATAACTGCTATGTAATGTAATATATTTCACAAATTACAGTGAGTTTTTAAATAATACAAAATAATTTAACATTCAGAAAACTATTTGTCTCCCTTTTTTGCTGTCATCAGCTTCTACTTAACTTCACTATTCACAGTGATGTCAGTGTAGTTTCATCATAAACAGCAGGGAAAAAAAAACCAATCAACTAGATTGTTAAAAAAAACAAATCCCAAATTCGCGCAAATACAATACAAAATCAACACAAATAACACATCCAATACTATTTCCAATCTTCAAATCTTATCTTTACTTTGTAGTTTCTGTTCACATTTTCCCAATACGCCAAATAATGTATCAAAAATTTCGCTTTAAAATCATGCACTAGGAATTCCCTAAAGTATCTTTACACCTTCCAACTAGGCCGAATGATGTATCTAAAATCTTTGTTTCAGAAATATCAAGTATAAATTGGGTAATTCATAAGGCAATTTCGGTTTCATTCCCAAGTGTGTATCGATGCAGTGACTCCAGCCATTATTACACTTTAAATAAACTGTATAATGTCCACTTGTGGTAGTACTTACAGCATGGAAAACAATATCAACTGTTGCAAAAGTTCTTCCAGAAATAGATACTTGACTAGCAACAAAACCTTTAGTTTTGGTTTCCACTTTTCTTCCATTTGGTCTACAGCGTTGCAGCATTATAAACAAATATATTCCATATCGTTGTAGGCATATTGTAGATAGCTTTGTTGATTTACAACGAGAACTGATCATCTCGTGATCAGCTTCTTTTACTAATTTGGAAAATGGAACAGATTTGCAGTCAGGTATTGTGAAATATAGAAATCGCTCTCTGTCAACTATAGTGCTTGAAGTTACTGAGTCCAAATAAACTCTCAATCTGAATTCCTTCATCTTCTAGTACTCCAAGCATAACCATCAGAAATTCTTGGGCATTTTGTTGTATATTAGAACTGAACTTTAAAGATCCAGTACATGTATCCAGCAGTTGGCGAATACCAGAAACAGAATGAATCTTACTTCTATCAGTTCTGAATTCTTGAAATAAATTATAAAGTGCCGAACATAATCTTTTTTCCTGACTTTCCATAATTTCACCATAAACATCTTCAAGATAAAATATAACGTTTAGAATAACATTACCATAGCAGTTGACACCAGAAGCATTTTCTAATTGATCACTTTTTTGTATTTTCTGCTTCTTTACATCTTTTCTTTTCTCATGATTTTGTTTCTGCTTTTCAACCATAGTTGATTCTTCAACATGTTTGCATTTTGAACACACAACACGTTTCTCATAAATAGGATATTCACCTAAACTAAGAGCAAAAAGCCTTCTCAAACGATTATATTCTCTTACACAATTAACATCAGCACTAACCTTGTTCTCATCAAAATCAATTAAAAACAAACCAGACAATGTTCTAACTTGAGATAATGCAACATATACCATTCACTCTTTAAACACAGTTCTTCCTACATTTACCAAAGCATTATCTACACTTAAACCTTGAGATTTATGAATAGGCATTGCATATGCTAAACAGAAGGGAAACTGTTTTCTACGAACATACAAGTCTTTTGCAAGCAAAAAACATACAGCACAACACACGATCTGTTTTACCTATGTAATCTGATCAAATTTAACTTTCAAGAATTCAATTCCATTTCTATTTTGATATTTCACAAAATCAACAACTTTCCCCATTGCTCCATTCACTAAACATTCTTCCACATTCAGAATACGCCTCAAAATTACCCGACAGTTTAAACATACAACTACTTTTTTTCTAAGCAAGCAGTTTTTGATACAGACTTTTCTAAAGAATACAATTTAGTCTGCAGTTTTTCAGAAAGAAGAATTGTTATTCCTTGATGCTCGATTTTATCAATAGTTTCAATGTGAACTATTTCTTGATTTTCCCATTTCATAAGCTCTCTATTAAATGTATAACACTCTTCCACTGTAGGCATTAAGCAAGCTATAGACTTTTATTTTTCATTTTCTTGTACATTATTTCTACTGGTGTATTTTCATTTTTAAACAAGTTCTTTAGTAGAGGACTTTGAAAAGCTTGTTTACCATGTTTGCTTAGAACACCAATTCTTACATCTGTTAGAATATTTGCATAATCTTCATCTCTTGTTTGTCGCATATTCTGAGTGAGTTCTTTATATTAAAAATGTAACTACAGATTCACATTTCCAATACTTCCCAAAGATTTCTTAGTGTCTTCATGTAGAAGATTTTTAAACACTGGTTCTCCTTTTACAGGGGTTAGTTGTAGCATATTTCCAAATACAATTAAATGTTTTCCTCCAAAGAGAACGTTGCAATCTGTTTTTAATACCTGTTGCATTCTTAAGTGTACAAAAGCAAGCATTAAGTTTGAGACCATGCTCACCTCATCAATAATTAATAGTTTCATTTTCTTCAGCACTCTTGACACTTCATAAGAAGCTTCTCCAGACAACTTCTGATATTGTAATTTATTATCATGCTCAACTGGTAACATCAGTAATCTTTGCAAAGTAACTACTTTAACATTGTGTGCAGCTAATCCAGTTGGAGTTGTTACCACACAACATAAATGTGTAGTAAACCAGTCGTTTTTTTAAGATAACTGGTCAAAACTTTAATTAAAAAAACGTTTACCTGTCCCAGTTTGACCACTGATGTACATCAGAAGAGGTTTAAAAGATGAACACACACATTCTTTTTTTTCATGCAACAAACCATTGTTCTATCTGTTCTCTCACTTGTACATACATTTGCTTGTTCTTCTAAGTATTTCAAAATAATATTCTCCTTGTGTGCTTGTTGCATTGCAATTTCGACTTGATGCATAGCAATCGCTGCTTCATTTTCCAGTACATGGACCACTACTTTGACTATCTTGAGAACTTTCATTAGCTATTTCAGCTGTAATAGTCTTTTCCTGTTCAACTTCATCATTCACCATTTTTAAATATGTAGGGAAAATTGTACATGCAATGCTATCTTTGCATGCATTAAAAGAATCTTCGTAGCAGTCAAAGTCTCCAAGTAATTCACTTTAGCTGCGCCATGGTTTAAATCATTGGATAAGTGCTAAATAGTAAAATTCTCGCTTCTCTGGAGATTCACAACTGAGTTTCTTGTGGTTTATAAGATTACACTTTGCATGTTTTACTAAACAACCATGAGATCCAACTACTGCAT
This sequence comes from Triturus cristatus, assembly GCF_964204655.1. Taxonomy (NCBI): domain Eukaryota; kingdom Metazoa; phylum Chordata; class Amphibia; order Caudata; family Salamandridae; genus Triturus; species Triturus cristatus. The sequence goes on along the minus strand of NC_140588.1, from coordinate 1,127,268,434 downwards.
ATTTTCCTTCTTTTAAATTCTGTTTAACATTTCTTTTGAAGCTGTAATGTTAAAGGACTTCATACAGACATAGCTGTTCCAGATGTCGACTCCTTTTCGGATAGTATGTGTCCAACATATTAGTTTTAAGAACGTCTATATTGTCTGGTTCATTTGCTGCTAAGTATTCAATTTCTTCTAATGATTTCAACACTCTATTCCGTGAGCAGGCAAGACCTAAACTTACCCAAATGATTACTAGTGATTATGAATATAAACTCGAAGAGCACAAGCAGTCTGAACATTCATAGGATCCAATTTCTCGGTGGGAAAGCATTTTCAAAGTAAAGCTGTACAATTTTTACTAAGGCTTTTCTCTTGTTCAATTTCTTCCCACATTTGTTTCATCTCTGTTTTTTCTGATTTTGTTATGTACGATGTAACATAACGTGCAACAGCAATTGAGTTATCTTCAACATACTGGATGTCCATGTTCGCATTCCACATTTTTAAAATGACTGGATTGTAGTCATTGATATACTTTGACACTTCTGTTCTTTGTAAGTTGTAGGTATTCTTTGGAGATTTCCGAGTTATTGTGAGCCTTACAGAAGAAAAAATAATGTATTCTTCCTTTACAAATGACTGGACGTGGAAAACCAAACCGACATTTGGTGTAAAACTTTCCTTTAGACTTGTATTTGCTTCTGCAGTACTTTTCAGAACGGTGAGTTTGGAAACGTAAAACTTGCTGTTTCAACCTTCTATCTCCTTCTTCTCTTGGAATCTCACATGTCACATACTGTTCGATGAAAGACAATACTGTTTCATCAGAATCAGTTCCAAATTTAGATGAATCCTTGATCCATAGTAGCATGTGTATATGAGGTGCACCTCTTGCTTGGTACTCCTTTCTCCAAAAGAAATCGGTAACTTCTCCAAGAGGTGGATTCTTTGTATTGCAGATAAAAGACATCATAGCTTGAAACCTATGATTAAAATATCTGCACACATTTACAGGATCCAATGAACACAGTTCACCAGGAGTCTTTATTTCAACATTTTTTATATTGGATACCACTTCTCTTAGAAACTCAAGCAAATCTTCCCATGCATACTCTGCACAGCTAAGTGTGACAAACCATGTTGGTGTACCTAAGTTCAGAAACATACACTTGAGTTCTCCATGACGATGATACCAATACTCATTTGTTCCACGTTGACATGTCATCAAATTGATTAACTGTGCTTCTAGATTTCAATTTGTTTCTTGAATTTTCTCCACAAATTCTTTCGAAGAAAGAAGTGATTTATGAACTCCAGTTTTAAGTATGTGGTTCACTGTATACAACAGAGAAGACAGATCACTTTCAAACAAAAGGTGAAATGTGTATGGAATGCACTGTCGAAACCTGGGATCTTCAGAATATAATCTTGTTGACCGATATTCTGAAGCTGGAATCCATACAGGTCGGTCATCATATCGTATACCTTCTCCAGCAGGAAACAGCTGTGGAAAGCAACGAGCTTCCAAGATTTTCTCCCATACACTCATTGGAGTTCCCTGTGCTTTTTTCATTTGAAATAACTCAATGCTTCTTCCTATTACTTCCTTTGAATGCAAAGGACATATTGTGTAATGTTCATAAATCTCTTCAGTCCTTGACTTGTCCACTTTCTCTATTTGACCACTTGAAATTTCAGATTCATCTTCTATACTTTTACCTGTTCATCCACATTTACAGTTTTGTAATAAATATTGTACTCTGTAAGATATAAGGCTAGCCTTTTCAACTTTATTAACATCCACAAATAAATTCTTGCCATATTTTCCGACTCTTTGTTGGTACACCATTTACTAGAATGACTACTGCCTCATTTTCCTCTTTCTCTCCAGCAATAGTTTCAATATTTTTCTTAAAATAAAAAGGTAAGTACACCACTCTTCCTTTCACCCCTCTTTGAAAATCTGTTGGTGGCAGTTTACCTGTTTTAAGCTCCATCCGAATTATAGTTTGAAAAGGATGAACATATTGAATTAGAAACGACTCATATGTATTCAATTCTGCCAGATCCTCTGGAATAGCTACTAATTCTAATTTATTATGTACTGCTCTAGCAGGCATTTTGTTCTCTTCTAATTTGTTGTAACAATATTTACATATACGTTGATCACTACCTAACTCAAATCGACCTGCCACCAACAAGTAAGTTGCAAATTCTTGCCACTTACCATTGTTCTCCTTTTCACTTTTCAAATACAAATCAACATTCCTAGTTTGACTTTTATAATGAGTATGTTGACAACAAACACAAACATAGTTTGGTATTTCAGAGCACACTACACTAAACTTTCCAATTCTTCTTCAAACTGATCAGTGCTAATCACTTTCCCATCTCCTTCAACATCTGTAATCATCAAACTTACACTTTCTATGGACTGCCCTTCTGAACCAAAATATCGCATTTCAATATCATCACACTTTTTTTGAACATCTGATAAAGAACCTTGTAAAAGTCCAGTATTCATTTCACTTAAACATAATGCAGGACTTTTTACAAAGTACAGTTTCCTTACAAACTTCCGCATTTCTGAATGGTGTACTGCTAACATCCTAAAGAGATGAAAAACACTTTTACACACTTTTCTTGAAAGACAAGCCAGAGAATGCCCATGCTTCTCAGTATATTTTCTTACATTACATGGATCTAGTCCTTGTAACAACTTAATCTTCTGTTTAATACTTTTCTGTGTATATTCTGCATTATATTTTGCATTATATCAATAAATTCCTGTTGAATACTACATATACTGCTACAACCCCACTTATACACAGGAGTTTGTGTACGTTTCCCTTGCACTTCTTCAGCTATTAACTCTTCTGCACTTTTACAAACCATTTCCTTTTTTGGAAGGGTACAACCATCCTGAACTTCGTAGCAACAACCTCCAGTATCAACTGCAAACTATTTTCCTGGAAGTAACTTTCCTCATTAAAAAAAGGATCACTAGTAGAAGTATGTTTCCAATGTCCACTAAAGATTTTGCAAAAGTTGGTTCTGTTCACAAGTCCTTTTCTTCTACTTTTCACTTTGATTCTCTTCAAAATCACAATGAATAACTTCTGGTTTAAAGTGAAAGCAGTATCCATTATACTTACAATACGATGCTTCTGTTTGAATTGCAGCACTTTCTTTTTATATTTGCAGCATGTTTTCATTAAATTCTGAATGACTCTAGTTCCAAAAAGTCTCTGACGAATTTCGAGAAATTGTTTTTGTCTCCGGGTAATAGATACTGTTTCTTTATCATGTTTTCTTTTCCTGGTATTTGAAATTGAAGTCTGCTTCTCCTTACTTGAAAAATTCTTCTTTTTGCTTTGTGTGATGTTATTTTCATTAAATGTTCGTACTATTTTTTTCAGAAATTGTCTAGTGTTTTTACCAGAAGAAACTGTTTGTGCAGTACTCTCATTTTTTTCTAATTGAAAATCTTTCCTTTTGTTCAAATATATTTTTTTTTTCTCTTTTCTTTTTTTCAGTTCTTCTAGCCATTTTCAAATTTTAATCAAAACAAAACAATTTTCTGAAAAAGAAAAAATAGATTCAATTATTTTTTACATCTGTTCAATCAATATGTTAAAATAATAACATACAATTACATAAGTTCTACTGACGGCTTCCAGAGGCAGTGCTGCAACGTGATGGAGCATGGCAGGGAAGCAGTAGGATGAAGGGTAGTGCCATAGAACATACAGCAAGTATTTATTTAATTATTTGCATACACCTTTACAATTTATATGTAACTGCACTACCTCGTACTTTTCACCTCTCCGCCGTACTCCACCACCCCACAGCACTCCCTCTGCAACCCACCGCAGACAACTTTATAGATAGTATTTTTAAAAATTGTAATCTATTTACTTAGGATAATATTATCAACCAAACGGCACACACAAAAATTACCATTATTAGCCTAACACTATTATCTACAACTTCACAAACATAACACTGCACCCAAAGCTTTAAGTGTGGGGGTGTGTGGGGGTCTGAGCACCTGCAGTTTATTTTTGAGGGCCTAGAAATGGGACTCTATGGGGATCTATTTTCGGGCCTCGCAAAGGTAGTCAGTTGTTTTTTGTTTTTTTTAATTGGACTGCAGTGAGACAGTGAGAGCATGCACATTGCTCACTACTGAGAAGTGGAGACATCATGCCAGGTGAGTTGTGTTGTAGGAGAAGGGAAATCCTTTAAAGAGAGCCATTTTCTCTCATGATTTCCCTTCTCTTTTTGCAGCACAGGAGCAACATCATCGTGGTGTGATTAGCAGAGAGACCACCAGGCGCGCAACACCCATTGCCCCGGTCTCCCTGAGGCAGCTTCCCAGGCGCACACACAGAGCCGCACCCGAGTACTTCACAGGTCTTCAAAAGACCATTTGCTTGTAAATGAGGCTCTGTTTTTTTTCACCCCTTTTTAGAGCCCCGACATCCCCACTCTGCCTATTGCTGAAAGAATTAGCCTCCCCTGAAATTTTGTTCTGGTTGCGCCTCCGGTGACGACCACAGGCAGCCAACTCCAGCACGACCCTGCTCTGACCTTTCACAGTGTCTTATTTTAGTGCTACAAAAACACACGCTTTGCCTGGCTCACTTAGTTCTCACACCACCTCTTTAATATGAAGATAGTAGCTTTGGAATTACCTTTATATTCCTATACAGTGCTTCACATGGAAATATAGAAGTGCAGGTTCTCACCACCCCAAATTAGCTGTCTGGTATACTCTCTCAAATGTAAGAACTACAGGTATTCAGTATCTGTCAGTCACAGCCAGTTTAAAGCAGTGTTCCTATAGAGAAATGGACACAACGTTATGTTTCTAAATTAAAGTCTTAAACTGAAAAGCTGCTTTACATTTCTTTCGCTGGATCAACCTTTGTTTAAAACACCACCAGAGAAGGGTGGTGAACTATGGTCCAAAAAGAGCAAGTCAATGCTTTCTTGTTCTTAATGCTTATCGCCAGCCTTTTCGGCCCCTTAAGAGGCTGAGTGGATGAGTATAGTACGAGGTATTTAGGATCAGGGTCGGAGGGTGCACGGAAATAAGGACGGATAGTTGAATAAAGTGCGAGTGGATGGATGGCCAGATGGATGAATGGATAGCTAGATGGATGAATGTATGGATATATGAATGGATGGAAGGATGAATGGATGCATGCACCAGTACTTAGGATAAATGGGTGGGTTGATAGATGATTAGGATTGGTTCATGAATATATGGGCATATGGCTGGATGGATGGCACAGTGCTTACCATAGGCGAGTGGGCTGATAGATGCTTAGGATAAGTGCAGCGACAGATGTATGTATGTATGTAGGTAGGAATATATGGATGAATTGAAAGATGGTTGGATGGCACAGTGCTTAGGATGGCTGGATGCAGGGCTTTAAGAGGGCCGGGTCTGAGCACCGGCAGGTATTTTCAGGAGGCCTCCAAATGGGTCTCTATCGGGCTCTATTTTCGGCCATCGCAAAGGTAGTCAGTTTTCTTTTTTTTATTGGACTGCAGTAAGAGCATGCACATCGATGAGCGCATGCTCATTTTGCTCACTACTGAGGAGTGGAGACATCATGCTAGGTGAGCCGCGTTGTAGGAGGAAGGGGAATCCTTTGAAGACCGTGTTTTTCGAATGTAGGATAATTGGAGGGGATTTTCTTAAGCAACCAATGCTAGTTATCTTGATTTAGATCACACCCCTACTTGGATAGCCCACACCCCTTTAAAAGGTTTGTCCTGCCCCTTTTAGAACACCCCTAGTTTTTTTCCCACTTGAAGCCCTGACTGCACCATAGTAACAAAGAAATGGTCCAAGCTTCCATTTAAATCTTCAATGGCACCAAGTTTCGTAATTTGCCATCAACGCTGGCAGCCTTCTACCACAGTGCAAGAGTGTCTATCAGCACAAAGATTTGTTATCCACAGAAATATTTTGTGATTTGTGTAGCTGTCTGCTGCAACACTCATCACCAAAAGGTATTAAAACATGCATATTTGCGAGTAAAACATATACCATACCATAAAGCAGTTCATAAATGGGCCCAGTGCCACTACAACACCCTCATCCCCATCCTTTCTTAACCTTACGAAATCAAAGAAAGAGCTCCAGCAAACCTGGTAGAGCCATTATAGCAATACAGGGACTTAATTTCAACAAGTGTCTGCCGGAACGCTCAGGAACAAAAGGTATTAAAACATGCAAATTTCCAGATAAAACATATACCATGCCATAGACCGCTTAATAAATGGACCCAGTGGCACTACATCACCTTTACTAGCTACACATGTGCACGTAACAAATGTCCATGTTTTAATCAGCAACATACCCACCTCCCCCACCCCCACCCCTGCCCTTGCTTAACCTTACGAAATCAAACAACGAGCCCCAGCACTCCTGTTGGCGCCACTATAGCCATACATAAACTTAATTTCAACAGGTGTCTGCCGGAACGCTCATCAGCGAAAGGTATTGAAACCTGCAATTTTGCAAGTTAAACATACACCATACCATAAGGCGGTTTATAAATAGTCCCAGTACCACTACACCACCTCCACACCCGCCCTTGCTTAACTTTAGGCAATAAAACAAAGAGCACCAGCAAACCTGGAAGCGCCACTATTGCCATACAGAGGCTTACTTTCAACAGATGTCTCCCGAAACGCTCATCAGCAAAACATATTAAAACATGCAAGTTTGCGGGTAAAACATATACCATGCCATAGGGCGCTTTATAAATGGTCCCATTGGTACTACATCACCTTTAGTAGCTAGACATCTGCACGTTACTAAAGTCTGTGTTTTAATCACCAACATCCTACTCCCCCACCCCCACCCCCGCCCTTGCTTAACCGTTCGAAATCAAACAGAAACCCTCACCATTCCTAGTAGCGCCACTATACCCATACACGGGGTTAATTTTAACAGGTGTCTGCTGGACTATTATCAGCAAAAAGTTTTCAAACATGCAAATTGGCGGGTAAAACATAAACCATCACATAGCAAGGTTCATAAATGGGCCCAGTGGCACTACACCACCTTTATTAGCTAGACATCTGTATGTTACTGAAGCCGTTTAAACACTCTGTAGAGTGTATAGCAGGGGATGGGGAGAGTAAACAAAGTTCTAGTTCCCAAACTTTTGATATACCATCCTTTTACTGTATGTATTTTAAGGACATTAAATGGAATGAAAAAATTGATGAGTGTCTCAAAAGGGATAGTGAAGCTGAGCACCGGTAAAACCCAGACCACTTAAACACCTATGAATATTCAGCACAGGGACACAGCATGACAATTAGTATCACTTATTATCACATGTAGTTGACTAATGTCAAGAAAGTCATACAGAAAATATACCGAACATTTTCATTTCTTTTTTATCTCTCACACATTTATAAAACACCTCTTCTAAAGAAACACTCCCCAACCACTTCTATTTCATTAATACGTTTTAATACGTTTACTACCATATATTTTAGTATATCTACCTTTTTACTATTCACTAGTCAGAAACTACTAAAACTATTAACTATACCCAAACGCAAAGCAGAAACCATGTTCATATTATATCTCAACCTATGATCAAATGATTCAAACTATCCATACATATAAAAGGAACGTATCACTTTTACTATCTCCATCTCCTCTCCATGTAATCTCCAAACACTGTAGACGGCCTCACAGTACAACAACCTACCTTGACTTATATTCAAACCTACCTCTCACTGTAAAAAATTAGACCACAACCTGTCCACATAACATTTCTGGGTTTGGTTTTATCGCTTTTAACTTATTAACACATACATCTCCTACCCACCCCCCCCCTTCCCCACTATTTCCACAAAAAGTATAATTTGCAAACCTGGGACATTTTGTTTATCTCACCTGAATACATTAGCAAATCCAAATTAGCGCTGTACCTCATTTTCAAAACCATACAGTCCTTTAAAGATGACAAACTACACTTCTTTGTGAAAAATTCCTAAACATATATAAAGTACTTATTTAACAATAGGTCAAATGTTATGCATATTTTATAACCAATATGAAACACCACACTTTAATAAGAGTATATTATTTTGAAATAAAAAATACTTTCAAACTTTAAAATATCACCTCAAATACTTAATCACTACTACAGAACACATAACACACCTTGTTCATTTTTACCTCACCTTTGTAGTTGGTATGCAGATTTTAAATGTCACACACGCATGCAATTCTTTCTTTGTCACACAGTACATGGAATGCACCGCTTTCATCAAGAATGGAACCAGTAATGGCACAATTTCTCTGTCGCTCCACATATAAATCCATGTAAAGAACCAATCAGAATACTTAATTCCTTCATCCACATTCCAAAACTTATCTCCATTGGTTATTTTTTAATTTTCCATATGTAAAGCTTCTTAATATTCCACGCCACATACATGTCAGAAGTTCAACCTATTTTATCACCACACTTTCTGGAACATTCTACACCTGCAGGTTAAAAGTTCATATTTTTTTTTAATGTAAGGTTTTTTTTTCAGCACATTCTTGAACATTTAAAAGCACCTGCGGGTTAAAAGTTTACCATTGTTTTAAGTTCCAAATGTACCTTCCAAATGCAAGTAGCACGTCTGGTTGAGCTGAGCACATTTCATCCTATTGTATGTACTGCACGTTTAAACTGCTCTTTATTAACCAATGACAAACATGCTTTTTCACGCAACTAGTATGCAATCTCGTTTTTAGTACCCAATGCTTCTTATCTTCCAATCAATTACCGTTTTCCGTAGAAAAAATAAAGATTTTTCCCCATCTTTAAACATGTCTCTTACTCTACTGCATGAGTTACAGACATCTTTCCATACCTTCCAGCCATACCTTCAAAATGCTAGTGTGGGTCGTAGGACATAGCTATGTTTTCTGGTGCAAGAGGTATGCAGAACAGAGACGTACTGACTTAGACCTAGGGTGACAACATGTGGACATTAAATGGGTTGAACAGAGAGGATTGAAGTGGTACCAATTGCTACCTTTGGTTAAAAGCTCTGTGCATCTTCCACACCCTGGCCTCATGATTGTGCGTTGTGGTGGAAATGACATAGGCACATTGACAGGGGTAGGTTTGGAAATGCTTATGAAGGACACCTTTGCACAAATGATGTTACTTTTGCCTCAAACTGTCTTTGTATATTCCAATATATGCCAAAGACAGAAGTGGAAATGGTTAAACCAATTATGTCCTCAGATTGAAAAATCTAGAAAAAATGTCAACAAAGCTGTGTCTGCATACCTCAGAGACCATAGAATGGGGACGATCTACAACAACAACATACTTTAGATATGGCTCATGTCTACAGAAGTGATGGAGTACACTTCACAGATCAAGGAAACAGAGTTTTTCTGAATAGCCTGAAGTTGTGCACCCGCACCTACATGGAGCTCCAACTAATGAACACAAGGGATCTTTTTAGAGCCACCCTAAAACTGCTAACGTAGGCCCACTATTTTAGGGCCAGGTAACGGCAACTCGCCAAAATGTATTCTCCACACAGCTGTAGTGCAGTGGCCAGACCATCTGACTTTGGAGCTCAGAACTCTTGCTTTGATTACCGGCTCTAATAACAGCTCAGGATAGCACCATGTGACTGTGGGCAATAGCTCACTTAATTTCCACACTGGCCCTCACCGCCTGCAGACCCATACGAGTGAGAAGTTTGCACTTTACAAATACTGCATTGATTGGAAACGGCAGAATTGAACTTCACACTCCCTCTGTAGCACCACCCAATCACCCTACAGACGTCACACTGTTTAAAACAAAAGTTCCTCCTAGTACGTAGGCACACATGCTGACACTACTTGGACAGGTATGCCACAGGGGCCAGAAAACATGAGTTCAGAGCACAGGACTCATGGTTTAATCCCCTGCTCTGGCAGCAGCTCAGCTCAGCACCATGTGACTCTGGGCAATAGCTCACTTAAAAGCTCACATAATTTCCACGCCGGGTTCCAGGGCCTTCAGACCCATAGGGGTGAGTAGTTTGCGCTTTACAAATACCATACTGATTTACCTTCTCACTCCCTGTATAACACCACCTAAGCACCATATACAAGTTACCGTGTTCCAAACAAACTTCCTCCTATTACGTATAAAATATTGCTGACACTACTTGGACAGGTGTGGCACAGCGCCCAGAGCACATGACTTCACAGCATAGGAAACACAGTTTGGGCTCACGGTTTCATCCCTGAGTCCAGCAGCAAATGTTGACATTTCTCCAAAACTACTAAACAGATTTACACCAAATAAGTAAAAGCGTGCTTTCTAGACCAAGACCCTTCTCCCTGCCAAATCTGGGGTAATTCAGTTCACCCGTAGCCTTGTCTAAACTTTCCTATGGAAATTAACATGGAGAAAACACGTTTTGGAACCCCTTTTTTCTCAGCCCCCCCTTGACGAATCACCCCCAAACTTTCAACATAGGAGCTGATGTGAACAAATAATTATTTATGAAAATTTCATGAAGATTCATCAAACAACGCCAAAGTTATAAGCAAAACAAAAAATGCTCTTCCTATGGAAACCTGGTCCTAACTATAGCTACCTACTGGCGACTGGTAATATATATATACAGTAGGTAGTTATAGTTAGGACCCCTTTTCCTTAGGAAATCCGCAACATTCTATTTTGAATAACTTTGGCGCCGGTCGATGAATCCTCGCGAATTTCTCAAAATAGGTGGGGCGCTACGTTCCGCTCCTACCCTGAAAGTCTCGGGGGGATTCGTCAAGCGGGGGCTGAGATAAAAGGGGGGTCCCAAAACGCGTTTTTCCCATGCATTTTTCCATAGGACCTTTAGACAGGGCTACAGCCCGAACGGCTGAACAGAATTACTAGAAATTTGGTAGAGAGGTAGTCCCTAGGTCAAGGAAGTGCCTTTTGTAGGTTTGGTGTAAATCTGTTCAGTAGATTCTGAGAAAATAGCCTTTAAATCAATATATATATCTGAGCCAGCTTACGGTACGCGTACCGTAAGCTTACCGTACGCGTACGGTGGCGTGCGCGAGCGCGATTCTGATTGGCTGTTAGATCTTAGTAAACATTCGAATCGGCCGAAACCAGGAAGCGGCGGCCGCCATTTCGTGTGTTTCACTCAGAAAAAAAAAGAGTGAAAACAAGAAAAGGGGGCAAGGAGGAGAGTTACAGACCCCCTTACATTTGTGAGGGGGTCAAAGAAGGACTGTAAAGTTCAAAGAAAACATTTATTGATTTTTAAAAAAATCACGGGGTACGCGTACGGTAAGCTTACGGTAAGCGTACGGAAGAAAAAATACATTAAAAAAGAAATGAAATGCAGATTTAAGAGTTTAGATATTAGGGAGCTCTAAAAAGAGCCGTTGTGTTTATGAAGTCATTTTTTTAGTGGTACCTACAAGTAAGTACCGATGCAGAGTCTAAGGTTCAAGAGGAAGACTCTGTTCCCTTCATCATTGAAGTGCACACCATCTCCTCTATAAATGTCTTGCATGTCATAACGCAAGTTGTTGTGGTAAATGGCACCCATACCATAGTCACGGAGGAAAGCAGAAACAGATTTGTTGACGTGCTTTCTTGCTTTGTCAATCTGCGGACAGAAATGATTGGACCAGTTCCATTTTTGCCTTTGGCATATGTTGGAAAACACAAAGGCAGTTTTAGGGAAAAGTGAAAACAGTTGTGCAAAGGTGTCCTTCATAAGCATTTCCAGACCTACCCCAGTCAAAGTGCCTAGGTCATTGCCACCACAGTGCACTATTATGAGGTCAGGGTGTTGGATTTGCATGAAGGATTTCACCAATGGCATCAATTGGTGCCACTTTAACCCTCTCTGACCAATCCATTTAATGTCTACATTTGGCAAAGCAAGGTCTCTCACCATACCTGTTTTCTCTGCAAACTTTTCACTCCAGAAGACATAGCTGTGCCCTACAATCCACACTGTGAACATCTTCAAAGGAGAACTGGATGCACTCAGGAGGTGTCTTTCAGTAGAATGGCAATATGAAAAGAAAGACAGTTTGGAAATGGAGGCATACATATTTTTTTCAAAACAAAAAGAACTGATTGGCTGTTTCATACCATTCTAGAATAAAAACTAGGCTGTATGTGTAAATTAATAGAAGCATGTTTTGTATTGGTACAAAAAAATGTGTTACCAAAGAACAGTACTATGGATTTGCTGTTAGGTTTGAAAAGTCAAGCACTCTTGCTCTGTGGATTTGAAACATTGTGTGGCGAACTTCTGACCTAACTCCACACAGCAGTGTTCCATGAGCTGTTGCTATGGTAGCAGGCAGAAGTCAAGTTGGGGGAAGGGTACTAGGCAGAAGTCAAGTTGGGGGCAGGGTACTTTTGGAAAAGGGTTGGTTTTCAACCAATAGAAATGTGTGATTACATTTGAAAAAAAGGGGGAAGCACTGAGATTTGAAACTTACATGTATATGTGTGGAAAAATAGAGGGAAAGTTTGCCATTATCTGGTTCTGCTGAGAGGAGAGAGGTGTACAGCTCTGAGATCCTGGCTCTGCTAATCTGCTGTTTGAGTGCCACATTTCTTTCACAACTAACTAATTTTAAAGGTGAGGTTAGAGTTTGAGAGGAGATGTATATGGTAAATTAAGAAATGAATAATAGAAATGGAAATCCTTTTGTTGAAGTTGCGTTTATCATTTTCTGTTTTGGGAGAAATTTAAATGTGAGGAACATGTAAAATAATATGGACTATGTTTTCACGATAAATTAAGGTGTACTGGAAAAAAAAAGAATAGTTTAAGGGTTTGAGGTTGGACTCAGTAATGCAAATACATTCAGCATCACTAAGGCTGGTTGCCCTTGCTGGAATGTAGGCAGCCACCCAGGTTACACATGGTGGTGGTCTGAAAAAGAAGTTTGGACATGTGCATTTAAAAAAATCAAAAAAGTGGATTCATAATGTGTCAGTCTGTAAAAGTGATTTTCACTTGCCAAACAAAAAGAGCAGTAAGTGTGCTTTCAAATTGGCAAAGAAATTTCGTTTTGGGACTAATGTGAAAACATGACTCTGTGTGGAAATAGGAATTACAGGCAGAGATTTATTGCGTTTTTCTCTGGTGATTTCACAGTTGCATTAGTAGGAAAAAGGGGGAGCGATTTTTTGGGGGAAGAAGCAGACTCTTAGCACACACCCAGCTGCTTGCCATGTATAATCATGCACAGTATTTACAAGCGAGTGGGGTTTTCAGGTTTCAGTCTGTAATGCAAATACATTCAGCATCACTAAGGCTGGTTGCCCTTGCTGGAATGTAGGCAGCCACCCAGGTTACACATGGTGGTGGTCTGAAAAAGCAGTTTGGACATGGGCTTTTTAAAAAAACTGAAAAGTGGTTTCATAATGTGTCAGTCTGTAAAAGTGATTTTAACTTGCCAAAAAAAAAGAGCAGTAAGTGTGCATTCAAATTGGCAAAGAAATTTCGTTTTGGGACTAATGTGAAAACATGACTCTGTGTGGAAATAGGAATTACAGGCAGAGATTTATTGCGTTTTGCTCTGGTGATTTCACAGTTGCATTAGTAGGAAAAAGGGGGAGCGATTTTTTGGTGCAGAAGCAGACTCTTAGCACACACCCAGCTGCTTGCCATGTATAATCATGCACAGTATTTACAAGCGAGTGGGGTTTTCAGGTTTCAGTCTGTAATGCAAATACATTCAGCATCACTAAGGCTGGTTGCCCTTGCTGGAATGTAGGCAGCCACCCAGGTTACACATGGTGGTGGTCTGAAAAAGCAGTTTGGACATGTGCATTTAAAAAAATCAAAAAAGTGGATTCATAATGTGTCAGTCTGTAAAAGTGATTTTCACTTGCCAAAAAAAAAGAGCAGTTAGTGTGCTTTCAAATTGGCAAAGAAATTTCGTTTTGGGACTAATGTGAAAACATGACTCTGTGTGGAAATAGGAATTACAGGCAGAGATTTATTGCGTTTTTCTCTGGTAATTTCACAGTTGCATTAGTAGGAAAAAGGGGGAGCGATTTTTTGGGGGAAGAAGCAGACTCTTAGCACTCACCCAGTTATGTTTATGAAAAAAGAGATTGTTAATTTTTTTTTGCCTGCTGTTAAATGATGAATGCAATTGCTTTCACAATTTATAGTGAAATTTAATATTTTCTGAAAACAGCAAAAAAAAGGCAAAAATATTTTTTGAAAAATATGTAAATATGTGTACTGTATTATTAAATGTTTTATTAAATATTAATACTTTTTTCTTTTTTTTCAGATTGAGATAGAAAATTTTCGAAAACTATAACCATTTTTAAAGCAATTAAAAATAAATTAAATGAATAAATCTTTTTTTGAGTGGGTATGGTAAGTCAATAATGTCATGGTCCCTTTTTTCCACTTCTCTACAATCACATTTGCAGTTTTTAATTGTTGTCTCTCAAGGACCTTGTAATGTGATAATTGATTTTTAGTGTTTTTAAAAAAAAAAAAAAAAAATTACGCGTACCGTACGCGTACGGTAAAAAAAAAAAAAAAAAAAGTTTTTAAAAAACATATGTAAAAAAAAATGAAAGATAAGGTTGGCTTTTAAAAGAGCCGTTGTGTTCATGCAGGGACAGAGGAAAGAAAGACTGGGAAAATTAGTCAAAGCGACAAGTGTGCTGATCTATTTTGTTGTTCACTAGGGAAACACTGGTCTCCCTATGACAAATTAGATCATGACAAGAGGCGCATCGAATATCAACCCTCGCAAACCGAGGGTTAATTTCCAGAGGGCCAGCAAAAGGAGATGCTCCCCCCACAGATGAAGGGCTCACCTGACCTGCAGAAGAAGGAGTCAGCCCTGCAGATGATGGTCCAGGCTGAGCTGCTGTGGATGTGCTTGGTTGACTTTCTGAAGAGTTACCTCCAAAAAGTCGAGCATGTGTCCTTCTGTGTACATCCTTGAGGTGTCTCTTCATGGTATGATTCCCAAAGGAATACTTCTTGTCAGGATTACCTCTTGAAAGTACACGCTTACACAGCTTACAAGTTACTAAAGGTGCATTTACCTTTTGCTGGCCTTCAGGAAAAGTAAAATAATCCCATACATAAGAGGGCTTTTGTTTCCTCGCTCTCTGCCTCAAGGTAGTGCTGCTAGTGCTAGCCTCACTCTCAGAAGAGCTCTGCTGTTCTGCCATCGTATCACAAAGACAACCCAGCTCCTTCTCCTAAGGGATCACAAGCAGAAATGAGAGGAATGGGTGTGGTGTAGGAGAGTTCTAGAACTGAAAGTAGTTTCAACCAATCAAAAGTTGTGTTTCATGATCACATGACCTACCGTACGCTTATGGTACGCTTACGGTACGCTTACGGCAAAAGTGCGCATGCGTGTAAAAAAGACACGCGCTTGCGCGCATGCGCATAACAGTCACTACCCGACACTTCCGCGTAACGTGCGCGTGTAGCGTACGCGCGCACGCGTCCCACGCGGAGTACGCGCGGCTACGCAAATTGCGTAACTATACGCAAGCAGCGTAGAAAAATTACGGGCATTGCGTAAACCGTACGCTTACCATAAGCTTACGGTACGCGTACTAAAAAAAATAATAAAAAAAATATAAAAAATGTACTGCAAATAAATTTTACATGTTTATTTTAAAAAATATATTTAAAAAAACATATTAAAGAATTTTAAAAATTTAACCATAGTCTTTATAAAAGGTAAGAAAATTAAAAAAAAAATATGTTTAAAAAAAATAGAAGAAAAAAAAAATTAGCATTTAAAAAACCTTGCAAATTCACTGAAAAAACCATGGGTTTCACACACGTTATAGTTAGGAATTAGCATTTAAAAAACCTTAGAAATTCAGTGAAAAAACCATAGGTTTCACACACGTTATAGTTAGGAATTAGCATTTAAAAAACCTTAGAAATTCAGTGAAAAAACCATAGGTTTCACACATGTTATAGTTAGCTGGACATTTTACTCGTAAAAAACCAATGAAATTCCCCCGTTATAGTTAGTTCAGCTAACTATAACTCGCGCGCCCGCAATGCACTGCTGATGACGTCACATATTACATCACTCATGACATGGTCAGTGACATCACTCATGACATCACTGATGACATCTCAAATGACATCACTGATGACATCACTGATGACATCATCCTTGTGATAGAGTGGCAGACCTCCTCTTCCCCTAATATAACCTTTGATACACACATTCAAAAATAGAGACTAAAATTTTCAAAACAATGGACATACCAATAACAGTTACAACAACCTCTTCAGTAATTCTAAGATCCACATACACATCCACTCATTCACCAACAGCCCTCTACAGTCACTCATACATGTACTCACTTATCATATGTACTCATACACCTATACATCCTGTTACACAATGCCACTCATCCATAGAGCTACTCACACACATAGTCACTCATGCTAATAAAGAATCAAACATACATTTATTTGCATATACAGTTATACACACACCACCACACTTACTTCTACGGAAACTTACACATACTTAGTCTTTTAAACAATCACTTATAGAAATACATACTTATTCATACAGGAACTCTTTCAATCTCTCACTCTCACATATACTCACTTATATACACCAATAGTCACATATACTAGTTTAAAACATATGTAGTTACTCATAAAGACATTATTGAGACAGTCATTCACTCACTAACACACCCATACACACACTCATCCACCCATGCAGTCCTGCACACATGCTCTGTTCAACACATACAAACAGTCAGTCACTCATTCATGCACCTATGCACTACGTCATACCCCCCACCGAACCATGCAGACACTCAGACTAATACTCAAAAAACCAACTAATAACCTATATAGACACCCATGTAGCTACTCACCAACCCATGCAGCCACTTATACACAAAGTGAAAAAATGATACAGATATTTACATATTTAAACATTACTCACTAAGCCATGTATTCACTATGATACACTTAATCAGTCAGTTACACAATCAATTTTTCAAAAAAAAATCATCCATTTAGACAGTAATATACCCATTTATTCTTCCATCGACCTTGAGATATACATATATAAAACATATTTAATTTTCAGAAAAACACACATTCACTGGATGATGTCATCAGTGATGTCATCAGTGATGTCATTTGAGATGTCATCAGTGATGTCATGAGTGATGTCACTGACCATGTCATGAGTGATGTAATATGTGACGTCATCAGCAGTGCATTGCGGGCGCGCGAGTTATAGTTAGCTGAACTAACTATAACGGGGGAATTTCATTGTTTTTTTACGAGTAAAATGTCCAGCTAACTATAACATGTGTGAAACCTATGGTTTTTTCACTGAATTTCTAAGGTTTTTTAAATGCTAATTCCTAACTATAACGTGTGTGAAACCTATGGTTTTTTCACTGAATTTCTAAGGTTTTTTAAATGCTAATTCCTAACTATAACGTGTGTGAAACCCATGGTTTTTTCAGTGAATATATATATATATATATATATATTCACTGAAAAAACCATAGGTTTCAGGCACGTTATAGTTAGGAATTAGCATTTAAAAAATCTTAGAAATTCACTGAAAAAACCATCGGTTTCAGGGGCGTTATAGTTAGCTGGACATTTCCCTCATTCAAAACCCTAGAAATTCCCCTGTTATAGCTAGTTCAACTAACTATAACTCGCGCCCCCGCAATGCACTGCTGATGACGTCACATATTACATCACTCATGACTAGGGGTGGGCGGAATTTGCGACATTAACTTTCGCAAATTATCGCGAAAATGTTTTAAATCATCTCAAACAAGCGGAAATATCGCGAAGATGCGGAAGTTTTTTTCCGGCATGTTCGCGAGATTTTCTGCATGGTTGCGGGTGGCCAACTTACCCATGTGGTTGCTTGCGGGCGCGGCCATCTTGTTTTGAGTTGTCTCGCGATGCATGATCGCGAGAAGAAAGACGTGATCGCGCGACGCATGACGTCACTGCGGGCGCGAACTGTCGCGAGATAGCGTAAATGGCTAAAAACAATACAACATCTCATGGAGAACGCGACCGGATCAAGAAAACTTGTCGGCGAACGCAGGGATTCAGGTAAGGCGATCGCGTGCGCGCGAGAATTTATTATTTTACAGCACGAGCAAGAAACAAATTATCGCCAAGCTGCGTAAACCGGAATTTTTGACATTTTCGCACTCTCCGCGGAACGCGAAAATGTCAAATTATCGCAATTTCCGCGAACGGAACGAAATTTTTCCCCCATGCCTACTCAT
Source organism: Triturus cristatus (assembly GCF_964204655.1). Lineage (NCBI taxonomy): Eukaryota > Metazoa > Chordata > Amphibia > Caudata > Salamandridae > Triturus > Triturus cristatus. Next base: position 1,127,250,117 of record NC_140588.1, on the reverse strand, counting down.
GACATGGTCATTGACATCACTGATGACATCACTGATGACATCTCAAATGACATCACTGATGACATCACTGATGATGTCATCCATGTGACAAATTAGTGCACCTTCTCATACCCTAATATAACCTTTGATACACCAACTCAAAATTTCAAACGGCCATTTTGACAACCATAGATACTCCAATACCAATAATTACACACCCACTCATTGACTTTTAGGTCTACATACATGTCCACTCACTCACCTGTACAGTCACTCATACTTACAGTCACGCTGTGCATTTATACACCTATATAGACACTCACACACCGCCAATCATCCATTGAGGTACTGACACATCTAGTCAGGCATGCAAATAATTAATCACAGACCAATTTACTCACCTACACAGTTAAAAACACTCAAGTTCACTTACTCATAAAAATACTAACAAATTCTGTGTCTTCCTGCAGAAAAACAAACAGCACATGACACAGATATCCTTGCACTATGGCGCATACAGCCACTCCCAAAATCACACACTCTCACATATAGATAGTTATATACTCTTACACACATATACACTGCGTTTCACATATGTAGTTACTGACACATGTACAACTGAGACATACATTCATCACTAACACACCCTTACATACAGTCACCCAACCATACAGTCCATCACGGATGCACTCTTAAAACCATGCACCCACTGAATCACCCACTCACACATCTAGTCACAGAGTCACACACACCCTACCCACACACACACTCAGGCACCCATACAGATACTCAGACAACCAATCAATAACCCATATAGACACTCATATAGCTATTCACAAAACCATGCAGCCACTTATACACCAACACACAGACACATACAGACATTCACACAGTTTAGTCACTAGTCTGCAGTAAGATACATTTAATGACTCACTTATATCCATTCACACACTTGTACAACCACTTATTCTTCAACAGGCCTTTCCCTATATATATTAAACATATTAAAACTGTTCAGAAATACATACTCAATGGATGATGTCATCAGTGATGTCATTTAAAATGTCATCAGTGATGTCATCAGTGATGTCACTGACCATGTCATGAGTGATGTAATATGTGACGTCATCAGCAGTGCATTGCGGGGGCGCGAGATATAGTTAGCTGAACTAACTATAACAGGGGAATTTCTGGGGTTTTGTACGAGGGAAATGTCAAGCTAACTATAACGCCCCTGAAACCTATGGTTTTTTCAGTGAATTTCTAAGGTTTTTTTAAATGCTAATTCCTAACTATAACGTGCCTGAAACCTATGGTTTTTTCAGTGAACTTCAATGGTTTTTTAAATGCTAATTCCTATTTATAACTTATCTCTAAAGATATCATGAAAAGCATTCTTTTTTAAAAGTAGGGTGCACATTAGTTTTGTGGAAAAGCATCTGTGTGATTGGTTAAGAAAAAGCAGTTTCAACGTGGAGTACATATCATAGGATAAAATTTGCTCAGCTCAACCACACCTTCTACTTGCATTTGGAAGACACTGTTCGAACTTAAAACAATCGTGAACTTTTAACCTGCACGTGTCATTAAATGTTCAAGAAAATGTTTCAAGAAAATATCGTTAAGTTTTAAAAAATGCTCGTGTTGTAGAATGTTCTAGAAAGTTTGTTGATAGAATACATTGCACTTCTGACTTCTATGTGTTGTTGAATATTAAAAAAACGGTTCATATGGAAAATTAAAAAGAAACCAATAGAGAAGTTTTGAAACCTAAAAGAATCAGGGAACTATTCTAATTTATTCTTTACATGTATTTATGTGTGGAGCAACAAAATTATAGACACAACAGCAACAGGAAGAGGAAGAAGCAGGGAGTGGGGGGTGGGGGGAGATGGGCAGAATGGCACACATGCACAATTAAGTACAACACACATATAGACTAACAATGGCCAAAATGAAACACACCAACAAGGAGCACAAGTCACACAACCCGCCAAAATCACACCACTAAACGAGCATAGAAGTAAAAACCACGCTGCGTACATACAGGATGTGTACAAAGGCCAGTCGTTGGTGTTGTGGGATGTCTGCGACCGTGGTCATCATCTGTGTGTTATGTTGCCAAACGGCTGCTCCTCCCTCCCACGAGCCCCCACACTTTTGTACGGTGCGCTGTTGTATCTGGTGCAATCGTACGGCACACCATTGTAATGCCTATTTGCGCATGTCCTGCTACATTCCAACTACACCATCAAAGTGCCGTTTGGAGGTGGTGCATGCCACTTTACAACAGCGACTGCTGCGGCTCTTGTAGCAGGCCACACCAGAACACAGAGAAACACTTACCGCACTTCCGGTACACGGACATGTCCGAGACACCCCGTTCCCCTTGCCGGATAGGCACACCCCTGCACTGACCTGTGAACCCCAGACCAGCACACGCCAGTTGTGCATGCAGGAGGATGCGTGCGTAGCTACACGTCCAGGCTCACTGCCAACGCTGAGGTGACAGCATACTGTGATGTCGCAGGGCTCGTGCCTATCATGCTAAGACAATGACCACAGGGACACACTTGCTAAGATGTGGGTTTGGGGGGCATTGGCGGTCCTGGAATTGTTGCGATGAGTCTTCTGGCCCTCATGGGTATCCCTGTATCATGCTCATTGACTCTATGGCACCTGTGGGTGTTCTGGTGTGGCTCTTGGCTGTGTTCTCTTTCATGGTGCAGGTAGTTGTCTTGCTTAACACCAGCAGAAAGCAGGTGTAAAATCCCTGGTGCTAACGTGTCTTATCGCCGGAATTTGTTTCGCATTGCAATTGGTGTGAAAGTTGTGATGTGATTTGTTTCGTGTGCAGAACAATATACGAACTGAGCAGTGTATCTCGTCAAGATCCAGCAACTGACACACTATTCCCAATCAATATAAATACAATGAGATTTTTTAATAGATTTTGTGTGTACACTGTAAGTGCAGCCAATACCTCAGTGCAATTCAATACAGGACTTGAGTATTTAGAATAAATCAGAAAGGTGCACCTCATGTCTTTTTGCACGGGAACGGCTAGTCTCCATTTCATTATCAGCACTTTAACGGAAGTAAAGTTGAGATAAATCTAACACACTATTCAGAAGTTGGTGCAAACTGCAGATATCACCAGTATTCCAGCGATAAGTGCCCAAAATTTAACACCATGGTGGACTCCATCAAATAACAGTAATAAGAACAAGAAAGAGTCACACAGCAGTTAAGAGAACAACCAAAAACGTTATTAATTTTTTTTACAATCTTTATTTTTTATAATCATAAATATGTAAACGATAAACTATTTTCAAACTTTATTTTTTTATTAACATATATATGAACGATAAACAAATAAACAAAATGTATCAAAAATAATACAAAACAACAAGGCGGAACACTCCTGTGGGGACCATGGATGTCGACGACAGACCTGCAAAATCAGAAAGATTGTTAAAAAAAAAACAACATGCTATTCTGAACAAAATACCACAAGAAACAAATCACAGATATATAAAATGCATACAGCTAACAACATGTTATAAGTTTAACTTACAAAAACTGTAAATGTTGCCCCTTTAAAGTATTTACCGAATCTGAGGAAATGATTTTGCAGAAGGCACCACGCCCACAACGTTTTTCTGCAGTGGTAAGGACATTTTTTACTTTTCCCAAGGGGCAAACAAAGACAAATGCCACCTTGGTCACGTGCAAGATTTGCAAAAGAGTTCTGTCACGAGGGGATTCTAACAACAAATACTCGTACGGCAAGTATGATGAAACACCTAAAGACCCTTCATCCGAACAATCTTGCACGAGAAGAGTGCAAACAGATGAGACCTATTCTGTATCTGTAAAAAAAAATCACAAATAAATGTATATTAATAACTTTCAAAATTATACTATTCCATTACTGTACAAACACATTTTATATAAATACTGATTATGAAACTATGTCCCTGGTTAAAACACTACATGCATAGTGCATACTACTTTGAAGCAGTTCATGCCCTAAAGCCCACCTCACTAAAACTCTACATGCTAACTGACTAAATGATTACAGTACTATAAGGAGACACACTGGGTGAGTGACAGGGTGTTTGCTAGAAGAGTATGAATACTAACTAGGGAATTGAAGGTGTGAAACACAACTGTGTAGGTGATTAGAGGACTGCATCCATACTGCATAGGCATTTAAAGCAGTCCATGTGCTAAGGCCTGGCTCACTGCATGACTACTTGGGTACTGACTGAATGATTAGAGTACAGCAAGGAGAGTGCCTAGGTGAATTTATAAGTGCTAGGCTTTTCACACAGGGAATGGATTAGTACTTGGTAATGAATGGGTCACTAGAGGAGTGCAAAGGCAGTGACAAGATGTTTGCTGGACTGTATGGATACTGACTAGGAAATTGAAAGTGTGAAAGACAAGTGTCTAGGTGGTTAGAAGACTGCATGCACAGTGGATAGGGGTTTGAAGGAGTCCATGTGCTAAGGCCTGGCTCAGTGTATGAATACTTAGGCACTGACTGAATGATTAGAGTACTGCAAAGATAGTATCTTGGTGAATTTATAAGTGTTTGAGTTTTCGCACAGTGGATGGATTAGTCCATGATGCTGAATGGGTCCCTAGAAGACTGCAAAGGGAGTGACCGGGTGTTTTACTGGAAGTGTATGGATACTGACTAGGGAATTAAAGGTGTGAAAGACAATTGTGTAGGTGGTTAGAGGACTGCATGCATAGTGAATAGGTGTTTCAAGCAGTCCATATACTAAGGCCTGGGTCACTGGATGAGTACTTGGGTACTGACTGAATGATTACAGTGCCTGGGTGAATTTATACGGGTTTGGTGCAGTGAATGGATTAGTACATGATGCTGAATGGGTCACTAGAGGAGTGCAACAGGAGTGACAGGGTGTTTGCTGGAAGTGAATGGATACTGACTGGGGAATTGAAGGTGTGAAAGACAAGTGTTTAGGTGGTTAGAGGACTGCATGCATAGTGGATAGGGATTTGAAGAAGTCCATGTGCTAAGACCTGGCTCAGTGCATGAATACTTAGGCAGTGACTGAATGATTAGAGTACTGGAAAGAGAGTGTCTTGGTGAATTTAAAGGGAGTGACAGGGTGTTTCCTGGAAGTGTATGGATACTGACTAGGGAATTGAAGGTGTAAAAGACAAGTGTATAGTATGTTAGAACACTACATGCATACTGCATAGACATTTGAAGCAATCTATTTGGTACTTAGAAACTGACTAAATAATCAGACTACTTCTAGGACAGTGCTTAGGTAAAACTTTTACATTTTCAGTTCTGCCACAGTGAACAGAATAGTACATGGTACTGCACCTTAGTGTCAAACCCTGACTCATTTTATCAATGCATACGCAAAGACTAGCTTCTAATGCTACTAAAACTTGACAACATGACTGGTTTTAAAGGAGTTATCTGCTAAAAAAAACACAATGTTACCAAATGCTTCTCTCACAGTGCTTCCCAAATGCACACAGACTCACAGTGTGATTCTAGACAACAACCACTATACCTAGGAGTTTACCAAAAATCATTCACTACTGCGAAAGTGGTAAGGGAACTGCACACAATCTTCATATTTCAGGACTCCACTTTTGTGTCAAAGCCTGACTCATTTAATCAAAGCATAAGCAAAGACTGGCTTCTAATGCTACTAAAACTTGACAACATGACCGGTTTTAAAACAGTTATCTGTCAGCAAATACACGATGTTACCAAACACTTCTCTCACAGTGGTTCCTAAATGCACACAGACTCACAGTGTGATTCTAGACAACAACCACATACGTAGGAGTTTACCAAAAATCATTCACTACTGTGGAAGTGGTAAGGGAACTGCACACAATCTTCATATTTCAGGACTGCACTTTTGTGTCAAAGCCTGACTCATTTAATCAAAGCATAAGCAAAGACTGGCTTCTAATTAGGGGTGGGCGGAATTTGCTAAATCCACTTTCGCAAATTATTGCGAAAATTTAAAAATTATCGCAAACACGCGGAAATATCGCGAAGATGCAGAAGTTTTTTTCCGGCATGTTCGCGAGATTTTCTGCATGGTTGCGGCTCGCCAACTTACCCATGTGGTTGCTCGCGGGCACGGCCATCTTGTTTTCAGTTGTCTTGCGGTGCATGATCGCAAGAAGAAAGACGTGATCGCACGACGCATGACGTCACTGCGGACGCGAACTGTCGTGAGACAGCGCAAATGGCTAAAAACAATACAACATCTCATGGAGAACGCGACCGGATCAAGAAAACTTGTCGGCGAATGCAGGGATTCAGGTAAGGCGATCGCGCGCACGCGAGAATGTATTATTTTACAGCGCGAGCAAGAAACAAATTATCGCCAAGCTGCGGAATGCGGAAATTTTGACATTTTCGCGCTTTCCGCGGAACGCGAAAATTTCAAATTATCGCAATTTCCGCGAACGGAAGGAAGTTTTAGCCCAGGCCTACTTCTAATGCTACTAAAACTTGACAACATGACCGGTTTTAAAACAGTTATCTGTCAGCAAATACACGATGTTACCAAATGCTTCTCTCACAATCCTTACCCAAATGCACACAGACTCACAGTGTGATTTTAGACAATCAACACTATCCTAGGAGTTTACCAAAACTCATACACTAGTCTAGAAGAGTTAATGGTACTGAACACAATCTACTTATTTAAGTACAGCACATCAGTGTCAAAGCCTGACTCATTTAATCAACGCATAAGCAAAGACTCGATTCTAATGCTACTAACACTTCACAACATGACAGGTTTTAAAAAAGTTTTCTGTCAGCAAATACATGATGTCACCAAATGCTTCTCTCACACTGATCCCAAATACACACTAACCCACACTGTGATTCTAGACAAGCACCACTATCCCTAGGAGTTTACCAAAATCATTCACTACAGTGCAAGTGGTAAGGGAACTGCACACAATCTACATATTTCAGGACTGCACTTTTCTGTCAAAGCCTGACTCATTTAATCAAATCATAATCCATAACTGTCTTCTAATGCTACTAAAACTTCACAACATGACAGGTTAAAACAGTTATCTGTCAACAAATACACAATGTTACCAAATGCTTCTCTCACAGTGGTTCCCAAATGCACACAGAATCACTGTGTGATTCTAGACAAACAACACTATCCCTTGCACTATACCAAAACACATTTCTTAATCTAGAAGTAGTACAACATTTTAGTATAGAAACATAACATAACTCATTTCACAAATTCATAAACAATGACTGGTTTCTAATTCTACCAAAATATAAAAACAGCACAGTTATCTGTCTGCAAACACATGAAAAACACAAATGCTTATCACAGAATGGTTTCTACATGCACACACACTGTCAATAAGATTGTAGAGAAAAAAAGTACTCCCTACACTTTAGCAGGATCAATACATTAGTCTGATTAAAATCAAAATAGTCTACATGCATCCCCTCACAATTAAATAACTCATCTTTCAAGTTCTTTTGTAGATTAAGAAGTATATCAGTCACTCGCCATATTTTCTTTTACAGAATCTCTGCACTGTGCACCTCTGAGCAAAAACAAAGAATGGAAAAGTTTCCCTTTCATTTTCCACACATATACATGTAAACATCAAATCACAATCCTTCACACATAAACTCAAAGGCAAACACACTTTTCTATTGGTTAAACATTTCAACCCTTTCCAACTGAAAGACATTTCAACCCTTCCCCCAATCTGCCTTCTGTGTTCCTACACAAGATAGGAAGTGTGCTTCACTTTTCAACATATCAGCTAATCATATATAATGTTCCTTACAATCTGTTTTTGTTAACCAATAAGAATCATACCTTTAAAAAACAGAAATATACACCCTACCTTTCAGTGTACAAAGTAGTCATACAACCAATGATATCTTTTCTTTTTAAAAAAAAAATCCGTGGATCCGAGTACCCAATGCGATAGGATTAAGCCTGGGCAAAGCACCACGCTACGCTCGCGTAGTTTGCGAAGTTTGCGCTACTTCGCACTATGCGAATTGCACGTAGCACAGTGCAAACATGCGTAGCGTAGCATTGCGTAGTGCAGCGGTCATTTTTTGCTTGCTCGCCGTCCTCAACATCAAGTTGGCGACCGCGAGCAAGCAAAATGACATCCCGGCGAGACTTTTTCCTTGTTCGCGATCAGCAACACCAAGTTGCCGATCGCGAGCAAGAAAATAAACATCCCGGCGACATTCTCAACGCGAGGAGGTCAGGTTTTTCATTGCGAGTGGTCGCGTATGCTTACGTCCGCTCGCGATGAGAAACTACCAGTCAGCGTTGAGAAATCTGCCGCTCGAGTAAAAATCTACTCGAGCAGCAGAAAACTACAGCTCGCACTGTGCAAGAGGCCGTTTTCAATGATTGCACAGTGCCGGATGCTTGTCCGCACTGTGCAATCATTAAAAACTGCATCTTGCACAGTGCGAACAGGGTACTATGCATTTTGCTAAGTGCTACGCGTAGCTCGCGTAGTGCGAAGTGCACTTTGCGTAGCTTCGCGTAGTGCTACTTCGCGAACTATGCCCAGGGTTGGATAGGATGCGCGCACTGTGCGCGCATTTTGCCGTTTAAAAAGAGTGGAAATACTCTGACCCTCTAGAGCACCTCTAGAGGGTCAGAGTATTTCCACTCTGCCCCTTTACATGTTTTACACACTTTTTCCCCTTGCTTCTTCAGCCTCGCTTCTACCGAGGCAGAAAATGGCCGCCAACAGTTCCTGGTTTCGAATGTAGTGAGACACTCGACAGCCAATTAGCATTCAGCGCGCGTTCGAGAGGGTGCACGCTCGGTTCGGGGAGGGTGCACGTACGGTGCGTGTACGGTACGCGGATCGTCTGCAGCCATAAATATTTATGTACTTTTAACTCTAATTTTCTCAGGAACTACTGAACGGATTCACACCATTTATGCAAAAGGCATGAGTCTGAACTGAGGACTACCTCTTTGCCAAATTTGGTATCATTCCGTTCAGCGGTTCGGGCTGTAGCTGCGACAACAGATCCTATGGGAAATTGCATGGGGAAAACGCGTTTTGGGACCCCCCTTTTTTCTCGGCCCCCGCTTGACGAATCACCACAAAACATTCAGGGTAGGAGCGGAGTGGAGCTGGCCAAAAGTTTGGAAAATTTGGCGAGGATTCGTCAATCGGCGCCAGATTTATTGGGAATAGAATGTTGCGGATTTCCTATGGAAAATAGGTCCTAACTATAACTACCTACTGGCGAACGCCAGTAGGTAATATATGCATTGCACCAAATTACCACAGATGCTGGCTGACAAGCGGGACACGGACACCAGTTGAGTGCATAGATTTTTCTTTATTTGCTGACTCTCAGCATGGCAGATGACGCGTTTCGCCCACCAAGTGGGCTTGATCACATGACAAGATTAAAAGCTGTCATCAATTTTAAGCACCCTCACTATGCATACATCACGTGATATAGTGAACATGGAAAAGAGACTCCCCTTGGATTGATTTCATTTGGACCTTCAAATTAATTAACAAAACTTCTATTAATTATATCATTATAGCAGCAGGGTTGCAAAACAGTTAAAACAGTTTTAGGTTGAATCCATGTATTTAACATAAAGTGTAAAGTGCAAATAAATATTTAACAGTACTAACACACGTTTGGGGTATAATGTATTGAGTGTTTTGGCAATTGGACTATATAATCTTAATTTACTGAGTACAATTATCAGATATATAAAGATAAAGTGTCATAAACCCGATCACATGTGAAGTAGATCCATTGATTCAAATTTTATTTACATGTCTCTATTGGCTCTTCAGGTAGTTCCTATAATTCCAACAACATTGTCAGGCACAGTATTCCGATTAAAAAACATGATTAAACTCAATGTTATTCCTCCTCTGTCCAAAACAAACTCGTAATCAATCTATCGAAAACATCTTAATTTCTGCTTCATTATGCATAGTAAGTTCCCAAACACCTGCTGCTGGGTATTCCAAAACCAAAGAGGAGTTAAAGTGCAAATAAGTGCACTTAAAGTGACAATGAAAAAAACAAATATATTTCTGAAAACTTCAAAAGATTGAAGGAAACAGCAATATTTCAAAAAAGCATAATAAGGGGGGTGGGGCTCAAAGATGTTGGCCTACGGCGACAATTTAGCGATTATTACTCCTAACACTGAGCATAGCCTAGTAGAAAATGCAGGGGAAGCCCATATGTTTGGGCATATCTCAGGTTACTTGTTTAATCAAAATAAAACTCAGATTGTGATTAGCAATGCAGTACAGCTGAACGATAATCGGGTAGCTCTGAAAGCAGTGTACGTTGGGGTAGAAATTATGGCAGACGTGACTGAAATTGTAGTAGCAAATTTGGGTCAATTACTTCCAAAGTTCAGAGCTGATTTTGTTTGTATGGACAATTTAAAATGTACATTGGTCGGGAGAAGCAATGTCATCAAAATTTTATTTTTGCCTAAAGTTTTAAATTTTTTAGGGCTAGTCCCCCGGAGATGGAAAACGGTTGGTTTAAGACTCTAAATCAGATGGTTTCCATATTCCTCTGGGCAAATTATCGCCCCCAGAGAGTGTTAAAATTCTTGAGTCTGCCAAGGCATAGAGGTGGTTGTGCTGTCCCCAACTTCCACCTATATGACTGGACTTCGATCTTACAGCAGATTGCTGTCCTACTAAAAGGGGAGAGGGCCTGCTCAGAGGGGGAGTATTACATTTTGATATATGAACTGTTACTAGGAGCAGAAGCTAGAGGGTGTCTCCTCCGGCACACCGAGTTCGGCTATGGTTTGGACCGTGTGAATACTTACACTCCTATATATCACAATGGGTCACTCCCAGGTATTTTTGATGATGATATATGGAAATTATATGAAAAAGGAGTGTGGATGGTTGAGGATCTAATGGATGAGGGGGTGGTGTCTTTTGACTTGATCAAGGACAGGTATGGGACAAAGTACAGGCAATTCTTTAGGTATTCCCAAATAAGAGACTTTTTGGTTAAAAAGGCTGGGGTCAGTGCGGCTTTGCTAGGCTGGCACTGATTGAGCTGCTACTGAAGGAGGTACCCTAGCTGGGCATGGTGTATAAATTGATAAATGAGGCAATACCGGATGATCTAATCAAGCATTGCGATTGCTGGCATGTACTCCGACAAGCCGAATCAGGGGAATCTGAAAAATCATTGCATATAGCCCAGACATGGTTCATAGCTGCCACTCTAGAGATGCAATGATTTAAAACTTGGTTTATCCTTTATATCACCCAGAATAAGATTGCAAAATGGGGAGGTTCGGCAGGCTCACAATGATCCCGCTGTGGTTTCAATGCATCTGATATTATTCACATGTTTGCATCCTGCCCCAACCTCGATACTCTCAAAAGAGATGTCAGTAGCATCTTGGAATCGCAGCTGGAGCGCTGGATAGATATGTTGCCACAGTTGATCGTGCTCTGGGTGGGTGCTACTGCAGTGCCATGGCAGGATCAGGTATTCTCATTTATTGCCATGACGGTACCAAGGCTCTGCTTAGCCACTCATTGGCTGGACTTAGTTCCACCAACCAATCAACAGTGGATGGGTAGACTGAAGGACTGGGCTATTCTAAGGCCCAGCGGTGCCAGGGGACAACACCTGAAACCTTCGTGGGTTACCTGTTCCGGCGTACAAAACACAGAGACACGGGACACTTCCTGCGGCGTCAAAGATCAGCATTTATTTACTGCAGGGATACAGAAATCGCAAGAAGTACACAACGTGTAGGTTCTGAGAGACTGCTTCAAATTGCAAAAGTGGATCGCTCCTTTTATACACATTTTCGTCATTGAACAGCATGGCAAACAAAAGGTTACAACTCAGTTCCCACAGTAAATTTCAAAAAAGGTCGCATTCATGTTTTCAAAAACCCGAAACATAATTACAGCAGCATTGCCGGTTCCCAACTGTAAAAGCACATTATCCCCACATTAAGCACATTCCATTCTGACCGTAACGAATTGGAGGAAGGGACAGAAACAGATGTAAAGGAAAAAAAACAAGGATGCACACCAGTTTAGAAAACAGTGTAGAGAGCAATATCGGAAACTTGATTGCAGGATCAAAGGACACGTGCCTAATGTATGCACGACTGAAACAATAAACTAGCACGGCAAAATGAGCCTCGAGCGGAACCATCTGCCCTTGCCGTGTCATCCCCCTCATCATAAAAACACCTTCAAAAGAACATGTATCCTCCACGAAAGCTTGGGAATCCCAGGGTCACGAAGCGGACAGTGTCCGTTCGCTGGCTACTTGAGGGCAAGAGACAAAATGGATACCGTATCTAAAATGGAACCCAAGGGTTCAAATGGGCATGCCCAGGAATGAGACGAACCGTACATAGTAGTGTAGCGAAAACACGTACACCCACTAAACTCGTCATTTGCGGTTCGTAGATACCAAACTCGTCCATATTCGAACATACCCAAAAATGTCAGTCCGATTCTCACGGAACCTCAGACACTCCTTTTGCCCTCATGTAGGCAAGCACTAGTCGAGATCAGAATCGATTTCGATATTCATCAAATCGTTCAGTTGCTGCTAGAACATCATTCTATTCATCAACGTCTCTTTGGTAACTGATGGCCGTCTTGTACACGTTGTAGCACAGAGGCCACATAAGGCAGGACCACAGTGCACGCAAAGACAACACGTGAACAGAAATGTTACAACAACCCCTACGATCATCAGAATCTTCCAACCCCAGGTTGATATCAGGCTCCAAAACCATCCTAGAAGTGTCCAATTACCTTCGTCCACGTGTATGGACTCGGAGATCTTATGCAACTTCGAGATGGCTTGGTAAACGGTTAGGGCGTTGTCAGGAATGAAAATGCAACAGCTCGAATGAATCACTTTGCACACACCACCTCTGTCTGCAAGAACAACGTCTAGAACCATATGGTTCTGCAACGTCATGAGTCTATCCGCCTGAAGTTCTGCTGTTAAATTACCACTCGCAGTTATGTTAGCAGTCAATTCTACCACACGGGTCAACTGTCTCAGGTTCCTACTATTGACCATAGGTCCCCAAAACGGCAAGAAACCCTTAAAGAAATCTCCTGCTTCTTGACCAGCAGTGTCCTCGTCGCTAATAACGCCTCACACAACTCTAGTCTGGTGATAGTCTGAGGCAACCGAAAAGGTCGGTGGCAAAAGATTTGCAATATAACAGGTTCCCGGGAAGTCACGGGGCAACCATGTATATGCACGCTCATAACATACGAAATAGGTACCCTTGGCAGTCAGAAAAACAGGGGAAGAGAGCATCAGTAAAACGTACGTGTCAGTACAAGCACTCTCCCCAAGCTGGGCTCTCGGATTTCGACCAAGACCTTTCAAGCAGAAATTACCGAGGTGGGGTACGATCCATATTGGAGACGAGCTCTTGAGCTGTCTATCACCCACTGACATACTATACTCAGCCTCACTCAGATCTTTATATGCTTGTACCTCTTCATCTGGAATAAGCGATGCATCAAAAATATCTCTATCTAGATCAGCAATCGCCATCACCAAAGGTTTGTAGTACGGACCAGGACCAAAATTTGCAGAACGTGGCTCTCGACTGGGGTAGGAATATAGCACACTACGGAACATAGTTTGGAATGCTCGAGCTGACCCCTGGGAGCTGTAAGGAAGAACCAAGTACGGAATACCCCTATCCATGGTATGTGGCATTAACCCACACACCCAACAGTTGGTAGTATTCATCACCAACTGATGCTGATGTAGGAGTTGAACGAAGGAGTTATTCATGAATTCCGCACGCCTAACCTGTTCATGTTGGGGCAGAGGATGAAAGGAATGTGGAGAAACAGTAGTAATGGAACCTAGTTTAGGAGAAAAAGTAGGTGAAATGGAAGGCAATAACGACTGTATTCCAAAATACACTCCGCTCACCAATAGCATAGAAACAGTCAGAAACAGTAGAAATACCTGAAACAAAAAGCATTTCGTTCGTACAATCTTATGCAATTTTGATCTTTGCGCCGACATCCTTTCTACTTCCAACAGCTTAGAGAACGCCATCCTCTAAAAACCGTCCGTGACGTCCTTGACGCACTTCGTTCTGAGTAGCGATTATCAATTCCCAGGAGTTCCCAGGAATCGACAAAAGGTAACTGACTTAGTATCAGGAACCTGCTAAACAGAAGGAAGTACCCGCACGGCCCTACGGTTAACCCGGATGATAGGTTTTCTTAAACAAACATCCAACTTAATAAAAATCTCTTAGCTGTAAAAAGTACACATAAAAAGGAACTCGAATATCAGTAAAGGATGCAATTGTTCTTAATGTTTGTGGCAACAGTAAAGGAAAATATAGAAACATTTTATTAGTCTTTGTCATGTGAACGAAGAAAATATCGACTTCTTCCAGGTCGAGTCTGCTCTTCAAATAATTGTTCAGCTGGTGAAACAATGTTCAGTCGATCAGATGACAATTCAGACCTTGAGTTCTCCAAAACTGACGACTCAACAGATGTGTCTGGCTACAATGAATTGTCTCCTACAGGTTGAGCATCGCTAAACGGCACGTAACATAGAGGGGTCTCGGTTTCCGTTGTCGCAATACCAGTTCTCACCCAATTATCTGCTGGTGAAGGGATCGGAACCTTTTTAGTATGGGTGGCATGCACCCAGTTCTTTCTGCCTTCCAACCGAACTGCAGTCCTTGTAGCCAACAATACTTGTAAGGGACCCACAAATCTCGGCTCCAAGTTGCGTTTTCTGCCAAAATTGCGGGTGACAACCCAGTCACCCAGTTGGAGCCGATGTCCAGGACCCTCTGTCTGTGCCGGTAAAGCTTCAAAGACCTGTTGATGAATTAACCTCAGTTTAGCAGTCAGATCATGAAGATAATCAATTAACATTGGATACTCAAGGCTATCAAAGGCCTTAGGCCTCGGGACTCCCCAAATGTTTGCAGGGCGGCCGAACACAATCTCGTATGGGCTAAGCCCTACTCGAGAGTGCACAGTCGCCCTGGTTGATAAGAGAGCCAGAGGCAAAGCATCAGGCCACGACAAACCAGTCGTAGCTTGTATCTTTGCAAGTTTCAGTTTCAGAGTACCATTGTACCCTTCAACCAAACCCGCTGCCTGAGGATGATTGGCGCTATGGAATTTCTGTCGAATTCCAAGGCCCTTACACACACTCTGCATCACACTTTCCACAAACTCATTCGCGTTATCTGACCACACAATCCGTGGCATTCCATACCGAGGAATGTATTCCTTCAGTAGGACTTTCACTGTGGACAGGGCAGTATTATCCTTAAGAGGATAGGCCTCTATCCATCTGGAGAACGCACAAACCACAACTAAAACGTACTTCAGATTATTGCATCTCTCCATATGGACGAAGTCCAGTTGGATAACCTCAAAGGGACACGTAGGAGGAGCAAAATGGCCAGGTGGAGTGGGGGTGCCCTTGCCAGGATTATACATCAAACACACCATACAATTCTTAACCACTCTCTCAGCAAATTTAGCGATACCATCATTCTTCCATACAGGAGACAACAACCTACATATACCTTTCGCGCTAATATGTGACAAGCCGTGAGCCATAGTCACAACGGCTAGCACATATGCATCCGGTAACCTCCACCTTTGACATTCCGACAAGTCAACCCAACATCCATGGGTATCTAACTTTCCCGTACTTTCTTTCCACTTGGTCTTTTCAGTTTCAGTGGCCTCATTCTGAATTGCTTTCACGCTCTCAACAGTGTCTTCACACATACCAGTCTCCGTCGGCCACCTCACTGAACTCGCAACATACATTCGGGACGCACGATTCTTAGCCGTTTCCTTAGCAATCTCATCCGCAAATGCATTACCACGACCAACATCATCCGTAACCTTCCGATGCGCACTACATTTAATGATTGCCACCTGTTTAGGCAATGTAAGTGCATCCAAAAGGTCGTTCACAAGCTGTCCGTGTTGGATCTTCGTACCATGCGATGTCATAAATCCTCTCTCTCTCCACAATCGACCAAAGCTATGTGCAACACCAAACGCATATTGACTGTCAGTAAATACATTCACTCGCTTTCCTCTAGACAAAACACACGCTCTCGTCAACGCAATCAATTCTGACTCAATCTCGCAGTTTCCACAACCGTACTCAACGTCACTACAGCATACGCAGTCGTCACATCACCATTCGGCAACTTAAAACATGAACCATCAACATACAAAGTGCCATCGGGGTCTATCAATGGAGTGTTTTTCAGGTCCACACGACCCTTCGTTTCTTCCTCAGTTCGTAAATAGCAATCATGTGGTGGTACATCATTTGATTCCACATTAGTCGGCAACAATGTCGCCGGATTCAGCACATTACAACGCTTGATCTGTATATGACTTGCCAAAAGTGTCAACTCGTAACCGGACAACCTTGCACTCGTCAGATGTTGAGTTTTTGTACGATTCAGGAGAGTGTCAACTGCATGCGGAACCATCACTGTGAGCATATTATCAATAACCAGACCTGCGGATTGTCGAATAGACACCGCAGCTGCCGCTGTCGCTCTCAAGCAACTCGGCAACGCTCTAGCTACCGGGTCTAAGGTCGAGGAAAAATATGCACATGGACGCTGCTTACCACCAAATTGTTGCGTCAAAACACTCAACGCACAACCTTCTCTCTCGTGAACGTATAGTGTAAATGATTTACTGTAATCAGGAGTACCTAACACAGGAGCCGAACACAACGCATCACGCAGTTCAGAAAAACTTTTCTGACATTCTTCCATCCATGGCAAAGGAGTCGAAACATCCTTGCACGTGAGAGCTATCAATGGCTTCGCTAACAGTGAAAAATTTGGAATCCACTGTCTACAGTATGACGTGATACCTAGAAAGGCACGCACATCTCTCTGAGTGGTTGGCACAGTCATTTGAGCGATCGCTGCAATTCTTTCTGGGGTCAACCTTCTTCCCTCCTTTGACAATAAGTGACCTAGATAGGTTACTTCTTGACAACAATATTGCAATTTAGAAGGTGACACCTTGTGATGTAAGTCACATAGATGCTGTAACAGTGATACTGTAGCAGTTTTGCAAATCTGTTCAGTGTCAGCAGCTACCAACAGATCATCAACGTACTGAATCAAGGCCGCACCAGCCGGTAACACAAACGCATCAAGTTGGCTCTTAAGCGCTTGGCTATAGATCGATGGACTCTCACAGTAGCCCTGAGGTACGCGTTTAAACCTGAAACTGCGACCACCTAATGAGAAACCGAATAGATCTCTGCTTTCCTCAGCAATCGGGATACTAAAGAAAGCATTCTTCAGATCGATTACCGAGAACCATGATGCAGAAGCTGGAATCAGAGTCAACAAAGCTGTAATGTCAGGCACCAAGGGAAACTGTGGAATCACAATTTTATTTACCTCCCTTAACCCCTTCCATGCTCATGACGGAACGATTCCGTCATGAGCATCGGTTGAGCTGTGCTCATGACGGAACCGTTCCGTCATGGCCCCGCCCGCGCTCGAACCCTTCAGCACCGCGGGGGAATCCGCGCAGCGCTGAAGGGGTTAAATCAATAACAAAACGATACACAGGAGGCTTGGATGGATCAGTTCGTTTCAAAATAGGTAACACAGGACTATTACACACGTTACCCCGAGTTTCTTCGATGACATCTTTATCGATCAAATCGTAAATGATCGCTAATAGTGCTCGTTCTCCATCAAGAGAGATACGATACTGGGGAATGCGTGGCAGTCGCACATTTGATTTCAATTGAACAACATAAGGTGGTATATCCAACAGGCCCACGTCGTTGGGACCTGTCGCCCACAAAGACTCAGGAAAAGAACTCAATTCCGGTGGGAGCTTATCAATCGACAAATACATAGGAGAGATCACTTTCTGACCCAACGTAAGCTCCACTCCCGCAGGAGAACAGTACAAAGTCGCATATAACCGCTTCAACAAATCCAGGCCCAAAAGATTCTCACCACAACCAGTAGTCAAAAGCAAAGGAGCTTCTAACTCACAAGACCCAATTGTAAGGGGCAACGGGCAAGAAACTGGATTGCTAACAGGGGCGCCAGAGAATCCAACGGAAACATTCATTAAGCCAGACAAAGGCGCGCCAGGGAGTTTCGAATGCATGATGGAGCTTTTCGCTGCACCAGTGTCCAACAGAAAAGGTTCAACTACGCCCAATGTGGCAACGGCGACGTAAGGCCCTCTCTGATCAACTGGAACCGATACCACTCCCTTTCTTTGTCTATGGCTGTCCTAATAATTACCGTCAGCAGCAACATCATGCTCGACATAATAGTCGTCCACATGATACTGTGCAGATCTACCAGCCGATAAATCGCGCCGATCAAAGCAATTTTGCGAGTCCGAAGTGGCAAAACGCTCATTCTGATTCTGAGTAACACCGCGACCTCTACCACGTGATGCTTGTTGAGGACCACTACGACCTCCTCGAGCCGAAACACCATTGTTTCGGTCACGCAAAACTGGACAATTAAACTTCAGATGGCCCTCACCCCTACAATATGCGCATTGATTATACCCCAGCATAGTTTGTGGTGTAGAGGAGTCAGTACGCGACTGTGACCTAGAAAACTGCGACTGTAATCGATTTTGCTGTTGCGAGTCAATTTGAATCGAGCGCGGGGGATACGCTTGCTGCAATAAGACCTTAGTTTTAAGATCCTTTGTTTTCTTATCTGCACGTTCGCTTTCTTCTTTCTCTCTATTTTCGTAGTATTGGGCCGTAGCTAATATTTGAGCAGTGGTAGAAACAGCCCACGAACTTTCAGAATTCTTCAATTTGTTGCTTAGTTCAGGCAGCAGATTCGATACAAATTTATCAACAAACAGCCGCTGACCTCCTTCAGTGCTCATATCCTGACCACTGTGATCGATGAATGCCTCCTCAAATCTCGTAAAGAAATCGGAGACACTCTCGCCCTTCTTTTGTTTGCACGCAGACAGTTTGTCCCAGTTAACTCTTATCGCTGGCATAAGCGTCTTCATAAGTGTAATTATCCTCTGGGGCAGATTCTCAATAAGCTGTTCAGGTTTAGCCCCACCAACTTGCCGTGCGTCAGCCGCCGCAAGAGCAGCCCAATCACCGGCTAACTCAGCTGCGTGATTCTCTTGGCGGATTTTCGCCCAAATCGGTTGAGGTACTACATTACCGAACAACATGTCGATATCTGCAAGGTTCATAATAGTAGCATCCACTAATTGGGATAACTCCTTATAATAACCTGCCGGATTTTTGCGGGGGTCAGGCAAAGTTTGCTTCACCTGCAAAACTTCCGATCGCTTCCAGGGGAGGTGTATCCAAACTCTCTGAAAGTGTGGTAGAATAACAGGGTTAGCAGCAGGATCACCTGGCATCCACACTGGGGGAACTTCCCGCATAGGGTACTGACCAGATTGTGCCATCCGCTCCTCAGCTTCACCCTCAAACAATGCTCGAGGTGATACCGTAGATCGAAAAGATAACAGATGCTCTAAAGCACGTCGGACATTACTACCCACGATCATACCATTCGAAAATTGATTCTGATGTTCAGTGATCTCGGGCGGTACATTGTCTACCGCATCATTATCCCACTCTTCTTTCAAAGATTTACACATTTCCTTGTACACAAATCTTTGTGTGGGCTCATTAAACTGAGAAAACGTCTCAAAAACTATACGCGAAGTGTACTTTGCAGGATGACTAATCCATTTACGCGCCAGTTTCACTAACGACTCACGTTCTCTACCATCAGGAATTTGACTGCGCCTCTGAGAGACATCAGAAAAATTGGACCCAAGTATCGGTCCAAAAAGTGGAGAATAGAGATTAGCGACAGCATTAAATATACGACTACGAACAGAAGGGGAAGAAGAAGGAAGTACAGGAGCAACAACATTAGGGGTAACCGTAGAAATAGTAGAAGTAGTCGAGATAGCAGGAGTAGTAGTAACAATAGGCTGAAGAGGTACAGGCGAAGGAGCAGTAGGGAAAAGAGCGGGTAGCGGAGGATGGACAATTTGCGGCACAAGGGGATTCGGAAGAACAGGAGGAACGACAGGCTGTCCAGCAGCCGCCAAGACAACATGTTGAGGAACAGGAGGAATCACAGGACCCACAGTATCTGGTGCATAGGGAGGTGGTGATTTCAATAGATAAGACAATAATGGATCCTCTACCGCTTCTTCGCCCGTCTTATCAGAACTAGACGGTAAAACCAGATAACATTTATCCACCGCCATATGATGCAGTCTAGCAAAAACTTCCTGCTCCTTCTCATCCTTGTCTCGCTGATACTGTTCTGCATTTCGCATTACCGCAATAACACCTTCTCTCTTATTTTTCTTAGACTGTTTGATTTCTTTCTGCTTGGCCTCTTTATGCCATAACCGAAAGGAATCAAACATGGCCGGCCTAGCCTTCTTTTTAAACAATTTAGTTTCAAGATTATCCAATATTGCAGTTTCGAAACTACCATGTGATGGCCAACTAAGAACACCATCATTTTTAGTATAACGAATCCAATATTCATTATATATGATAGGACCTACTCCGTGGCGGCTATAGAGCTCATAAATTGGAGTTCCAACTGGAGGTATCGGACATGAATCCTCCAGTCGGGAATCCGTGCTGCAACATTTAAGGAAACCAAACAAAGTACTACGGCCAGGCATCGTGCACACTAACCGAGTTTACAAACTTCAAGGGCTATCGAATTACGATGTCCTCGCAAACAAATGCAAGACCCTCGGTTTTTGGCAATTTCAATTGTCAAATAAAACCCAACAACTAAGAACCAACAACTAAGAACCACAAATGCAATGGAACCATGCAAACAACCAAGTCTACTCTGGGAGCCACCCACAAATACTTGACTGAAAGAACAATGGCGTCACCAGGAAGGCCCGTCTATCGTCTAGCCGTACAAAGAACTACGCCAGGCGCCAAAACAGGTCGACAGTCAGGGCATCAGTCCGTCGCAGCCGTCAGGAGGCGGGAATCTTCGCGGAAAAAGTCTTCGGACCACTTATTTCGACAACTGGATCGATGAAGCGGGGTGCACCTTCCCTCGGAGATTTCACACGAAGTTCCTCACGATCATCGGGCTTTGGACCGGTACCGCTGATGTCGCCCCACAAAGGGCGCCAACTGAAGGACTGGGCTATTCTAAGGCCCAGCGGTGCCAGGGGACAACACCTGAAACCTTCGTGGGTTACCTGTTCCGGCGTACAAAACACAGAGACACGGGACACTTCCTGCGGCATCAAAGATCAGCATTTATTTACTGCAGGGATACAGAAATCGCAAGAAGTACACAACGTGTAGGTTCTGAGAGACTGCTTCACATTGCAAAAGTGGATTGCTCCTTTTATACACATTTTCGTCATTGAACAGCATGGCGAACAAAAGGTTACAACTCAGTTCCCACAGTAAACTTCAAAAAAGGTCGCTTTCATGTTTTCAAAAACCCGAAACATAATTACAGCAGCATTGCCGGTTCCCAACTGTAAAAGCACATTATCCCCACATTAAGCACATTCCATTCTGACCGTAACGAATTGGAGGAAGGGACAGAAACAGATGTAAAGGAAAAAAAACAAGGATGCACACCAGTTTAAAAAAACAGTGTAGAGAGCAATATCGGAAACTTGATTGCAGGATCAAAGGACTCGTGCCTAATGTATGCACGACTGAAACAATAAACTAGCACGGCAAAATGAGCCTCGAGCGGAACCATCTGCCCTTGCCGTGTCATCCCCCTCATCATAAAAACACCTTCAAAGGAACATGTATCCTCCACGAAAGCTTGGGAATCCCAGGGTCACGAAGCGGACAGTGTCCGTTCGCTGGCTACTTGAGGGCAAGAGACAAAATGGATACCGTATCTAAAATGGAAACCAAGGGTTCAAATGGGCATGCCCAGGAATGAGACGAACCGTACATAGTAGCGTAGCGAAAACACGTACACCCACTAAACTCGTCATTTGCGGTTCGTAGATACCAAACTCGTCCATATTCGAACATACCCAAAAATGTCAGTCCGATTCTCACGGAACCTCAAGACTCTTGGCGGTATACCGTTGGGAAGCAGCAGTATATGCACGGAGAGGACGTAGGATGCGGAAAAGAGAGGCGGAAATTTGGGCACCAATGAGTTTGTGTATTAGGGAAAGAGAGGAACAAGTAGTCAATGAGGTAGAATGCGCATAGGGCAGTGGGGAAGGACATAGGGTATTAAGGGGTGGGTTGGATGGTACCTCAGGCAATTTTTGTAAAAGGTTCAACCCTATTAGTGACTTATAATATTAATAAGACTTGTTGGTGCAATCTCTGTATGATGATGAATGTAGATATTGTGGTATTATCAGTATAGCATTCCTCTCAAAATGTAGAATTGTTTTTACTTTAGTTAGATTGGACGGGGGTACGAGGGGGCGGAGGGTTGGTTTATTTTTGCTGGCTTATCCTGTGTTTTTTGTATTATAAAATGTGCAATAAAGAATATTCTTTTTTTTTTAAAGTAATTTTGTGGCAAACTCTGCATTCAGATGTAAAATCTATGTACAGACATTCTTTTTGTGCTTAGATTAAAACTTGAGAGACTATTATCTGTTTCATCCAGGCATTGCCATGTATCATACGTGGGCTTTATTATGGAATTAGCCTAAAATCAAAATTGATTTCTGTTTTTAGTAGCTACTGATTTCTTTTGTTTTGCGATACTTTATTGAGAAATAAGAGCAAAAGATATTGTAGCACAGGTGTTTCTCCTTTGTTTCAGCATCAGTATTGTCATTAAATTTCCCATGTTTGTGTGGTTCATGTGTGTCAAGGTTATGCAAAAGCTACTCATTGTGGCTGTCTTGCATTCTAGGTCAAATGGCAATCACAGAGTGCTGGTACTGTGAGGACTTAAGCGTCCGCATAGTTCAGTCGGGCAATTGTCTAATGTTCACCTCAAATGCTTACAAGGCTGCGATGAGTCTATTGGGAGTGAGTCTTCAATTCAGATATCAATCTAAAACTATTGTAAATGGTTTAGTAGAACACGTAAACTACACACTTAGGCAAGCCCTACAGCCCCAGGTGTTGGGTACAGATCTTAATTGGTGTCATCATCTGTATGGAATGCAGAGAGCAATAACCAACTTGCCCAGGGGAGTGTTAAGAGATCGCACTCCATACGAGCTGCTCCTCCCTTTGAAAGTGGCAGAAGAAATTCCTCCAGAGACACTTTTTTGAATGTCAAGGTTTCTGATTCTGCCGCAGGTGAAGAGAAAGTTTTGTTGGCCACGGAAGGTTGTACCCCAAACATTTGAGATCTAGTTTGAGGAAGGATTCCAGACAAGCAAGTCTGTAGACCATCATGGTCAGCATGACCAGAATAAACATCTATATGAAGGAAAGTTTTCTCAAATTGAATTGAAGAGGCGCTGGTGTTTGGGGGCAAGAATCCATCTGGTGTGGCAGTTGCTGGCCAGAGGGTGTGCTCCATTACCAACTCCAGTTAAATCGGCTAAAAAATTCTGGGGGTAGTTTTTAAAACCCTTTTTAATTTTAAGTTGCAGATCATTCTCACTAGGCCTGGGTGGTAAACTTTGCTCAGTTGGCGGAGTTTTCTGCACTCTGCACTCCGCGGAGCTGGCAGAGGACAGAAAACTACGCTTCACGATGTGCAGCAGAGTTTTTTCCCCACTCGAAATTGCGAACGGTAAGTTCATGATCGCGAACAGTAAGTTTACGAGCACAAGTTGCCGCTCGGGTAGAATTTATACCCAAGCGGCAGGAATACCAGCACAAACTGCAGTTTGCACTGCAATCCGCCACTCTAACTAACTTCACAAAGTTCTGCGTAGCAAAACTACGCGAACTACGCCCAGGCTTAAATCTTACCACTAGCACTTGTCTATTATTAAGACTCTTGGAAAGAAAAGTACAAAGGGAAGACAACTAGGTATCTTCCTATTTAAGCAGTGACAAAACAAACAACACCTCACACCAGATTCCTCCCAGACTTAGTGGAGAGAATTATCTGCAAAAATACAGAAATCAAGTGATATTGGGCCCGATTCACAGAACTAATCTGAGACAAAATCCTAAAGTTACTACTTTTGGTATTCACAGAAAGCTTTTAGTAGTAGTAAAGTTAGGATTTTGTCTTGAGTCTGTCTTAAGTTTGTCTTAAGTCTGTCTTAAGTCTGTCTTAGGTTTGTCTTAAGTCAAACTTAAGACAAAATCTTAACTTTACTACTACTAAATGCCTTCTGTGAATACCAAAAGTAGTAACTTTAGGATTTTGTCTCAGATTAATTCTGTGAATCGGGGCCACTGATTGGAAAGACAAAACTGTGTTAAGATTCCTATCACAAACAGAGTAAAGAAACAACAATATCAATCTTAAAATTACAAAGATTCATAAACATTTTATCTTGACATTGTTGACAACCTATTAAGATAAAGTAGCAGGGCATGGTGGGTGGGATAATGTTAGCCTTTATTGTCTTTAATGAAATCAAGTTTCTCTCCGCAAGGTAATTGGAGAATTGCCATTTCATTACAAGACTGGAAGCTATGATTATGCACATTTAAAACATTACTCACATGTTTCACAGGCTTAAGATAGAAGTTTGCAAATGTGCTAGCACTTGACCAATCTACCACTTTTAAAATGTCTAGAAGTGTACCTCCTGCTCTAAACCTAGGGAAATCTGTTCCTGCCTTGGACATCGCTACCCTGCTGTAGAAACATACTGCCCTGAATGGGTTCATGTATGAAATTAATAAATGATCCTGACCATCCAGCCTAAGTTCTAACATGGTTTGTTTGTAAACGTACATGCAACTAACTACACATTAATTCTGACAGTTGTTAAAAGACGAATAAAATAGGTTTTCAGACATCGTTTTACTTCTCTTCCATTTCTCGAAGTGAAGCCCGTCTGGAGAATAATATCTATTACAAATCTCCAGAGCTTTAACATCAGAAACTGTTGTAAACAAGATTAAACTTAGCAAGGTTGTCAATTCAAGAGATATCTGTCTCATTGAGAGAAATCAGTTATCAGGATAAGAAACAAACTGTTCAAAGACAAGATTAACATTCCATATTGAATTATACCTAGCCCTTCATTACCCTGCAAATCAAAGGGTCACTACCAATTGCAAAGTCATTCACTAACACATGTCCAGCTGAAATGCCAGATCTGTAACAGTTAACAGTCCTATATAACAGACCCTACCTAAACAAACCTCAGAGGAAATGTTCTATTTCTATTGAAGGAGCTTCCACAGGATCCAAACCCCCTTCCAAGCACCAACCACACCTTTTATTCCAAATTCCTGTATATTTAATTATTTTGCCAGGTGCCCTAACTCATCCAATAAGTCCTTTACTTCTCCTGAACGACCTGACATCCTCCTGACAAGAAGGTTCAAGTTTCAGACCTGCAACTCCTGGTATTAAACGTGGAACCTCCAGCATGAGCTCTATCGCTCCAGGGAACCACACTTGTGTGCCCCCAAAGGGTTTCAGTAGGAAGATTCTGGATTGTTCCTTTTTCTTTTTAACAATATCCTCTGTATTAGTGCAAAGGGAGGGAAAGCATATCAGTTTCCTCCATTCCAACTCTGTACTAAAGTATCTACTGCCAAGACTCTGGGGTATGGTCTCCAATTAAAACATCAGGCTACCTGACAAGTCAGTCTGCTAATGAAGAGATCCATCTGAAAGGGGCCACACAAACTCTGTATCAACCAGAAAAACACTGAGTTCAGTTCCCAGTCACTGGAAACCCATTGGTATCTTCAATTCCAGTCTGTTCTCTCTTTCTGAAGGCCTTTAATGAATTCTGCCTTCAATAAAATCTTCTGGCCCCCAACAGAAACATCAAATTCTGCTCCCCCTAGGTGGTTGATATAGGAGACTGCTTTGCAACTGTCCATTCAGATTATGACAACACTTTTCCTTAGGGTGTTTTTGAAGCTCATCAAATCGTTCAGCCCTGCTAACATCTCCAAGCAGTTTACTTATAAGGAGAGTTCCTCCTGGGACCACTTCCCCCAGTTTATTTTTCTCCCAGCCTCGCACACCAAGGCTGCTTGCTTCTGACTCCACCATAAACTCTGGGACATTCCCCAAAATTGTCTTTCTGTTCCAGCTGTCCAGGGTACTCAACTACCATTGGAGGTCCTCTCGAGCCTATTGGGACAAAGGAACTGAGTCTGTATACCAAACACCTTTTCTTAAACCTAAGACATTTAGTCTATGAAGGGCCCTGTAATGCAATGGTCCTGGGGAGACAGCTTGGATTGAGGAGGTCAGCACGCCAACCATTCTTGCCAAACCCCAAAACTCACCACATCTTTGTATAGAACAGAAGCTATCTCCTTCTTAATTTTGGTTAATTTCTTCCTCTAACTGAAACCCCAGAAACTTCAATCTCTATGTGGAAACCGCAGCTGACTTCTAAGACATCCTTTGACCAATTCATGTGGGTCAGCATTTCTTTCAGATCCTGAGACATCAGTAGAATGACATCTAGGTAGGTCAATAAGCATACACCCCTTCTTCGCAAGGATGCCACTACTGGTTGTAGAACCTTGGTGAAACACCAAGGGGTGATGAAAGTCCAAAGGGAAGACAATGAAGTTTGTACAGAGCACCCATCCAACTGAAGCGTAAATATCTCTGACTGTCAATAAGGATAGTGAAGTAAGAATCCTTGAGATCTAACTTCACAAGCCAGTCTGCCTCCTGTTAAATGTCCCTCAGATGATGGATACCTTTCATCTTGAAATGTCTGTAAACCAGAATTCAGTTTAGAGCCTTCAAATTTATAAATGGCCGCCAATCTTTGTTCTTTATCTTTGTTAGAAAAAACATACTCACAAAGCCTTCTTCTGAGTTGGTCACCTTGCAAATTGTTTCTATGAGCAGTATGTGGGCCACTTCAACATCTACTTGACCTGATTGTGCCTAATCTAGGAACAGTTCTCTTGGTTGATTCACTTGGTAAGGTTTTTCACAGAAATATGTGTTAAACCCTTTCACTCATTGTAACACCCAAGAATCCTTTCTTATCTTCCAACAGTTGGAGAGGATATATGCCCTTATTTCTTCAAGAGTGAGGGGCTCACCCTCTCTGTGGGAAGAAATTGTTGTTTCCATAGTAGCTTCAATGGTCATGACAATAGTAGTAGGACCTTTGCTGACCACGGCAGACAGCCAGTCCCCTCCTGTCAGCCCTTACAAAAACGTTGATACTGAACATACGCTGCATATTGCTTTGAGCTCTACTAAACTCTCTCCAAAGAGTAGGCCATGTGGGTCTCCTTGTACCTCTTTATTGGCAAGGACTCCTCGTTTTGGGTTAATTTTAATTTGGAGAGCTCTTCGTCTCTCTGAAATTAATCAGGCATTAGCATTGCTGAGAAAACATAGGGTCCGCTGCCTCCAGCCACGAACGAGCTCCACATTCAGCTTCTTCAGCCATATCTAATCATTTTGCCAGTGCGCCCAGAGTGTTACGTACTCTATCCTGACACTGCTTAAGGGAGCGTTTTAGACTTTTTCTAGGGTGTCTTCTGGTCTTCAACAAAAATGTCAACAACTCTGGATCCAATTTCAGAGTCATCACAGATTGTTGTCCAAGAAAGGCCTTGGACACTCAGCCCTCATTAAGTTCTGTGTCTCCTTACCAAGTGGTTTGCATATCCAATGCTTTATAAAGGACATCACATGGTCCATAGCCCACCATCAGACCCTCTAGGGTGTGTTTTATGGACAGGAGTAAACACCTTGACAGATGAGTGATCACTTATAGCTTTGAAGTAGAGCGTTGGTCTAGGTCCTGTGGTAAATAAAATAAATATTACCGGACTGAATTTCGTACGGAATCTTAAAATAAAGTAAAATAGCTCAAAATAACAAGAGGCAGAATCCGTGGTATAAGAGGTTTTCTAATGGGCTTTATTCCATTCAAAATGGCCGACTCGAGTGGCGGCCTTCAGGTTCCGTCACCACGAGGGTTCAGGAAGTGAAGTACAATATTTTGTTGATAGACATACATTTTTATAATAAGTGCATTACAATGAAACGAATGTAGAAGGCGTAACATTTGATAAGAAAAATGACGTGACAGTGACATAATCGAAACTAGGCGTAATAAGGAATAAAAGAAACATAATTGGTTAGGATTATCAGACATAGGTGGATCTATAAGATAATACTTGGCATAGATGCGCGCGCGGCAGCATGACGTGTGATTGACGTGCAACTAGGGGGTGAAGGGGACTTGACATTTAGCTCTGCATGTGGAGACGAGAAGTCTGAGGGTCAAGTCAACCTAATCCCAAATCATATCTAACATCCTATGTTTAGAGAACTAGTTTATCCATAAAGAAGGACTCTCGGACAGAATCTATTCTATACTAACTGTGTGTGCGTGTACAAGCGTCTAAGTGTCTATATGAGAAGCGAGGGGCAGAAAACTTTCCATGGTAACAGGGCTATGAATCACTTGCAGGAGGACGGAAAGGCTGAGTCCTTTGCTTGTGAGCTAAAGGAAATGTTTACCTAAATCACTGGACAGGAATGCATCGGCTGGAGAGTAAAATAGATAATTCGAAGGTGAAATACAACTTCTTGGCAGGCATGCGAAAACTGGCCGAGGCAGGCACCGTTAGCTGCACAGGGAGTAGGACAAAGTTCATGGATACAGATGCGAGCTCAAGCTGAAGCTGTCAAAGACAGAGAGCAGGGAAAGGCTTTGAGGACAGAATCGGGCCTACTTGCCTGAACTGTAAAAATGTGGTAACTTAGCCATATAAAGTCGGTGGCCTTTCATACCTAGGAATCGAATATCCAGCCCATAGATGGCGGATCTGACAGAGAACATGTCGACGGTAGACACACATATGTTTGCGTCTTAGAAACTGGAACTGGAGGGAACATACATGTACTTGTAACATGCATATAGAACCGTTGGGGTCCAAGATAGGGGACATAACTGATCAGGAAAATCCACATTTCCACATTCCCTCCTTGTCCCCTACTTGCCCTTCAAGAGATATCAATCTTCATTATTCCATCGATTTGCTCATGGAGCATCATTTCTTCTTCTTTCTTCTTCCGGGATCTTGAGCCAAAACCTTGATGTGGAATACACGATGTGGCACACAGACCACAAATCGCTGGTCCACATTGCAGGCATAGACAACAACTGAAGAGCATAAGAAGGCCAATACCTAGGAAGGATAGAACTCTCCATCCCCAGGCTGATATCACATTCCAAAACCACCCGGACCACGTCCAAGTGCCTGGATTCTCGTGTATCTGGCTTACAATCTTATGAAGGCGTGTTATAGCTTTATATACAGATGGCGAATTTTCTGGTATGAATATGCAGCAGCTGGATCCGATGACCCTGCAAGCTCCGCCCCTATCGGCCAGGATGACGTCAAGGACAAGACGATTCTGGAGAACAACAATTCTCATCACTGATTGTTCCTCTGTCAGATTGCCTAGGGCGGCTATAGTCTCGTTTACTACAGCTTCAAGAGTCTTGGTGAGTCTGCGTATCAGCTTACTATTTGATATTGTACCTATATAGGGAAAGATACCTTTATTGAAATCTACATACTTGTCCCATGTCGTTTCAGTATAATCGACAACCGGGAGATCTCTACGCTCTCTTTTGTGTACTAAATGAACATTTCGATAATAATCAGGGGGAGCTAGGAAAACAGGTGGCAAAAGGAATGCTATGTAACAGGTACCATCCCAATCTAGAGGCAGACGCATATATGCCGTCTGACCACATATGAAGTAAGAATGGCGAGAAGCTCTAAATGAAGATTTCCCTTGATCACTATATTCTACTGTAGTAACACATTGGCTATGGCCCATATGTATTGAACCAACTTTTCTCACACATAATTCACCCTTAACTGGAAATACTGACATGGTGGGCAGAATTAGTTCAACTTCGGATTTGACATTCAAAATCATAAGATTAGGCGTAAAATTACCTAATTCATACACTTCATTTTCTAAATCAGTTCCTGTTCTACTGGGGTGACCCTCCTTATTAGGGTGACAGACTTTGAATAAAACTAGATTCAGATTTCCCCATATCCAATGTTGTTGATAAACTGCTGTGTCTGGGTCTATGGAATTTAATAAACTAAACCATGCTCCACAGGAGCCATTGTGTGTGAATGGATGTGGAAAGAAAGGCAGAACTCCTTTGTTATTCTGATAGGGAGGGAGTCGGCCACACACCCAACAATTGGTGGCATTACTAGTCTGATGGGAATGATGTAACATACTAATGAATGTGTTATTGCGCAGCGCAAGTCTATAGGATAATTCATGTGGCGGTAGGTCACTAAAAGAATGTTCATCAGTTATATTGAAAACACGTTTAGAAACAGGATAATACATATGCAACAATATACTTGCAATAACTATTAAAAAACTCAAGGAAAACAAAATTAATAAAGTCACAATACAGTGGTTACGCAGTGATTTACAATATGCCTGTCGTTTCAACATTTCTCGGGTATTTTCTCTACTCAGGTCCAAGGGATACATGTCGGAGACAATTCAACCGCTTCACCTTGGAGAGGACTTAAACAATCAAATTGCTCGACTGTTTGGGCCTAAGCTTTAATTTATAGCACTGAGAGTCATTCTGTTCAACAAAAGGAAGTTTTGAATCAGTCTGTGAGGGAGTGCAGGGCACAGTGTCTATATCTGAAGGTAGTCCATGAAATTTTTTGACGTGACTTGAATGAATCCACCCTTTGCGTCCCTCGATCTTCACGGCTGTTCTTGTGGTCAACAGGACCAACTTGGGTGCTTTCCACCTGGGCTCCAGTTGACTTTTCCTGTCGAAATTTCTCACAAAGACAAGATTACCCGGAACAACGTCATGGGGTTTCGCCTCAGTGTTGTCGGGAAAGGCTGCAGCTACCTGTGAACGAGAAGATTGTAGTGCAGACATCAAGGAAGCCAAGTAATCTGTCAGCATGTTACAGTCAATGTCAGTTATTTTGCGTGGTATAGGCGTCCCCCACATATTTGGTGGTCTACCAAAGATCACCTCATACGGGGATAGCCCTGTTCTAGAGTGCGCTACCATTCTCATGTAAAAGAGTGCAACTGGTAATGCTACTATCCAGTCGACACCTTTCTCTCTACATATTTTGGACAGTCTGATTTTCAGTGTCTGGTTATGTCTTTCTACGAGACCTGCTGCCTCGGGGTGTCGGACACAGTGGAATTTCCACTGGTATCCCAACAAGAGTGAGACATGTTTCATTAATTCGGATGAGAAAGGCTGACCGTTATCTGAATATACAACACGTGGTAAACCGTACCGTGGGAAGAATTCTCGAACTAGCTGCTTGGCAGTAGTCGGGGCAGTGTAATCTGATACGGGATACGCCTCTGTCCAACGGGAGAGAGCGCAGACAACTACGAGAACATATTTGAATCCTCGACAACGTTCCATCTGAATATAATCCATCTGGAGGACTTCAAAAGGATGGTCAGGAGGCTGAAATCCACCCTGCTCTACGGGAACACTCTTTCCTGGATTAAACTGACAACATATCATACAGGTACGAACTTTTTGTTTAGCTGCTGCTCGTAAATGTTTATTGAACCAAATGTGCTGAATGCTGTCTAGCATAGCCTTCTCTCCTAAATGTGCTGGACTGTGAACTGTAGCTATAATGGCTTGAACCATGGAATCAGGGAGAAACCATACAGATTTCTCCTTCGTCATCCATCCTTGATCTGTCTGGATCCCTCCTAGTTCAGTCCACTTCTTTATTTCTTCTGCTGTGGCATGTGTCTGTATGTCAATTACGTCAAGTGCGGGATCCTTAATTGTCATACACTGTGTTGGTGTCTGAACTATTGGCTTTGTCATGTCTAATGTGCGATTCTGAGCAGTCTGTTTAGCTGTTCGGTCAGCTAAATCATTGCCTTGAGAGATGATATCAGTAACCTTCGTGTGTGCTTTACATTTCATAATCGATATAGCAGTGGGTAGATGTATTGCGTCTAACAAGGCATGAATGAGGGGTCCGTGCTGAATGTGGGCACCATGGGAGGTTAAATAACCTCTCTCTCGCCACAGCACGCCGAAGTCGTGTACAACTCCGAATGCATAACGTGAGTCAGTGTATACATTAACTTTCTTATTTGTGGCTTGAATACAGGCTTGCGTTAGAGCAATAAGTTCCGCTGCTTGGGCTGACAGAGTATCTATACAATTTGTCTCAATAACTTCAGTGTCTGTTGTGACTGCATACGCGGCCACTAAATCTCCTGTACTTGTCCTCATGCACGATCCGTCTACATACAACGTCAGGTCTGGATCTAACAATGGAACGTCTGTCAAGTCTTGTCTAGGTTTCGTCTTTATTTCAATGATTTCAACACAATCATGAGCTAGTGGGTCTGTTCCAATTACAGGTAATAGTGTAGCAGGATTCAATGTATTACACCGTCGGATCTCTATGTGTGGTTGAAACAATGTCAGTTCATAACCGGTAAGTCTTGCTATGGTCAAGTGTTGTGTTTGTGTTCGGTTCACAAGAACCTCTACTGCATGTGGTACTTGTACTGTCAATGGGTGTCCTAAAACTATGGCATCGCTTTGTCTTATTGCTAAAGCTGTCGCTGCCACTGATTTCAGGCATGCAGGCAAAGCCTGAGCTACGGGATCTAATGTACTGGAAAAATAAGCACATGGCTTGCGTGATCCTGCTTGATCCTGAGTGAGTACTGACAAGGCAGTACCTTCGCGTTCTGTAACAAAGAGTGTAAAATGTTTGCTATAACATGGTGTTGCTAAAACAGGTGCTTGACATAAAGCTTCCTTTAGGCTTTCAAAAGCTTGTGTATGTTCCTGAGTCCAAGGGAGAACAGTCGATGTGGCTGCCTCCTGTGTGGTTAACTGAATGAGTGGTTTTGCTAGAAATGCGTACTGAGGGATCCACTGCCTACAATATGAAGTGAGGCCTATGAAAGCCCGCACCTCCTTTTGTGTCTGGGGTATTGACATGTTAGCAATTAACTGGATGCGATCTGGTGTAAGCTGCCTTCCCTCCTTGGACAGCGAGTGACCAAGATAAATAACTCGCTGAACACAGAATTGCAGCTTAGAAGGGGACACCTTGTGCCCCTTGTCGGCTAGGAAATGTAAAACTGTCAGAGAAGCTTTTTCACATTCTGGCTCGCTTCTCGCGGTGATCAGCAGATCATCGACATATTGAAGCAGTGCAGTATTGACTGGCATGTGGATACTGTCAAGTTCTCGTTTCAGTGCTTGGCTGTAGATGCTGGGGCTTTCTGTGAATCCTTGGGGAGCGCGTGAGAATTTAAAGCTGCGCCCATTTAAACTGAATCCGAACAAGTATTGGCTTTCCGGATCTATTGGGACGCTGAAAAAGGCATTCTTGAGATCAATTACAGTAAAAAATGTTGCTTCGGAATCAATTGCTGTCAACAATGATGATATATCAGGGACCACAGGGAATTGTGGTACAATACACTTGTTTAGTTCACGCAAATCAATAACCAATCGGTATACTGGTGGGGCAGTAGGATCAGTTCGTTTAAGAATCGGAATTATCGGTGAATTACATACATTGGAGTCTGTTTCTACAACTACTCCTTGGGCAATTAGCTCATCAATGATTTTCAGCAAAGCCACTACAGCATCATGCGGTAATTTGTATTGTCGCATTCGTGGTAGTACCACTCCTGCTTTCAATGTAACTCGATAGGGTGTAATGTTCATGCAGCCAACATCCGTAGGGCCTTGTGCCCATAGATGTACTGGTAAAGTCTGTAGTCGGGGATCTATGTCTCTAGACACATAGTGACCTTTAAAATCACGCAAAAACAACCTTACTCCCTCCGGAGAACAACATATTATGGCTCCTAGTGCTTTCAGAGTTTTAATTCCTAACAAATTTTCTGGGCATGATTTAGTAAGCAATAAATCTGTAGTTCGTGTCAAAGGTCCTATCGTAAGTGGTAGAGGCTGTGATACTTCATTAACAATAGGTTTTCCCGAAAAACCAAGGGAAACATTTTGAGAGCCTGAGAGGGGTGCCCCTGGAACTTCACTACGTTTTATGGTTGTTCGACTTGCCCCTGTATCGAGTAAGAATTTTCTATCTTGACCTAATAATTCACTATGTACATAAGGTCCTTCTTGATCTACCGGAATCTCGATAAGCGGTAAGTCAACTTCCCTCTCTAGGCTGGTTCATGCGTAACGCTGATACTCAGGGTATTCATACTGTGCAGTCTGATACATTTGTTGTGTTGTAGTTTGTGTGGCAGTAGCGGGCAACGGTGGTGCAGCTGGCACAAACTGTATGGGTTGCTGTGAGGCTGGCATGGACTGTTGCTGAACTGGCATGGACTGTCCATGCTGCATAGCTCCTTGTTCATTCTGATCTTGTCTAACTAGTCGTGGTCTCTCCTTTGCAATACCTGTAGCTATATTACGTTTCAGGACTGGACAATCATGTACATAATGGCCTAGTTGTTTACAGTAATTGCAGGTTCCTTTTACAGGAACTGCAGAATCACCAGAATGTGTCACACCCTTTTTGTGACCATCTGCTGGTACTGTCTGAGAAACTAGCATTTTCATTTTTGTATCCTTCATGCGTCTATGCTCGTGTTCTTGTTCATCCCTAATTCTATTGTGATGATACTGTAACATTTGTAGCATTTGCGACGGAGTGTTACTTTGCCAGGTACTCTCGAATTTCAATATTCTATTCTTTACTGGAGGTAATGCATTTTCCACTAATTTCGTCACAAATAAATGTGGATATGAATCACTACTTGCTTTTATACCACTATTTATACCAAAACATTTTTCAAATCGAGCATAATAATCGCTTGTGTCTTCATCTTGCTTTTGTTTGCAGGCTGTGATTGCACCCCAATCTTCCTTTTTTGTAGTTAATAAACGTGGCAGTACCTGTACTAGTAAACCTGGTAACAGTTTAACTTTATCCCCGAGCCCTGAACCTGCAGTTCGGCCCCTTTCTTCCTCTGCTAATGCTGTCCAGTCTATCTTTTGGTCTCCCACTTCCCACTCTTTTTCTTTCAGTTTTTCATAAATGCCAGCAGGCAAAACCACCTTTAATATCGTCATAATATCAGGAAAGGTGTACTCTCCCATCAGTAACATGTCTTTAATTTCTCGGTGGAAACCCGCTGGGTCTTTGTCATGACTAGGTACTACTTTCTTCATTTCTAATAATTCCATTTTTGATATGGGTGTGTAAACAAATACTCGGTGAAACTCATTGTCTTCGCCTTTTATTGGGTGCACTTCTCGTAAAGGATTTTGTCTATCCATATAGTACGGCGTTCTTTCTTTGTGGGGCAGCGAGAGAGAATCCGGACTTACAAAAAGGACATACTGTTTACGAGACACTAATATCTCTTTAATTAGCTTGTTACTAGAACCTCTCCATCTGTTCGTGATTAGTTCCGTTAATATATCAGGTAATGGACCAGGGTCAGCATGTTGGCTCTTATATAATATGAGGAGTTGCTGAATCATATAGATTCCAGCTAAACGTTGTTCATCTATACTGAGGTTGAGAAACGTGTGTGCTACGGTCTCATCACCGTATTTTTCAGGACTGTCAATCCAGTGAACGGCTGATCTGGCTAATTCTTGCTCATCCATGGAATCGAGGAGGTGGTAACCCCTTCGTTCTCGTAGTATATTATCTGCGGCTTGAAACGAATGTTCAGGAGATTTCAGTTTTATTACAGGCGTCGGATACGTTCTGCTATTATTTGGGTATACAGAGTGTATTGGATCAGAAAAACATCTAGTATTTTCACAGGATCTTCCTCTGCCTACATAGGCTATGGTTTCTGGCTGTCTTGCGGAATTTCCTGATTCGGACACTTCATCTTGCTCAAACTCGTCTGTTCCCAATCTTTCTTCATGAATACGCTCTATTTCTTTACGTATTTTTCGGCACATGGCTATTATACAATTTTGTTTATCGTGTCTCCCTTCTGATATATTCTGACTCCATCTTGTAAGAGTAAGCATTGCATTCGGGTCTACCCCCGGACGATCTTGATTTCTGATTACACAGTTTATGAGGAAACGTAACAGTTCCCCCTGTATCTCTACTTTCTGGAATTCCATAGCTCTGTTAAGACATCCTGGATCTCGTCCTGTTTGAACAAAATGATATATGTTATCCAGATGCGTAATCATCCCTGGTAACCTCGCTAAATACTCTGCGGCTCGCCTGATACGTAATGATGCCAGAACCATTTCATCCTCTTTACCAACCACCGGGTCATATCTACAATTTACAAGGAGTTCCTTAAGCGTACGTTCACTTACGAACTTAGGTGTACGTGAATGTGCTGACCCTTGAAAAACAAGTTTATTTATTCTAGGTGGTGTAAAAGTACTGCTAGCACCTCCCGTGGCCCCATCTGGGGCGTCGGGTGTGAATGGGTTCGTTGAACGTGACACAGCAACTATGGGTGTCGATATCCCTGTAGAGTCGACTGCGGAGACAGATGCGGAAACAGATGTGCTTGCCGAAACTTGCGTCGGGACTTGCTGTTGCACGGGAACAGATACCTGATCCTGACGTTGAACCCCTCCGCCAGACGGTCTATGCGGTGTGGCGTTAGCATACTCGGGGGCTGCATCGTCTAGATATGAGGAAAGAAAAACATCTTCTGCGGTTCTGGGATGCCCTTTTGGATGTACCTTAATTGGAAATAATGGGGGTGGCAAGTCTTTTGGCATCTCTGGAGCAGCCTTAGGTAGTCCTTCGGCTAGAAGGGGATACATACCATTCATAAGAGCATTTCTTTGTCTATTTACTTGTTCTGATTTCACTCGGATACCTTCCTCAATTAATAGATTTTCTTGAACTTTATTTGAACTTTCTTTACTCCTCTCTTCTTGTCTACGTGCTTTTTCTGTTCGTCTATGAGATTCTTTACGCCATAACTCGACAGCGTCTTTCTGTGACTGTCTGACCTTTCTTTTCCATAACTCTTCCTCCACTTTCATGATGCACTCTGCATCCCAGGTTCCCGCTGCGGGCCACCTTTGACTTTCTGGTAATCCCTTGGTATAATCTACCCATAGATCAAGAAACAATATGGCATCTAAGCCATGTTTATGGTACATGAAATGTCCTGGAGTGTCTCTAGGAGGAATAGGAACTGCTTCTTCAAGCACCCCTTTTCTGGTAGTAATCTGTCTTAACTTCGAGAAGAGCGGCATATTGACAACTGATCTGATACTTACTCTTGAACTTACTTAATACGAAAGACACAATAATGAACAGTGAACAATGAACAGTCATTCATACCACAATATGCAAGACATTTTCTGAATACTTTAAACATTAAACATTAAACATTTAATAATGGTCGACAATGATGACAGTCTGCTTAACTAATCACCACGCTGAATTCTTGACAATAACTGAATACTTCGGAATACTTGATATACTGCTAAACAGTACATATACACTGCTAAACAGTGCAGACCGGATTTGTGTACCCAAATCCGTCTTGACCGGCACAACCTATGTGCACGTCAACACGCCTCCCCGGCGATGGTACTCACCGAGTAGCTCCTTGAAACGGAAGGCCTCAGAGAATGGACAGGACTCGATAACTGCGGACATCGGACCCTCTGGACGTCGGGATTTCGGAAAACCTGGTGGGCCTCTGTATACCTCGGATCTTGCTCTCTCAGCTAGGCTCTGGTCGGGATACTTCGCACTTCTCACCGCCTCGTCTGGGTTGATCGCAGCCTCAGTCGCCCCCGCTTGACCGGAGGGAGCTTACAGGAAATCCTGCTGGTACGCGTTTATGGTCCGTCCAGCTGTGGTAGGAGACCGGGCCTGCAACGCACCGCCGGCGCGTGAGATGAGAAAGTGTCCCTGTTCGGGCGCCATTATGTGGTAAATAAAATAAATATTACCGGACTGAATTTCGTACGGAATCTTAAAATAAAGTAAAATAGCTCAAAATAACAAGAGGCAGAATCCGTGGTATAAGAGGTTTTCTAATGGGCTTTATTCCATTCAAAATGGCCGACTCGAGTGGCGGCCTTCAGGTTCCGTCACCACGAGGGTTCAGGAAGTGAAGTACAATATTTTGTTGATAGACATACATTTTTATAATAAGTGCATTACAATGAAACGAATGTAGAAGGCGTAACATTTGATAAGAAAAATGACGTGACAGTGACATAATCGAAACTAGGCGTAATAAGGAATAAAAGAAACATAATTGGTTAGGATTATCAGACATAGGTGGATCTATAAGATAATACTTGGCATAGATGCGCGCGCGGCAGCATGACGTGTGATTGACGTGCAACTAGGGGGTGAAGGGGACTTGACATTTAGCTCTGCATGTGGAGACGAGAAGTCTGAGGGTCAAGTCAACCTAATCCCAAATCATATCTAACATCCTATGTTTAGAGAACTAGTTTATCCATAAAGAAGGACTCTCGGACAGAATCTATTCTATACTAACTGTGTGTGCGTGTACAAGCGTCTAAGTGTCTATATGAGAAGCGAGGGGCAGAAAACTTTCCATGGTAACAGGGCTATGAATCACTTGCAGGAGGACGGAAAGGCTGAGTCCTTTGCTTGTGAGCTAAAGGAAATGTTTACCTAAATCACTGGACAGGAATGCATCGGCTGGAGAGTAAAATAGATAATTCGAAGGTGAAATACAACTTCTTGGCAGGCATGCGAAAACTGGCCGAGGCAGGCACCGTTAGCTGCACAGGGAGTAGGACAAAGTTCATGGATACAGATGCGAGCTCAAGCTGAAGCTGTCAAAGACAGAGAGCAGGGAAAGGCTTTGAGGACAGAATCGGGCCTACTTGCCTGAACTGTAAAAATGTGGTAACTTAGCCATATAAAGTCGGTGGCCTTTCATACCTAGGAATCGAATATCCAGCCCATAGATGGCGGATCTGACAGAGAACATGTCGACGGTAGACACACATATGTTTGCGTCTTAGAAACTGGAACTGGAGGGAACATACATGTACTTGTAACATGCATATAGAACCGTTGGGGTCCAAGATAGGGGACATAACTGATCAGGAAAATCCACATTTCCACAGTCCTCATCCAGGAAATCTTTGTACAACATTTTCAGAGGATCAAAAACATATTCATTTGCATCTTCCCCAATGTCCATCTCAAATGGGTATTCTTATTTGTCAGTTATTAAACCTGTTCCTTGTGCCGCAAGGGACACAAGTGCTAATTGCGCCAAGATGGCTGCTCTTCCTCATTGTGCCACTGTGGAAACCATGGTTACCTGTAGTTCTCAGGCTACCAAAAGATTCTTCTGGTTCTTTTGCAGTGCTCAGGCTGTCCACAGAATGTACCTCACTAGTGAGGTGTTTGGACTTTTGAGGCCTTGCCATAGCTCAAAACTAGAGGGGTTTCCTCTTCTGGGAGTATAACAAATTCTTCCTCAACTGGTGAATCTCTCCACCTTTTACCAAGCTCAGCTTTAACCACCAATCCTTCAGGGAAGATTTAAAATTCCTTTAATATTACTTTTAAAATGTTGCCTCATTGAATGAGATATCAGGAGTACCCTGCATGTCATTCTCTGACATGTTACCCAATTACGTTTAGGCTCAGTTGAATTTCCAGGTAAATAATGAATTGACCTCACCAGGTAAACAGAGTAAACATGGGATTTTTTTCAACTTGCTCCTGTAGTCTGTTTAAATTGTCATTTGTATTTGTTAGCATGAATCAGGAGCTGAAAAAAGGATGGCTGACAGTATGGGTAACGAACAGTTGATGATACCGTTCTTCCCGTGCTGGCATAGTTGCCCCAGCAGCGCACTATGGTTCACTTTGATAGAGAAAGGAAATAACCCCCTTTGAAGGTTGGGAAAGGGTTCCCTCTGCCTGGCCATTAGGGCTAGGAAGTAGGGAAATACCCCCCTCCAAAGGACGGTCAAGGGTCTCCTCTGCCTCGCGGTCAGGCTCAGGAGGAGCAGGCAGCTATCGTTAGAAAAAACGGGAGAGCATGCTTCTGCACATCGCTCAAATCTGGCAGCAGAACACAACTATTTGACTGCTAATTAGCTACAGATATCTGCAAGTTACTGAGACTCTATTCACATTAATAAAGTGTACTTAATTTCCTGCAAAGCCTATACCAACCAGAAATTGGAAGGGGAAGATATTAGATATCCTCTCCACATCACTTACTTAAGTCAAAAGGGGCAGATTTACAAGCCCCTTGCAACACTTTCATGCCGCCGTTGCATCATTTAAGTGATGCAGCAGCATCGTAAACAACGTACCATATGGCAACACATTTACAACATGCCGCATCTAGGGAGATGTGTCATGTCCCAATGCCCTGCACTACATTATATCTGCGTTAGGTATAATGTATGCAGGGTGGGAGTTCCGACGCAAGAAAGCCTTATACAATTTTCACAGTGAAATCCACACGATTTCATTGTGTCGCTCCTACAACGCCATTATGTACAAATCCTACGCCTGCTTGAAGCAGGCATAAAGAGTGATGCGGCATAATAGGAATAGGCATTCCTGAGCATTGCTGGAGTTGCATCATGTTTGCGACACGACTCCAGCAATGCATTGCCTTTACGCCAACAGATGCATCATACATCTGTCAACCCTTGCGCGACAGTGAGCCACATTGTAAATGCGACGCATCCATGGTGGCGCAATGGTTTTTTTCATGACGCAAATTACCTGCTGCATCTCTGCTAATATGCAGAGATGTGTCAGTTCTTGCAAATCTGCCCCAAAACGTATAAAATACAAATACAGGCATGTATGGAGTAAAGGAAGACAAAGTTTACATAACTGTTCGAGAAGCAGCAAATAAAAAAGGTAGATACCTAGTTGTGGACATTCTCTGTTGTAATGTTTATCTATGATGCATTGAATATTCTGTAATGGGCTGCATGTTGGAGCAGCAATGCAAGGTTACTGAATCAAGGTAGCCTCCAGTCTTGTAATGAAATCAGGATATAATGCAGTAAACCTTTCTTTAAATTCTACAAACACAGCACAATTGAATATTTCTACATTATGGCATTTGGTTTCATGACAGATATTTGATACCACCATGGCCCTATATTTGTATTGCTACATGAGTGTTCTTCTTTCTCATGAGCTTATGATGATAAATAATGTGTTGTTATTGTTAAATAGACCCTACATCCCAACAGAACCATGCCACAAAGAGTGGAAAGAGAGTTACAACCCCACATTTCTTCCTAAAGAGTTAGAAGAGATTTGTATGCTGTGAACGGCTTATCCAAGAGTAGTTCATACGGTTTGAAATAAGGTCTCTTACCAGATTATAGGGCCCACTGAGATCTTGCAAATACCATAGGTTATTAATAGACAGGCATCCGATGAACAAAGAGATCAAGACAAGTAGTGATACTATAATCTGGCAGAGAGATAATGGGGCCATTGCCATGAAAAGCTCTATGAGCTATGATCAAGGCCTTAAACTGAATCCTTTCCTTGATGGGTAGCCAATGGAGTTCATTCAAGTGAAACGAAGGTCAAGGAAGGTTGTAGGAGGGGAGGGACAGCGTTCTCGACCCCA
Source organism: Triturus cristatus (assembly GCF_964204655.1). Taxonomy (NCBI): domain Eukaryota; kingdom Metazoa; phylum Chordata; class Amphibia; order Caudata; family Salamandridae; genus Triturus; species Triturus cristatus. The sequence continues at coordinate 1,127,208,322 of NC_140588.1, read as the reverse complement.
TCTTGGCGATGATGACTCGAACAGCAGATTTTCCGTCAAGCCTGAATTACACTGGAGATGCTAACCCACATCCACTTACATACAGCTAGAAAACAAAATTTATAAAGACTACAGCAGCCTGTGGGGTATCCTTGTTCATGGAAAGGAATAGCGGAGTACCGTCAGCGTATGCTAGTATTAGAAGCCAACCCCAAAAGACTCCACTAAGGGGCTTTTAGGATTGCACTATTTTACAATCGAATAAAGCTTTATTTGATTTGACTGACCCTGTCACAGTCTGAAACCGGATGGCGAATGATGCAGTATTTTTCATTGTACTAAAGATGCCGAAAGCTAACAGCTGATGAGCCTCTCACGCATCTCTTTGGCGCAGCGGGAGGTAGGCCTAAAAGTGGCCAATTGACTTATGTCTGCCAATGTTTTTATTATCAGAAGAATCAGCAAGACCGGTCCCTGGCAGATTGAATCGATAGATTGAATAGATGATTGAAAATTAGATTATCTAATTTAACAACCGCAGCCAAAATCCAAGGAGGGCAGGAAATCGACTTGTGAACCCGACTTAAACAACAAAATACGTTGCTTTAAATAAAATTAAATAAAAATGTTTAACATGCAGGGTTACGAGTATTGAAATGAAAATTTGGAAGTATATAGGGTAGCAGATTTTGGCAGATACAAGGCGAAGAAGCCCTATTTAAAGCATGCATGATACCTATGGAAATGATTTTCCTAAATAAAACTTATAAGCAAAATACATATTTAGGATTTTGAAGTATGAAAGACATTGGAAATCTCTCCAGTCCCAAAGAACTATGGGGCAGATTTACAAGCCCCCTGCGCCACCAGTACATACATTTTTGTTACATACTGGTATCGCATATTACTGCTCCATATTTACAATGGCAGGAAAAGCCACCCTATGTAAATATTGCCCCTTTACACGCAGCACTTTGCGAGAAAGGGGCGTTCCATGGGTGTTGCTGTGGTGTTCCCACACAACACCCATAGAACCAGACACATTTCCAGATTTATGAGGAATCGTACATCTGGAAATGTTTGGTAATGCTACGCCACCCCAGAGAGGTATTTTTCCGATTTCAATGCGTGCTGCAGTCTACAGCACGCATTGACAGAGGAAAATGCCTGTAGTGAATATTTTTGTGCAGGAAGGTGCCCTTTCTGCACAAAAACAATCTCTCCATGATGCTGGCATAGTGCAAAGGTGCCTGCACCAGCTCATGGCAGAAATTTGTGCGCCAGCTCAAGGGAGATCACAGGATTGTGACATATTATTGTAAATATGTTGCATCCCTGTGCTTTGGAAGTGCCGCAGCGTGGCACAGCCAAAGGGCTTGCAATGCCATGTTGCGGCTCTTCCTTGTAAATTTACACCTCTGCTTCCTAGATGTGGAGCAAAAAATAAACACAAACAAAAATAAACACATAGACACAATAAATCACATGATTAGAAACGGTACCTCTAATTCATGTATGTTACATCCATAAGGTTGAGCTTCATGGCTGGTAGAGAAAAATGAATGCATAAACATTTCCTTAACAACATTCCTGGGGGCAGATTTACAAGCCCCTTGTGCCTTCCTGCGTCACCATTGCGTCACATTTTTTGACGCAACGGCGGTGCAAAAAATGCGGCCTATTTACAATGTGACATATCTAGGGAGGTGCGTCCCATTGTAAAGCCCTGGGTCACATTATACCTGCGTCAGGTATAATGTATGCAGGATGGCTGTTCCCACGCAGGAAGGCCTCGTAAAAATGGCGCAGTGATATCTACAAGATTTCACTGCCCCAATTTTAGGACGCCACTGCGTCAAAACCTTACGCCTGCTTGAAGCAGGTGTAAGTAGTGATGCAGTGTAGTGGAAATAGGCCTCAACACCCATTGCTGGAGTTGAGTCGTGCTTGCGACACGACTCCAGCATTGCGTGACTTTCCCGCCAACAGATGCGTCAGAATTTCTGACGAATCTGTCAATCATTGCGCCATAGTGCTCCATATCATAAAAACGGCGCATCCATGGTGGAGGAAGGGTTTCTAAGGGTGGCGCAGGGAAAGTGACGCATCTATACAGATGCATCACTTTCTTGTAAATCAACCCCGCAGTTTTTATCTTAACCTTCCTTATCCATGGTATTACAATTCCCTTGTCTGCCTCTAGGTGATGCTGTGCATTTACTGACTGCAGCCTGAAACTTTCCACTGAAACTCACGAACAAACCCTATGTGACTCCCTTCTGCTTTCAATTTTGGAAAATGTACAGTTGGTTCCATGAACTACAGTTCCCATAATGCACTGCCAAGTATTCACTAAGACCCTGCTGTGCATTTTTATGGAAACAGCTCTACTATTCATCAGAAGTGGAGTCTATTCCCCAGGACTTGTGAGAGATGGAAGTTGCACACTCCTGCAACTAGTCTTATTCTGTCCAGTCATGTGATTCTGACCTGAGCTTGCTTCTGCTTAGAACCGCTATAAGCTGCCATTTGCTGAAGCTCCTTGTTCATGCACTGAAGTTTTATCCTCTGTGCACCAGACACTTGTTGCCTTTTTCCTGCCTTACATTAGCCAGAGCCTGTATCCTGTTCCCGTGCAGCTTGCTGCAAATAACCCCCAGCCCTGCATTGCTTTTCTTTTCCTCCCTTGTCTGCCTTTGATTTTATGGCCAGGTGAAGCCCAGGGCACCTCCCTCTCTCATTGTTCCTAGTTTGTTCCTTGTGTCCCTAATATAACTTCCCTTATTATTTTGCTGCCACCAAAGCTACTGTAGTTTTTTCCACAATCTTCATTTTTTCCACTGTTTATGTTCCCTTTCTGCAAACTGTGAAACACTGTGGCACAAATTGAATTAAACGTGGGTGTTTCTGAATATTTAGGGGTCCATTAGGATGGCGAGCAGTGGTGCGGAAAAATGCAGTTTTTCCGCCCGCGAGCAGCGGTCCACACGTCCACCACATTAGTATAGCCAAACATAGCCCATTTCCCAACCGCCGCGGTGCGACGCGCACCGCCATCAAAGTGCATTCACCACCACGGCGGTGGGAGCCAATGGAGACTCTCCGCCATGCGGAATGATGTCCGCCCTGCTCCACAAATTAGGATGACCCAAACAAGCAGACTCACCGCAGCGTAGATACCGCCCAACCAGAGACGGCAGAAGCATGACAGCGGAGTCCATAACCAGAGCCCCGGTCCACACCAACCGGTCATGACCACGATGGACCCAGCTCTACACGTCTTTCCTGTGCTGTACCTACTACATCACCAGGAACTCATGGACTGCCGCGGACGCCGCCGCAGGTACGCAATAACACAAACACATTACACAACACACTGGCTGACACAGGGTCCAAATCCACATCAGACACCCTAGTGGGGACAGGGACACATCCACAAGGGCACCCACACATCACCCACCTGCCACCAAGTCACCCCTCTGCATCCTGGACACACATCTACCGTGACCATGCAGCAATGTCCAGGTTAAGTCACCGCAGCGACGAACACAAGGGAATACAAGCGCACAATGCAGAAGGCAGGGACAGTGCCAGGCATGAGCAGGGCACAAACACTACAGGGCCACACCTCCACCCACCACACATTAGCACACACCCTCAAGGCACATGCCATGTGCCCCTCCTTTGCACCCCACGCACAACAAGAAGCCAGGTGAATACACACCCTGCACCACACAACAAACAATCATGGAGACAGACACTGCAGGAGTGGCTGCACAGGAACACACAACACACAGCACAGTAGCACAGGGCCAGGGAAACACACACACCACCACAACTCCACACTCAGGGAAACAAAAATGAGGACAAGCACAAAATTAACACATACAATGAATTAACATGCAAATGGACACACAGCCTGCACAGTCACACATACATACCACAGACTGACACACAGACACATACACATCCCACATGCCAACAGCAAAGGAGCACAACAAATAGGGAAACCAAAGTGGGCTGCACACAAATGGAAGGCCATGGAGACACACAACAAGCATGTGTACATCACATGCAAGAGAAGGAACAGAGAACAACACCCTCAAACCATCAAAGCACACATGGCTGGCACAATGAGTGAACTCAAACCACAGACAACTCAGTGAAATAACACAGGGAGACAGCAAGGCAAACCACGTATAGGCACAAGGATGAAAGGGAGGCCCTGAAGTAAAACTGTGAACAGCCACACATCTACACAACTACTTCACAGGAGTACACCAGCAGCACTACACACAGGGCCCATTGACACACTCCACGACTGGCAAACACTAGTAGGAATCTACACATATACCCCCCTCACACCAGCAGCACACAACACCAGTGCCAAACACACTGAAGGCTGCCAAATACTTGCCAGTCAATACACACACAAACAACCACACACCCTGGGGGTAGCCAAAAACATCACACACACAGGGCTGCCACAACAAATGTCTGCACAAAAACAACACACAAACGCATAACCCAACAGAAACACACACAGAACCACAACTACAACAGACATGCCCTTTGCAGCGAAACTATGGAAAGGCAATGGGATCACAGACACAACAGGAGTGCACAACCTCATCACTCAGAAACAATGCACAGGCAACATACCACAGCACACACAAGAAGTGCACCATCACAGAACAACATAGCCACATCAAACAAGCAACAGATGCACAGGCAGAAAAATCACATGGCAAACACAGCAGGACATCAGGAGATGCACACAAGGCAATGACAGGCCAACATACACACACAGCACTGCATGCACAACAAGCTGTGTGTGCACACCAAGCATACCAGCCACACACAGACATCAGTGATAGAACAGCAACCCACACAACACCAATCAGCACAGCACAAAGACAACAGCACACCCAGGAAGTGAAGCAATAACACAGCCAACACACATATATCCAACACAACACCAACAGATGCACAAGTCTGGGACACAAAGGTGGAAACAACTTGACCAGAGGACTGGGCCGCACACACAGTTGAACTGCATAGGAGCAACCATGACTGACAAACAGCACCAGAACATCACATACAACCCATTGGGGAAATGCCTTGAGTGACACATTGATCCTGGCCAACGAACTGCACCCCAAAGCACAGTGTCACAAATGAAGTGATGGGGACACACATACACATGTAAACCAAGGGGACAGCTGACATCTAAGTGAAGTGTACTGCATATCAGCAGGGGACATGGCAGGAGTGTACCATACACAAAGAGAGGGAATGCAGACCCACAATGGGTAGGAATCTGAAGCACAGATAGGGTATGGGATGACAACACACACAAAATGCCACACTGGAGGCAAGAAGGCACCATGTGACAGCAATGCATGAGAAACCACAACCACAATGCTAGTATGGAACAGCAGGTCTGCACAGTTCCCACAAACAGCAACAAGAGACATGGATGTGCCACAAAACACAACACTGACTTGCCAGTCACACACTCTGCATACTCACAAGTGACAAAAACAACAAGTAGGAGTCAGACAGAACTGCAAGGACACACCATCACACTGCACAGTGCAAAACATACAACTCACACATCTGCATACAACCACATCCACAGGGCTGAACAATCAAAACAACAGGCACACAACTCCTGGATGACACATGTGTGTAGTTGAAAATGCAGAGGCATGCACACATCAACACTCCTGCCAAACTCACCCTCTTCACACTTCACACTACCTGACCATCCATGAGCACAAATGGAACGTAAGCCATGGGACTAGGATGACTGGCCATCACAAGATAACCACATACATACACCACTGGGCACACATATAGGAAGAACACACATACATGATGACCCTGGCCAGCCTGCCTGCTATACTGTGTGTAGAATCCCACTCTGTGCTGGCAGTGCCCCCCAACCTGGCATGTGTACAATATAGCCAACATGAACAAATTAAGTAAATGACTACTGCTATTCATTGTAAATTGATAACATTGCCCACACAAGTATCTGGGTCAGGAATAACTGAAGACCCTGTCACCCCTGAAAAAAAGAGAGTAAGTGAGCCCAAACATTGACTATGTTGAAGTGGCAAACAGACCATGTGGCACAGTAAGCCATATACACACAGCAAAAGAACTTTATTCAGTAAGGACACTGACAAAATAGACAACAGGAGCAACTGTCTTTATTCATATTTTGCACAGATAGGCACCATGAGAAGAGAAGAGCAAGGCACAAAATGCAGAGCATGCCCATGAGAAGCTGCGCAGTCAAGGGCAAGATAGCAAGTCCAGTGGCCAGGGCAGAGTGCAGAGTGCAGAGTATGTCCATGAGAAGCTGCACAGGCAAGGGCAAGACAGCAAGTGCAGTGGCCAGGGCAGAGTGCAGAGTATGTCCATGAGAAGCTGCACAGGCAAGGGAAAGACAGCAGTGGACAACAAGTCCAGTGACCAGGGCAGAGTGCAGAGTAGGTCCATGAGAAGCTGCAGAGGGAATGTGTGTGACTGTACCTTTCCATGGTCAGCAACACAGTCAGGGGGTAGCAATGTGCAGCACAGGCCCACCTGTGTGAGAAACAGGTGTGTGAGGGTGACCAACACTCAGACTTGGCTGTCAGGGCGACTGGGAGCTGGTTGTGTCTCAGGGACTGTCGGGGCACTTGACCGGGGAGAGAACGGAACAGTTGAGGTAGAGCTATCAGTGGCTTGGCAAGCCAGAGGGCTCCTTGGACCAGGTTGTGTAGTGGCACGTGGAGGTGGAGTCATGCAGACGGGAGACACGGTGTGGCTGGGAGATTGTGGAGGGATGCCTTTCTTCTTCTTGGGGATTCTAATTGGCTTGCCTGACTTTGGATCAATGGGAAGTGGTGTGGGAACAACAGGCACACTCACCACCAAAGCTGCATCAGGTGCAGGTACTGGCACACCCTCTGGTGATGTGCTGGACCCAGCAGAACGCTCTGCCTGGCTTCGCCTCTGCCCCCCCTTCCCCTGTTTACTAGGTGTTACCCCTACAGTGCCCTCTGGCCCCTGCTTCACTGGCCTTCAAATGGGAGTTGAGGTGGTGGCTGAATCTGCCTTGGAGCCCTTCCTAGGTGTGCCCTTGGCATGCACCACCTCCTTGGTGGGCACAGACACTGTATGCTTCTCTTTGTGCGATGCTTTAGGGGCAGGAGGAGAGTCCTTGGATGGGGATGCCTCTGAGGCGTGTGTGCCTGAGGTGTACTGCTTTGCTTTTTGTCCACTGGTGTCGCCTGACAGTCTTTTCTCTCTGAGGTGGTGTTGGTCTTCTGTGGGATGGTGTCTGCGCCTGGGACCGCTTGATTTGCTGCTGCTGTGTGCTTTGTGTGTTGTATCGTGACTTTGATGTATGTGGAACGTCAGACGTGGCCACTGCCAGGGGGGTGGACAAAGGGCCCAGATCTGGACTGTGAAGGGCAGACATCACTGTTGATGACAAAGCCCGCCCACGTCTGAATGTATGCCCTCCTTCAAAGCAACCACCTGGGCTAATTTTTTGTCGTGGTCAATGAAGGCCTTGAAGAGAGCTGTCTGGCCTACACACAGCTGGTGCAAAAGGTCCACAGACTCTGCACTGATGGCAGCAGGGGGGACAGGGGCAGCGGTACCAGGGGTGAAGAACACTCTTCCCCTTTTACTGAGGCGGACACAGGCAGCACCAGGGGAAGTGGCTGGGAGGGTGGGCACTAGCCGCTGTGTGGTGGAAGACAATGCAGAGTCCCCGTTCCCTGTGCCCTCCAACATGGATGCATCCACGGTGGCATCAGATGATGTGGTGCTTTGCGTCTCAGGCTGGGATTCCTCCAGAAGACTCCTGTCCCCCTCTGAGGTGCTAGCGACATCTGTGTCACTGGGCTCCTGTGCAGCTGTTGTGCTTGTTTCAACCCCACTGGTGTCCGTCTCCTGTCCCTCCGTGACCACAGGAGATGCTGCATGAGAGAGAGTGCTGTAGGGTCAGGTCAGTGACAGCAACAGAACAAACATATGCAAGAATGGATTACAAAAGATGACAATAGATGACCAAATCTACATGTTGCATACCGCCCAGTGCAATCACAATGTGCCAACTCACTATATAGACTCAAGCAGTGTGTGGAAACCAGAAACTCAGGCATGAGTGAGCCATGTGATAACCACACAGCACAACACCCTGCTTGTGGCTCTGTACAACCAGACACACAACTAGCTCTGAGCACACCTAGGGACATGATGAGGGCACAGCACTTGGTGCCAATGACTTATCTGGATGGAACAGGAGGGGACAACACAGACCCAGACTACAACATGACAGTCCACAATGGACATTAGCCCATGCCACCCACCATGTTGTACTTTGGGGACAATAGAATGGTGCACATTGTTGTCAGATGTGTAGGCTTCCCCAGTCTGGGTGCATGCAATGGACGCATTGATGGAGGCACAGTCAGATCGGGCACACTGCCTTTCCCTCCTATGGGATTCCCGAGACTACCCCAATTCAGAAGAAACCTGAAGAGCAAAACTCGAATGTAAGGTGAAATCATAGCATCCAAATCACCTTTGTAAGTACAGGTAGGGCAAATGCATGCCACCGGCACCCAGCCCAGCAGCCACTTACATGCCGCAGCATCACACTACCAACATCACATAGGCCAGGGCTGGCACAGGCTCTGTACACATGCAGCCACTCCCAGCCAAAGTCAGACTCCCCAAATGCTCACCCCTGGCTTGCTGCTGATGCTCCTTCAAACGTGCATCCAGCTCAGGCTGTGTCACCACCACCAAGATGCGCCCCATTAGTGGTGTCATGCTGCGCCGTGCCAAACACCCAGTGCGAGGAAGCAGCCCCAAGGTCATCTCCGCCACGTTGTTTGCCAGCCGGCTGATGTCGTCCCATCTATTGTGGTAGTGGGTGCGCCGTCGGTTTGAGACCCCTAGAGCTCTCACCTTCGCTGCAATGGCCCTCCACTCGGCCTTACGGTGGTGTACCTTGAGCTGCAGGCATGGGAGACAAGAGGGGAAATGATCAGTGACACAGTGTCATGTACCAACATCTATCAGTATAGCAGCAAGATACAAACACATCACGTATCCAATGATATGTTTATCAGAGACTATAGTACAGCTCATATGGTACACCTGCATGGGAAAAGCTGATGTAAAAGCATGCAGGTGTGAGGGGGAATACAGTCCCTGCACATCTCACACACACACAGGATGCCAGCACTGAAACACCTATGTAGCCTGCCCACATCTCCAGTCCATTGTTGGCTTGAGCAACACATACATCACATGTCAACCTGTGTTTGGGGGTAGACTCACAGTGTCCAAGACTGCGCAGCCCTCAATGTCCCTGCCCTGTGAATAGATAAGTGTGTCCTGGATGTCACATTGAGGGACATGATCTCACAAATACAAAATGCCATTCATAAGGGCTGTTGTGTGCAATCTACAGTGCTGAGATGGCCCATAGCTGGAGTGCAATGTGAAAAGACTGATGTCATACTCTGCAAGTAAAGTGATGTGTCCTTGTCGTTGTACGCAGGGACTGTGCTGCCCAGCTGGGCTCACACTGAGATGGACTATAGGGGCACACACAGCCATCCAGCCATCCAGCCAAGCAATCACTGTCCTGACTACAGAATGAACAACCTTCTGTGTCACTGTATGCCTGACAACACAACACAGGTCACTCATACATACATGTGCAGGGAGGAAAACCTGTGGCATTGGGGACACACACCCTCCCCCTGGAGACAGCATGTCAGGCAGTGCATGACACTAGCCCACACTCCCAGGCACATACTGCATCAGTCCAACTAAATGTGTGGCCCCCCTGCCCTATCCCACCACTGTTGAAGACTTACCAGGACATTTGGGGCACCATATAGCCTTGGGTACTGTGTGAGCACCTAATCCACCAGGACCTCCAGCTCCTCGCTTGTGAAGGGACTGGCACAGATCTTCTCTGTCCTTGCCATCACTGTGGACATGAGACAACAGTGGCGGAATTGGGTGGTGAGGCAGCAGCAGGTGAGGGGTCTCAGGCAGCAGTCCCTGGAGGCAGCAGCAGGTCAGGGGTCTCAGGCAGCAGTCCCTGGAGGCAGCAGCAGATCAGGGGTCTCTGGCAGCAGGCTCTGGGAGCAGTAGAAATGTGAGGCTCTCTTCCACACATATATAGCCCCCTGGGGTAATTTCAAAGGTGCCAAGCTGCAGCAATTGGTGGTCCATGTCTGCCTCTTTCAAATGCATCCAATGACCGCCTCCGCAGTGGCGGAGCACGCCTACCACGAGCTTCAAAATTGCATCATACCATCGCAATCAAGGTTCCCATTGGCTGTAAGGGCATGCTCCATTACGGTGGCACACCGCTGGGGTCCAGTGTGCTCTACCGTGATGGTGCATCTTTCAAATGCATGCAATGACCACCTACGCGGTGGCTGAGCACGCCTACTGCGTTTTACAAAATTGCATCATGCCACCGCTATTGAGCTTCCCATTGGCTCTAGGGCAAGCTCCATGGTGGTGACACACTGCAGGGGCCCAGTGTGCGCTACCGTGAATTTCTGTAGCGGAGCATGCCAACCACTATTTCCACATGTCTCCATGCCTATCACTACCGCACTTGTGTGAATGGGGGTGCTGGTGACACTCGGCTGGGGCCAGGCGGTAGCTACCGCGATTTGGGTGCCCTACATTGACACGAGGCTCCCTAATCAGATGGCGGAGCATGCCAACCGCCATATCCACATGTCTCCATGCCTATCACTACCACACTTGTGGGAATGGGGGCACTGGTGACACACCACCGGGGCCAGGCGGTAGCTACCGCGATTTGGGTGCCATACAATCGCAATGGCCATCTGGCAAACATCAACAGTGCACAGTGCCAACATGGTCAATGGCACATCATTGCGCACACGATGCCAATGTTCCATTTACTCCACTGATGGCTACACATGCCATGTTTGTGTGTTTTGTAGATTGGCCTGTGCCCACTCACAAGTCACTTATGGATTGGATATTTGAGTAGGCAGGAAAGTGTTGTTCTGGATTCTACAATGTGTACACAAGTAAATGTGTTGAGGTGCAGTGACAATCAAAGCGATGCTCATCTCAATGAACAATGATCTTTTTTGCATTGCCTCTCATGTCTGCTCATGCACACATTCGTCATTCCTGCGCCAACTGTGGTCATTGTGTGGTGGATGTGTGCCAGGTTGTAGTGACACATTAAGGTGTGACAGGTACAGCAGCTTGGTATGAGACAGTGGTTTTGATTAGTTACACATATGCTGGATGCTATACTCCCAGGCGTGCCCATGTGAAATGTGGCCATCTCCCTATGTGCATTCACATTGACCAAGGTGATGTTTGAGGTACTTGTCTTGTGTAAGTTGACAGGAGTGCCCTTTGTGTAGCTGAAGGTGTCCCTACATGTAAGATGGTCTGTTAGTCAATATTGATGTCAGTCACTGTTGTTGTTGTGTCATCCAGAACGTGATATGCTATGCACATCTCATGATGTATTGCATTGGCATGTGTCCACTATCATCTCAAATAGGAGGAGGCCAAATTTGATTCGTCACTTGACGGTGCTGGAGGACATGGAGGATGTTGCTATCATACAGAAATGCCGTATGGATAGAGCTACCCTGAAAACCCTTTGTGATCTGTTGGAGCCATACCTGCAGCCTCGCCGAAAATAATCAACAGCTTTCACCCCTACTTATAAGGTGATGGCGGCCCTGCATTTTTTTGCCACTGGATCGTTCCAAGAGACAGTGGCCAGCACTGGTGGGATGTCACAACCGATGTTCAGCATGGTGCTGCATTATGTACTTTCCACCATGATGATATACAAGGACAGATACATGCATTTCCCCAGGGGTGCTGAATTTCCAGCTGTGAAGGGAGACTTCTATCCCCTTGGACACATCCCCAATGTTATTGGTGTAATTGATTGCACCCATGTCGGTCTTGTGCCACCCCAGGCAAGTGAGCACATTTACCACAATCGCAAACATTACTGCTCCATATATGTGCAAGTGGTGTGCCTGACAGATATGATCATCTTCCACATGTGTGCCAAATTCCCTGGCTCGGCCCATGACTCCTACATCCTGTGGAACAGCATAGTGCCCCAGCTGATGGCTAATCTGCTTCCCGAGCATGCATGGATTGTGGGTGAGTATGCCTAGTCGTATGGCATGCTGGGTGTGTGACCAGCTGCCCTCTGCCTCAGCAACATTGTAATGTTTATTTACGTTTGTCATACCTAGGTGACTCTGCATATCCCAACTGTCCCTGGTTGCTGATCCCACTGAGGAATCCCAGGACTCCAGCTGATGTCTGCTACAATGAGGCACATGGGAGGACACGTCATGTGGTGACGTGTACTTTTGGTGTGTTCAAGTCACGTTTTCGCTGCCTGGACAAGACCGGACGTGCCCTGGCTTACTCGCCCGGGAAGGTGTGTCAGATTGTAGTGGCATGCTGCATGCTCCACAACCTAGCCATTCGCAAGGAGATTCCCCTACTCCGGGATGTTGAAGAGGATCCAAGGCCCCCGCCTGCAAACCAACCCATGTCCAGTGATGAGGACAGATGAGAGGAGGAAGGTGTTGACCTGTGTGAACAGCTCTTCACATGCTTCTTCACTTGAAGGTGGGTAACAATGTACAACATACCCATTGTCTGCTGATATTGCTGTTGTCGTGAAGAGGCATGTGAGAATTGTAACAGCAGCCAGTTGTGGACTCAGCAGTGGTTGGCAATGTTTCTGGGACAGGTCATTTGGGGACATCTACGGGATGTGTATGTTGACACTTGTTGCCCATTGTGACGTGTGTTTCCCTCGGTGCCTTCAACTTCTCCTTGCCTACATACAGCCCATACTCCTGGTACATTGTGATCATGTTGAAGACTGTAAATCCTGCAATAAAGACGTGGCAGACACGACAACATGTGTGTAAGGATATTTTATTAGCAATGGTGAGATGCGGGGTTGTACATTTCCATAGGGGGTGGAGCAGTGAATTGACAGTTGTGGTACATGAGATAATCGAGTAGTCACCACATTGATGTGGTGACCCAGTCCAACAGAGGGATTGTATGACATAATTTCGAAAGACAAAAATTCGACCTACAAAAATATCGCAACAAAAATATCGTGGTCAAGAATATCGACATCCTATCTACAACATGGTAAGTACAAAAATATCGATAATTTAATATCGATGTCAAAAATATCGGAATTCAAAAATATCGGTTTTTTTTTAGTTTAAAAATATATGTAAAATAAACCAAATAATACTTATAAATCAAAGAAACATAATTAAATATATTGTATAATATGTAAAATTTATAA